>NC_071534.1:33706726-34314908 GCF_026979565.1 Vidua chalybeata
ATCCCATTTTAGCCACACGGAATCTGCAGTGTAGTTGATAATGGTCAAATTCTGGGGTGGAGCTAATGGCACTGCAAAAGAGAAATGCTATTGAGTACCAAATCACAAATACTCCAGGCAAAACAATACATGCAGGAGAACATAGGTACTTTTGTTAACATTTGTATCTGAACTCAAGCTAACAGTACTTGATTGCTATTTCAGGCCTTTTTCTTCCTCTTTGACGTGAAACAAATTCCATTAACTCAGAATACATTTTTAGTTAGCAAGGGATCTTCTTAGAGATCTAACAAATCTATTAATCACTTAAACATCCCTACTGTCAGAACCTTAGTTCTGTTTAAATGATTAATTTAACAGAAGTCATATTACATATATGACTGGAATGTGATTTACTTTGCTTCCTACACCATATATGGGGCACAACTCATCATATATTTAAAAGATGTGTAATTTACCATGCAGGGGAGAGGAGGTCCATGTAAAGGGGAACTGTGTGAATGTGTCAGAAATATTTCCATGTTTTATCATTTTTCAATTACATGGGGGGATGAAGAGAAAGGTACTGTTTTCTTCAAAATCCCTAACACTTTGCAAACCATAACACATTCCAAAGACAAAAGATATTTCTTCATGGAGTTATTTTTGTAATCCTGTGCAGAATGTGACCTCCTCTTATGCACTGTGGCAGGAGGAGGAACACTCAGGAAACACCTGCCTTGAAGTGCTTCCTTTGTCTGAAAGCTCTTCACTCACAGACCAATGGAAAATTAATCCTTCATATCAACAGGTCTGATACTCAGATCTAAGATGGATGTTGTAACATAGGGCTGATATTTTGAAGTTGTTTACAATTGAATTTGCTCACCTGATTCATCTGTGTAGAACTGAAGCATAGCAGATGGACCAGGTCCTTTTATTGTTCTGGCAGCTGCATAAATGCTGTACAACGTGAATGGCAGAAGGTCTTCCAAAATGATAAAATTATTGGTGGTAGAGAATGAGTTATTCCTTTCTGGCCCAAATAGATTTAAATTATAATGTATTATAATACCATTTGGCTTAATGGGAGGGTCCCATGAAAGCATAACTGAGGTAGTTGAGAGATTTGAAAATGTTTTCATTACAGGCGCTGATTCTGGGACTATATGAAGAAATAAGAAAGAGAAAAACAAGGATAATCTCAGAAAAGTATGAGTTACAATGAAAAATTCTATTTCACAGTCTTAAAATAGAAATGTGCAGCAGCTGTTTGTGTCACTGTATAACAAAAACACTTTAAGTGAAACAAGAAAATAAACAACTTTTTTTCTTTTAGAAAGCTATTTGGGTGTTTTTTATACATTTCCTTAGGAATTAATAAAATATCTTAATCTTACCATCTTCATCAGTTCTTATATGAAGACTTAGAGCATGCCGTTCAGAAGATCCTTTATCAGTGGCTGGTGTGATTTTCAGAATGTAATCAGTGTATTTCTCCAGATCATCGAAAATTATGCTTGTGTTGTAAGTAAGGAAAGATATTACCTTACTGGTTCCCAGTTGCATTAAACTTAGAGAAACATGAAAGAAGACTAAGCCATTTGACTGGGATGGTGGAAGCCAGCTTACATTTACAGAAGATGAGGAAATGTTTTGATAGATCAGATTTTCAACAAAACCTTCTGGGACTATGAGAGATAATAAGCAAAAAATTAAATGCATGGATTACAGTAATAAAACATACAAACCCCAACCAGAAATAACTGTTCAAAATATAATTAAAGTGTCAGTTGTAATATTCTTAGCAACTTTTAAAAATAATTTTTGTTTCAATATCAAAAGCAAAATAATTGAAGGTATGTATGAATAATCATTTCTGTCAAATTTGTTTAGGAAGAGTCTTAATGAAAGCTTAGGACAATAATTTTATTGCTTGTATCCACACAGGCTTGTGCTTTATGTTCTTAGTATTTCAAAGACTCAGATCAAAATGCCTTTCTTGTAAAGATAAATATTGCAGCATCGAAAACCAAATTTAATGGTCTTTTTTTAACTTTGCCATCATAAAAGTAAAATAATTTTTAAGTTAGAGAATATTTAATAAATATTTAATAAAATCACTGATATACAATGAGCACTAAAAAAGTTATTAACTTACTATCCTGATCTGTATACACATCTATTTTTTCACTGGTTTTGTTTCCATCTCCAAATGCCGTGCTTGCAGTTAACCACAAAGTATAATGGCTGTACTTTGCCAAGTCATCCAGCACTACAAATGGAGACGCACTGACATTGCTGTCATTATCATAACTTGTGACATTCTAAAGAGAGAAATAAAAGAAAATGTTACCACTTAAAATGTTTTTATTCATTGATTTCTCTTTCCAGTTCCCCATTTAGCCATCACCACCAGCAGACATGATTCACCATAGCACTCAGAAGACATAAACCTATGCTTTGACTCCTAATGAGCACTGATTTTTTCTGAAATACTTGATTGTATGATGTCTATTTATACTCCTTGTAAATACTACAGAGTACATAATTGGCTTCTTCTGTTGTTTGTAATTGTTGAATGCCAATTCAGGGATTAAAGCTGTAATATTGCAGTGCGTTTATCCATATTTCATCAAGAAAATTACCCAAAAAACCCAGCATCTGCTAATTGTTTATAGACTACATGAACCACACATGCCTTGGCTGATCATTATGAATCAAATCAAAGGACTTCTCTCTCTTTAACCTATTTTTATGAGAGTAGATTTTTGAATGTAAAACTTTCAGTGGCAGATATCTCACCTCACCCCTTGATAAACTGTTACTTTTGCTCATTGTCCCATGCAGTAACACCATGACATTATCTCTAAGGAAATGTCTATAGTTTAACCATGTTAAACCGAAGGCATCAACAGATTTTTTTTCCTTTGTGCAGTTACTTGCTACTGAAAGAATAGCAGCAGAACCTAGTCCCACTGTCTTTTGAACTATATTAAAAAAATGTCATTAATACTGTGACTACAACAATAAGTTAGTACTTCAGATCAGCACCTCTAAGGAGGCCATTCCTGTTTAGAATCAACAATTTTGGAAGATGAAAAGAAAAAATATAAAGCATATTATTTATGCAAGTTCAGCTACACCACATAAGTGAATGTGTTGAATCATCCACTGATTTATAGGAACTTGACTTAGGTGATCCAACACAGTTTGGTTCATGGTTTTAAAATTGTTCAGAAGTTATTTAGCCCATAAACGTATTCAGCTCAAGCTCTGGATAGCAAGTCAAATCTTTACTGCTGATTCAAAGAGCCAGTAGCATTTCTCTCCAACAGCCACATTGCCCCATTGAGCAGATGGCATGGACAGCACTTCTCAGGACCAAAGAAATCCTAATTTTTCTACATAGCAATATTTTCAGGGTGGGCTGGATTTTGCCCAACCCCCTGATGAATTCCAGCTATTTGGCCTGCCCCCTGTTTTTGGCATTAGATCGAATCCACACCTTCCACTTCTTTAAAATTCAAGTTGGCTTTCAAGTAAGTGTTTTTCTGAAAAAGAGAGGCCACGAGAGCAAACTTACTATAGCAGGAGAAAGGCAACAGAAATATTTGGGTATGAAAATTTAGAAATACCACATATAAGTACAGGCATGTGCATACTGAAAAATGTATTATATTTCTCATGAGGAAACTTCCTACTGAAGAAGTCACTGTGATATGCTCTATCACACAGTTGAATCAGTACTGTACAAACTGATAATTCAGCATGCAATCTTGATATCTATCACCAATACACATCAATTTATGTATCTAATGCAACACTTCACCAATTTTTTTACAGGCAAAATATTTTTATTTTTGCAGAAAACAATAGGTGACACTCTCATTTATTTCCCTGAGATTTTTATGCCTGTATCTGAAGACCTAGTTTTGCCTGCAGTCACTAGCACTGACATAACATAAATAAGTAAACAGTTTGTCAACGAAAACTTAAGCCTTTGTTTGGAATGCAGAACAGAAGCTGCACAAATTGTGAGTATAAATTTTTGTATCCACTCTTATTAACTGACTATAAGCACACTGTTAGTTTTGGCCAATAGATTAGGTTAAGTCAACATCAGTCAAAATACAAAAAATTCCACCTTAATATACGAATTTCGTCTAGAAGTAGTTTGGATTTCATACTAGCTTCATACCTAACTGAAAAAGGCTGGAAAGAGCTTTGTGTTACATTTGGTAAGTTAAGATAGAGGAAACATGGATCAGATTCTAAGGTATTTAGTTAAACTTTCTGGTACTCAAGCAGGGTATAACAGAAAACATCATCTGGCCCAGGAGAAGCATTCTAATACACTCTTGTTGTTACTATTATTATTATTGTTAGCAATAATTAGTAGTTTATAACAACAATTAATAATCAGATTTTTTTAAAAAATAAGACCTTAAATAATTACCCAAGTTTTCAAGGTAAAAATGTCAAGGCTAACACATCAAGTTTTGATCCTAGATTTAATTGGAGTTATTGGTATGAACAGCTGAAAATTCAACTCTTAGTTTAAAAAGACCTTTACAATTTAGGCAGCTGTCTGGCAGTTAAGGACTCAGTGAACTAACGTGAATAACAGGGTTTTGGTGGGTCAACAAAAACTATTTTAAGAGGTAGCTCCTTTACTGTGAGGAGTGACGATATCTCAAACTACTGATATGACAAAATATTAGGAAAAAAAAAAGGAACACATAATTAAGAGTAACAGTGAGCAGGAAGAGCTGTGCGGGTACAAAATGAGAAAAGATGAAACTTGTGCTAATTGTACCCTGGGGATAGAACACTATAGGAAGTTTTACAATTAACTGTGGCTGCAGATGAAAGCAAACAGCTTAGGATCTTTGGCTACAGCTGAAGAAATTCTTCCTTCTGTTCCTTTCTTCATCCACACATGAAAGAAGTTTTGACATAGCAAAGTATCAGATTATTAAAAGCAGCTAAGTGTAAGCAATACACTCAAGCAATGAACGTGTCAGCAGAAACTAGTATCTTCTTCACCTCAGGAAGTGGCAGATATTTCCAGTGGCATAAAGCTGTATTTAGCTGTATAAGGAAAATATGGTGATGCTCTTCTTCGCTGCTAACAATTTTACCCCTGTTCTGTTTTCTTCTTTAGGTTCATTGTATTGCATTCTTATTTTGAGTCAGAGGATCACATACTTGACTCTGGGAATCAGGTGAGAGTGGTGACACTGTGAAGGCTAATCCAAACCATCCTTCAAGGGGTGTAATATTTGCTGTTCCAGTAACAACCTAAGGGAAGTTATTTCTTTTTTGTCTGCTGTACTATTCTGAGACAAGCTTTTTAAAAATTTGCAGTGTATTGTAGGGAAGTTACCCTTTTTATCCCTGCTTTGGTCATACTGGTGAAAGAAAATGAATGTATGATTGTTAAGTAATACAGCACACTGTTTGCATCCCTTGTCTGGATCCCAGGCATAGACAAGTTGAATTTCACTCTGGACTGTATCAAGTCATATTCACTTTGCTTGGCTTGAGGTAGAGGTTGGATGATTTGGGGTCAGATATTCAGTTGATAGAAGGATCATAGGCTTTTGTTCAGTCCTTGCCCCTGGTTCCCCTGTTTGGTAGATTTCATCTCTACTGAAATTCCTACACTGGGGAAATTTATTGAAGCATATATTTATGTTTGTAATTAGCACCTTTCCACTTTCTTGCTAATCAAAATAGAAGTATATAGAGACTGAATAACAGAGTTCATTCAAGCCAATGATATCTTTCATAGATTCATATTTAGCCATGAGACAATTACTTTCATTGAGTCTTTGATTTATTTCCTTGATAGGACTGAGAATATGGGCATTATGATTGCTTCAAGCACCAGTCAAGGCATCATGGAGCAAAACTTGCAAAGCTGCTCTTGAAAACAGTGAAATCTTGAAGTTTAGGGACCCAGCAGTGTCACAGAGAAGTGATATGAAGAAGAGGTACAGTTTCATGTAATCTATGAAGGAAGTACTCTTTGTCAGCATAATGTCATATCTTTACTGCACTGGGACAGGATATATACACCAAGAAGTAGCATTTTCCCTAGACCTATGACAGCAGAAGATGAAAGATAAAGCTGAACTGAAATGTAGCCTAATGCAGGTGATGGTTTATTCTAGTTGGCTGCCAGCCATTCCTCCCTCTCTGACACATTTTCTTTTACAACTGTCAGCATCCCCATAGAAACAGCCCACTCATCTACCAAAATCCTTAAATCTAATCTCCATCACTAAATATTTCCTTCTGCTATTCTGGTCTTCAACCTTGGGTCTGAGCATCCCAGGCCTTTTGACTGGACAGCTGCAGTGTTATTTTCATGTAGACCAGTAAAGCAAAGAAACTATACATTATTTTTTTTTACTGATGAAAGTACATAAATTTTCCCTTTTTGACAGCAAACTTAAATTTCTGCATCATGTCAAGGAGTAAACTGTATATTTCATCTCAGGTCTTTTTTGGTATTTGGGCATTTTTTCCCTAAACAAAATGCTTCACTCTGCAACTACTAAATTCCTAGTTTTAACATATTAATAGTCAGTGGTTTATATTGATTAGGTTTTAATATGCCTGAACATTTTGAGACTGTGAGAAGTGATAAATTGAGAAAACAGAATAGTTTAGTATGACTTCTGTATCTATTTCAGATTATGAGAGCATTGGGAGATATTAATCTGCTTGATATTCTTCAGCAAGCATGTTTATTCAGGCATCTAGAAGTTATGCTTTAAGACTTGGACCTCTGGCATTATGTCCTGACAAAGAAGCAGAGGAAAGACTGGTAGAGAATGGCTGCCCATGATGTGAAAATGTGAAATGTGAAAAGATCATCCAATTTTCAATTCTCCTGTATAATTTCTCAAACTGAAAATACAGTTTGGTTAAACATAAGCAGAATGATGACCTTGACACAGAGTATTTCAACCAAGGTCTCTTTCTTTATAAATGTGTGCAATACAAAACTTAGCAACAGACCCTGGAATTGCATGGTTATACTTCTAAGTTACAAAAAGTTGTAAGCTATCACGCAGCTTACAACTGTCTGTATATATCATATATGTGTATATATATATATATATATATATATATAGTCACATATCAGGCTGACTTTCACACATGCATTTCTCTGTTGTAAAAGGAATAATATAAAATATCTGACAGAAATGAGTTGGCTTTTTTCACCTGTTTGAAATCTGTCTTGCATCCACAGGAATGCCAAGGTACAGATTAGGACTGCAGTGTAGATATGGTAGTTGCCATGCTAAACAGTGAACAGACAGGATGTGAAGGGCAGAAGGAGTTAAAGGGAATAGACAGATTAAGATTTGATCATGATTCGAGAGATTAATGTTCATATCCCATGGGCAGTAAGAGACAGATGCAACAGCAGTTGAAACCTGTCTTCTGAGGGCAAAGGAATGGGATAAAAATCAAAGTCAAAAGGATGAAAATGGTAGGTTCCACACACAGAGGTAGAACTACTGTCAGCACTTTTCTCCTGGCAACACATAATATGCCAAAGCAGCACACCAACTTCCACTTGTGCCACCATCCATCCCTGGCCTAACTACATCACATGATAATAAAACTGGACCTTCACCTTGCTGGGCCAATGCTACTGTGCTCCATCTTCCCTATCTTCCTCCTTTATTTCCAGAATCCTGGGCACATCACAGGGGGTTTTATCTCTCTCTCTCTCAGTGTGTCAGCTTCACCTTACTCTTTCATCTCAGAGTTGCACCTGCCTAAAGGCAGGAATAGTCCAAATCCATAGTCCTCTTCTAAAATTGCTTGAAATGTCCTTCATAGGATGAGCTATCTCAGGTGATGCACTGATGTAAAGCTTGTCCAGAGATTTAAGAAAAAAGCTGTTGCTGTAGCAGCATGTGCAAATAGAGTCTATGATCTGAACTGTAGTCCTGATTTTAATCTCATCAGAATGTGAATTCATGGCACAGTTCTGCTTGCACCTGAAACTATGCAGAGCCCAGCAACTACATGCCTTCATAGAAGTCAGAGACACACTGAAGTGTGTCAGCAATTATTCACTCACAGCTATTTTTAACACTTGTGAATATCTTTTCTAGTTATCCTCAAAAATGTGCATACCTCACCCTAGACATATCTTGATCATAAATTTATGCAGTCAAGGTTATTTTCTATACATAATTTTCTAAATTAATTTATATTTCTTGTTTTTCTTCCACACATGTAAAACTTGTGACCAAAAACTGTAAAGGAAGCTTATTTCTCTTATTGTATTTCTGTACCATAAGATATTCACAGAAAGTAGAATAGAAAGACTATATACAATTAATAAGTGTACTGCATAAATAAGGATGAAAGCAGCAACAGAAAAAAAAAAAAAAACTAAATGAAAGTGTATTTCCAAAATATTATTTATAAGATTTTGTCTTTTAAGCTTTAACTTCAAAATAACAATATTTTTGCTTCAATATACTAAACAGTAATTTCCTTTTGAGAGTAAGAAAAATATGAAAAAAAATGCATTCTCTACTTTCACATTACCTTCATATTTTCAATACTGTACAAACATGTATTAAAAAGTAAAACCAGAACAAGAAATTAACTCAAATTGATAGATCAGACTAAAAGAAACACTCTTGAGGGTGTGCCATGCATGTAGTGGGTCTTGAGTCTATCCACTACATATGTTAAGTGTGTAGATATATATTAGGTGTATGTGTGCATATATATGCATTTATATATATATGTACATATAAACTTTGCATAATGGAATATTACACAAAATCTATTGGCATTAATGCTTATATGATATGAATGCTCAGTGAGATGCACAATGTAACATATATGATTACAAGATGTGCTTCTGTCTTTGTAAGTTTAGAAACTACATTATGTTGAAGGAAATATGAAAAACCAATTTATTGAAAACTATAAACCTGATTTAATCTTTAAGTAATTATTAGAACATTTCATTGACTTCTACAAAAGAATATAAAAATAAGCTTACCCGTATGAATATTCCTGAATTGTTTTTGAAATAAACTGAGTAGTACAGTATATTTCCATTAGGCTTTTGAGGAGGAGACCAGTATAGCATAATTGATGTAGAAGAAAGGTTTCTGTATGTGACATCTTTCGGTGGATCACTTGGTGCTGGAAAAATGTTAAGTTTTAGCATACCTAAAGCTTTTTTACCTCAAGGTTTTATACACTTTAGTAACCGAGGATCATCCACTATAGTAGATTTTACATCATTCTATGGAAAATTAAATGTATTTCTGATTATGGTGTAGAAACTGGTTCACAAAATAATGAAATAAAACTGTATACGTAAAATGAATTTTTAAAACACTTTTCCAACCATATTTGTATTTAGCTGCATTTGTAAACAGATAAGATTTTTCTTACAGAATTTGTCCTGTACTTACTGCTTTGTGCACATAAAAAATCTAATTTGCAGACATGGAAGTTGACCGAGTTATGTGTCTATACTCCAAATACAGTTGGTAGGGAAAAAATGGATTTTTTTCACAAAACCTAAATTTAAAGCCTTTTTTTCTCTGATTATAATCAGAATTTAAGCTCCCAACTCATGTAGGTAGACCAGATACTTAAGCTTGGACAGTATGATAATTTATCTTTTTTCCTCTTTTCTCATCCTATTAAATGCGCAGGAACTCCTCTGTAAGCCTTCTTCCATTAGTCCCTCCTCCTGTTTATAAAGAATAGCAGCATATGGTTCTTCTCAGTAACACAGAGATGTAGGAGAGTTAAATTCAATTCCTTAAATCAGCTTAGAAGAATTTAAATCCATATTTCTCATCATCCAAGAAAGTGCTCTATAGAACTTGTAGTAGAGTAATGAAGACTATGAGTTATGTATCTCTCTTGCTTTGTGCTGCTCTTGTTTGTGTAAAATATTAAAATATTAATTGGAGGGGGAACTCCAGAACCAGTTCCTTAAAGTCTGTCCCTATAAAGACAATTCATATTCCCACACCAGTTTCAGTAGCAACTGTGAATATCTACAACCTGATGACATAGACAGATTTTGGAGGGATGGCTAATCCTGCAAGTGGTTCTGCATTGGGGAATTGTTTATATCTATGCAGAGTGATTCTGAAGTATGCTTGCATACTATCTATTTTGGAACAGATTATAGCAATACGATTGATGGAAAACCAGAAACAAAAATTAAACTGAATGACTTTCAAAGCACAGTATATCATACAATCATATAAATGTCACTTTCCATGCTGGAAGTATAAAATAATTAAAATGGAATAAACAAATCAATGTACACTTACAGTGTTCATTTTCAAATTAAAAATATTTCAGACTTGAGAGGGATACTCTAAGTAAAGTATTTCCTTATCAGAAATTGCATCACAGCTGCTTTAAGTAAGGATCTATTAAAATATATTACAAAAATAATGTTATTTATCTCAAAATTTAGAATGAAATTATTTGGATCTTATCTGTCCTGAAGAGAAATGCTAAGTTTTTTTCTCAGTAAATTAATAGAATTACCTATCACAATTTTATAGAGCCATAGATACATGTATACACAAAGATAGAGCCACAGAGATGGTAGAATGTCTGTCCTTTACAAATCAAATGTCACTTCTACTTCATTGGCTTTATTAACTCAAATAAGGCTGACAGAATTTTAAAGCTGAATGAAAATAAAGGTTCATACTGTATATAAGCTTACCTCCTTCAGAAGTTCTGAATGTTATAGTATCACTTTTTATGTTGCCATCTCCAAATCTTGTACTTGCTGTTAGGTAAGCACTATACTTATAGTTATATTCTAGGTCTGTGAATTCCAGTGATGTTTCCGTTACATTTACACTCCTCTTTGACATTTTATTCCTAAAGAGAAAGTATTTTATTAATTGTATACACACACCATTTCTTTCTATATATATAATTATGGCATTTTTTGTAAAAATGAAAAATGTAGTATCATGTTAAATACAAGTAGTTTAGCTTTTTTTAAAAGAGGCTAGGAAAACTTCTTCTCTTTTATGGTGAAAACCTAACTTTTGTACCATGGCATCACAGTAGGGCTCTTCATTTTGTTTCTTAAAAAAAATAACAGCCCAAAACCCTACAGAAATATGTTTGCAAATTACATCAACAAAGACAATGGTTATTTGAAATATTAAGGAGGAGTATTTCTATCTATTAACTACTTTCAAATGGTTATGTGGTACCCTTGGGAAGGACACAGTAGAGCATAACTAAACTGTCTCCCTGGACAGGAATAGTGAAATATAAAAAGATTATAGCAGGGAGCATGCCCTACTGTGACTCTGTGAAATTGGTCAGAAGGCTGAAGTTATAAATGGAATAATAGAAGATGATATGGAACAGGAATTAGCTGGTGCTGAGTTAATTCTGGTGGAATGTAGCAGAGGATCAGAATGGAAATCCAGTCAGGTCAAAACCCGCCTAGAAAGACTGTAAGATGTAACATTAATAAAATGCTGGTATTAGCATAGGTATGAAATTATTATCAGAAAGTAAAATAAGGTACAGAAATAACTTGAATACAAAAAGTCTTATATTCCTTGTAAAGTTAATATAATCTTTTAAGAAAAAAATAGGAGGAAAATAAAAACCTAACATTCCATTCCTTCAAAGATTTCTGTATGAGTACGTGTCCTGTGTCTCTAATAGGATTTCATAGAGAGATGATAATTTGATAATTAAAACCAAATATCTTGCTCCAGAAGTCACTGTGAAACTCTTCACAAATGACAATGTGTTCTAATACTAAAAAAAGGCAAAAAGTAATTCAAAATTACTAGACTTTCATCCTTTGATAACTGAATGACTGTCCCATTAGCAAAGATCACCGTCTAATATATTTGAAATAAGGTTACATTAACAAACAACTGGAATGAGAAAATGTATGAGAATGAAAAAAAATCCTTCCTAACCCTCAGATTTTGAGTGGAATGTCACTTGACATGGGAAACACTCTTGGTAACAGAGATTTTTCCCAAACTTCTGACATTTTTAATAGTCAGTAAAATTTACAAGAGATTGCAGCTGCAGTTAACAAACTCTATATAAAGAAAGACATTTTTTCCTGGATCTTTGCCCAATTTATTCTTAGTATGGAAATATGTATCTGGTTATAATTTAAGTAAGAAGAAAATCCACAGCTTAGTGTTGTTAACATTTCTACTCTGAGTAACTGCATTCTTACATCTGAGTTGCCAAAAAACATTTCCACAACCAGGCACAGAAAGAAAAACAAAAACTTGATGTATTTCAAGGGAAGCTGATTTTCTGTTTAGAAACAACTGAGATTGCAATAAAAATAAGAAAACACTGATCAAAGTGAGTGCAGCCTTCACAGACAGTGAGAAAGTACCTAGCAGAATAAGTTAAGCTAAGAAATCTTGCTAAAGAAAAATAATAAAAGGTTTTAAATCACATTTTTTCAAAAATGCAGATCACACAGATACCAAGAAATTGCATAATTCCACTTGACAAAGACAGGTACCATATTTTCTTAAAAAACTGTATCTCAAAATAGACCTAGTCAATTAGTATCTCACAAAAATTTGCAAAAAAGGATAATGCCAAAAAACAATAGCTACATACAAGTTCAGCGATTTTGTTAATTGCACCTTTAATAATCTAAAATTACATTTAAGGAATATGAGTTTTTGGGCTCAAGGAAAGAAGAAATTTGCTTTACTGCCTACTAGCACCTTGTCCTCTGACAAATTCCATAAAATATAACTGAAAACATTGCAAATATCACACTTTCTATCCTATTAATTATGGATTCTTGTTCTAAATCAGCTAAAGAAAGGTTACCAAATTCTTTATAACTGTTGCAAAATATTTAAGTGAAGTGAAGGAATGTTTATTTAACAACTTTAGTAACCTCCTTTCTGCTATATTGAGAAGCACTGGGATTAACAGTCTCCTCCAAAATATACTGAATACCTCCCAAGAGCAGCAACTATATGGCATGACAATTTGCCTTGTCAAATCTCCCCCTGCAATGCATTTATATATAGACATATATATATATACATACAAATGCATTTTATATAGACAACTCTTTTAAATACTTAAAATTACTCTCCGTCCTCCACAGCCCTCTCTCCCTGCCAAGGAAGGAGTGAAGTTATGACCCCTTTGAAGGCAAAGGGAATTTTTCTCCAGTGTCCTTGCCTTAACATGATACCTAAAACCTCTCTAAATTTAGGTATGGCACAGTAAGGAAAGACAAGACAGAGCAAAAAGAATATGTGCAAGGCTTATATTAAGAAGTTGTGTGATTGCTTAATTGCAATATTTAGAAAGATTGATAATTTAAGAGTTGTTTCTTTTTTTTTTTAATAATTCTGTCTAAATCTTTTCTCACAGTAACAAAAGCAGCAAGTTATAAGGGAACATAAGGATGAACAGTTGCATAAACTCAAGTCTTTGAACACAGCATGCATCAAAACCATAGCCCTTATAATAAAGTAACTCTTCCCTAGCTTGAGGACAGTCATTATTTTAAAGAGCAACAGACATTCTCAGTGGAGTAGAACTAACAAGAGAAGACAAATTCAACTTTTCTGGAAAGAAGAGCTTTCTCCTCTTCACTTTATCATCAACTTAACGAGAAATTATAATTAAAAAAAAAAATAGCGACTGAGGTCACACCCCACCCCAAAACTGTCAAATAACAATAAAATAATGTAAGCTCAAGAGTAGTTTGCCCATAACAACTGAGGATTTGTACATCTGGTTCACATCTTATGCACTTTAGTATTTCGTATTCCTGCACCTTAGCAGTGGCAATAAAATGGCAAAGCATAAATACAGTATATTAAAGGTGATCAATAAAAAACATTTTCACTCCCAGTAGAAGTTACAGGTCTTTGAAGAGATGACACATTGCTAGACCAAGCTATGTTTTGCAAGGTATAAGACAGAAGCTGCAAAAGGAATAGGACAGAAGCGACAAAACTCCTTTGGAAAGGTGAAAAAATATGACAGGAGGGAAAAAATAATAATAAAAAATATTAGATAGAAAAAACTAAAACACAATAAATGAAAAGTATCTGTTAATGATACGTGTTTGCTATGAATGTAAGAGATATAAAATATAAGAGTAGACATAATTGATAGCACATATGAAAACTCTGAACATGGCTCTTACACGCTCTCTATAAAAGGAGAAAATATTTCTCTATTTCAAGCCTATTTCAAATCTCCTTGACAATTCAGCATGGGTTTGCACCCTGCCTTGCAGCAGGCCTAATCAGAATATAATGAAAACAGGCACCATGCTCTAGTTTAAATCTGAATTCACTTACTGTAGCATAACCTTTGGAAAAAAATGTTTAAAATGCTCACAGAATGCTGAAATTGTTCCCCCAGTTTTTCGCTAGTCCGAATTTGCATATAAAAAAGTCCAGTATTTTAAGTGCTGGATAGATATTTGTCCTCCCAAAACATGTATTCAACATATTGTGTAACAAAAACCTAACATTCCTGATAGGTTACAGATTAACATTTATCCTTAGAAGTGCTTCCAGAAAAATCTTACCAGACATAAACTGTGTAATAGAGGATAATTCCATTTGGCTCCAGCGGAGGTTTCCATGACAACTTCACAGTGACACCCAACAACTGTTTTATAGAGAGGGCTTGTGGAGGAGAACTTGGAGCTATAAAATGAGACAACAGGATACAACATCTTGTTAAACAGCCAGGATCAGTGGGATACACAACATCCTTAAATAGGCTTTGAATTATTTGTAATAGAAAGTTAACCTTGTACCAGACTGGTACAGTATCCATCAGCTAATGTTAAGGCACATCTTCTTTTCATTTTTCGGACAGATGATAAAAGAAGATTTTGCATGGTGTTGTTAGAACATCTGTTTCTGTGATTCAATGGAAAAAGTACTTCATGAGAAAATGGAGCAATGGCTAAGTCACAGTGATTCACCTACGGCCCAAGTACATTGCTGTAATTTTTTTTCTCTTCTAGTAAAAGCAAGAGCTTTATAGATATGAACACATGTAAAATACAGCATAATAGTTCCCCTGAGGAAAAAAAAAAGGTGCTGTAAAGAATTATACAAAATGCCAAAAGGTGGAAAAGTGGATAAGCATAGCATTGAGAGATGATAAAATTGTGGGATACTAAACAGCAATAAAGTCTATTCACTCCATCAAATAAGGACCACATTCATAGATTTTACATGTTACAAGGGCAAATGAAAAGACAGACATTCATTGAGATCCTTAAAATTAATTTTAAGATGATCCCTAGATGACACCATATTCCGACTCTGCAGGGAAACATTTTAAATAAATGAAAATGTTAGACCACGTTTGAATTTGTTCTAAGGTTCTTATTAATTTTACTGAGGACAAATAACTAATGTATACATAAATTATTCTGCTTTATTATCGGCATGTTATTGAGAAATTAATCTTTATCTACATCTTGATACATGGACCTATGCATCACTATGAAGTAATATTAGAATTACATTTGTTTTTCTCAAATTAAATCAAAGAGCATCATGCACTAAAAATTCAGGTCATAGCTGTAGTCATGCATGAAAATTGAAAATATGAGCATAACTATTAGCAAATCTATGAAACATTTGGTCTGAACCTTGGAACACTGTGTTCCTGTGAATATGGAACATGTGGTGTATTATAAATATTGTTGGTTTTTACTCCTTGTTCCTTTCACTATCTTGAAAGTTGGCATAAAGGTTTTATAACTCCTTATATTATAGAAAAAACTATTTTATATTTTTCATGAACAAAGGTTCACTGCATTCAGTGAGTGTATTTACTGGTGAAAAATGTTGACAGCTGTATTTTATGTTTTATTTGTTATATTATCCTCAGTGGCTATACTAAGATCTATCATATGATGAATGTCATGTTTTTGACATGTCTAGTTAATTCTACAATTCTTATTCAGGGAATTTCTTTTTTTTTTTTTTTCTTCTTTTTTTTTTGCTAAAGAATAGAAACTACATTACTCTAAATAAAAATAATCTCTGCTAAATAGAAATGGATTTATCCAATCTAGCTCTTTTCAGTCTACTCCAGCAATATAACTCTTAAGCAAATTTTTTTTACTGATGGTGTGGCTGGTGAGTTGCTTGTGTCAATGCCTCTTTAGATAGGCTCCCAGAGATTTCCTCCTGAAGGAAAGGAGAGGAAGAGGCACAGCCTTTTCAAAAATGTGGTTCACAGCACCTAAGTTAAAATTTTTGCTATGATTTTTTTTCTGCTACTGCAGAAACTAGAGAGGTGACCAATGATAACTTAACACTACAACACCGTGTATTGAAAGTGCAACTACAATTTTAAGGTTCCTCTGTTGGTTTGTGACCTACTGTAAAAATTAGCAGGGGTTGCAACAACTGTGCTGTACCCTCAGCCTGCACATGTCCCAGCTCAATTTGGAAGTCCAGTGCTACAGATGACGGACTCTGGGCATTTTCATAATATTAATAATTTCATATCTATCTATGTGTACCTGTACATGCATCTGTTTAGAATAATACAAAAATCTCCCTTCAAGAAACCCCACAGAAATGTCCTTGGACCATTCAAACTGCCCTTTTGTGGTTTTTTTCTTTCCTGAGCTCTCACATGACTGAAAAACCAAATATAATATTTAATTCTACCATGTCATGTATTAGATTAAAATAATGTAATTAAATTAAGATTCTTCAGAGTCATAAGATATTGGTAAGATCAAAAGTCCATGCACAGCAATTGCAACATTTCATACAGCTTGTACTGATAAATATATTGGTAGATAGATGGATAGATAGATGGATAGATAGATAGATAGATGAATAGATAGATAGATAGATAGATATGCTTGTGTGTAGATACAGAGGTACAGATAGAAATGGAGAGACATAACAGCCAACAAAAGTGCATAAAACTTAAAAACATATGACATGAAGTTTAAGAGTAAACTAAGAATGCAGGTAGAAAATGATGCACTGAATCTTCTGTTCTGACTTACCATCTTCATCAGTTAGTATATGCAGAGGCGAACTACGAACGCCTTCTCCCATTGTGGTACTAGCAGAAACTTCTACAGTATAGTCTGTATATTTATTTAAATCTAAACAAAAAATGAATAAGTCAATAAAACAAACATTCAATGGAACAAATTATTTTTTAATGGACTGCAAGTACTTTTGAAGTAGTAAATAAGCCTATCACACTGATCTGTGTCATTATAGACTGAAATAAGCATTGAGAAAGCTTGGAACACAAAATACTTTGCAAAAGAAGGGGCAAAGCCCTAATTACCAGTTTATACTTCATATTCCTAGAATGTTTTGCAGTTTGTCCTTGGCTGTACTCTGAAAATGTAGCAGTAAAGGTACATTTATGCTCCCATACTATGCTCCCAGCATTAGTCGCTGTGCCATGCCTCAGCAATAATGACAGAACTTAGGAAAAGATGAAAAGGTGAGTGGAAAAGGAAGTTTTATTCAGAATAAGATCAGAAAGATTTTTAGGTGACTTGAGAGTTTACTTTGTTACAATGATAGGTCTGCAAAGATATCTATTGAAGTTCCTTGTACTTTAAAAATCTAAAATACAGTGAGATATATGTTAGACTCTATACCTTTCAATTTCACCACATTATGACAGGACACAAGTTATTTCTCAGGACAGGGAGCAAAAAACTTTCTGTAAGGGCAAGAAGGATCAGGTCCAATCAATGAATTATTACACCTCTGTCTGTTGCACACTTCTCAGAAAAACTCACAGTTGCCATAAGTTCCAGATCATATACTGGCCTGTAATACGTAGTGTCAGAAGGGTAGTGTTTATAACTCTTTGCTCAGTCCCATTAGTCCTCATGAGATATATTGTGTAGGTCTGTATGATTCCATTGGGAATGGATGGTGGAAAAAATGATAATTCAATTTCCATGGATGAGATGTTCCTATAGGTTATGTTTTCTGGTGCAGAAGCAGGAACTAGAAGAAAAAAATTGTAGAAGATTTCAGTCAGTTTCATTGATTTGGAAAGAATTCTTATAAACCAGTTTCAATTAAACGCCTTGTAAATATTTGGATTTGTATCCTATTTTTTTTTTTTTTATGAAATACATTTTAAAAGAGGCTGAATTTGAAGATAAAAACTACTTAAACATACATAGTACCAACAAGATCATAAAAGAATTATAGAACTCAATTCAGCTTCATTGCTACCATGGCTGTGCTTGGCCATGGACCCACTGATCCAGTCCCTGCCTGACATGGCAGCCCAGCCTCAGCTTGGCTCCCTCACTGCAGGCCTGCCCCACTGGCAGAGCCCAGTGGCTCTGTCTGGCTTGGTTACTGTCATTGAACCTGTGAACTTTCTTTCCTGTCTTGACCTCAGACCTGCCACATCAGCATGAGGTGTCTGGCACTCCAGATTGGCCCTGGCTGCCATGCCTTGCCTGCCCCATGGGCTTTGCTGCAGGGTGGTGAGACAAGTCCTGGCTAGCGAGGCCTCTGCTCAGCTGGCCCAGGGACCCCATGGCTGTTGGCTCCTGATCCCTTACCAAGCACCTGGCCTTGCTCTTTTTCTTCGTATATAAAAGAGAAAAATGGGATTCGAACTCACTGCCTTGCAAAGTAAGCAAATACTTTTAAAATTATTGAAATTTATCTTCTGGCCATCAAATGTTATCATAAAGCAATTTCTTGTCAAAAAATTTAATTTTTTAAAAAATACTCACCAGTTTCAGAAGTTCTGACCAGAAGTGGAAAAGATGACTGATTCCCATAGCCAAGTCTGGTGAATGCCCTTACTGAGATGTTGTAGAGAGTATATGGCTTCATTTCACTTAGTGATATACTTGTAGATGAGGCATTTTTAATAAAAAAATCGTTGGAATCACTGTACAGAACTTCATAGTGAGTTATGAGACCATTAGGCTGCTCAGGTGGTAACCATCTCAGATTTATTTCTGTCGCAGTTACATTTATTAATTCTAAGTTTTGAGGTGGGGAGTCTGGTTCTGCAATACAGAAATCAGAAAAAAAGCCTTTTCAAGTAACAGAATACAGAACTGAGATCATAAACCTATTGGATTCTGGCATTGGATCCTAACTGTACCAAAACAGTTACACTCAATTTCTCACTCTCCTCAAAGCCTTACCACTTTTTACCTTATTTAATTTTGGTATGTCTGTGTTCTACTCATAAAACTAGGCATCTTTTTGTATTAGGACACTTTAGCTTTTGTGGAATTTCTTTTCTCATCCACTTCTAAATCTATCTGAAACTGCACTTATTAAGAAAAAAATTTCTTCTCTCTACCAGTCTCATGCAAATCCTCTCATTGTCTTCCTCATATTCAGTTCTTTAAACTTGGATTAATGACCTCTTACTGCTTTCTATGTAAATAACCCTTAGTACTTCACTCAATCAATTATTGAACCAAGAAAGGGCCTGCATGCACAGAAACTAAATTCCATTTAGTGAACCCTGTGTAAATCTTGCACACTCTGTGTGAAGGTCATGCACAAAGCAAGTCCAGCTCCAGGGTGGTGTGTGGCTAAATCTATTAGCAACATATGAGTTCATGTGACTCCAGTGAGCTAATAAAGCATGGAAGTGTTGAAGAAGTGTGTGGGCTGCACTTATGAATAAAATCAGCTCTGAATGTGAACTTTGATTCCTCTGAAGGCTTCACCACTTCACTCCTGAAATAGTCTGCAAAATCAAGATAAAAATATACTATCTACTCAGTTTGTGTACAAATACCCATTTGCAGATATTTCAGAATTCATCATGGTTTTTTTTGCCTAAAAAGTTCTACAAATCACTTTCATTCCTGATTTCTGAGCACATGAAATTGTTAACTGTAACAGATCACTGCTCTCTGGATGACAAGACTACCCACATGAATATTTCCCATGTGAAGAAACTTAATTTTTAATTTAAATGTGTTTTGCCATTTATCTGGCATGGTAAAATATTTAAATGCAACAGCCTTGTTTCTTCCATCCTAATGCAAGTTATCTAAGACAATTGTAGTGAATCTTTTATTTGGAGGCATCTTTCCTTTCAAGAGTCAAACAAATTTCTGTTCCTAGGTTGGCTAAAATCAGGACACATGAATCTTAGCCTGAATTATTTCAGAAAAGCTAAACAACAAGAAGGAGAAGATAAACAATTATGCATAGCCTTATAAAAAAGCAAGAATTCTTGGTGGGTTTCTCACTAGTTTCCTCAAGCCTTGCACCCCTCTTTTATGAATGAATGAGCAGTTGGCTGCTGGCTGTGAACAGAGAAACTCTACTATGAAAAATTTCTTTAACGCTCACAGGCAAGGTTTCAGAGAGAAAAATATAAGTAATTTTCTTCTCTTGTGATATGCCTTTCCTCTGTAAAAATGCTAAAAGCATAGGATAATGTAAATTTTAAAAAGATTTGCAACTATTTTAAGTTTCACGATTTAATCTGATATTTTTGTGGTTATTCAAATCACCTAAGCTTCATAAATACCCATAATTTTTAATCCTGTAGTCTTTTTCTCTCCTTTATTGACACTCGATTATTTTTCTTGTATTGTAGTACATTTGAAAATGAGAGAGATAAACAAAAATTGGGCTATCACACTCTGCATTACCTCAGTAAACCTGGAAATAGCTGCTGAAACCAATGAAAATACAAACTTGATACAAACAAGAAAAGACTAATATTCATGGCTCTGCTCTGCAAATCAAATTCCTGTGTTTTCTTTGCAGAAGCCAATGACAACTCCAGCTCTTGCCCCAATGTCTTCATGGGTTGGAACTGCCTTGCAAGTAAAAAAGGAAGATTCAAAAATCTTTGTAATGTAGTATTATACCTGGCATTAAAATTATTGGCCAGTCTTAAAATTAATAAAACCTATACAAAAACAACCGCTTATTATATTTATCATTAAAAAATCTTCACTTTATCAGCATCTTTGCCTGCAAATAGAAATATAGCCTATGAATTGTTGAAATGCCCATATGCTTCAAAACCAACCTAATTTACATATGATGACAAAAAGAAAAAGAGAAAATGGAATCACAAAGATTATGATTTAGATTGGTGCTAGGGACATATTGTTTTGAGAGAGGGAGCCTCAGCTCTGCAGCTTTCCTTCCATTTTTCTGTCATATTTGAAATTAGTTGATTGCAGGTCATGCCGTGGCTTTCATTATTATTTCTTTAGCACTTATCTAAAAATGGTCTGAATGAAGTCACTGACTAATAGAAGGCTAATAATTTCAACATTGGTTTTATCCATACACTTTGTTCCCCCTTTTTTGTGTGTGCTAATCTTCTTTTTGAACAAACACAAAGTTCAGTACAGAAAATAAATCATCATTGCAAACAACATATTACCGTCCTCAGGGGTTCGCACAAACACATCATTCTCTTCAGACAAATCACTTTCTCCAACTGCAGTAGAGGCTGTGACTCTCATTTTATAATTTGTGTACTTTTTTAAACCTGAAAAGATTAATTTAAAAAATCTTGACTCTTAACTTAGTAAACAAGACTGTTGACTTCTTTTGTCATAGCTACTTATAAAACTACAGTACTGGATACTGTTCTGAGAGTTTTTTATGCACCCTAAAAGAATATGTACAATACCATTTATTTGGTGACAGTCAAAAAGGCATGCAGTTAAGTCAGAAGATTTTGAAGTCAACCAGCTTCAACTCTGTAAATAGCTTAAAGAATTTGTCAAGGACGTCAAAGGATGCATATAGGAACATCCAAATATGGGGGTTTAGCCTGTATGCATTATTCTGATTAACATCAATGATAAGTAAAACTCCATTAGGAATGTGTTTGCCTAAATTACTATAAAAAATACCACCTTAAAATAAGAAAATTTTTATCAATGTCAGACAAGTACTGTGAAAAAAATTCAAATCTGAAAAGGATGTGACAATTTAGGAATATTTTCCTATGGGGAAACAGGAGACTGAGGCAAATATTCCAAGGAGAAAGCCATTTCACAGATTACTGCTTGTACCATTTCAAAAATTACTATTTATCTTAACCAGCCTTCTTCTCCCATCTCACATAGCCTACATATTTCTCCACAGTAGACAAGTCTGAGTAGTGTCCCAACCTTGTTTTTACATGCAGTTTTGTTGTGTGTGGACATGTGTGAATGTGTGAGATTTGATCCACATATATTTCAAATGGATACATTACCTAAAATTGGAAAAAAGAGGTTTATAAAATGTACTTACAAGTTTAAATTTTTATATTTTTTTAATTAAATGACACTGTACCTGTCATAAGTAAGCTGTTGTTTGAAGTTGTTTCATGAAATGCTCTTTTTGTATCCAGTTCCATTGCATAAACAGTATAATGAATGATTTTCCCATTGGGATTTGCTGGAGGATCCCAATACAGCAAGACAGAGGAGGAGCTAATATTCTTGTAAGATATATTTTGTACTAAACTTGGGACTTGAACAAAAATATAAAAACATAACAGTAAGTAAATAAATTACTAAAAAATTCAAACATTCAGTGAAATAAGTCATGTATGTTAGCTTTGGTAATACCAGTTTGAATTTACCTTGTTCGTGTGTCCTGACTGTAAGAACTGATGGTGGTCCTTCTCCAACAGCAGTGAAAGCAGACACACTAACTGTGTAATCTGTGAAAGGTGTGAGGCCCTTTATAATATATGACAGTTCTTCAGCCAAAACGTTGATGTTATATTGATCATCTGTGAGTAAATAGAGAGAAATACTTGCTCACTCATAAAGTTATTTGATTTCTTATGCATTCTAAACTCACTTTGGCATGGAAACTTGGAACTATTTTATTCTCAAAGAATGAATTTACATGTCAAATATAAAAATAAAAAGTCTGCATTCAACCTCTTAACTCCCTAAAGAAGAGTTCCTTTTCATGTCTACAATAGATAGATTGGCCTAGGTGAAATAATGAAGGAGCAACAAGTAGAATTGTGAGGTTTTGTGAGTAATCCCCTAGAAGCTAGGAAAGGGTACTTTTGTATAAGGTCTAGTCTCTCCAGGGATTTCAGAACAGCAGCTCCTAGACTGATGGAGCTTTTGAGGGGTTTTAAATATTTTTAATCAAGACAGACAGATTCCCTCTTCCTTGCTGTCCCAATGGTGCTAGAACAACAATACTTGGAAATGTTGCCTTCACAGATCCCTTCATGCTGGTATTTTTATCAGAAGAGTTGTGGTCAGTAGAATGATGAAGCTGTGCATGCCCACAGAGTTTGGTGCACTTAAAATAAAGTTCAAAATCAGCCACAATCCAACTGTGTTAGCCAAAACCATCTGCTATAAAGAAGTCATTATGCCAGTCCAACATGAAAAGGTGTGGGCACTTCAGATACCTGAGTATCAGGCTCAGAGTTCAGTGAGAAGGGCATTAAAATGAAGGCATTGAAAAATCAGCCGACCCTGCTGAAAATTTGGCTGTCAACAGCTTTTACTACTATAATAACTCCTATAAAATAATACTTGAATGGTAGATCACAACAGACAGTGGCTGAAATAAATTTTCAAACTCAATACCGCAAACTGAACAAGACCATAAAAATAAGATTTACATTTAAAATGCTGTACATTTCTTGTGCATGACAAAGAAGATTCTTCAGGATTAACATAGCACAGAAAACATCCACTGCCATTTAAAATAAAGGATTAAATTCTTGGTTTAGATACTGGTGCATATAGATGAATTCAGTGACTTCATTAAATCATTTAAAAAACACTAAAACCATTCTTTTCTCCCCAGTGTTCAAAACACTGTAAAAATTTAGAGTGATATTTGAAATCCCTGCCTGTCAGCTGAGGGTTGCTTAATGATTTGTAAATATCCATACTTGGTAAAGAAACAGTGGTCCATTGATAATACAGAACAAGTGTACTCACTAATGACATCACCATGTCATGGGGTCATCTCCACCTGTTTGTAACCCATACAGCAAAGTTGTAACTTTTTGACCTATTTACTGTCGCTGACATTTGAAAACCTATTAGTCAAAAGGCTTAGAAAAATCAAGGTCTCTGAAGGGCTTGGAGATATGTTAATCCCTGACAATCACACCTGCTTTGGCAACTGTAATAACTGATTGTCTATGCAGCTTGGCTGATGGCTTTTGGGTGCTCCTTTCACTAGGAAGAAGGTCAGCTGGGTGACAAGGGGCTAGTTCCTGCCTGTGTGGCATTCCCATTTGCTTCAGAAGGTTATTTGGTAGTACAAAAATCTGACTCCAGCAAATGACCCATTTATAATTTGCCTGAACCATGTGCTAAAGATCATATCTGGGACAGTGATGGGGGTCCTTCAGCACAAAAAAAGCAGGTAGAAAAATACCCTAAAATATCTTACCCAAAGCAGAATGTAGTTCTGTAGCTCCATTTATATCAGGAAAATTATCACCAGATACACTTGTAAATATTACTGGGGAAGCTGTCTGAATGCTGGAAAACATTTCGGCTGAACCTTCATATAAATCATTGTCTGCTTCCATTGAATTCCAAGGGGGAGAAGAAGGTTTGATATTTTCATTTATTGCATATGGTTCCAAAGAATCAATCAGATACTATAAATTAGAAATATAAAAAGAAATCACAAAGCTAGTCATCACTAAATTAGATAATTAAATTTGTATATAATATAGAAATGATGCTTGTATGTTTGTGCATGCATATAGCACTATATAAATGTTGGCATACAAAGATTATTGATAATTAGAATAATTTTAAAAATATAATCTTTGTCATAAAAATGTTCAGCTGCCAGTAGCCTACAACATTTTATTCTGGTTACTGTTTAATCAAACACCACTTTAAAAAATCTTAAATATATATTTTATATTAATGTGGAAATTTTAAAGTAAGGCCTTTAATTTTACTGCTATATCTTTGGAGCTATATTGAATAGATACACATTTGAACTTGGGAAATTTTATTTGTACTAACTATAACCTGAAAGAAGGCAGCAGGCATTGAAAACAAGAGGATTTCAGATGGCCCTTTCAAGAAAAGGCTGACTAGATCTCTGAGAGGGATTAAGAGAGGGAGAAAACCAGAAGTTAATGAAAGAAAGGGGAGAGAAAAATAAGGGTGTATATATGTGAAAAGGGAGAGTGTAAGGAAGGCAAGTGATATAGGGGCCTGTAGGACAGAAGACGCAAAGAACAAATGTTGGAAATGGATGGCAGCAGATATAAGTGGAGCAAGAACAACAAAGAGAGGAGAAACAAAAGCAGAAAAGAGAGAGAGGCTAGAGCATAGGTACAAAATGGTGTGTTAGCACTGGATCTTCATGCCCCTTCAAAATCTGGACCAAATCCAGGACTCGAGTATCTCTGAATTGTTCTGCTGTCATCTGGAACACTGTCCACTCACACATATGGCCCACCTCCTTGCCAGAAAGACATGCTTTTACAGTGATGTAACTAATACACATTAGTCCTTTCCCATGGACTCTGGGCAGAGAAAGGGCAAAGCCACTTTTACTCCTTTAAAGTGAGGTACATTAGCCACAGGCACAGATAGAGCATCAATCTCATCTAAGTACCAAGAGGTAAAACCTGTGTATGATTCATCTTCACCAGCATTTTATAGCAAAATAGAAGGCCACATGGAAATACTTTTTGCTTATGAGGATTTTCCATATATAAGACAACAGCTTTTTATTGCTATTGGTTTTTGAGTACTATTAGCACAGTGGGTCTGCCAGTTCAAGTCCTGTAGCTGCTCTAAGCTGTGGTCAATGCGGTTCTAGATAAAGCAAGGTTGTTTATGATTTGCTTTGGGTTTTAATTAGAAATTTACATTCAATAAATGACAATAAAGCAGCAATGATACAGCACTAAGAGCTCAAAAATTATCAAATTCCATCACTAAAACATTTTTGTGCAGACTACTTTTTTGTGTCTGGATTATGATACAATCTTTAATTACAGAGTTACATACTTTTCTTTTCCAAGGATGCCTGCCTGGTTTAATGAATGGATCCTTATCCTATTTTTTTCCCTTTGCTCCTTATATAACATTTGACTCCAGAGCTCTATTTAATGTATATCATTCACCTTGAAAGTGAACTTCTTCCTTGAGCTCTACATCAAAAAGTTAGATTCCAATTCAGATCCAGTGAAAGACATCACTGTCCGAAAAAACAAGGAATTATGCAGAATTTGGGCACCTGTTTTCAAAATTCAGCCCAAAAAGCCCTACCTCAGAAAGATTTCAATCCTGAGCTGAATGTTTGCTAGGGGTGTACAGTTCTGTGCTGCATGCTCAGAGCTGCTCTAAGCATGTAAAGTACATCAGCACCCAAAATCCAGAAGCTAGACTGATTGACAGCTTAAGTTCCCTCAGAGATACGATCCCATAGATGTGCACATATATCCTTAGTATGCAACCACAGCATGGAGCTAAGCATGTAGCATCACACATGTGAATTTAAGGATACAAAAGGAGGCAGAAAGTCTAAGCCTATCTGCCTTGCTAGTAAAACACTTAGCTAGCCTTTGGACACTTCTGCTGAATTCACTGGGTTCATACCCATGTCTTCTAGAGGTTTGACTGAGTGGCTGTTTATCAATCTAAGCACCCAAATCTTTACTCTTAATAGTCTGGCCACCCTGTGCTGCAAAGAACTCAAGGGCTGTGGGCTGTGGCTTCCTGCCTTCAGCAGCTGGATCATTTTACTAGAATGATTTAATTTTTCGTGTTGTGGAAACAGCATCATTGGAATCTTTTTGAAAGCCAGCCAGAGAAAGAGAGTGGACTGAGGAAGATGGCTTTTAAAAATATTGACAACTTCTCTGTGGGATCTAGTTCATTCTATAAATGTCAGATAAGGCAGAGAGCAAATTTAATTGAACATAAAACCCATATAAAAAAAAAAAAGAAAATCATACCTTATTTTTATCTCCAATAACAGTGTTTTCCATAATGACGAGTGTTGCCTGCACATGTACTTTAACTCTGTACTGGGTAATGATTCCATTTGGTTGTAGTGGTTTCCTCCAAGTAATTTTTATATATGTGGCTTCCACTTCTGCTAGTTGTAAATCTGATACAGCACCTGGGACTAAATATTCAAGAAGAAATTTCAGTTCATTAAACACTTGTGATTATTACAAGGTTTTTCAGCACTGTATCAAAGTACAATTGACAATCCAATTTCACATCCTTATCACAAAGTTGACCCTTTGCAGGGTAGAGACTTACTTCACATGTTTCCTTAGCAAACAAGTTACAGTTCTAAAAACATGCACACTTTTTTAACACATAAGATGTGTATGAGTATGGTCAGAGACTAAGATGATGTAAACCAGGATCACTCTACTGAGGTCTACTCGATTGGAATCAAGCAGACCTTTGCTATTTTCCTATATGGACTTATAAGTATACTTGAAAATAAAAGGGTAGATCTAATTAGCTTGTTAATTTCCCTTCTACAAAAGGTTTATATAATTTTATTTCTATTATATATTATATATATATAATATGTGTGTATATAAATATAGATATAATATATATATTATAGATAGAAATTATATTGTTTACATAATTTCTTCATTAAACTTTTAGTCTTAAAAATATTGTCATTTCCATAGGATCACCAGAGGTAAAAAGCATTTATATTCCATAGAATGATATTCAGATTTGATACAAAAGAAGGGGCTTTTTTTCTTAATACACTTCAATAAAAGACAATTTTGACATTACTTGCATAAGGGTGATTTTTAGATTTGGCATTGAAATAGGACATTCTGTGTTATGCTAAAAGTACCCCAAACCCACCAAAATTCCCTTTGGCTTCTGTCAGTGCATTTCAACACAAGATGAGCACCTGTACTGAGGTAGGTCATCTCTGGAAATTGTCTCTGAGAGCTGCCAAAAGATGATCACTCAGGAAAGAATATGACAAATAAATCAAGATAGGTTTTCCTCCCAGCATTACACCTTGACAACAAACATTGCCAGCAATCCTGAGGCAGAGATTTTCTAAATTTGTATTGTGTGGCATAAACGTAAGACAGAAATAACAGTCTTGAAACTGCCTCTCTATTACACATCAACTCTCAATTTTTCCTCTTTGCATCCTCAAATGCTGGCCAAGAGTCCCACACAATCTCACCCACATGTGAGATAAAGCTGCATTTCCCTGCAGCCAAGGACTTTAACCTGGTGAGTTGACTATGTGGGACCACAACTCCACAGAACAGAGGGCTCAGCGGCAGAGCCAAGTACTTGGCTGTACTGGGACAAGCCCTCCATGTGGGGCCTGCCTCGCTGCTGAGGGTGGCTCCATCACAGACGGGGCCTTGGATTTGGTGAGGATGAGTCACAGGGAAGGTTTAATAGGGAACGAGAGGGCTGTTCGAGCCAGCAGCGGGAATCTGCGCTGGCTTTCTTTTCTTCTTGCTGCCATCTAACGGGGGAGAGGGGGCTCTACAACTTAATTACTGCACCTAAACTTTCGTTTAGAAAGACACTACATTTGTTTCACAATCTCTGAAGACCTTCGATAGTGGATAAATGTACTGACAGAGTATGAACATGACAAAAATAAAAAGAAATAAATGACAAAATAATCTTCAGCGGATTTATTTTCTTTAGTATTTTGTAATCTTTTCTCCTCTCTTGTAGTGCTCTTCCAGCCATTCTCTCCTTTGCAAAGTACCTTTAAGGCTCTGAAGGGAAAACTGAAACCCTTTATCACGTTCAATCCATTTGTTTTGTCTCTCTATGCTTACTTACCATCTGCAGGAGTGGAAACTGTAAGGTTGGTCTTTGGCCCCACCCCAGCACTTGTCTCAGCACTGACGTACACATCATATGCTGTAAATGGCACAAGGTTACTAAACACAAACTTAAGGTCTTTTGTACTGTTATCCAGAACATGACCTGGAATTAAAAACAAAGAGATTTTAGGTCTAAAAGAGAAACAGTCTATGGCTACTTTCTAGTATGATGAACAAATGAAAGGACAAGTTTGTTTGGGGAAAAGCTATTAAGAATCAACTTCAGCGGAATAATACTGAATATATAGGGAATAAAACAACAAAATAACCAACCAACCAAACAAGCCCTTTCAAAGAGGTAAGAGTTTTAAGAGTAAAATATTTTTAAAAATGTATCTTACTTTTCCTGTGTGGTCCCATAAAAACATTAGAATACAGTTTATGCTTCTGTCTAACTTAACTACAGGCAGTTCTATAATTTCGTATCTACATGTCTGAGTTCAAAAAAAATGCAAAAACATCAAAACAGACTTAAAGAGACAATCACATACTTCATGAGAATGAAAATTCTCCAGAAATCTTTAACAGAAAGAGAAAAAAGTAAAGATTTAGATATATAAGCACAGCAATTCAGCTGTGCTTAATCTGTCATCTCCTGAATGACTGAGAAGTTGATTTTCTCCATTCCTAGGAATATCTAATGTGAATTTAACTTTATACTCTTCCTCATGATGGACTGACTTTTCCTTTAAAATTAATCTACAAACCATTAAAACATATAATAGTAAAAAGGGATGCATAACATTGCTTTTGACTATCCATTTTTGATTGGCAGGCCCAGAAGAATGTGTAAGGAATAATCATTAAAAAAATCAAAAGAAATGGTAACATCAACTCTGACTTACCAGATGGTCCATACAGCTCAACTCTGTAACTAAATTTCCCTGTTACTATGGTTGGTGGATCCCACATTACTGAGAAAGACTTTGCTGTAATGTTGCTCTTGGCAAAATTCTGTGGTGGGTCTTCTGGAACTTAAACAATATTGGAAAAAGTCTTTGAACATAAAATACTTTATATTAGGATATCCAAGAACCCCATAACAGACAATTCATTTTAAACAATAAACATGAAATATTCCGAAGGGAAGCCATAGAAGCATATCATTAAAATTACTTAATTTATGGTTTAACATAATTCTCAGGGAAGGTATCAAGACTGTTGATAGTATGAAAATAATCTCTAAGAGACAAAGGTGAAAAATAAACTGGAAATTAGCCCTGAAATCATTAGAAGAGAAACAGACCAAAATTTCATTAACCCTAGACAGAGCAGCAAACTAAGGCTGTTGAAATTCTATCAAAGCAATTCAACTGAACATTTCTAGGGGGGAATAAAATTTCTTTTTATCTGAACAGTGCTATCTATTTTGTATGTATGAATGTTTGAAGTAACATCAAACTATTTCAAACAAAAGAATGATGCAAACAGAAAGCCAGAATAACATTCCTCTGGAATGCCTTTTTTGTATAGCTCTATTAACAGTGTTCCTACTACCTAAGCCATTATAAAAGTGCTGCTCATAGACCATTGCTTCCAATTCCAGCTCCACAGTGCACTGCATGTAATCAAAAATCAACTTCATCTGGTACTTAAAGATTTCTTCAGCACTCAACGACTTTCTGCAATAGGTGCAGATTGGCACATAAGTACAGGAGTTTTCTTTATTATTGATTGTTTCTCAACAAAGGCAAAGAAGCTTAAAGTGCATTTCTGTGTACACAAAACACATACTTTTACAATATTATGCCTGACAGTTATGACCCTGCATCTTTATTTTCAATTCTTCTACTATTATTCTATTATTTGCAGTTCTTCAATTTTCCTCAGTTTTTCATAAATTTTTATCTATCCTGAGCATAATTTTGGTATCTTTGACTCTTAACAAGAAGTGAACTTTCCCACATTGTACATTATTAGATACATAAATATATATACATTTTCAATTGATTCCATCAGGTAAAATTAAGTAATCCTGAAAATACAAAAGCATGAAACAGATAAAGACAGATTAGGACAGACGTATCTTGCAGCAGAAAATCAAACCTATATTTTGAAGTTTTTCACATAAATCTGAAAACATTATTTCCATTTTAAAGACATATGTATTTAATGTACCTGATTCTGGTGTCCGGACAATTGCACTGTCAATGTAGCCTGCTTCAGTGGTAACTGCAGAGACTTCAAAAAGATAGGTGGTGTATGGCCTGAGGTTAGTTACAACAAAGCTAATTGGTTCACTCCAAACAGAGCTCATTTGACTTGCTGCCTCTGTACTTGGAGTCACTGTAGTCTGTGAAAGAATTGTAGATTTCCCAAAAGTAGTTGAAGGAGTGGTAGTACTCCACAAAAAAGATTCACTCTTATCCTGTAAGTACAAAATAAGAAACATAATAAGGTGCATCTCTAACCAATAACTGTAAATAAATGTAGATAAAAAAGGCAGAGCATCTTTGAAAAAAAATAACCCTAAATTGGTTCTCCTTTTTGTACCTCAGTTTCCATATTTAGGCAGACTGTGCTAGGGCATCCTGATAGTGACAGTGTTATGGTTTCCTGCCTTATTCAAGAAGATCTGACTGAACAGAAAGTCTGACTGAAGAAATCTGACTGAAGAAATCTGACTGAACAGAAGTATCTCTCCAGGGTTCATTTAATTATTACCAGTTTTCTTTTTCAGCATTCAGCCTCTCTCTTGAAAAAGTTCCCTAGCAAGGTCCTTTTGCATCACATGTATGTTGTATGTGTGTATGTGCATACACATGCATAACATACATATATCCACACAACCAGACAGGAGTTTCTTAATCCATCGTGTCAGAAGATAACTCTGAAAAATTGCTAGGCATTGTGGTGACCAATGCTTATGGTTCAGTAGGTGGCACCCTGCCTTCTCAGTGCTGAGTTAAACCAGCCTGGTGTCAGGAACATTTGCAATGTCTAAGATGATCTTTCAAATAAAAACTGATACCAAATTTATGATAATTTATGTAATTTAAAACTGTCATTTTCATTAAAGCACTAAGTGTAAGAAATTAGAAAAAAAAGGTCAAAGGAAAAAAAGTTTGGTTACTTGACATTTTGACATTTCAGTAATTGCAAAACTGTACTCAAAGTAAGAAGGAAAAAGAGAAAAAAATTCTAGAAGAGAGATTTTCTTCAAGAAATTCTAAAAGGATACAATGGTTATATGTCTGAATTCAACAATGAGAACAATTCAGACTGCAACCATATTATTGAAAATCACTCTGCTAATCGTGTTCAATTTTTATTTTGATATGAGAAGTATTTTAAAAATATTGAAATGTGCTACACAGAATAAAACATATTTCTAAAATACAAAAAGCATTATCATACTACATGGAAAATAAGACATTTACAATACTATATGTTTTCACTGACCAAAAATAAACCCTGTAAGTTCTTGGCTTTTTCTAATTGAATAGTGTGTAAAACAAAAAAAATAAATTGAAAGCTGATAAAATCCAGAAATTTTCTATTTCATGATTTTCTGTTAAAAGGGTGCCAAACTTAACTTTTCATAACATTTTACTTTGATTAAACTGAACTTTTAAAGCGAAAGTATTCCATTTAAACTACTTTGAACAGAAAGGTTTGTTTTCATCCATTTTATCCCATCTTGGGACAAAGTCTGTAAGGTTTTTGAATCTTTCTGAAAAGCAAGCCTCCACATTTTTATGTCTCAAATTTTAAATGTAAAACTCTATTCTGTGGGTTGAGTCTATTTCTAATTTAAAAGGTTTATAGCACTTACATTACATTCTGGTAACCTCCCAGACAGAAGGTCCTCTACTTTAACCAAGACATCTTTCACTACAATTCCACTTCTTGCATGTTTCACACTAATCTTGAAACTAGTTATCTTTCCATTTGGTTGCCGAGGGAGAAACCAGATCAGATTTACAGCTGAAGAATTTAAGGCTTCAACTGTGAGATTCACTACTTTACCTGGAGCTTGAAAACAAAACAAACAAAAGCAGTGAGATAAACCTTTCTTCTCAGCGCTGAAAAATAGCAAATTATTCTCTTTTTTTTTTTTTAATGCCATCTTTAGCTTCCAAATTCTGAAGCAAACACATAAAAAGCATTCACATACACATGTAAAGTAGCTGATATACAACCAGCTATTTTTCAATCTGGTTTAAGTGGGAAATATAATTTCAGTCTCATAATATATATAGTAATTGGTTTTGTCAACTTAAAAATATTTTCTTAGAAACCAGTCATCTACTGTTCCAGAAGTAGAAAAAAATTGCCTTTTTTTTTTTCTGGTTAAGAGTATCTGATAACACTAGGTGTTTTATTTCACTTTACCTGTGTCATCTTTTCTGCTGCACATAGCTTAAGTAACTCAATTCAATTGGAATACTAGCTATTACTGCATAAATGCTGCTCTTAGTATCAGTCTCAGTTTCTGTGGCCTTTTGTCAGAGCATCAGTATTAAACACAGCACAAAGGATTGAGATCATCTTAATCAGATTTTACATGCTATTTTACATGCTCAAATCTCCTGTGAATTAGAGCCCTGTGGCCCTGTCTTAGTGCTGCCTACACGTGGCAGACTCAGCAGCAGGTTCTGCAATAGCTGTCTTAGTACTAAAGAGAAAAGGCTTTTCACACTCTTAAAACAAAGACATTCCACAATTACAGACCTTCCACAGGTGAATTGAGACAGCTCCTCCAAGCCTCATATTTAGTGCTTTCAGTCCTGTTAAATCTCTTCCAGATCGTTTACCTCTTTTCCCCTCCTCCCAAACCACAACCTTTATATTTAAATAATTTTATCTTCTGGCTAACTTTCTCACGTTAAATTTCCCATGTTTATGTTCATTAAGATGTTTGGCTTTCCTTAGCCATCAAAGCAAGAATTAGAACAAAAAACAGTTGAGAAAGTAAAAGTATAAATGTTATACGGATGACACATAATTTACCTATAATTTGAAGAAACCTTCCAATTAAATTTATAGTAAGGCATTTTAGGTTTAATAAAAATGTAGACAGAAATGCTTCCAAAAGTAAAGCTTATGTTCTCATATGGAGAAATGCCAGTGCTGTCCTCTGTCAAACATGAGTAAATAATAAACCTCACAGAAATAAGGTTTTTTACCAACAATAATGCACAAATAGTGAAGAAGAATGATCTCACATAGATCCATGTAGCAAGTTTACTACTCCTCCTTATATTGCATTCATAAATTATTGCATTATTTGTGCAGAGTGATGATTTCTGCCATTAATTAAGATATCTCACTCTGCAGTTTGCACAGAAACGGAAAGCAGCCTAAATACAGATGGGCAGGCACTGCCTTGGAAGCACAAGTTCTGTATTCCATTGAGACTGGTTACAAGTGTATGAGCTTGTCAGCCAAGGCACAGCTGCTCCTGGAGCATGAGTGAGATCACAAACATTAAATTAGTAAAGATTGTACAAACTCAGACTATGTGTTTTAATCTTCAAAACCATCAAAATCAAATTTTCATTTCAGATTTTTTTTACCTTCAGAATCAATACATAAAAATTTAATAAAATACATTCTGTGCTGAAGTTCTTAGAACCCATCACTAAACAAATACAGGCTGACTTAGCAGACAATGGCAGAGATGATCCCACAGCAAAGTCTGTCTCCTAGAACTGTTGCAGGCAACAGCAGATGGATCCACTTGATAGGTAGTTCTGCTCTGCTATGACCTTGCTTTCTGGAAGCCTTTACCTAGAAACTGGCATAGGAAAACTCCAACAGACTTTGTGTACAACAAACACACCCCTATGGGCACACTCTAAATGCTGTTGTTAGCAAATAGAACAAAAGTTATCACTCAGTGACAGAATAAGAATAAGGATTTTGTTCTAAATGCATTGGAATTTGTTCAAGTATGAAATTTATCATGGAAATTTATTTGAACAAATTAGAGCAAACTTAATCAATATAATTAACAGCTTTATTAAATTTACCACTTTCTGCAGTCTGGAAAAGGAAAGGATCACTAAACACTCCAATACCAGCACTGTTCTCAGCAGCAACCTACAGGAAAAAAAAGAATGGATCCCCATTAGAAAATCTACAGTATATACAGTTTCAGGGAATATGAAAATCCTAAGGATATACAGAGATACAACTTTTAGCATTTAAACTATAAATATACAGATGAACATGCACCTTATAGTTGTGTTGTATAATTTATGCTCAATGTTTAAATGTAAAAAAAAAGAGAGAAAAAGTATGTAACAGCATAAGAATTGAGAAAACCACATATGAATATCCAAACATAAAAAGAGGATCCCTATTTTATGCCAAAATCAAGAGCAAGAATAACATCAGTAACACTCCTTTTTCTTATCACAATACACTTAACCCAAATTCTGCATTCCTATTTTACTTACTATAACTTAAAAGGGTAAAAAGGAGAATAAGTTGCCTTTTATTTCTCTGTGTCCTGTAGGTAGCAAGAGCAGGTGAACCTTCCTCAAAGCAGAAACCAAGGAAAGCATGACTTTTTGCAGGAAGGCAATAGGTCAGGGGGAGTGTAGATGCACTTTATGATGGAAATGCTTCAGTGCTCACAATCATAGAAGAGTCTTCCCACAGAAGAGCAATATACCAAGACTTTGGTAAAATTTATGGAGATGAACAAAACAACAATGCCATTTGCTCTGCAATATAGGGTTTGGTGACAATTCAACTCAGTGATGGGCCATGGCATCCAGTACTTACAAAGAAAGAGGAAGAAAGTCTAACTTCTTTTTTTTGAAAATAAGTAAAAGGGACAAAAAAAGGTAAACATGACTAAAATTTCAACAGTGATGGTGAGAGTTGTGGGAAAGAAGAAGGAAAGTGAAAAGCTCTCCAACAAGGTTATAGCTGGCAGTGTAAGGCAACAAGGTTGTGGCCCTGTGGTTAGGGAGCTGACAGCGCAGACTGTGGGGAAGGCAGGGTGAGAAGGGGTGGGTATGCAAAAACTAAGTGTGGATCACTGTAGAAGTGACAGACAGCACACAGGGGGTAGCAAAGGACAAAAGAAAACAGAAGGCCTCAGGACAGAAAGGGAAATTTGTTCTAATCACTTCTTGGCACTAAGCAGTGAGCTTTTCAAACACTGTAAAGATTAAACAAAAGGACAAAGCTACAACAGACAAGCACAGTAAAAGAATACAAGGTAGCATCAAAGACTTAATCTACAATGACAAGAAGAACCTGTGTCACTGACTAGCTCCTTCCTAAGCCACACAAACACATGCACACCCACCTCATGACTACAGCCAACCCTACCTACATATGCTTCACAGGGACACTGACTTGAAACATTCTTAGGCATTGATAAATTCTATGGTTATATTGCAATAGCTGAGGAAATTGACTGGAGATCTTCATGGGGTTGACATTCTGACAGTATTTAAATTACACCATGTAAATCTTAAGCTATGTCCTCACCTAAACATTGTTTTTATTACCCCATTTCAAGGGAGGTATTGCAGAAAGAGGTCAGAAATCAAACTAGTATTAAGACAGACATGTAAACTCTTATCTCATGTGTGCCACTTCAAGACAACAGAATGGAATGAAGCAAATCAACACATGGCTTCATTTAATTCTTGGCATTGAAAAGAGGAACACCTACAAGGTTCTTAAGAAAGAGCAAAGCAGGCAAAGGATTGCTTGGCAAATACTGTAAAGAGAGTAGTGGTTAATTTCTGCCCACCTGAAGTCATCTATTGTTGAAGAATTCAGAGATGGATCAGGAGTGCCTAATCTCAGTGCAAACAAGTTCCATGTATGGAAGACATGATTTTTTTGATCTGGCTGAGATGATTTAGTAATCTACATGTAATATGCAAAGCATACCAGTAATTTGAAAGATTAAATCTCAATAAAGATAAAGAAAGATTTAGATGTGTCCAAAAATTCTACCTTTTGCTTTTTATGCTTTACCACATAATGCCATATGTTAATATGAATATCAGTAGGTGGTACATTTCAGAAGGTACATTTCAGTGCAGGTTTGAGTGGAATATTTTAAAATAGATTTTAAAAACATTACTCAAATAAACTCAAACTCAACTAAACAAGTATCTGACAAATATATTTTGTTATATGGCAACAGTAAATAACATGGTCCTTCAGAAAACTCTACAGGAACCTACTATAAACTCATACAATTTACAATAAATCAGAATTCAAAATACTAAGAGGTATTTGTAAAGCTTTTACCATAATTTCATAAGTTGTTCCAGGGTTAAGACTGGTGAGAAGGACTTCCAAGCTATCTGGCTTTGTTGTGACCTGTGTATAAGCTGTTTGCTTCCATGGGCAGACTTCTTTATATTTAACAAGATAGGAGAGAATTCTCCCATTTGGATAGAGTGGTGTGTTCCATGACAGCAGAATCCCAGCAGAACCCACTCTTTCACCTGCAAGGAACACAGGTGGCCCAGGATCTAAAAAAAAAAAAAAAACATTTCAAAAATTATATATATGCACACACACTCACACATACACACACACAAGTACATACATCTAAAACAATTTTTAATTAAGATTCATGAGAGTGGAGACATATTCACAGATTCTACAGAGAAATTAAATTATCTGCCAGCATAACCTCATAAAACTACTGAAAACTGATGTACTTCTGAATAAAAATCTTTTTTTCTTGCTAGAGTCCTGTTAGAAATTATTAGGTTAATTTTGGAACACCAGAAACATTCTTCTGTAAGAATGTAAAAAATGTATTGGTCAAGAACATTGTTAAAAAAATAGAGTTTAATGCCAATTCGACATTTGACATATTCTAGCACTCAATTAAAGTGTACTCTCTTAAAAAGCACATCTGCTTTGGCTACATTTTGTTGGAAATAGCTCTGAACATTTCTTTATGTACCACTGTAGGTAAAAATCAGAGTCTGGCTATTATTACATGACACAATAGCAAATTTTTCAAAAGCTTGTAAATTCTTAAGCTCTCAGAACACTTCTGATTCAGTGAATTTTTAAATAGTAAAAGAAGATGAAAAATTTTAATGACTGTTCAAAACTGATTATAATTTCTTGGACATTACTGTGCACATAATAAACATAAGAAAGCTAAGTTTAAAGAATGAACAAAATTTCATTAGTCATTTTTAACTCACTTGTCACATTTGTTGTCACAGTTCTACTTGCAGGTGAACTATAGACTGAAGAAGAAACTGCAGAAATTGTAACATTGTATGTTGTTCCAGGAATAGTATTGGAAAAATCAGCCTGAAATAGCACATTGTTTCATTTAAGCCTTTTATGACGAATGACAAAAATGAACCCCTCTCCCCTCAAAAAAAACCCAAAACAAACAAACAGACAAAACCCTACAAAACAAAACCCTACAACAACCCTACAAAACAAAGCACAAAAAAACCACAGACAATTTTGAACAATTTATAACTAAAAATAGTTTTCTACATCTGTTAGCCACAGTATTTTGCTGCCAACTACCCTTCATAAAATGTGTACAACATTCAATATTGAAGAACAATAAAATTAACTATTAATTTTATCCCAGAGTCTCCTATCAATGGATCTATATAGTTTTTTTCTGTATTATCATTATCAAAGTAAATATGAAGCATTATAAAACTCCTTTTTGAAAGAATGAACAAAAAAGCAACCTGAAAAATAAGTTTTTAACCCTTAAATTAGCCCATCTTTTTCAGTAAACATAATTATTAATTTTTTAAATCAAGAAATTATATAAAATACCTGTATCTTTGCAGTTCCAATGAAAAACAAAAGCAAAACATCCAGAACAACCATTATTTCTGTCAATATTATATGTTCCTGACAGCAGAATCAAATAGTGCTCCTATATCTTTTTGATGGCTTAGCAGTGAAATGTTGCCTGCATTAATGATTTAAGCAGAGATCTTCCTGGCAAGTACACAATTAATGAGTCTGTACTACTCAATAGCTCTGCCCTTCCCTTGTTAAACTATTAATGAATCCTTGGATGACGGTCTGTGTCCTTCTAGTAGGTTTAAAAAAAAAGCAAGTTCACTACCTGTTGTTAGGTAGCAAACTGTGGATGCTGAAATTTGCTCCCATCCCACCAATTTTTCATTAATACTTTCATATTCATATATGCATTAAACAGCTAAGGAGGAAAGCTTGAATTCCTCATCAGCACAGCATATAAGGAAAAGCTGGCCCTGCAAGTCCTGTAATAAAAGCACTTACTTGATACTCCCTAACTCCAAGATCTAGGTTAACAACAGAAGCATGATCAGGAACAAGAGCCACATGAAATCTGTCTACAAGCCCATGCAGTAGTCTCCAATACAGTGAAAAATAATATGATGAAACATTGAAGAATTTAAGACCTTCTGGCTTTGCAGGTTCTGAAAGAGAATTGTGGAATAAAAGACATTAAATTAGATAACTCCATTTAAAATATATTAGTAGAAAAGCTGAATGGAAAAGCATCCAAGAAGAATTTATTTGCTATACAAAGGATTAGCCTGGATATGGCGGCATGTGATCCTACAGTTGCTACACTACCTCCGGGTTTTCATTGATGGCCTCCCAACTATGCTGGGGTGCCCATTCACAGAGAGCAAGCTCAAGTGTCTCTGCACAGTGCTCAGTTAACAACAAAATCTCTGCACAGTCCTGGGGTTTCTGCTGTCCTCAACTTTAAAGTTAGCACTACTGCTGACATAACTACTGCTAAAGTTGAAATTTAAGATATAGCTAGTGTTTGTTCTGCTGCTAGCCACAGGGTTGGTAACTCTTTTATACATTTCATCTATTTGGAATCTCAGTAATTCTATGAACTCTAGTCAGTTAAGATCCCAAAATCTGGGTAGTCTACTCCTTTTATTAAAGCCAAATTTCCACCTGCTCATGCCACAACATCCCATTTTCTTCTGTTTTTAAATGCACCTTTAAATTAGTGTATTTAAATTTAAAGTATTATTCACTTTAAGCCTAATAATGAATCAGACTTTAAATTCTTCAAGAGGTCATTAAAATGTTATCTACATATATAATTTGTTCACCTGTACAATCTCTGGCCATGTTCATCTGTTTTCTTTTTACTTTAGAACTCATGTACAACTATCAGCTTTCCCCATGCTCATCTTTTAGAGCAAGTCCAGTCAGTAATGCCCTTTGCCTCATTTCAGATTCATCCTTGCACTCAGTCCTCTGTCTGCCTTTCTAACATGGTTCTTCTGAATTCAGACCAAATCTTCTAGTAGTTTATACATTAGTATCATACTGTGCAGTCTGAGTAATGTATAGCTTCAACTCTGAAAGATTTCCATTCCTTTCTTATTTGCTGTGAATATGCTAAAATTATATATCTTTGATGAAATCTTTACACAGACTATGCAAGAAGAAGCACAACTTTACTCCCAAAGTTGAAGTTTCATTTTGAGCTCTGTGACCTTTTTGAGTTACTTACAAACAATTATTTAAATGTCTCTGAACATTTACTGGTTTTCAAAAGGACAATTTATAATTTTATCTCCTTACTTGTGATGACTTTTTTCTTCACAGCCAGGGAAGAATCCAAGCCTTTAATTGTTCTTAACTGAAAAAAGTATTCTGTCCCAGGGGTCAGATTTTTCACTACAACTCTGCTGTCATAAATAGTTCTGGTAAGCAGCTTTTCATTATTCATCAGACAGTATGAAAGCTATCAAAGCAAAAGTATTCCTTGTATTAGACTATTTAAGTTCATAAAAGTAATGCTCAGAGATGGCAACTACCTGTTATTATAAAAATATTTAGAATACTTTCCACATTTTAAATAAAAAATAATCAAGGAGCTTTATATTATGTTCCACCAATGTAGAACTCCAGCATTCCTTAACAGCCCAGTAATGAAAGCAATTACTTTAATATTTAAAAGTAGATGGAATACGCAAAGTGAAGTTGAGGCTTACAGGGTTTTGCTCTTGGAGGAAGGATAATAAAGTGTACTCTGACTGTTCAGTCTCACAACTATACTGATAAACTGTACAATTAAGCAACTCTATACCTTTCTGGCAAAAAAAAAAAAAAAACAACAAACAAACAAAAAAAAACTCAAAACAAAGCAACAAAAAAAAACGCATAGCAAAACAAAATCATAAAATCCCAAACAACACCTAAAACCACTCAACCAAAAACACCCATGCAGTGTTCAGAGATGAGATTCTGAAGACTCCCAAGGGATCAGTCACTCAACTCTATTCACTGCTATACCTTGCAAATTCGTCTGTGAAGAGCCACTGCAGAGAATAAAAGGGCTGGAGATATCAAGACATTGAAATCTGGGGACTGAACTCCTAGAGGCTGAGGATTCCTTCTGACCTTCCAGACAATTCTAAGGTGACAAAAAAAATTCCTGCAGCAGTTCTTTCTGTGGACGTAGAAGAGTGTCCCTGCAGACTGGTTCCTATTTACACTAGTGAGAGGCAAGATGTAGACCATGCCTGCCCTGCAAAGGAGGGCACTGGACCTCCAACAAACACCACACATTTGTCATGCATGGCACTTAATACTGAAACCAACTAGGGTTGCAATTGCCGGCAAAGTGAGTCCTGTCCTCCCACTAGTCATTTCCTCCAGCAGAAAGGGGACGTTGTACACATGGCAGTGACCTGAAAGCACTGGGGTTAGCTGCTATTCATCCAGGGAGCTGGTTAGCTGCTATTCATATGGGGAGGAATGATCCATTTCCCTTCTGTCTATTTTACCAGCACAGTGCCTGTTTATACAAACAAAATCTTGGAAACTGTCATCATCTTATTAGAATTACAGCACTGCAAGATGCTAGAAGCAAAGCTATAGATTAAAGATTTACATCTAGTATAAAGAAGTTAGGAAAGTACCTTTTGTGCACTCTTCACTTTGCAAACTACAATATATTGCATAGAAAGTTGGTAAGCAGGGATGATTAATTTTAAATGATTAGTAAAACAATCCCTTTTATGCAGGTGCACTTTACTAAGCAACGAGTCTACGAAAGCCTTTCTCATTAAAGATTTAAAGATAAGCTCATTTATACAGATAAAGCACTGTCTAATGTGACTGATTGCTCTGAGCTGCTGAACAATAATACCATGACATAAAGATCAATATTACACATGACAATTATTTTCCACAGAGTGGCAAAAATAGCATTATCACATTCAAAAGTGGATCTGAACTGTTTCAAAACATTAACAAGATAATTAAATTTAATTTTAAAATTTTTAAATATGCTCCAGGCTGCACCAGCAAATAGTGTGAGAGTTTAACTGGCTGCTCTTATCCTTTGAGATCAATGCAGGTTTACACTAATGAAGAGAGAAGAAATGTCAAGGAACTATCCTAAGGATACTTAGATTTCAGGTTTAGGTTAGGATATAATTGGAGCCATGGGAGAGCAGAAGGAAAATAATTGGGCACTGCAATATTGGGGTAAAAATAACGTAGACCATCAAAACATGATTTGCAAAACATGCTTTGACTCATGGTAGTGCTATGTACCAAAGAATATCCCATTCAAGTAAGTTAACTGTGAAAGATTATACCTAAAAATCCATATTGATTCAAGTGATGTGTTAAAACAGCAATATACTAAGTTTTGTTGACCACATGTCAATACAGTGGCTACAAAATGCTAAAGGTAATACAAGACAGACTGCAGAAGCCAGGATACAAAAGAGAGACTGGCTGCATGTCATAGCAAAACAGGATCCATGCTATGTAGATGCTATTGTGGATCATTTTTGACAGAGAACTAAAATAAGGAATTATGAGAAATTGAAAAAATTGAAGTTTATAAAATCATAAACGGTATGGTGAACTGGGAAGTACTGATTTTTTTAAAAAGGGCATAACAAAATTGTGAAGTATAAATAACAAAATAAAAATCAGGAATAGTCCCTGTTTTTCTTTATCCAATTTTACTCAGGAAATCCCTAAACTATTTACTGACCAAGGCTGGAAGGACATGGAAGGTGTTAATGGTTTTCAGTTTTGTCTAATAAATTGCTATATATTTTTTAAAACCCCATAATTATTCTTTAACTTTCTAAACAAAACATTTACAGTCTTCTGTAAGGAAGGAATTTTTTATTTTTCACTTCAGTTAAATTAATTTGCATTACAAATTTGAAAAGCTAAGAAAAAAGTATAATGTTGCAATTACATTCAACCCTTGACCTGTGATCTTTTTTATTTCACACTACTTGAAAATCAGGTTTTGAGAGCTATTAAAAGTATAATTTTTTAAATTGTTTTGTAATAGTAAGTACATATTTAGCTGACCTTTTTGAATAGCAGTATTTCCTTCCAATGCTTACATGGGTTGTAAAAATAAATATTTATTACTGGTTTTGCATCACCCACAGAATGATAATTTAATTGAGAAATTACAAAAAAAATTTGCATTGGTTTCTTCCCATTCTCATCTCACCTGAAACAGATCAAATCCTCCTCTTGGTAGTTTCTGAGAAATATAGACCGCATTTTCTTCTTGTCCAAACACTTGTAAATCTGATGGTGGATCAGGATCTGAGGATGTAAAATTTAGATTTAAAATAATCTATATTTATTTTAAGGAAATTGACATTTACAGAATACATAGCTTTAATTCATTATTTCATAGTTCCATCTAGAAAGAGATTTCATGTTGTACTTAAAAAGAATTTCAAATAGATAAAAATCACCTCTAATATTAGAAACAGAATCAGAAATAAAGTCAAACTTTGTCAACTTCGTCAATTTTTATGGAAAATTTTTATCATCCTAATACTACTGCTGATTCAGTTAGTGGCAAAATCCCAATTAATGCAGAGGAAACTTTGTGCTTAAAAAGCTTTTATATACTTAGTCACTTTCAAAGTTGTTTAGATTGAAATTAAAAACTTAAAAGCATTCATTCAGTCATTGTTAAGAGGCATGGATATAATAAGGAATAGCTTTCCTTAAAATATAAAAAACCTTAATTATCTGTAACCATGAAAAATCATTAATAAACTGAACCTACAGGTGCTAATCTTGAGGATAGTAGGGCGACTTCTTTTTAATCCATTGGTTGTCCCAATATTGATTAAGAAATCAGTTCTTGGCAGAAGATGCTCAAATTTGTGCATTCTACAAAGATCAAAATAAGAGATTATGTCCTTTGGGGTTCTAAAACAATATGTATGTTCATATGTTAATTCTTTATAGTTTTATGGATATTATTTACACATTATGTGTGTATACATGTTAATATATTGGGAATCAAAAAATATTTTTGTACTATAAAACCTTAAATAGGTTGCATTACAGTATGGTTCACAGCAAGTTCCAGTAATAGAAAGTTTAAAGTATTGAATTAAATATCTAGAGATTCTACTGGTGGCACAGAGATTCTACTGGTGCTCGCCCCAGTGCAGTATTTTGTATGCTCTTTGCTTAAACACATCATATGAGAATTGCAATTTCATTTCAAAATGCAGTTCTTAAAATAAAAGGGCATAGTAATGTATATCAACTAAGCCATCAAATACCTATAACATATAAATAACAACACAGGTTACTTATTTTAAATATCCAAGGAAACAGCTGCTTTGAGTTCATGTCAGTTATTTTTAAAATGTAATCATCATACCTCACACCAGAAGGGAACATTTTCTTCTCATTGAAGACCTTACTGTTTATTGAAAGAACATATCCATCAAGCATACTTTGGGCTGGGGGTCAGGTAAGAGTTATTGATTCAGAGTCTCTGCTACAGTTCAGATATTTGACTGCACTTGGTGCTGTGTGACAATAAAACAAAATGCAGTGATTCAAAAATACATATTAAACACATTTCTTTATGACAGGCCTCTCATCATCAGAATGCAATAAAACCTCCACATAAATTATGTCACGTTCTTCCTTATCTCAAGGACATACAGACTACTACTACTGCAGAAACATGTACAGTGTTATCCAGGAAATCCAGAACCAAGTTGTTTGTTGCTCTGTAATGCTGCTTAGCACAGTTCTGACATCGCTAATGTGGAGTTCCTCAAAAATGGACGATTTTTTAGAAAAGAAATGTCAGTGTAAGAGGTAACATACTGTGCAGACATCTAAGTCCCAACTAGCACAGTATCTTTTATGCAACAGTGGCCAAAAGGATATGTCTGCAGAAAAAGCAAGAATTGCATAGAGTGATAATTCCTTTTAGTAGTCCCCCACACTGCAGTGTGCAGGATTTCATGAACCAAGGTTCTGTGTAGTAAATCTCAGCAGATTCTTCTTTTATTAATGTATTTTGTCTCCACTTGAACCTATGATCACAATTATCAGACAAAATACCTTGTGTCAAGAAGTTCTGCAATTTATATACAGATTTGATAAACAAACATCTGCTTTTGTTTCTTTTCTACTTTCTGTTTTGTAATTTCAAGTCCTTAGTTCTTGAAAAGGAAATGTCAGAGAACCATTATTTACTTGCTCCACAATTGCCTCTCCATTATTTCTTCTCTCACAAATGATTTTACATTGCTCCTGTATTCGTTTTAACTCAGTGTTTCCTTAAATGCAAAACATCACATATCTTTGATCACATATGCTGAACATTTATGCTTGATTTTTCCACATTAGTGACCTTTTAGAGGAAACTTTAGCATGCCACATCTGATAGCCTGAGAGGCCATGTCAGCCAGCTAGAAGTACTAAAATAGAGGAGAACTACACTACTGAGAATCAAATGTCCTAACTCAAAGTAAAACTAAATGTAATAAAGCCCAAATTTACTTGTGATTTAAGGGGAGACCAATGAGAAAACATGATAAAACTAATTTAGCTCTAGTCATTTAAGTGTATGTTCAAAGTCATAGATAAAGAGATAAATTAAAGCATTAAAGAGAAGTATAAGAAAAAAAATGTTTTCTCTAATATTGGTAGCCAGACACTATGCAAGTATCAGTTACTGGACTGTAGAGCTGCTTGAATCAACATGAAGTTAGCACTGGTATCTCATTGTACACAGGAGCTATATTGAGATTCTTAATAGTCTCTTGCAGTCAAAGAATAAGAAAAATAGTAATGAAAGAGAATAAGGAGGAAATTAAAAAAATGGTTGAATTACTCTTCTTTGTTTGAGACAAAAATAAAATTTAAGAAGAAAGCAAGAGATATGGATGGAGAAAAACAAACACTGAATTTGACAACCTTGTGGTCTTACCCGTATCTATTTCTTTTGTCACAGAAACACTGTCTCTGAAACCTTCCTTTTCTGTTCGAATTGCAAAACTGAACAGCTTACCAGGACTGTGGTTGGAAAATGTTGCTGCTTCTTGCTTGACTTTCTGGACCTAGAAAACCAAGTACAGTTTTCACAGAACTGCTTACAAAATTTGCTTATCGTATATAAACCACACATCCAACTATTTTATTGGAAAATAAAGCCTTTCATTCACCCTCTGACTACTTAATAGAAGACTGAAAAATAGCTGCAGTGTATATGCATGAGTGGTGTTCCACACAGCATACCTTGAAAGCACTTGCACAATTAGTACAGGTAACCTCATACTGCTCGAAATCTCCATCAGCGCGGTCCCAAGAGACCTGTATGGAAGTGTCAGTGATGTCACCCTCTCGTACATTCAGGGGAGCTGCCAGACCTACAGATGAACATAAAACACCTCTCTGTTCAATCCCAGGCACTGCTCAACCTAACACTTTTCTTATCTCCTGGGGAGACATAAAAGTGAAGATAATCAGTAACAGACTAACAGAGAGCAAAGTCTGATCTCAGGCATGCAGATACACAGCAATTCCAAAACAGAGAAAGAAAAAAACATAGGGAAAGAAAAAAGATACAGTAATGCCACTATTTAAGGAAAATTGCTTGTGTTTTTATCTTAAAATTACTTGAGGTGGAAATTACATTTCTCCCTGAGGGCAGAGCTGGCACTCCTAGGTGGGAAAGTTCTCTAGGACGATGTTAATCCCTCCAATAGCACTACTATAGTGGTCAGAATGCACCTAAATTTTGTCAAAAGGCTCAGAAAAACTGGGTAGGTCAGGCTAGACAAATACAATTTATCCCTTAGTAGTATAGTCTTGTTCCACTCTTCTCTACATCTCTTTCATCCCTATCACAGCCATTTCTGTCTGGAATATGCCAAAATTTACACTTAGGAAAAACTGTCTACATGTGTGGTGTCAGGATTTTTACTTCTTCCAAATTTTTGAGGCCCCAGAAAAGTCAGAATAAAACTAGGTTTCATAAGGAAGTTTCCTACTAAATTTAGGAGATGCTGTCAGAAGATTGATTAAACCCCAAGTTTTTATTAAAACTATATTTTAAGAAATATCAGCTTTCAAGGTTTTCTGTATTTGGGGACGATATTTTCTGTCTTGCCCTCATCCTCCTCTTCTTTCTTCCTTACTTCTTTAGATCCTATCTTAACTTTTCTTTTTATAACATTTCTATTCTAAAAGAAACAGAGCAGTAAAAGAATTTTAAAGGAAAATTATAAAATGGGAAAAGAAAGAATTATGGAAGTATGAACACAATAAAAAATAGGAAAGTAAAACCACAGATTTTCAGCAGGTATTTTTAAACATTTTTTAGGTTTCTATTAAAGTTGTGCTTCTAAAGGCCTTGCTAGAAGGTGTCCTGTCCACTACAATTCTTTTAATGTCCTCGTGAATAAATTTATCACCTTGGAGAACTTGAACACTTTTACTGTTTGCTTAAAGATGCACCAGGAGGAACAAACATAGTAAGTTCAAGGCACAGAAGTAACCCCATTGATACTCATCTACTTGTTAGATAGGTGGTCAAAATGTATCTTGTCTCCCACAAGGACAATAATTTAATACAGCCTAAATCCCTGAAATGCTTGCTAGACATTTTATAGACAATATAAAAAAATACAAATTAGCAAGTTTAGAAACTATAAGGGATTATTATAGTCTTGTTTAAAAACCAGCTAGTCTGAGTACAACTGCAGATTGCTTATATAAATATATCAAGATGATTTTTGAATAGCATGTCTTTTCTATTCCACTGAAATGAAAAAAAATCTTTAACAGGTCAAAAATCAAGATTTTATATTGTGCAATTGTATAAGTACTTAAAATACTCACATGTTTTTACACCATTTATATGGTAAAAGGAGCTCAACATTTTTCCACTTTTTGTGGAGACACAGAAATCATATTCTCTTCCTGCAGTAAGGTTTTCAATTCTTATTTTACCATAACTTTTTAAAATAAATGTTGCATTAGGTCCTTCTTTACTTGTAACATATATGCCATCAAATACTCCCATATCGGGCATGCGAACAAATAGTACCACAGCATTGCTATAGAGCTCATAAGGAACTACAATTTGAACAGTCTTGGGCTCTAGAAGTAAAAAAAAATATGGCCACATGTTAAACCAGCTGAAAATAAATTAAGTGAAAACAACATAATGCATCTGAAGCAACTACCCTGAGAAATATTCTTGCCGAGTGCAAATTAACAACTACCACAGAATGTCATTGCTCAGGAACAATAAACAACCTGATCTTTTAAATATTTATTAGTGAAATTTCCTTCTCAACCACAACTGCACCAAGAAGCTAAGCAGGATAATTGGAAAACTGTACAGAAATGTAGATGTGGACAGGGAGATAACCATGGAGAATGAGATGCATTTGATGGATACAACATTGACGTGTTTAGTTTTCTTCCCTTACAGTTGGCTCTGACAGCTGTGAAATATCCCATCTAGAATTTTGTCATCTGTGTCGTGAATGAGGTATTAAATATAATTTTATACTAAAAATTCTGGAAAAGAATTAAGACTGTTACCCTCCAAAATACTGTAATCATTTAGAAAGAAATGACAATGCAGCATTTCATGAATCTATAACCTGACAGCTGCAGCCTTTATATATTACATGTATAAGTAAATCCTGCCCACTCCTTTCACATATGCAAAAAATTTATACTGCACCAAAAGCATTTCAACATTTTGGTAAAGACCCCTCAATAAACCCTTCCCCATCGATGGGAAAGATGCTTTGACAAACAACGCAAAGCTTTTATTTTCAGCTATTGTTACTTCTAATTCTTTCTTAGCAGTCTCTCACTAATGGTAGGGCAATTTTTTCTCACGGTTCTCAGAACAACCAGTGTATCTCCAAAAAATCAATAATCTGTTTCAACCATTCCAATATTTTCCTATTTCAATGCAAATCAATTATTCACCCAGCTTCTTTTGCCAGTGGGAACAGGATTTCCAGCTGTGATCCCCATCACAGCTAGTACCAATACATTTTCCAAGGCTGCACTGTCTTTGCAAAAATTGTTAACTTTGCTGTTAAAGTTAGGACTGGATCTCTACATTTCATATTTAAGTTTTGATCCTTGGCTATTTAGCAAATTGACTTGATCTACAAAATTTATTAGGTGATAGCAACAATAGTGAGACTAACATATGTATATATAGTCTGTAGTTTCTACCATAAATAATGTCTAACTTAAAGTGCATTGAAAAGTCTTCAGTTCGCTCATAGTTCCATTTTTCACAGTTGCCACTGCTATTTCATAAGCCATTCCAGGAGTTAGGTCATCAACCTTTAATTCTTCTTTATTACTTAATAAAAACTTTTTTGTTTCACTGATGCCTGCATTAGGTTTCACTTGAATGCAGGATTCCTGACACTCTTGTGGCAGCTTCCAGTGAAGGATTACACTCTCTTCTTCTACATCCTCTGGGTGAATATAAACAGCTGTAGGTGGACTGACAGCTTAATCAAAGAAAAAAATGTCAGTATAAAACCATACATCAAACTTACTATCACTTTACAATCACTTTACAATAATGTCTCTTGATGTTTTTTTTCTCCTAAAATGTCACTATTTTAAACCTACTGTTTAGTTTAATTATTTCTTAAAATAATTTGCATGTAACTACCTGTTAAAGGCAGATTTTATTTTGTTTTCTCATAACAGATAAGGACTCATTTTGCAAGCATATTTCATTCCACTGAATATATATGGAGTAAAGAGATTACACAGTCTGCCCTAAAAAAAATTGAGAAATTGTGATAATATTTTAACTTTGCTAAAATTAAAGATTCAAACTATAAATCAGAATTTATCAAGCAGAATATCACTTCTTTAGTTCATACTAACACATTGTAAGTAGGCAAATGAATAAATAAATAAAGAGATTGGTACTTTCACAATTTTGGAAGGTTCTGAAGAATATCCCATCAACCACAATACAACATGGCTTTAAAAATACCTTTATGCCTTGTATTTTCAATTTAGATTCTGTCTAGTGAAATAAAACAACTAGAAAATGGATATATCACCTGTTGTGATTAATATAGGCTTCTCATGGCAGCTTAGAGTTCCTTTCTCTACTACATTCTGTAAATATAACTGATATTGATGATAAAGTTTTCTATTTTGTATGACTATTGATGTCTTGCTTTTTGTCAGCTGGTAACTGTTCCCAGATGTTGGTTTCAGTATCCAATATGTTGACCAGGGAATAATGAAAAGAAGCACTGTATGAATGCTGTGGACACTTCCATTTTAAATGTATTTCTGTAGATGAAACATATGTAACCTCTAACTTCTGGGAGTGTAAGGGCCCTGTTGAATAAGATTAGGAACAGAAATATGATAATGGTTTCTCATTCCTTTCATCAATAACTGTGGGGTGTTTTATTGAGCCTGTGTGTTTGTTTGTTTGTTTGTTTGTTTGTTTGAAATAGAGCTTGAAAACCTAACAATGCATGCTTACATGCAGGCTAAATACTATTAGAGCAAATCTAACAAAGCAACCTTGATACTGCATCAGTGACAGGGAATATTGATAAACAGAGAATACAGGAAACAGTGAAATTAAAGGGAAAGTATAAAATATATATGGTTATCTGGTTATTACTGCTGTTTATTTTTGTAACTTACTTGTTTCTACCTTCAGAATTGGACTTAAGCTAATCTGTGCTCCTTCTGGGTCCCTTGCTGCTAATAAGAAACTATAGGAAAGGCCTGGAGATAGCTGCCCAATTTTTGTTTGAGTTGTATTCACAGGCAAGTTCAGAATATATGGTTTCCACTGATTAAAATAGTACTTAAGTATAAGTGCAAAGCCTGACTTAAGCCACGTGTCCATACTGCTCCACACAAATACAGCTTCAGTGGTCTTGACATCATGCACATCAAACATGAAGTCTTCTGGTACCAAAGGTACTGAAAAAGAGCATCATATATGAAAAAAAATTAAAATAATTTAAAGCCTTTTATTTTCATATTTATATTTTTAAATATAAATTTAATCACGGCAAGGCTTTAAAGAATAAATTCAAAAGATTGAATAAATATAGTTACATTCATATTCACCAATATATGGTAGCTGTACATAGCAGAAAAATACCATTAAGAAATAGTTCGGGCCAGTGGGATCTCTCTGAAGGGCATAGCAGTCAGTTTGATTTTCTGGTATCATTGACAGAGATGATATACCATCTTTTAGAAGATAAGGAGATCCATCTGTCCACAAGAACTGACCTTCTTCCTAGATTGAAATAAATGAAATTGAAACCCAGATATTTTTAGATGATATTTATAAATTATTAAGCTTTCCCTCATTGCAAGCATTTTCCTAAATATCCAAAAATTATGTACTTCATTTATACAAGTTAATTATATACATCTATTTTTAATAGAGGTTCCAATCTAAAATTCCATTCCTTCTATCACAAAAGATTACAAGATAATAATATAACAAGATAATAATAGCATAATATAAGCCACATGAGTATGTTTTATCTTTACAAACAAGATTTTAAAAATCATTATTAATCTAATAACTTAATAATCTTGTATGGATAATTTTTAAAAAGGGTATTCACTTAAAAAATCACTCAGTCAAAAATATTAATAAATTGAGTCTGAAAACAAAAATATTTAGCTGAAAAACCATAGCTAGATTCACAATCACATGAGGAAATGCTATCTATCTTTCCCCCTTCTCCTATTTGCTGGTTTCTCAGGTGTTAGAACACTCACTCATAGCTCACTCCAGCTTTCTAACCTTTGAGGTACTTTCTGTTTTTCCAGCAGAGCTCTACAAACACCAGGGTGGCACAACATGACATTTTGGAGGAAAGATGCTTGCAGAATCTCCTTACTGCTTTGCAAGGCAGAGCCCTCCAGTGGGACACGGGCTTCAATCTGCACTACACTAACGTATTCTAACATCTATAGGGGATAAATAGAAAACCCAGAACATTTAAGCATGGCATTGGGGCACTCTCCAGAGGTAAAAGAGCATGAGTGCTTTCAGACATAGCAAGTCTGTGGTTCTACAGGCTAAGTGAGTGCTTTAGGTACTACCATGGAGAAAAGTTGAGATACCACCATCATTTTAAGACTTCTGTTGTTTATTCTTTTTATTAAAGATGCTCAGAAGAGGGGAGAAGGAGAAAAAAACTTTTTTTTTTCACTTCCCTGAGAAAATGATAAATCATATTTGTTGAGAATAAGCCTATTTTTTCAATTAATTTGTTGTGTTGAAAAAATGAAATAAAATATTGTGATATTTTTCACTTTCCAATAGAGCAAAGAACATCTTCAATGGTATGAAATACTTGAAAACTTGTCTTTCAGGAGAACTTGTGCATATCGTCCCTCATTTCAAAAGCGCTATACAGATCAATGCCTTTTTTTTTTTTTTTTTTTTTTTTTTTTTTTTTTTTTATGTACTGGCCGTCCTAGACACCGGAGTTAATGACAAGCACAGGAAACCACAAACCTCTGCAGCAAGGCCTGCAAGAGAAAGCAAAGTAAACAGTCTTTGGCTTCCTTTTGTACTTCCTAACTGAAAAACTGCACCGAGTGTCAGGACAGACATGAGGGTGTGACCAAAGCACTCCATTCATTCATGCAACTAACCTACACCTCCAGCCTCTCTGTTGCATTCCACAGAATGATCACCCTCATCAGAGAGGGTTTGAGTTCAGATATAGATCAAAGTAGTGTTAAAGAAGGAGAAACTGTGAGAATACAAATGCTACAGAACTAATCTTGCTCACAGTGCTGCTAATTTTTATCAGTGTCATAGTGCTTGGCAGTTTTCCTAAGGCTGCTGAAATCTTCTGAGTAGGTTATAGCCCCAGCTTCTTTTCAGCAAGTATTTCAAGTTCTGGGGTTCCTGGAGTAAAATAGAAATTTTGAAATTTCTTCTTGAAAATAGAGATTTAACTTCATAATGCTTCAAATACAAATGAGAAAGCAAAAATAATTGAATCTGCAATTCAAATCTCAAATTTTAAAGAAATTCTGCAACTCGTACTGTATGTCCCATGATATTTGAACTTCTGAGGTAAGTGCAATTTGGTGCAAGTACAATCCAGAGTTCTCATAGATGAGAACAGATGACGACAATGACGTTTCAGATTGAAACATGTTCAGACAGCTAATTAAGTACAAATATTTATGAAAAAAGTTCTTCTAAAACAAGCATTTTATTATTTTATCTTGTTATTCTTAAAACATGGTTCTCATCTAGTTCATTTAATTGACTGACTCCCACAAACATAAAAATGCATGTAATGATTAAACAGTTGACTAACAGTCAAATTTCAAATTGGCAATCGACTCTTTTCTGGGTAATCAGAGCTTAATAAAACAACTTTCTAATACTCGTTCCAACTTGAAAAATTGTAATGCTTCTGACAGCCTCTTACAAATACTACCTTATTTCTAAAATACTCAGGTGGTTACAAGGAATATCACTACGATGTAAAACTTACAGCAATTTGAGAAGTGACTTTGGAATCATATTAACAAAATATTATTACATGTAAAGTGCATATATTCGTGGTGCTTTACTAATCAGGATGGTTACAAAGCTTCTCTAACTGAGACAGATTTGTTTCCTCAGTCTGCATGATATCCCACTCTGACTTCTTTGTGTAGCCCCATTACTTAACAGAGTCTGCAAAAAGGATTTTTTCTATCTCTATGACACGTGATGTGACACTTACCACTCCCGCTCTTACACATAAAGTTTGATTTGGTTTTACTATTTTCACAGTAAAATAATTTATTTTACCAAAACAGCATTAAAATTAAATTTCAGATTGCAGATTTTTTAAAACAAAACCCACTGGTTTTCTTCCAATCTTCTACACTTACCACAAAGTAAGTTTTCACTAAACCAAATCACAGAAGCCTGGGTCCCACATTTCTGGCACTGTGCCTCCATCTTTCCAAGAGCTTTCCGAATACTTTCATTTATGTCTGTACTTCTTCCCCAGCCACACACACCGCACCATAGTGAATCATTTTGTAACAGCAGGTGTGGCATTAAGAACTTTCATATCCCAAATACAAGGAACAGGAAATATTTTATAAGAACCACCTTGCTCCATCTCTACTGGACAGACCTCACTAAACTCAACACTCAACATTTCAGACCTTCATCAAAACTGAGAAAGCCAACGCCAGACTTCGATATCCATTGTAGTAAGTGTGTAGACTGAGATTTAAAATCTGGTAATGCAGCACCACCTACAGGCAAAATAATATCCCCGGCAAACACACACACACACACACACACACAAAAAAAAAAAAAAAAAAAAAAAAAAAAAAAAAAAAAAAGATTCTTTTTCTAATTGCTAATAACTATATGAATAAATAATCAATATACTGTTTAGTAATTTTTATTCCAAAGGATTTGTTCCTCTGTTTCAAAATTCTTCTGCTTCCATATCTGTAATAGCAAAGATGATAAAATATACTGGCCTTTAGGTCATTAAGACCTGTCCATATCATGATTATGCAACTAATTTTCTGGAGATATGACAACACAAACCCATGTTCTTCTTCACTCCCTATGTCAAGAAGATGTGCCCCTTGTGAAGAGGTTTCACAGGTTTGTTGTGCCACCTTCCATGGTTTGCTTTCCTTACCCATTTGGTAGCAGCTGCTCTGGAATGCCACCCACCCTTGGGTACAGGTGTCTATAGAGGAGCAAGGACAGGGTTATAGAGATATGCTGTATTACTCATGGAAGTGGTGCTCATTTCTTATAATTACACCGATATTTTGAGGACAATAGCCTTTAATTAAGTAATTATTTCAACCCCAAAAAAACTTCAGTGATTATAAACCAGCACTCTTTCAAAGCCCTGTTTGTATTAAAAAATCGGATTGACTGAATTAAAAGCTACAACAGAAGCCCAGTGAAGGAAAAAAAACCAGAAGAGATCCATTAATCTTTATCATACTCTAGAAAATATATTAATTTTTAAGTTTAGTTTCTGATTACTCAATTTTTTTAATTATAAAAATGAATGTAACAAATCACTTACTTTTGGTATCTTCTTGCATCTAGGAAAATAATTATTTCCTTGAATTTGATTGTATATAATTCTTTCTTTTGTGTATCTAATTGTAAAGATTCTAAGTTGCATTATGAGAGTATCACATTTAAAGGAATGAGGATACACAACCAAGCCATAATATCGTCAGAATCTTGTCTCCCTCACAGCACTTCTAACAAAACAGTGCAGCTAAGCTTGTCAGTCAACAATAAAAATACCATCATTTTGAATGCTTCAGAAAGTGTTCCAAATTCTTACCAAACTCAGGATTTTATTTGCCTTTTCATTGAAACTACATAGCAAATTCAACCCATACACTCCAGTAATTGCAAGGCTTAACTTCAACATTGACTTCAATCTATTTTAGACTGCAAAAATATAGTTAAAATATTTACACATGGAAATTTGAATTCTTGTTCTTAAAGCACTAAAAAGTGTTAACTAGAAACAACCTCCCAATGTCATTAACATTCAATTTATTTCCTCTTTCTTGAAATAACATCCATATCTACTAAAATATGTAAAATGGAATACAGAATTTTACAGTTTACTCTTAACCCTTCTAGAAAATATGCTAACCCTTCTAGAAAATAAGTACTAACTTACATTCGCAGTGAATACAAGAGACTCTACCTGTTTCAGCTTGAATATCCAGCGATTGAGACACATTTACAAATTCAGGATTTAATTGTTGAAATATAAACTTAAATGTATAAATGGTAGCAGGTGTCAAATTTCTCCATACAAAGAATCCACTGGATCCTTTTATAATCTGAGAAGTACCATTCAGGAAAAGAGAAACTGAAAATTCTTTGATCATCATACTCCAATTAAAAGAGTAGTAGCTGTCACAAATGTTTTGATGTCATTTTCTGAAATTCCACCTAGTAGACAATGAAAATATAAATACTGTGTTTGCCAAAAAGAATTATTAACTCAAAGTTTTATTTCATCAATATTATTCTTCTTTTGAAAAGGGATGAGGGATAGCCCCAGTAGAGAAGGAAATGTAGCGTCATTTAAGAAAGTAATGTTTTCCTTTATTTTCATGATTTGTTAACTTATGTCTAAAGCAAGCAGAGATAAGAGTGCATAGTTTCAGGATTGTTTTAACTGCAAAAGTACATATGGATAGGATATCAGTTAAGTAATAGATGCTAAGTGCAATAACACATTAGCAGCATAACCATGTTTTGTAGCTTGCTGAATGTTCTTTCATCTGTTGATGGTTCCTGCAATGCTTTTACTGTTTTTTTTCCCAACTACGTTGTCTATATTGTATAAGTCTGTATTGCAAAGATATGCAATAGTAGGAGCTTGCAATGTGTACAAAGGTAATGTTATAAACTGTTTTCATTGACAAAGTTAAGACTGGAAAGCCCCTTCATTTTAGTAACCAGTGGGATTTGTGGTCCTAAAGAGATTTGCAGCTATAAATGATGGTTTTATAAATTCAGTGGCTAAACTCATACATTCTTACACTGAAAATCTGTCCCAGTTAGTCACAATGATGTTCAAGATACTTATTAACTCTTTTTAAGGAGGGACTGTTATAAAGTTGAAAAAATTTTTTTATTTATATGACAATTACCCTATGTTATTATGAAATTGCCAGGTTTTAGGCAACTTTTTCCATTATCCTCTTTTATAAATTTCTTCTAGAATTACTGTAGTATAGCAAAATCTGTAATATTTAAAAGCTCACGAACTTTTACATCAGTCTCATATTTTAGAATTGTTACATGAACCAAACATATTATATAAAATTATTCCTTCAACACTTCATGGTTGAAAACATATATCAATGCAAACTTTCTAAATACATGAGTAATCTCAGGATCTGAACTCCTACTTTTCAATCTTCTGTGTTAGACTAACTATAAAGATACCAAAATATTTTTGTGCTACTCAACTTACATGTTTTAAATGATTTTACACTTAAGACTTGTCCATTTTTCAGAGATTCTATAGTAATATCACACTTCCTACTTTCCTCAAGCAGAACTGTAGTACTGACAGGTTTCCGTTCAACTTTAGAAATGTTTCTTACATTCTGCAAGTTAAAAGAATTTCTGAATATAGTGAGAGTAATAAAAACACAGTTTATAAGTGATCTGTGAGGCTTTTAGAAGGAGAGCTTATATTGCTGCACATCAAACTTTCAAACTTGAGGCTGCAATTACACTGCAAAATATCCAATGCATTTGAAACAAAGCCTTTTAGAAATCACATTAATAACAAACACCTTCATATTAAAATCCTCATGTTTTCTTTAAATTTCAGGACATCCTGCACTCAAAATAAGAATAATGCCTTCCCACTGACATCTAGGGGCAGCGTCCATGCGTCTCCTGGAGAAGTTAAACTCCTCCTTCAAACCACAATACCTTGAAGAACTTGCATATTCTTAGCTTTGAGCATATAACTATCCATCCTTATTCAACAGGATAATCAAGGGTCTTTGAGTCCCACTGGCTCCAGTAGGACTCTGTAAGAGTACACATAAATGACATTAATTTAAAAATTCAATACATTTTTTCCAAACTTTCTCTTTATTTGCTATTTTACTTTTTTTTTTTCAGAAAGAAACAACAAACCAAACAAACACACGGTGCTATTAATTACTGCTACCTACAACTTAAATAACATAGAACAACTTATTGCTTAGATTGATAAAATATACTTTTTGACTGAAAGCATCTGCTTGCTGGTATGTCAGAATATAATAGTCTGGAGCCTCTCCTTTGGGCAGTTCAGTCCACTCCATCAAAACTATTCTAGGAGGCTTTTTCACTTGGTCACAGTCTACACACTGTGCACCCTGTAACACAAACATACATGAATGCAACTTAGTAGAAAATGCATCAAACATACCTGTAACTAAATAATTAATCTCTGTAATTTTTAATTAATTTTACCTAGAACTTGTCAGCTAGCAATAGTTTTTATATGGACCAGAAACAACAGGTCTACTGTGTGACACACAGAGACCTCCTAATATTTTACAAGTTATGCAGGTACAGGGTCTAGTTTTCTTTCTCTCTCCAGAGGTGGAAAAATCATGTCAGCTGACCCAAATATGACAGAAACCTGTCATCATTTTATATTAGAAACAACGTCAGAGATTTCACTTTTAATGTTCATACTGCAATCACAGTTATAGACAATCAGGGGCTAGAGGTCTCAGTCCTAGTCTTACATTAACACATTAAAAACCTTAGTGACATCACTTTCAAAATAATAAACAACCAGTTTCAAGAGGAAAAGAAAGAATTTATTAAACACCTCCCTGGCAATATAATTTAGCCATGGCAATGCAAATTTCATTCAGCTTCTTGCAGAAGGGAATTCATTCTAGACACAAGTCTTCTACCTTTTTGACTGTACCTTTCTGACAATTTTACTTGCCTTTGAAGGACTTTGGCTTAACACTTCAGAGAAGCAGCTTCCTTCTCTGAATTTCATTTTGAATTTCATTTCTGGGCTGCTTCGATCTAATTTAAGAAAGCTGGATCACATGTAACATTCAAAGAAATCGATGCATGTGATGCCCACCCCTATTAGAAATGCTGCAGTTCTGTCTTGTGTGGTCCATTTTTGCTTTCTTAATGAATTGAGATGACAAATAAATGCCATCTTGGCAATGAACTTAAAATCTAGTTTAAAAAAGTAAACCAAAATAAAAATCACATATGAACCCCTAGGGCACTAAAATAAAAGTTAGGAGTTTTATTATTATATTAGTTTGTGTTGTCCTGTAAAGCAACCTACCATGCACAAAAAAAACAAAAAACAAAACAAAACAAAAACTCAAACCAAATCCAAACCATAAAAAGCAAAAAGACTCGGTTATTTCTATTTTTTAAGTATAACTTATTCTGGAATTCAGTTTGCCTTAACATTACTTCCTTTAACTAATGAATAACTAACATAACTCTAAATCTATCAATATCTCAATGTTCAGAGTTTAGATTATCCATTGCGAAGTATAAACTTTGTAAAGCTTATAAAGCCTTTAAAGTCTATATATCCTTTACAAGAGGGTATATACCAGCTCTGTAATGAACCGACACAATGGACTTATAATATTGGTGGCATACACAAAAGTGTTTAAGGAATATCTTTCCAGGAAAAATTAAGATTTTTAATTCAGTGTATTGGGTGTATAGCTAGCTTGCATTCCCTGAAAACACAATTCAAAGGGTAGGAAAATCTGATTTTAAAGATAAAAAATATATACTTGGCAATAATTGAATTAATTATTTTTGATAATTTTCCACGAGCAGCAATTGTCTGCCACTTTACTATACATAAATATATCCTACTTAGATCTAAAAAACAAGAAATGCATTTTCTAGTGTACACAAAAATTGTTCCATACTTATACCTAATGAGAGGGATTTAGAATGTTCCTTTTTGTTGCCAGCACCTTGCCATCAAATTTTAGGCCCTTATCTAAAGACTGAAACAATTTTAAAAATAAAACCAAAATTATTAAATTGGCCAAAAAGACCTAAGGTTCAAATCTATCTTCAGGCTAGCTACACAGGACCCAGAAGACCTAAACAACACACAACTTACTGACTTCTGCTATCAGCTGTGTTCAACATAGACTCAAGAAGGTTTTTCAGTCTGAAAAAGAGGCACTTAAGGGGAAATACAGCAGAGATTGATAAAATCTTAAGTAGCCAAAAGTGTGCAGAGATTTTCATTTTCTCTTCGAGTACAAGCACTGTGATGGATGAAACACAGCTGGTATGCTCCAGATTTAAAGAAGAAGGGGAAAAAGACAGTTATTCACAAAATAAGTAGTTTGTCTGACAAGAATACTAAAATGAGTACTAAAAGTTTCAAGAGGTGTCAAAGGAGGCCCATTCATGTTTGCAGAAGTTCAAGTTCATACATGAGAACTACAAAGGAGCTCACAAATGGCACTACAAATACACCCATCTCAAGAAGTCCTTAAGCTGCAAATGGTGGAAAACTGACACAGCATAGGTAATTTTCTTATGCTATTCTTACAGTCATACCAAGGGTCTGCTTTTTGCCACTGTCAGAGCTATGATAATGAACTCACTAAAGCTTTTAATTCATACCATACCTGTCTAAGAGGTGACTTAAAGATATTAGAATCTCTTTCTTCTTCTAAGGACAACATTAAACCCAAAGCAGCAGGCAATAAAGCAGATTAAAGATCCCAAAAGAGCTTCCAACTTCTTAAGTAGAAAGAAGACTGGGAATGTTCAGTTGCACTAAATGAGAGCTCCTTGTGAACAGAGAGCTAGAACACTGGGGAAAAAATCCAGTCCAAATTACAAACCATCAACTTTGACTAGTTATCTAGCCCCCAAACCAGAGTATTTTCCTTACCTTAAATAAATATTTCAATAAAAGCAGAAGAATTGGTTGATTCATAGAGAAAGAAATGTTATAGTCCCAGTATCTCTTAAGTGCTTGTATCACCACAACTACAAAGCAAAATCATGTCAGAATACCCTAAGAAGAGAAAAACTAATTCAGATGTTTATACTTCACATGGACACAGAAGCAGCCAATGGTGCGCCTGAGATGTGTGTCTTTGCTCTGATCCTGCCTCTTCCCAAGCTTCATATCAAGTTTCCTGAGATTCTTTAACTTCAGTGAAATATGCATGTGCCTGTTGTTCACAGTCATTTAAAAATCCCTCAGTGTAAAAAATTATTTTTAGTTTCTATGTGATTATCAGCTCAAAATTCATTGCAATGAGTGCTACCCTTTACTTATTCTTCTTCAGACTCTGGTTGTTTTCTACAGTACACCTTTCTATCCAGATGTTCTGTGGTCAGGGTACAAAATAAGCTGAAAGCACTTTTCTGCAGAAGTACTAAGCACAGCTGCAGAACCATTGGTATGTCTTACGACCTTACAAAGGTAAGTTGAACTTACCTCAGTATAATTCCCAGTGCCCTAGCCTTTCCACAAATAAAATTTTTAATAAAAAATTTGTTTTCCACTATGTTCTTTGAAATTAAATCAGTTTAAAACTGATAAAATTGTTTACAGATTATAAAATAAAAAATCATTGCCATGGTATACATGTATCATAAAAAAGAGCAACAATCATATTATATACTTTGTATTTTCTTAGGTGCTATCATCACATCATACTTCTGTCTTGAGATACTATCTTGTTTTTCAGTGGGCTGTTCCTAATTTTTCTAAAACCTGTATCCCACTGAACTGTGAATCATTAAATAAGGAGTAAAATTCTCAACTAAAACTTTATTTAGAACTTGCAGTAAACAAGGCAGGCTTACTCTCACTAGAAAAATACCATTTTGGAGCTTTTATGTTATCCAGACTCGAAGACACACATAGTAAAACAAAACCTGCTGCAATGAAACTCCTGATATCAAAACACTGAGTAAATCCCCCTGTCAAAGCAGCAGAGCACATGGGTCTAATCAACTGAATGCTATTTTAGCTATCAATAACAAAAGTAAGCTACTGCCTATTCAGCTGTTTTGTGAAGCAGACATGCTCGATTTTTTTTTCCAGAGCAATTTGTAATCATCAGGCACATAGGGAGACTTTATTAACAAAGTGATTTTCAAGACACCAGGAGGAGTCCTCTCTGTGTTAACCCCAGTAAATTAAGTGTGCATGGCACATTCCACCTTAATCAAAAGAACACTCCCCAAAACATAAACACATTCCTTTTATTCAGCATTTCTTCTAATTAAGTCGTGGCACCATTCAGTACTGGTTTTCTCCAGCGTGACATCAGTACAGAAGCAGCTCTTCAAGCTCCCCCATACAAAAACTACTCGTAAAACTAGAAACTACACATGTAAGACATTTTTTTCAGACTATCTCCTTGAAGCAAGACTCAAATCTTTCATCTTAGGGAATCATTTACCACTGATTGCAGTAGATATAGGACCACCTAATTGGTCTATATGTAGAATTACTTTTCCAAATAGGCAAAAATGACAGTTCTTAAATGATCAGTATATGGCTGCCAAGTCAATGTATCTTACATATTACAGGCCACTGTCCTTCAGCTTGGAATATACCTTTCCTCCCTAAACTCTGGTGACTTGTTAATGGAGAGATAATTTTTAAAGTTTTTTTATTCTATAAGCAGGTTTCACATTCCACTTGGCATTTAAAGAAAGTTTAGACAAAATTTAGACACTGTTATGCACAAACCATCTCCACCATAACCTTTTCTCAATAAAACCCTTTTTTTTCTCTTGCATTAATGTGCTGAAGTCTACCCCTTAAAAGATTTTTTAATTAAATGTTGTGGATTTTTTAAAAAAATATATTCCGGAGAATAGTTGGGAGGTGTAACTGTACAAATTTTCTGCTAATGTTCTGGCCTTCATGCTTTGTCCTCCATGGTGGTTATATTGCTATGGTCATGTGTGACAACTCATTTATGTTTTGTCCCCTAAAACACACTCCTATGGGATTTTTCATTGGACATATACCCATACATGATTACAGCAGCAGCAGCATCTCAAGGTAACATCTGAAAAAGGTTTTGATGAGACAGAACTTGAAAAAATTAGTTCAAGTCAATGTTTTCCATTGCCATGGAATTCCTGAGTGGTATCTACATGTTTATTTGGCAGTAAGTTTTTACACAAAGGTGAATCTCTGTAGTTTATGGAAATGGGATTTGTCCTTTAAATTCTTGTAAAAGGAAAGATGGAAGTAAAAGAGATGGGAAGAATTATACAGAACTAATGAATAATAATAAAATAATTATTAAAAATAATTACAGTTGCTGTAAGCTGAGTTTATCAGCAAGCAGAAGTTCAAGAGGGAAAAAAATAGTGTCAGGAAAAATGGATTATGAAAAAAGGGAGAAAGGAGCCACATCTGAAACAGAACTTTGTCACTTCTGAAGCACTGTGAACAACACAGTGACCATTTGTAATCCCAGAGTGAATTGCTGAAAATGCCTCTGCCTCTCAGTACATTATGTGGCTTGTAACTGTGTTCAAACACCAAACCTCAGGCCTGATCCTGCCCTAAAATTTCACCAATATACAGGTGCATGTACTTGGGAAGAGCGGTGTCTGCAATGTGGAAATTGGCTAGCTAAAAATGGGAATATTAGCTGCCTGTATAGTTGGTCTTAACAAATTATCTGGTAAAAAGGCAATAGAATTACAAAAGTCTAAAATAAATAACATGGCAGAGACTTACCATTTTATAGAAGCACATTCCGTCACAATCTGATTCTAAGTTTAGAGATACTTTTATGTTAATCCCTAAAATATTTGCACAGTTTTATGGCTAAGCCTTTATACTGTACGAATTCTTTTCAAGCACAGGTAGGAGAACAGAACAGTGGAAATGTAGGAACAAAGGGCCCCTGGAAGCAGTTACAAATGGGAGAAATGACAGGGCATGGTGGGACTGCAGCACAAAGTCTCCACTGCATCGTGCACAGTTCCTTGCATTTTTTAAATGACAGTGTGGGAGTTTCTGGAGCATGCCTGCCCAGCCTTCCTTTTAGGAGAGTAGAAATTATGCTAGCCTTAGGGTCTGAGCAAGTAGAAGGGAGGGAAATCTGTGGATGTTAAAGCTCTTTTGGTCAATAATCAACAGACTAATTAATTTTGGTATTTAATTAATAAGATTTGAGTTGGATCCGCTTTCCAAAGCTCACAAGACACAAGCTCTGTGCAGACAGAGTTGCACAAAATTTGAGGATGGGGCTTGAGGCAGGAATGCAGAGTTGAAGAGACATGAGAAAGACGAGACAGAACCATAAACTGCATATGTGATTACATGTAGGTTGCAGACAGAGTAAACATTTGGAGCAGAACAGTCCCGCCACACTGCAGGCTCATTCAAACCTTCTCTCTGGTGCAAGGCCTGCAAGGGCTCATTCACGTTACATAAAACACATCACATCCTGCCAGTGTCACCTTCCTGGAGGTAAAAGGGCTGGGTGGCCCTCCAGGAGATGGTTCCTGGGTTTTAATAGATGTTTGCTTTCTGACAAAGCCAAAGTAGCCCAAGTTTGATGTTTAACTGCAAAATTAAAGACAATCTTAGAAGATGTAAGATTTTGCTGTAGGTTTCAGGGAGAATCCTGACACAGTCCCTACTGATTGTTGCATTTAAAAAACAAATTATCTAAGTGGCAAAAAAAAAAAATTAATAGCATTTATCTTATTGCAGTATTTCATAGAGTTAATTTTAGTAATAATTTCTTTTCTAATTTCCAGGCTTTCCTAAGGTTTTGCATTAGCATTCATCTTAGTGGCAAAGCTTAATGAATTGAATCAACACTGATTTATTATCACTCTGCAAAATAATGTTTATTAAATTATTTTCAATTACAAACACAGTTCTAAATCATAGAAAAGCAAATGGCTTACATGGCTTATAAAAGGCCACAGCTGTTCAATGAAAATGTTCAATTATTATATTGAAAAATTCTATATTTTGAGAGCTTCCTTTTTATCAAATGCTAAATTCATTAAGTAGATTTGGGCCAAAATCTCTTAATGCAAATATGGGATACCTACTTCTATCTCAAAAAAATCAAAAGTTTGTTTTTTTTTTAAAAGTTGTCTTTTAATTTGCCGTACAAGTACACCAGCATTACCGCTATGACTATGATTTAACTTCTATTTCTTGCCTGCATGAAAAGTTTCTATGCACAAGTTCTGACAGAAGAATCAGAGAATATTTTGGTTCTAGGCCCTGGAATATCTGCCTTATAAAAACATGCAGCTGAAGGATAGGCTTTCTCAAAGTGTCACTTTATTTTGATCATTAGTTGATAATTTTTTATAATTGTTAAATATTTTGCTAATACTTTACAATGGTTTGCTACTTAATTTTTAAACCAAATCACTATTTTTAATGAAAGGGATGAGTAGATGAGTCTTGTAATAATGACAGATTTCTCCGTATAAGTTATTTTTCCTTATAAGCCATCAATCTGAATGTAGCAAACAATTAAAGATTTGTCACACAAAGTAGAAAAATAGCCTTGGAATTTAAGGCAGTTTTAATTGCTTATATTTCACTGTAATAACCCATGTGATAATCCAACCTTTTCATAATTAAATGATGAAATCAAAACTGTCAGAAGATTTTCAAACTTTTAGACAAGAATTTCAATTCTGACACAGTTAAAAGAAAAATTGATAAGGAAAATACTGTCATAATTAATATAATTTTTATTCAGTGAGTTTATAAAGCAAAGTAATCTCCTAACAACAAGACTAAACTTGTATCCTTTATTTTTAAAAGCAGGTTATGTAGTATGTCGAGAAAAAGGGAAATGATATTCACCTTAAGGTGCTGAATCATGGGTATTTACAGCTTGATTGAGCATGAATAACTCACCTAAGTCCTTCAAAACATTTATTTTACCTGACTTTTTTTTCCAGGACTCAAAAATTTTGAATCCTAAATTCAGGCAATAGTCTAAATATCTGTATTGAAAAAAAAAAGTTTAAAAATATATTGAAGATGAATCTTTAGACTAGAAAACAAAGACAAAACCCATTATGAATACTTTAAATGTGCAGTATTGTGGGGCTTTTAATAAATATATATACATATAATCTTATTCTATACTAGCAAAGAGCCAATTTCTTTTCTGTGAAAATTTAAAAAATGGATATAAAGTGGAAACCTTCATAGCAGAAATGGCTTTCATATACTTTTAACGCACAAAAGCTATCACTCTTCAGCTTTTGTCTAGTCATGCTTCATATTTATAATATACATTAAAATTAAATATGTCTAAGGTTTCAAGATATTATGATTCTGCTATATACTCTGGAGATTTCCTACAAGTACTTACAGATCACAGTCATGTTGTTTCTCAGTGACTTACAGTGTAAGCATAATCCAATTGTTGGCAACAGCTTAATGCACAAAAGATAGATTTTTGAGCAAGGTAAAAAATGTTCCAGTTGGACCTACTATTTTTAAAATAAACTAATTCAGTCATTTGCAAAATCCTAATATGCTTCTTTCCCATTTAAACATAGGACTGGTGATGTTTTTAACTGGAGGCCTCTAAGTAAATGAACCACTGAGAAATGGTTTGAGAAATTCTCAAGTCTTATAGGTAGCCATGATCCAAAATTTTAAAACACTGGAAATACTAACCAGCTTTTTACACCACCTCATCAGAAAGCCACTGAGTAGAAATAAATGATGGATAAACTACACCTTGTTCAAAAGGATTTATGTTTTTCTCTCTATTCTTGCCAATATTTTCAAGGACAATTTGAAGAACAAACAACATCTCTGCTAAATTTGAGAAAAATGACATTATAGCATAACTGATGCCTTTTCTACTTCCCTGCATAATACTATACTCATCCATGACCAAAAAACTGTGTCTGGTGAAAGCTAAATCATGTCCACAGCAACGTTCAGTTCCATTGGCATGAGCAGTCTATAGGCTCTTGAATGACGTACATAATTTCAGTGCCATTTCCTGAGCAGCGCAAGGGCACAGTCAGGACTCGTGTTCCAATTTCTCGACAACACTTACAGAATCTTAGATGGCTGTCAATATTGACATTGAAAATTGTTGCAGATGGGCATTTTCCATCACAAGAAGCCACATTTACCTATGAGTAAAATAAAAGAAAATAAGAATTAAAACTAGAAATCTCAAATTTTATTCTAAAAATATTGCACTTCAAACTTCTTTGTGATTAAACCCATTTTTATACTTGAAAAGGACTCTGGTCTTAAAAATTATTTTATCTTCTAAAATTCATTCATTCTAAGTTTAGCCACATTTAAAATATTTTTTAAATTAAACTTTTCTTTATTGTATAATCATGTGTTTTGTTTCAACTTTGTGCTTTAGATACCAAGATTGAATCCCCATTTACAAATTAATAACTTTGGAACAGCACAGCTGAATCCACATCTATTTCATGTTCACTGATAAAAAGTTAAATTCTTCTAAGTAAAATGAAGGGAATTTATCTTTCTTCTTGAAAGAGAAAAGGCATATCAGTGCAAAAGCTTTTCCCTTTGGTATTTATACTGTTTGTGACTGAGGGCTGTGTTATCACTCAAAGAAATATATCGAAAAAGTAGATGCAATAACAAACCAGCTAAGGCACATACGAGCTAGAAAATTACTTGTGCTCTAGATTTCACCAGAGCAATGCTGTCTCTCACTGTTACATAATGTGAATAATTTTCCTAGCTGATATGTTGACAGAAAGAAAAAATATATTTTAATTAAATTTAAGCAGAATTCAAATGCTGGGAAATCAAGGATGGCTATGCAAGGTCTAGTTCTCTTTGTGACAGACTTAAATCTGATTTCTTCTGCAGGTGGGGCATATGAAAGATGCTTTGAGCTACTCCCAAGCCTTTGATGAAACATCTCATTCCCATACAAATTAGACTAAAAGATTACTCTTACAACTTTGAAATTTCCTAAGATTTGACAGGAGTAAAAAAAGACTGTCCTAAGCACTAGCAATCCCAGTTTTTAATTACAAAATGCAATCATGCTCAGCCCTATCCAAAGTTTGACAGTAGTAGTCTGGCCAAGAACATATATGTAGTTCCCAGCCAGTCACAGCAGATACCACCATTTGATGGGCCAAAATCACATGATGGAAAAAGAATGACAGTGGGGAAGCTGGAGAGGAAAGGAAGAGGAGTTTAGGGTATGAGGACATGAAAATCTGGAGGTACTTATGTGTGAAGGGTAAGGGAATCTGGACTGTGTGAAGGATGTGCAGCCACCAAGGAAATTGGGAACAAGGAGATACTGGGAAAGGTGGCTCTAATACAGATAAAGGTGGGATGGTGGTAGGTCTTTTTGGAAGGTGGGTAGAGAGGGAAGAAAAGATAGAGTTTATAATAGAAAGATGAAAAGGAAGGCTTCATTTGTTGTGCCATTCAAGACATGACCTGGCCAACATTCTTGTTGCTCCTCTCTGAATGCTTTAGTTCTGCAGCAACCACAGCTGAACAGAGCCCTCTCTCATACTGCAGCACTGATTAGTAAAAGACACTGGAATGAGCTTGTTTCCACTGCCTATCCATTTGCCCTGAATGCCATAGCTTTTAGCTTTTTTGTCTGCAGAAGAGAAGAGATAGTCACAGAACTGGATGAAAGGGCAAGGATCTTTACACCTGGCTTAAAAAAATCTATAAGGTTTGATTAAATCTTTCATTTTAATACTCTTTATTTGGTCTATATGATGTCTTTATGTTGTTGTATTGCTGTCTCTTACCCTAGGTTGTTGAAGTTACACTGAAGCTCTCCAGACTCATCTCTTAACTATGGCAAATTACTCTAATTTCATCTCTATATTTATGGTCCCTCATTATCAATCATTCTAAAACTAAATAAATATGCCATGCACTCCTACAATTAAAATCTGAACATGTCACCACTGACCTTCTATCAGGATGGCCTTTAACATATTATGACATTTTACCTCTTCCCTAATGACTGCTTAGGTTCTCAAGAAGAAGAATCTTGCCAGAGGCAAGAGGCCTTTTGGAAATCTTGAGATACTTTGTCAATTGCTTCCCTTCCAAGTGCTACATGAGTAGCACATTTGCTGCTCAGAAATGTCCTGGGGTCTGTAGATTGGGCCACACCAAAGCTGAGAAATAAGATGCTTTAAGCAGACCCATAAATAAATGGCACTATGAATTTATGACACGGAAACCTATGTTATGTGAGGGAGAAGACAGAACATAAAAGTCTTCAAAGAGGAATGCAGCAGTGTTTCATCACATTTTAAGTTGAAACATTTCTGCTCCTTTTTTAGAGCAGGTTATTATTTCATGCTAAAGAGTTCAGTGCCTTCATTAGTTTAAGTAATTATAGTCAGTATTTTTCATTTGAAGCCAGATGTTTCTCCAGGTAGGGCTCAGTCTTTCAGTAACAGAAATAGCTAGTTTTACTCCATTTATGGTAGGATAACATTTCTGGAGTCAAGGGTCTGCCTTTGAGAAGAAAGCAGCATTTTTTTGTTGCTTGTTGTTAGCTATAACCAACTTTCTAATGCTTGGCTTGTCATGCCATAGGCCCAGCATTGAAATTTTATGCTTACCGGGCTTTGACTTATACAGTCATTTTTTCTTATGGTTGTCCTGATTGTCATTTTCTGGCATATCCTTTCTTCCTTTTTGCCTGATAAAATACAAAAAATGCATACTAAATCAATACGTCTTCTGTAATGTATTAGCTTCAAAAAAAATTAAAGATATTAAGATAATTTAAATAGTTATATTTTGTTTTCATCAATGTACACCCATAAATTATTGCTTCTACAATTTTCTTTTTAAATATAATATATTAATACATAGGTGCTGTGCAGTATTACCTATTTTTAGGCGGCACATATGAGCATCAAATGCCCCAAATAAGCTATACAAATTTTTTAAACATTAAACTATGAATACGCTTCATAGCTTATAAAACTATAAACTATATACTACTAAACTATGAATACGTTTTTAAATTGCATGTATGGCAAGAGAAATATAAGCAATTAGAAAAAAAATTATTGTATCCCCAATTTTTAATAGTATTAGAATTAATTCTGTTTTATTGGGAATGTTGAATGCAAATAGGATTTTGATCCTGCCTTTTAAAAACTTATCAAAACTTAACATCTAAGAAGGTGAAGGTGTGAATGTGATTATAAACTTCATGCTATTTTTCATGACTAAAAATTACATAGAATTATATTATTTCAATATATTTTTGAGAAATATGTCCTTTTAGGAAGCTTTGAAGACATACATTTATTTGTTAAATATGGTGCACTTTTTATCACCAGATCTGAAGCATGTAGCAAATGAGGTCAGCATATATCAGATCTAGGATGAGGGAAGTACTGAATTTTTGTATTCAGTCTTGGAGATATTGATAGGAGGCTTTTGAGTTTTTTTAATTTGAAAAATAAAGCTGGAGAGTGAAAAGCCATTTTTTAAACATAGTCAAAGTCATAATACTATACTGAAACAATTAAACATACAATTTTTCATGCTTCACTCTGTATCAGACCATTATTACTATCTGCGTAACAGCAGTTATTTAGATCTCCTCATCCACTACCCATCAAAATGAACTGTTAGTTTTGCTGTGCAACCATTCTGGACATACAGCATATAAAATAATAAGCACTATTCAATAGTTTCTTGACCTTCCTTCAAGTTTGGGCATACAGAAAAACAACTCTTCTGTTCCCCAGAAGCTTGAGAACACTTTTATAAGATAAATGATCTCTGAGTAGCCAAGATATTCTGCAACCACAGCTCCATTAAGTACTGAATAATTAAGTTGGCTGCAGACTACAGCTAGATTTTAAGAGGTGCATTGAAGAATCAAACAAAATTCTGTTACTGAACTAGCAGATCACTGTATGAGAGAAGTTGTTAGACTATAACATCTTGCTTTTCCTTCCTCAGAAACACTTAAAAATTTTCTGTGATGTTTCAATCTGAAAGTGTTTGCCAGCTTATATGTAGACAGTGCAATCTTTGTACTGCTACAAGTCATATAGAGATGTATATCTAACATTTCAGCATATAAAATGCGGGTATCTTATGAAAGCTCTGCTGCTAGAGTTTCCTCTCTTTAACCTTGAACTGTAAAGATCTGCATTTCAGTATCAGATGTACTTTGATTACTCACTCCCCATTTGAGGAAGGAATTTTTGTGACTCATCTATCCTAAAAAGCAAAGAATTATGACTGTACTGCAACAGTCCTGTAACATTCTGTAATATCTGGCATAAAAAGTGTATGTTGCCATGGGGTTGTGATTGTATGTGTTATGTCCCCCTCCCCACCCCTGCCCTCAATACTTTCGTAACTCTGCAAAACATATTATTTGTGACAAAGAAGAAATACAACATAAATCCATATCTGCAAAGGTGAGACCAGACAGTAATATACACTATTGATCTATTTGAAGGGAAAAAGATTTCCATCATTAAATTTAGAGACTTGGGATCTGATTTATAATCTCTTGGTAACACTATTCAGAATTATGATTTTTTTTTAAGTAACATTTCTTATTAAAACTACCCTATACAGTAAGTTCATGTGATAAAACCAGTTTCAACAATGAGCAGCAGGAATAACCATCAACAGCATATACCGGAAATGGATGAACCTAATTCTGATAGGTGCTGAGCATTGAATCTTAACCAGGCTTTAGAAAACCACTTATTTGGGAGGCCAGCAGAGGATCAGCATCTGTCAGTATCAGGCCCAAAACCATTAACTGCATGGTAATATCCAATAATGAAGACAGCTATGACACACATATCAAGCAGTATTTATATTATTAAAAAAAAAAAATAAAAGAAAGAAAGAAAGAAAATACATTATTAAAAATAATACCTGGTTCACAATTAATACTATCAGTAGGCACTACTGGACTAATGGCAAAGGGTAATAGACCCAATCCAGAACCTGGCAGAATCATTAGGAATAGAAGTTTCTCATGAAATAAAAACATTTCTGTATAAATGATACTTCATTAATTCTTACACTGCCAACTGCAATTTTTCTTTTAGCAAAAGATGATGAGCTTTCCTCTTTGTCTTCTACAATTTAGAAACTCTGCAGCTGCTTCGAGTCTCAGTAAAGATGGCCTATACTTTATTACTCTCCTGATTAACACAAAACTGGAACGCTTCCTTTTATACCAAACTTTTGGAATTAGTCTGTTTATGGCAAGGTAAGAATTAAATATATGCACTCACTTTGCATGCATTAAATCAAGCTCTTTCAGAAAATTTATTTGCTCCCAATAAAATCCCAATGTGTTGCAAGCTCTATTCATAAGTACTCTTAACTGCTTCACCACAGAGCACATGCTTTTAGTTAAAAATAAAACAAAATAAGAAAAAATAGCATTTAATTTTATGAATGATATCTGGCAGTTTTAGCAGCCACCTGAGCAAGTATTTCTGAAGTATAACAATGCCTTTCCTGAGGCTACAGAATATGGCCAAAATTATAAATCTTCCTGGTCAACAGAGAACTAGCAGTCAATAATTTTGATAATTTTAAGACTAATTTTCTAAATAATGACAACCTAATTTTTTTGGGGGTGTGGGGGGCAGATTTTTTTTTCACACAGTTTATATCATGAGAGAAAGATTATTGATTAATAAGATTTTAGTACAGTTCTGGTATGCTACTTCTCTATGGTGATTCTCAATAATAAAACATATTCTGTTGCATTAAAATACCATTCATTTTCTATGTTTTGGTTATAATGGAACAACAATATTTGCAGTTTCCTTTCTAAGACTCACATAGCTTGGAAACTTGGTATTGTTCTGTATTTTATAAATATCACTACTTCCTCTTATTTCTCCAAATTATAATCAATATATTGCACTTCAGTTTTATATAATAACTGTGTAATATATAGTTATGAGTCTGCAACTTGCTATTCAATAATATTAAGTAAAGGTTTGTATACAAACATTCCAAAGACTAATTTGCTTTTTCTCTAATGTTGAACACAAAAAAGGCCAAAACAGAGGGTTAAGATTTTCTATAACGTTGAACATGTCCTTGCTCTACAGAATTAGTTTTACAAAACAGTGTATTATATATATATGCATAATTATATAAATAGATAATAATTTTTTTTCAAAACTGCAGAGAAAACCAGTTTGTTCTCAATCTTTTTAAAACTGCATAAATTGTGAAACCTTTATGTCATCTTGAGTCACATTTAATCATATTTTAAAGTTACACACAGAGCATGTGAATGTATTACAAGATATTAAAAGGTTGATTTTATACAAGCATTGCTATCATCAGTATTACTCTAATTTTTCCTCATTCAGGATTTAATAAAAAACATCCCAGTATTTTGGACTTAAAAAATACATATTAGGGATACAGAATAAATTGCTAAGTTTGAAGATGTATTGCAAAATGTCATTGAATCAGGAATCACTTTTAAGAGGAAAAATTCTTGTCTTTTAAGGTGAAGATCATATAGGCACTATTTGAGAGCCAACTTAATGATAAAGAGAATGTTTTTATTGTTTTAATTGAGACAGTTTTAATCTTCCATGGGTTATATATGGAGAGATTTGATTATACTCCAGAACAATAATGTTAAAAATCACCAAGTCAGCAGCCAAATTAAGCAAGATCTTTTAATAAGAGTAGTTAGGAACTACAACAATTTTATTTGATTTGTAGGGGGAACTGCATGCTTTTTCCCTCTTTAGGTCCCAGCAACTGAGGTTAAAATATAAGCCCTCCAAAACCAAAGCCAAACTAGCACATACTGCAGCCTTCATCACTTACAGGTCTTGCAGCAGCCATCATTATACGTCTGCACAATTCCTCCATTCTAAGAAAATAAAAGAAGAATATAGCAAAAAAAGTCTGGGCCCAATGCAAAGGGAAATTGTATCTCAATACATTCCACATTTTAAAGATATCAAACTAATACAAAGTAGCACCACTTAAATCAACAGAATTACACAGATATGTACCAGCTGAAGGTTTGTTTCACAAATTCTTTACAGCTTTTGAAACTGAAAATTAGTTCATCACTGATGAGAAGTTCAATTTTGTTCAGTTGACATCTGATCTAGTTTCCTTTGAAGAAGTCACTTAGTTTCTATAAGCACATTTTTTATATCATCTACTACCATCTATTTCCCCACCATGGGGATTTATTAGGATAGTTTCAAAAATTCGTGTGAGTAGCCCAGATCTGCATATCAAGCAGACTACAGAAGATAAATAAATGCCATCTATTGCTAATAATATCTTAGGATAACAACAGACAAAAGACAGACATTTTTCAGCTTCTATCCTTTTATGCCAGCATATATTTTTTACCTCATTACATTGAATAAGTTGTTCAAGAACTTCTTAAAAGAACACTTAAACTCAAATATTCCTGAATTATCCTGAACTGCCTGTGACAAAAGTTTTCTTCTCAGCGATTGGCTCAAGCCTATTTCAGCGTCTCTCAAAAACAGGTCAGACTGATTCAGAAAGTTAATTTTAGGGCTCCACTCTTAAAAATCTTAACCTAATAGATGGTGTCAGAATTTTTCCAAGGAAGAAACTCAAGTATTAACTCAAAGTAGTATAGGCATTATTTTTTAAATAGAATACCTTCTTCAAAGCTGGAAGAAATAGGAACTTTTTTAAACAAATGGAAGGGATAAGTAGAACTAGTACTAAATGTATAATCTGTAGTTAAGGCAGCAATGGTACTTACCCTTTCTACATATATATTTATTATTATTTGTAGCTCATATTAAATATAGAATGTACTGCAACTGAAAAATTTTACAAGTATTATAAATTTAGATAATTATTAAATTAGAAATTAAACTGTAAATAAATATGCAATCTTTGTGAAGAACACATGTTCTTCAAAGCAATAAATCAGATCAATTTTTGGATTTATTGATCTGATTTATTTATTGTGTGTGTTCTATGAACTTGGCAAAGTATTATTCCAAAATAAGGCGAGACATAGTGATTAGCACTTTTTATAGAGGTATGTCATGCATGATTCCAATTCCACAAGCAGTCATCAACAATACCCAAGCCAAACTTTTACACTCCTCACAGTTACTTGTCAGTTGGAAAGAAAACAGGAGTATGGCAAATGACTGCAAATTGCTCATTTACATGCTTTTACTTACCACTTTTTAAATTTAAAGAAAGTGCATGAAGTTTGCCTGCATTGTGGAGTGTAAGCTAAACTCCAGAGCAATTATTGTCACTTACCTTACCCAAAGTACAAACCTTTGTACAATCGGTGTCATTAAATGGGGGACAGACAACACTTGACCCCAGTACAATAGCCCCTGCAGTAGTCTTTACACATTTGTAGTTGGTGCAGTTGGAGGTCCAGGTGCTTCCTTCCTGAATATATAAAACAAAGCCTTTGTTAGGAAAGCCAAAACACTTCAGCTTTATCCCCAACCTGAAATGTCTATAAAAGTAGTGCCCTCATGCTGTAGCATCTACTGGAGTGGAAAGTCTGCTGCAGACCACCTGTGGGTGGCAAAAAGGAAAGACCATCCTCTAACTACCAGAGGCTACTCCTCCCTGGAGCCATGGCTCTCCTCTCCAGCATGTTGCTGAACATGGGTGTCCTACCACAGAATGAAAGGACTTTGTGCCAGTTCAATAATTTCTTTTGCTCCAAAATCAATTGGAAGTATGAACCAAGTCACGGCCACATGTAAATTTCTGTGTATGTGGATGCTGGAACACACCATCAAAATCCTGAACCCCAGAGCCTCAATTTGCACTTTTCCTTTCTGTAGTAACTAGCAGGAAGAGAAGAGTGGCCCTCAGAAGAGGGGGGCATAGAAGTCCTGATGTAGGCTTAGAAGCTCTCAACACATCTAAATCACAGTACCTAATATAGAGTTACAATTTGAACCCTGCTCTGCAGTTAGAGCATATCCAGCCTTAAGTAAATGATGACATTTGCAGATCTTCACAGGAAATATTACAAGCAATAAGATATTTACATGTGTGAAATGGCAGGTCTTTAGACAAAGACATTCATTTCCAATCATACATCATTAATAATCTCTTAAGCGTTTAACCAGCAGTAAGGAAGTATGAAGCAAGAATGACAGCATGAGTTAACTAAGAAATGCCTGTCAGACTCCTTTCTGTTGTATCATTGCAGTTACTTCTTATCTCTCTTCAGAGGCACTTACTTCATACACAATAAGCGTTCCATTCTCTGTATGAAAAGAGCAGGACACGTTTTGACATGTACCACAACAAGTATGGTGACTGAAGGAAGGAATATATACTTGATGCTGGGAAGAAAGGAAAGGAAAAAGACAAACTAGTACTTTTAAAACATACATTATATGGAAATTCTTTGATTTCTGAAATTAAAAACACCAAGGAAAACAGTGGATGGATGGATGGATGGATGGATGGATGGATGGATGGATGGATGGACAGTTAGACAGATTTGTTTACATAGGCTGCTAGAAACTGCCTCTCAAAATAATTGTGTAGACACAAGATACACATAATCACTGCTAAATTCTCAAGTTCTTGCTAAGTAAACAGGACTAGCAAAATTCTTCACTAAAACTTTCATCCTAGTTGTGCAGTTGTGTTCACAAATTGCATCATTCCTGTATTTTAAGAATACTCACAGCTTCACATTGCTGGGAACAGTTCATCATTGTGAAATGCATAGCATTGTAACCTGTGTTCTGATCTTTTTCTTGTAAACATTGCACAGTGTAACAAAGGTCTCCATCCAGGTACTGAATCACTGACTGTCCGGGATTCAGTACTGTGACCTCTTGGAAGATGCACACATCATCCTTCTCTAAAACCAAAAGAAATAGATGATACCAGAGGGGAAAAAAGTATCATGACACAAATGAACAGAACCACTAGTATGACAGAAGTGGGGCAAATTCCTATTCATTGCAAAAGTATTCTATATTTTAGACTTGATTGGTTTGTGGTTTTAAATACCAAACAAGAGTGGGAGGAACGATCATTCAGTTTAAGAAAATGCTGCAAAATGCAAAACTGCCTAAAACTGCTAGTGTTCCTGCTATGGAAGTAAAAGAAGTCTGTTGTTCTTATTTTAAAAGTGTTCTAATATTTAACATTCAGCTATTCTGCACATCACAAAATGTAGCCTTTCTGCCAATTAAACTACTCTGTCTGCAAATACCTGTGGGCCAGTAATCTGCCCAAGCTGTACCATAAATATGTGCTTGGCTCTTGGAGGCAGTTCAGCCTGGGCTGCTGCCAGGACTGCAGCTAGCTGCAGCACCCCCATACACAGTGCAGCTGAAATCTAGTCTAGATGGGTAGCTGAGTGAGGGAAGGGAGCAGAGACTGGCAGATCTGGAGACTGGCTACATCCTCTTGTGCTGGCTGAGCAGGTCTGTTGCTCTGTGCAAGATGTTGTCCCATTTGTGTCGAAAGTGGACTAGGAGCAGCTGCCCTGCTCAGACTCAGCTACCGTTCACAGCCTGTTTCCTACTTGTCTCTCACCAGAGAGACTGTATCTGATTCTGAAAGCATGGGCAGCTCTACAACACTCCCACACTCTGCCAGAATAGACACAAAATGGATGGGTTATCAGGCAAAGTACCATATTCAGAAAAGAGAGTATCATTGCATAACTAGATAGACACACATCAAATTAAGATAAAAGAGCATTTACATTTGAGAAGGTGGTAATGACCTTAGTTCTGCTTTCTTTGCACACCCTTTTAGCTAAAAACTAAAACACAACAATGAGGAATATGAAAAAGTTACCACAAATGTAGTGAGTGCATCCACAAGCACTGGAAACACTGTTATCTATTTTTTTAACTTCTCCCTGAGTACAGAAAGATAAAAGTTTGCAAAGTCATGCACAATTAAATGTAGTGCTACACAGACAATTTTTCTCTAAAAATGTAAAATATTACTTCCATCACTTCCACCTCTAGTTTCATAAAAGAGTAAAACTGCAATGTACTCAAGAAAGAGTAGCACATTCAGAGTTATTCAGTGTATTTATATCTTAAAACAGAAAACAGCACTTCATTTTCTGTAGGGGTGCATAGAGTAGCAGAGTCAATAAACAGCATTTTTTCCTTAGATACAAAGTTATTTCTATAATAAATATATTAGCAAAAGATTGCCTTCTAAGTATTTTCTTCCGAAAGATAGGTGAAAGCTATTTAAATCTAAAATTCCTCAATAGACTTTACATTAAACCTATTTGCCTGGGTTCTGTTTAATGCTGTCTTCACATGAGGAAAAAACGTCAGGCATTGGATAAGGAAAATATGGTCACTATGGTATTAATGGGAGCTTGAACATTCACTCATAATTATTTTCCAGATCACAGTCCCTATTATGAAAAACTACATGAGGACCAAAATATTTATGATTTCTCATAACAGCAAAATTCAATAATGTTAAATCATTTTAATCAAAAGTATAAATTATTAACAAAATGACACATTTCTTCAGATGATACATATAATCATATAGCTTATACTTCATTAATTATTTTTTAAATGTGAATTATTTATGTGGAAAGCCTTACTAGCATATTGTTTCATGTCAACACTGAACAGGATAAAATTACAATTGCTTTTTTCTTTTTCCACCTTACAACACACAAAGTGAAATTTCTCTGAGGAATGGTTGACAACACTATGCAGACACTTGGAATTGCATGCTTGAACTGGGACTGGAGGGCAATCCCACCCTGTCTCTATTCGCTCTTTACAACTAACTGAAACAAGGAGTGTAAAAGTGAGGAGTAAGACAGTTCAACATCATTACTAACAATATTTAAAAGACACCACTTACCAAATTACAGGTCAGCATGGTAGCATTTTCACAACTACATTCTGAGGAGATAAAGAAATTTGTGTTAATCAATTAGCTAACTGTTAGTTTTGGTTAACAGTTGTGACTAAGGAATAAAGCAATAATTACCACAGTGCCATTCTGGACAACATTGCCCAAGTATTTTTTCCTTCACAAGTGTCATGTCATCTGTGCAAATCATAGGAGGCTCAGAACAAAGATTTTCATCACAAACTAAACGAGGGGAAAAAACATATGAGAATTTATTCAACTTTCCTTCATGTTTTCCAGCTTACATTAATTTTGATAAACTATTTAAAAACTAAGGCTATTTTATATAAATGTTATTGTGTTTCTTAAGCATCTGAACTATACTTGGAATGAAAAACTAAACAAAAATTTTCAAAAGTGATTTTAGTTGTCTTAGAACATGTTTAAATTTTCAGAGAACATCAAACAGGAATCATTTAATATTCTTCCAACTTCAGAGTTACTCAAGATAATAACCAGTACCAAAGACAACTCAAACCATATTCTTTGGGAAACATAGACTTGATATGTACTGTAAAGTGCACTTCTGTAACATAACAGGGAGCAACTGCCCTCCAGGTATGATGCTAATAAGAAAATACTGTCTCCCTTATCAGAAGCAGCTTTCTGCAACTGTGAAAGATCATGCACTAAGATCTAAATTTCTCCCTGCCATAACTGGGGGAAAAATGCCAAAGGCCTTTGCAGAAAATTTCACCTGGGTAAAACTGCTAGGAAAGGGAAAGGACTAAAATACAGAAACAACTGAAGTAAACATTGCTAAATTCCAAACTTAGTGGAAGGTAATTTAATTACTTGAAATTACCCTGAAAGACTGTAATAGGATGAAAATTAATCTAAATTAAGCAGTTATACTTATAGATGTTACTTTAAAATGTATAGCACAATTTATGTATTTTATGAGACTATGAAAAGGACTAAGTTACACTGCAAATATTTTTCTTCTGCCTGCTCACTGTTTGAAAAGTAGTCAACCCAGCAGTATTTGAAACCCTTGGTCTACTCCTTCCCTTAGGAACTAAAAGTGCTAAGATACTGCCTAAATTAATGAACTGTACAACAGAGGAAAACCAACATAGAAGCAGTTTTATTAAATGTGTTTTAATATATGAACAATTGTATATTTGTACTCCAAGGATGGGATTCAGTGCCACATTAATATACTGGTATTTAAATCACTGTGAAGATAACCGTATTTCTGTCTGGTGAACTGAATAACCTCTCCAGATTCCACTGACTAGGTTTGTTAGACTGCCATTGGGCATACCAAGAACTTTGAATCTCTGTCAAATTTGGTACCTCTACATCCTCATTTCAATCTCTCAGTTTATACCTGAAGCCCACTCTAATTGCCAAACCTAAACAAATCCCTGCACAGGCATGCACTGTCATTTTTACTGAATTTGGTGACATATCAAACTCACAACAGCTACACTCACCGCAGTAGTAATGAGGACAACAGTAGTGTATGGTATTAAGGTCTACAGTGAGAATTTCCCCTTCACTACACAAGGGAACAGGTTCAATACAGGATTCACAAACTAAATTTAAAAAAAAAAGCAAAAGAGACATGTAAAAAGTTTTAAATACTAAAAAGTTAGTGCATGTGAATTCCATCTAATAGACTATATAAAAGGCAATACTGCATTTGTTACTCAGATAACAGAACTTCTAAGGATTTTATGGATATAAAAGCTAAACAAAGCTAAAACAAAGCTAAACAAAGTTTTTGATGTTCAACATTATGTTGGAAAAAAAAAATCCCCCAATTCAAGAATAATGATGCTCCAGTACACCAGATCTGTGTGAAATCTCACTCCAAGAATTCCTGCCTTGAGTTATTTATTTTAGAATTACAGTCTGTTTTTGTAAATACTCAACTATTCCTTAGCTCTCCATAAAAGATATTAGAGGCTTCTTACCACAGAGATGAGAGAAACAACAGGGATCTTCCTGTTTTGCTTCAACAATAAACTGATCTTCTCTGCAGTCAGGCTGGGAGGCATTAAAACAAACTGAAGGATCACATTCTGTAGGATGTGAAACAAAAACGGTTTTAAAAGAAGTCATTGAAACAATATGAAAAATATAAAGAAAATATATTCTTCATATGCTAAGTAAAACAAAATACCCCAAACTGACTGTAATTCAGAAGTAACACAGAGACAAAGACAAAAAAAAAATACTGGAGAATGTTTAAGAAAACATACATCAATGCCTGGTGCTATTTACAGTGTCCCATTCTGTTAACAATCTGTTAACTTGTAATGCAAATTTTCTTCCAACATATAATACAAGTATGGAAAACTTTCCACTAACTGTGGTTTTGTATTTCCCTTACCACATCGGTACTGTGGACAGCAGGACAGAGGGTGGTAGCCTACCACTAATTTTTCATTGGGTTTGCATGTTGGAATAACAGCATCACACAATGACATGTTACATTCTGTGGGATAAAAAACAATATTGATGTCTTTAAACAGATACAAGTTCAAGTCCTATAGTTCAGGCTATTTATACCATCTAATACAAAGATCCACAAAACGAGCAGCCCAAGTCAGTTTAAAGTTCACTCCATACCATCATTTTGAGCTCAACCCAAGCAAGCAGTTATATCCCTCATAAAACTGGTATTTACTTGCTCTGCTCCCTATGCATGAAGCCAACTATAATGTCCCACTGATATTCCTTGACCAAATGGACAATACAGCATTGGTTACAGGCATCTTGTATGTAAAAGCACTACATCATCTGGACCGTATGTTATTTTCCTTAAAGACATTATGAAGAAATTAATATATTTTGCTTAATGTTTTTGGAGCAACAAGCTTATTCTTTTTCTTAACAACCATGGATATGCAGAATATTAGTATTGAGTGATCAGCTCCCAAAAAACAGCTTCTGGGAAACAGCAGTAGATCAGAGGACACTGCTCATCACATCAAAGCACTAGAAAGAAAAGCAAGCAATCTCTGACAATGACCTCAAATACCAAGGTACTTCTATCATTGAATATATATCAATTTATTATTAAATTCCATGCAAGAGCTTAAAAAATAATTTTTAACAGAATTTTTGTTTATCTGGTGGACTTCTAAGAAAAAAGTTATTTCAGTGAATAATTCTTATAAAGAATAGAAGCCTCAATTCCTGGCCCAACCAGCCACAAGTACTTGAAAATTAATTATAAAAAATGTTACCTTGAATCTAAAGTTTGTCAGCTGCCTGTGAATGTGAAGCACTTATTTTATACTTCTGTTACAGAAAACAAGTGTGGTACGTACCACAAACTTTCTTGGGACAGCAAGCTCTCTCTTCAATGACATGGAATAGAACTTCCCCTTCTCTTTCACAGACTGGTGGTGGATCCTCACTGCACTCAGGTTCTACAGCAATAATGCTTCCATTTTCTAAACAGCCATACATGCAGCACCCCCTCATGGACCCATTCCAGATCTCCCCAGCAGAGTGGGGTTGTCCTTTATTATCTGTACATGCTGGAAGAAAAAAAAAAAAACATTCTATCCCTTCAACAAGCAGACAGCTCCCATTTCCTTCAAGCAGCTATGACTTGCATAGTCATAGCAAAATCATTGCATAAAATAATATGGCTGTGGAGCATTACAATGAAAGAATCCAAGAAAGGATGATGACTTTAAAAGCCCCAAAGGAACAAATGTTTTTCTATGGGTGAAAGTGGGTGAGGGCAAGGGACAGAACCTGCCCATGTTATTCTTTCCAGAGTTTTCAAGACAGGAAAGCCTGGGAGATACAGAAGAATGACCATCACTTTTCACCCAACAGAGGTATATCCAGCACTGGCCCTTAAAGCCAAGTTAACTGAAAGCACAAACTGCTGTAGCTTGAGAAGAAGGTAGGCTCTCTGTTGAAGGGACCTTTACCAGATTCATATTTACTGAGGACCAACACAGAACTTAAGCTTATCTCTTACCATGAGCTGCTAATATAACTGCTGTTAATACTACCATAAGTGCAAAACTACTCTGTCTTACTGTACTTACTACATTTTTCTTCTGGTATACAGAGGTCAGAGTCTGTTCTATGCAGAATGGTGCCATTTTTACATACACAGTCTTCCCTTAAATAGGAACAGGCAGAATCTTCATAGAACCATTTATTCAAGCATGTCTTGGCTTCACAGGGTTGCACACAAGGCTGGTATTCCTTGCCCTCAGGACAGCTCAATGCTGCAAGGAATAAAAAAGGACATTGAGTGCTTCTGTATTCCTTTAGCATTTCATTGGTTAAATAGGTAGTAATAACAAGTGAGACAGCACAGAAAGCACACATTAATACTTTAAACAGTACTTTAGGTAGGCAACTGATTCAATTGAGATTAAAATTCATTCATGACTAAATAATGTATTCCCATCTTAAGAACTTGTACTCTGATTTACCAATGCTGTGATGAGATGTTACTTACAAGAATAATAGAAAGAAATAGAATTTTAACTTATCACTAAACACTTAATCACTAAAAAATGTCATCAGTAAAGCCACATAAGGGTACAGAATATGGCAATGTACTTACAACAGTAATCAGGTGTCCTCCATTTAATACAGATGTTGTGCTTGTTGCATAATGCTACATATGCAGAAAGTGCATCACACTCATAGTTCCAAAAATTAATACTGTTGATCCACATCTTCTCACAAAATTCCTGTGGTGACACCTAGGAACATATTGAAATTGGGAATTAACAAGTATAAGGACTTCCTGTAACTAAAATAAATCAGCAACTAAGAGAATACAGCCACAAGGGAAAAAAATCACTAGCAGTGTCTAAATTTAAAAATAACTTTTTTGTCAGAACACTCATTCTGCAAAACTTAAACTGCCAGAATTTTTTATGCTGACCAGTAGACAGAGAATGCAGTCCTAATGAGTCACACTACTTTAAAGAACTTTTCAGCATAGCCCTGTCAACTAAAAGTGAACAATCTCAACTAAACATTGCTGCTGTACCAATCCTGCTGTGAATGAATTACTTATTACTCTGTTTCTGTGCCTATAGAACCTGATAGCCTATTTTACACATCTATCTCTCAGAAAGAAAGGGCCACTTGAGTAATTAATCCTTTTTATTTTTAATTAAGTCGGGAAAGTCAGTTAGACCTCAGAGATTTGGGGCTTCCTCATTTTCTGTTCTGGAAAGTAGCTGTGCTGCACTACCCACCTCTAGCAATCTATAGAGGTCTACCCACCTCTATAGCTGCATGCTACAGCTATATCCCCATGAGAAAGTACAGTTTGTAGAAGAAAATTATAATGATTTCTGTAAGAAATGCTACAAAATTGTTAGCGTAATATTGACTATGTCAAAACATTTTAACTCGAAATTTCTTTAGTCCAATAAGTCTTCAGCTGCATGAATCGCTGTTATGTGCAGCAGAAGCATGAGGCTTTCTGTTCTATTGATCCACATGAAGCATTTAATAAAAATAACATCTCTGGAATGTGTTTATCTTGACATGATGATCCAGTGTGTCTCCTTTGAGAAATGCCCATTAAGTAATTTTTAAAAACAGCATTATAGTACAGGGATCAATATAGATGTGTGTTTACAATGGACAACATGACAGGGGTATTAAAGCCACCCATTCCATTGTCAAATCATAAAAATAAGCAAAATATGAAAAATGTGCATGTATCAGTCACTCTTTTCTTAATTATACAACTATTATATTATTTTTCTGATCCTCATACTCACTTTCTTGTGACAAGGGATGAAAATGCTTCTTTTTAACAGTTCCATACAGTATGTGCAGTTATCTTCAGTACAGTTTCTTACTGGCCTCCTGGTTGTTACATCAAGAGATTTCTCAATTTCCCAACTCTTGATGAACATTTCAATTTCCTCCATATTTGTAATTATGGTCATGTTTTGCATTTTCAGGTCATCACTAGGATCTCCATTACAAACCCCTGGGGACAGAGCATCATATTCAAAGGACACACAGACATGCCTTCATTTGGGAGAGAAAAGCGACCTGATAAGTTATGATCAACACTGCTTCAGGCTGACCTGTGAAAATCAGTCACCTGAGTATATAAATTAAAGCAGCTGTATGTCCACTGTAGTTCCATCTTCCTGCTTGTGATTTGAGTTCTCAGCTCAATGGCTTAGTAAAACAAGTAGACCATACAATACAATTCATTGTACCTTTCACAAAAATTAACTTCTGAGAAAAACTGCTACCAAAATGTGCTGTTGAGTGTAACAAATTCACTGACATGGCGCTAGATTCTGATCTCATTCTACTGAATGGCAGTCAGTTCCTTGGGAATAATAGTAGATGGTTTTGAGATTAATTGCTCATCACTGATGATTTCACACTGTATTGAGATTTAATTGAACTTTCTAAGTGCAAGAAGTTATTAAAAGAATCTTTTGATGAACAAATTGCTTTATCTAGAGAAAATATTGTTCTTACTCAAGTTATTAATACAAAACCACTGTAAAAAAATACCTTCCCAGACCCCTGGCATTCATTGTCATTCATTATTCTATTGACACATAAATTAAAATATATGATCTCTTTAAGCACATAACAAGTGAGTAATGCCAAAACTTTAATCTTCATACTAGTTTTCCATCTCAGGAACTGATCAGGCAAAGTTCCTTTCTTGTTTTCCCTTTCCTTCTGCGCTGTTAAACACACCCTAAGCCCTTGCCCTTGTGTTTTCAGCCCTGCAGCCTGATGCTCTCCAGGGTCCTTTGTTAGAACTGGACTAGCTTGGTGTGGCAGGCTATTCTTCCAGACAGCATGGAGAAATACAGAAGATGGCATTTAAATATGAATTGTTTTTTAGTAGCACCACTTTCCAGTATTCTTAGCTCTTCTGCTTCTTGCCACAGATCACAAACTGCTGGCATTAGAATTTGTAAGGCCATGCTACAGAACTGCAGAATCAATATAGCTTTAAAAATAAAGCAAATTTACCACATAGTCCCACAACTTTTTCTAGTATGAGAGGAAAAGGATTGCAAAATCCCAGACAGGAACAGACAGCAGAGGACAGGAAAGAAGCACTAAAGAAAACTTCTGACTTTACTGCAAAATATCAGGTAGTGCAACATTTTAAGCTAAGTTTGGATTTGTCTGCATAGTCTTCCTCTTTATGTTCTGATGACACAAAGAAGAACTATTCTATAGTTCTCTTTACGTTTGACCTCATCTTGTCCCACTCATTCAGCATACATAGAGAAGACGGCATGATACTGGGAAAAGATGCAGGGCCAGCCTTCACCTTCTCTCAGTAGATTTAGGAGAACTTTTGTTTTGTTCAAGCAGAAGACAGCAACTGATTTTAAAGACTTGATTTGTTTATATTTACACTTAAAGCATATCTGAATTGCTCTGCTTGCTTTTAAAACTAATAGCAGTTTAAAAAACTATAAGAAGTTCATTTTCTTTTTCAATATGAAGTACATTATGTAAAATTACAAACCACTAGAAAATGAATATTTATGATAAAATTAAAGTAATTTCTAATCATCTGCCTACACTTTTCCATATCATTCATACTGGCAAAGTTATAAAAAGGCTTCAGGTAAACTTGAAACATGCTACATTTACTATCATTGTAATTCAAGACTGAGATACCTCAGTATAGTTTTAGACCTTAGACCCAGCCTCAAGAGGTCTAAAATCAGATTCTTAATTCACTGTCCTCACAAGACTTGGACCCTTCCCAAGATACAATTTGTGTCAGTATTTCCAAAGCAATAAGCTACCACTGCTAACATCAGACAGTTATTCTTGCCTCCATAATCACTGAAATATACTATCACTACCTGAACTTCTTTAGCAGCCACTTCTTCACTAAAAATTTTCTTTTTCTTTACTTGGCTTCAGCAAAACTCTTAAAACAGGCAGAAATAAATAAAAGAAATAAGTAAATTTTTTAGAAGTTATTTAGATACAATGTGCTGATCACTACTTGGTCTGGAAAGTACTCTATTAGCACACAGTGCTGTCAAACAGAATGCTTAATTTATTATTAATTAATTAATAGTATTTCACAGGCTCTCACATAGGATTGCCAGCAGAGTTAATGAGGGTCACAATGAGAACTATAGGGACAGCTGGTCACAGTCACAGACACAAACGGGAGTTGCAAATTTCAATTGGTAAGTTATTGAATAAGAAAAAAATTGCCACCATAGCCTCACCACAAAGGCCTTCTGTCTTCCTCGTTGAGTTAGAGTATAATCCATACTGTATATCTATGATGCCTGTAACATGAGCCCACTTGATGCTAATACCAGCTGGGGTATTAACCACATACATTGCACCGGTGTCCTGAATACTCAGTCCTTCTTTTGAAAACGGCAATGATTGAATTACAGAATCCACAACTACCTAAAATAAACCAAACACATTTTAGAGATAAAGCCAGACTGCAATGATGTATTTTATATGTATTTCTATTTTAAAACAAAATACTATTTTCACAGCCTCTGCCACACATAACAGTCACAGTGCTTAGAGAGTTTCCCACCCATGCCACTTCCAAAAACTGCAAATGAAGTAGGCATGAGGAAAAAAAATCTTTTGTAATTAGGGAAAGAATAGATCTTATTTATCACATATCATATGATGAAACAAAACCTCATTCCAATTATTGAAAGTCATCTGTTGTGACTTGTTACTGACTAGCAAGAAAAGTAGCTTAAGTATTTTTCACTTCTAGGGTTCAAGGGTTTCTGGAAGTATAGTCTTAGGCATAAATGCTTTTGAAGCGTCATTAAAATCTCAAAAGAACTTTAAAGTGACATGGAAAAATGACATTTAAGTGAAGCATGGTACCAGAAATGTAAATTGTTTGTTTTGCCTCTAGTACACCATGAATTATTTGGAACCTAATCTGCAAAAGTAATCCTAATCTTGTAGTGTTTTATTTTAAATCTGATTTATCACATTCTACAACAGAACAGCTCTCCAGCTATTTTTTAAGAATACACACGCTGTTGATATATACTTACTTTTCTTGCTAAACGATTGATAAGTATTTGACAAGTGTATGTTGTGACATTTAATTTCTTAAAACAGAGCCCTGAAGTGTTTGCAGGTGGCACCTTGAAAGAAAAGTGACAAGGAAATTTAGTTACTATTATTTTTCTAATTCTGTGCCAGTTTTATTGGAATTTTCTGTATTAATTAAATATTTTTTTAATATTAGTGCATTTTAAAATCAGCAAAATAAGCAAGTACTTACTAGTTTTCTTATTGAATTTGCACTCTGGAATAAACATGAAAAATAAATTAGAAGTACAATAATAATCAGCAGCATTTTTATTTAGCAAAAATAAGTTACTATTTTCTTTGCCTTTAATATTCTTCTACAATCAGCTAAATAATTAAACTAATTTAACATATTATGCATAAATAATACAAAATACACACTTTCCAGCTAATTTAGTGCATATGCTGAAAGGTCATTTCAAATTATATTTCTTAAAGAACTACAGACTTCTAAAGCTCATCTGCATATGTGTTCTGCATTCCCACCTCTAGACCGCAACCAGGAAATGAGAGAGCAATTTAATAGAAAACATCTAAAACAATGCAAGACTGTTACCTTTAACAGTCTTAAAGGTCAAGTGTACAGTTGCCCTGTGAGAATAAATAAGAGATGGGAAAGAAAGAATCCTGTTGAAGCCCCTCATCACTGACTGGTTTATCCACAAACTGAAGATGGACTCAATACAGCTGCTCAAGGCCTGCACAAATTAGGGCTATGGTCAATGCAAAGGAAATGTATGTACAGATTCTAAGGATGAGACTGACCTGACCTAAACTGGCAGTCTAAAAATAAAGTAGTTGGATCCCCTCTGTGGACAATGCAGAGAGTCAGACAACCACAAACAACAACTCATCACAAACTCATTAATACTTTTCTAAAATAACTACAAAACATATTTTGTGACTATTAAAAACATTTTACTATTTTGACCATATTGTAAAGTATAAATTCAAGGTTACAAGAACACTTCTGTGTGGAGAGCCTGAAAGGAGAGATGCATATTGAGAAGTTATGTCACCTCTAATAATTTAAAAGGCATCTACATTTGAATTTCCTTATAACACAACAATTATTATTTAACTCAAGATTAAATTCTTTTATCTAGACAACATTATTAAGCATTCTTCTTGAAAATTAAATAACTTGGTATTTTTCATTGAGTGTGGCTTTTATATATAAGTCTTAATTGAAATATTTTTGCATAATTTCAAACCTATAACACAAAAAAATTCAAGGAACAAGTATAATTATTTCATAAATGCAAGAACCTTACCTGATTAGCAGGACATTTTTCAATATGAGCAACAATCATTTCTCCTGGTAACTTGACTAAAATATAGGAAGCCATATTACAGAGGGCTATGTTGTTTCCATCAAATGTAATAACACTCAGTTCAGACAGTACAGAACACTGACCTAAAAAAAACTGTCATTTAATGAGGTTACCACAAAACTAAATACCGGGCATTTCTAAAAACTTTCAGTTCTAGCATTATTTGCTTTTGCACATACATTCATAGATAGATAGATAGATAGATTACTTTGTTCTGCAGACAACATACTGAGCCATAAGCCTAATGAAATGTTTAGGTTACTCAGTGGAAATACCTTAACCTGCTTCTGTGTGCCCAGGGTAGGGAAAAATGTTTAAATTGGTGAAAATTTTTACTTAAGTCAATGTTTTACAGGCAAGGTCAATGAATATGCACGATGTGAGATAAAATATATGTTTTTTTCTTTTTTTCAGATACTGACAAGGGACTTATCTGTCTTATCTTGAAAAAAATATAAAGTGCAATATTGGTTTCATGGATGCTGCAAGGTTTTAAATATGACTTCTCTTTAGCCTTTTTGTTCCCTTGGCAGGCTCATCTGCCAGTTTCTGCAGTGTTTAAGCATGAATAAAAACTGCAATTAGAGCTAAATGAAATATGGGGGTTCTGTCTTTCAGAAAAGCTAGTATTTAATTTCTTTTTCTTCATAAAGTGTTGAAATCTTAACATTTCTACTGATAAAAATTCTGAAAAGTCTCAGCTGAAAAATACTGGTGTTCATGCTGGAGATGTCATTTCAATGTTTTCATTAAAAAAGAAAAATATTTTCATTCTCCAGGATGTCAATTCAAAGGTACCAAAATGTTCAGTATATTTTATTCTGCTTTGCTGATGAATAGCTATTTTTAATTAATTCCAGTACTTAACCTCATATTCCCATTGTAATAACCCTTTAATTTATTACTTGACATTTACAGATCAAGGCTCCATATTTTATTTAAAAATAAAAGAGAGACTTACAGGGACATTCCCATTCTGGACAACAGCTGTCAGTGTTAACTTGAACAGGCATTCCTCGAAAACCACAATCTGGCTTCTGCACATCCTTAGGGCAGTTCCTTGAAAGATTGTATAACATCCAAGCCATATTAACACATACATACTGGCTACATTTGTCAACAGGTTCGAGGTATCTTGGCTGTCACATAAGGAAAAAACAAACAGAGTCAACTTTAACTTCATTGGCCTTATGAAGTCCAAGCGATGACTTGTCCATCCCCCAGCTCTGAGAGAGAATCAGCACATCTACCTGCCCTTCACCAGTTATTTTGGAATGACTTGACTTTGTGTGATTGTAACCACTGACAATGATACATGTCCATTCACTCGCACCATTCCTGTTCCATCCATCTTTGGTGGAATACCCTATGTAAAGCATTCTGCATTGAGGGTACATGTTATAATCAGTTATAAACTGAAGCATTTTAAGAAACACAAAATCATGCATTCCCATCATTTTAAAATCTATGACAGAGGAACAAGTGGAAGAAGAAAAGCCAGGGTAAGATCATGCAGAAACATCAAAATTCCAAGGATCATGGCTTTTTTGGCACGTCAGAAATATATTTAGCTATCTAGAAAACTCACATAGTTTTAAAGCATCTTTTTCAGAGTAATACATCCAAGTTGCAGAATATACCAGGGCAGTGTAAGAGCAGCAACAAAACTATCCTCTAAGAATAACTGAGGATTTTAAAACAAGTAAATTAAATAGAAAATAGGAACTATTTTAAATCTCTGGTATTACATATGCAGAATAACAGAATGGATTGAAAAGTAATATATATGTTAACACACAGGGGAAAATAAGACTGATCATACCACACACTCAGAAGATGTAGATATCAGTGTATGCATCATCGTGCCAAAGTAAGCCTTGTCAGCTACAGCCATCGTTTCTGATGAGGAAGGCAGAGCCATTCCACCACTGGAAAGAAATAAATCTGTTATAGCTCTGGTTTGCAGCTCTGTGGCCTCTGTTACACTAAAATAAGGTGTAATGGGTTTCTGTGTTGGGATTTTGGACCTATCTGATGTTGTTACATCCCGGATTCCAGAAATAGAGATATCTTTGACTGCAGTTGTATTTCTTGAAAAAAGCAGACTCTGAAGTGCAGTTACTGGCAAATAAGGTGGGGAAGATTTGTCAACTGTGGTTGTCTTTGTCTTGGTAACATTTTTTTGCTCACTTGACGTCTGACCATCTTCTGAAATATCCACAGTTTTTTCAAATGAAGTTGTGTATTTAACTTCTGATGCTATGTATGAAGTACTCTTCATCTGTGATAATGGATTTGTAGTACCAGTTGCTTCCATTATATTAATCTTCGGAGTTTCTCTAGTGCTCTGTGAAGCTTGAGTTACTGCAGTTGTAAATAAAGATTTGTGTCTTTCTATGGTGGTAGGAACTGAAGCTGAAGCCATATAAAAATCCAAATTGACAACAAAAGAATCAGCGGTTTTTGTAGTAATCCTAGAGGCTAGGGTGGTGGCGCCTGAAGTAACTAATAAACTGGCTGAAGAGCTAGGTAGCATTTTTGCATAAATATAAGGTGCTTTTGAGGATGTAGCATTCACTGTTGTGTTTGTGATCATTGGCGTAGTGGATTGAGTGATGATTCCAGCTGGTATGGCTGATATTGTTCCATCTTCTTCTGAAGAACTTACCGAAGAACTCTGCTTTCCTAGAGAAACATTAGAGATATGAGTGGTCTTAGGAAGAGGTGAGGGCACAGAGGGCTGGCTTTCTAAAGTGATTTCAGAGGTGTTAGGCATTAGTAATGAGGGCATTACAATGGATGTTTTTAGTGCTGCTGAAAAGTTGGTAGAGAGATTTATTTTTAAAGTGAATTTAGAAAAATCCACGGAAGTTGCAAGGTCTGTAATTGGAATTTTTGACGTTCCTTGTGTATCTAGAGATGAAACTGATGCTTGGGTAGCACTTATATTTTGTGTTAGTGATGACGTGCTACTGACTATGGGAATCAATGAAGAACTTTTAGTCTGAGATGTCACATAAGATGGTTCTGATGTTGATGACAAGGTTGTAAATAAAGATAATGACCTTGTAAAAGAAGGATTTTTGGAAATGGAAGTACCTGAAGCCATAGGGTCAGTTTTCAATTCTGTATCTGAACTGTTTGGGTACTCTGTAAGTTCTGAAGTGGTTATTGATGTAGAATTTAGAGGTAATACCAATGTCCTGAGAGGGAAGGTTGTAGATGCAAGAGATTTCTTTGGATTTTTAGAAATGAATGATAATGAAAAGAAATCAGTGTGCATTATTTGCTTATTTTCTGTTGAGGCTTTACTTACAGATCTATCAAAGATTGTTGTATTGATTAGAAGAGTGGAGGCGCTAGAAGGTACTGTATAAAAGCTTTTGGAGGCAACAGTGGCACCAGCCATAGCTTTGGGCTTCAGGAAGGTAAACAGAGAATGCACTGGTGTAGACACTGTGCAAGTTGCAGGACTTGAAGAAATGTTTTTAGGGATTTGAGAAACAACTTGAGGTGAAGATACAGTCATTATTGGCAGAGCAGCAGAAATACTGCCCTTTTTTAATGCAGATGTCTGCTTGGGAACAGTTGTTGAAGTTTGCACTGAAGATGAAAGTGGCTTTGGAGAAAAACTGGTTGAAGAGCTAACATTTAATGATATCAGAGAAGTTTTAGACAAGGGTTTTGCTGTTTTGAAATATGAAACTGTGATTAATTGAGGAACACTTGTCTCAGAGCTAGAAAATCTAGTAGTCGTAAGAATTTGAGGAGCAGTTGAAGCCAGTGCAGAACTGGGTGTTGGGTAAACTGCAGTTTGACTAATGCCAGACCTAGTTCTAACAGACAAAGTAGATATAGGAGAAGTAGATGTGTGTCCATTGTGAACCTAGAAGAAATACAGGTCTTGTGCAAGTTTCTCTGTCAGCCCTCAAGGCAGACAAAGACACTTAAGAGTGTATTTCTGCTCCCTTAGAATGACTTACTGAAGGACTCCTACTCTTCCCAATCCCTGCAGGCAGCTCAGAAGTGACCAAAGATATCTTGAAAGCTAAAGTTGTTAGTGCTGAGGAAGGTCGAACTGGTCCTAGCTGATGTGGTTTGAGTGAAAATGGAAATGGTGTTAATAATGCAGAATGTGTCGGACTAGGACTTGCACTGAGCAGGGCTGTTGGAGTTCTTATTGTAATGGGTAAAGTTATAGATGCATTAGAGCGGGCAGTACGTGATGTGACTGCTGAGGCTTGAAAAAGAATTGGAAATCTATTGAAGGGATGGGTTTGGAAAGGACAGAAGGGCTGGCTGTGCTGTGAAGTACATCAGAAGGCTCCACTGTACTTGGTAATGAAAATGTTGAATAGGTGGCTGCATTAGAAGCTTCCAATGAATAAAAGTCTGTAATGGACTGTGCCAACATATCCATTCCCCTTGAAGCTGTGTTTGCATTTATGGTTATTTTGTCTTTCACACCGATGAGAGTTGATTTGTTCCCTGAAGTAACAAATACAGGGAGTGTCTGAGGAAATCTCTCCGTGGTAGGACCCATGTGAGAGAGTAACAGTGAAGGCTTCAGTCTAATTTCTGATTTTGTAGGTGTCACAGGTATGCCTAAAAGGAAAAATGTGTGTTTAACTGTCTTTTATGGGTTATTAGTAAAGAAAAAAAATCTATCTCTACTCAAATCCCATTTAAATATTAGCAAATCAGATCTTGCCAATGGTTCCAGGTCATCTGATGACTTTGAGGAACTCAGCTGACTCAAAATGTTTTCTAATTTTCTCTGCAAATGAAGTAGTTAAATTTTTATTATTGGTGAAAACCTTTATTTTGCAGGGCAATTTCAAAGCAACAAGGCAATTCCATAGAAAATTCAGTAAATCCAAAATAGCAAAATATTTGAAATAAGTATATTACATCCTTAGAAGATATTATATGAGATAATTTTGTACTAGCAAATATCAAGCATAATGTATCTAATTCAAAATTTGTACAATAAAATAAGATACAGTATTAAAATTAAATTTGAATGTAAAAATAATACTTTATCCCACAGAATAAGGAAGTAATGTGGTATCTTTACACACCAGAAATTCTGAAATAGGTGAGCTGAATTTATTAGTGCTGTGTCATCCTCTAAAAAGACTGAACTTTTTGCTACAGCTCTATTTCTTTCCTTTGGAATCTCTCCTTTACAGATGTGTAATATACTAGCATTATATAGTGAAATATAGTTATTCTGAGTATAATATAATCGCAAAAGATTATCTATAACCCACTACTTGAGAAATATGAGAATTCAATGTAAAATATAACTTTTTGAATGCAGAAGCTGTAGTTTAGATGACTGGGAATGGAGTCTATGTCCCAGAGAAACAATCTTCAACAGAAATATGTTCTGAGAAAACATTTAATTTAAAAAAAAATTGCATTTTAATAATCCTTTCCTGGGATCTTGGAGTAATTTATAACAGTAGATAAACAGAATAAAGTATACTCACAGTCTTCTGGATAAACACATCTAAGTGTGATCTCATCAAGGATCATATTTTTCGGACAGTATGGCATGCATCCTTCAACCCTTTAAAATATTGTAAAGTCAATTCTAGAGCCACGGTAGAAGTATAAGTTAATTTTAAATTATTTTATTTTGGCTAAACAAACCTTTAGAATGTCCTATCAGAGTTCTGAGAACTTTCCAATGAAATCATGAACATAGCATTTTGAGCTATTTAAAAGCCAAAAAGTTATTGAGCAGCATAATTCTATTTCTAAACTGTTAATAATTATTTGCATAGGCTAATGAATATGATAGTTTTGGACCATTTTTCTTCCACAACCAGGTGGAAGTTTAGATCCCTAAACAGAAAGGTTTTTCACAGAATGATGAATTTGTCTACAAGAATTTTGTTTTATCCAGATGTGTTCATTTGAGATTTTAAAATATTTAGATTGACTCCATAAAGACTTTCTCTTGTGTCCTTTCAAAATAGGAGAATGCAGACAAGTCACTATATTCCCATGTCTTTTACATTCTTGGGGGACTTTTCAATAAGAAAATCATTACATTAACAACCAGTGTTCTCATAAGGAAAAAGCTAAGAATACCAACAGAGAAAATGAATCATATTAGTAGTATTACTAATCATAAATTGCATATGCCTAGGGAGTCTGAAATCTAAAATATCCTTTCTTTTCCACCACATTGTGCCCTGAGCTTTTAAGTATTTTTTCCTTTTAGTTTGCTGTGGTTTCATAGAGGCCAGGGGAGAACCACTGAGACAGGAAATCTGTTAGTAAATCCCAAGCTGTCATCACCCCTCTGAAATCTCTCCCTTCATGCCAATGGGCATCTCCCAGTATAAAAGTTCCTTCTTCTTACAGGAGAGGGCATATTCCTCCCTTACTATTGCTACAATTTTTGATCTCTGTCATATAAACACCAGAAAGATGTAGTCGTTTTAGCATCATGGTGTGCTGGTTCAGGATGCAACTATAAATCCACAAAAGGAAATAGCCTTCATTTAATTTAAAAGCTTTCTACTTAACCACTACCAGAAGCTAATCCTCTGGGTTAAATACAAACCCTCTTACTATGGTGCTGGAAAGAGCATCTAAATGGGAATACACACTGTGGGAAATGAGAGGCTTGGTACAAATGTTTTCATATGACTTATGAGAGTTTCTCATAAGGATGATATTGAAATCTGGATAGTAAAACTAAATGGATATTGCAGCAGCAGTGATCTTCAGAAAGCATATGGTATGCTTATTACAAAAACCAATACAGTAGCAATATGAGATTAATTTTACTTACAGAGGAAGAAATTTACATGCTATTCCCTCAGGATCACTACATGTCTTAAAACAAGGATTAGCACAAGATTCATATCGCCATTCACACATCCTTCTGTAAGGCACAGAAGCACTGAGTTCTGAGAAGGAAAGAAAGGAGTTTTTTATTGATTCAATAGTCAATAAACAATTTAAATTTACAACCTTTTCTATAACATACATTGGGATCTTCAGATAAATGAAAAATGAAAACCAAATAGACTAATTTTTCAGAACCTTCCAATAGGTGAGATTTTGTTCAGTTTTGAGTATTTTAAATTTGTTCAAGTTAAAAGGCACTTCAAGCTTTGACAATTAAAACAGCTATTCATTTTTACAATATACTCTGTTTTAAAACCTAAAAGATCAGTTAAACATATTGAAGATACTGTTGGTTGCAAATGCAATACAATTACCCAATTCATGTAAAAAAATAGATATCTATAGATTACTAATGAGATATTAACATACATTGTTTTGTGACTTGTCACTTTCATTTTGAAAGAGTAAGCCAATGAAAATGTAGTTCAAAGATAAAGTGACCGTTCTACCTGCAAAAGTTAGAAAATTATAGCATTTTGAGATGGAATGGAAGACAGACAGAAATTAAAAATAGGATAAAATATTTGCTACTATTGCTGATGAAATACAAGAAAGAAAATGCTCTGAAGGCAAGCAGAAAAAGAATGCTTATCCCCGTGGATTATGCAAAATTTACCTTCAATACTAAAGCTACTGAAATGTTTGAATTCTTCTGAACCATCATACTTTTCCACTTTAACACTGGATGAGGTGAGAATGATGAAAAAGCCTTTTTTACTGTGCAGCTCAAAGGCACTGAGCCCTGGACTCCAGAGACCCTGGTGGTGGAAGAAGGTGGCTCGTCTCTGAAAGGAGGCATTTGCCTGCCACTGCTCCAACCCAATGGTTTCATTGTCATGTACATACAGAAAGTAGTTTGGTCTTTCAGCAGATTCAAGGGAAACAAGAGACAGAGCTTCCATAGAAGAAAAAAAAATAATAAAAATGGTGAGATTTTCACAGAAAACAACTTATAATTGAGATTAAATCACATATATTGGCTGTTAAGTGGGACCTTTTAAAAACCGTCTTTTCACCAAAAAAAAAAAAAAAAAAAAAAAAAAAAAAAAAAAAAAATCAGCTTTATATTGCACAAAAGAGAGTTAGAAAAGCAGTGCAGGGTCTAAAAGAGACTTCAAATGATCATATAATCCAGAACCACTAGGGAACTTATCGGTTAGATCAAAATTGCATTTAGCTGACTGCTACTAGCCTTCAAAAATTATTCCTAAGCAGTCTCAGACTGGAACTTACATATCTTGGGAGTTTTTCTCAAGTTTGGACAAATGTCTGACAGCTTAGCAAAGCCAAAAATTCATTAGTAAATGATATCACATTGTAAGAACACTGACGTCATTTTTTTTTATATGCAATCATATCCAGAAATACTGTAAGAAAATCTATGGCCAAATAAGAGACTTGACCTCCATTTGTTCTACCCTTGCCACAAATCAAGAGTGAAAAAATTCTCTGAAAATGTAAGGCTTTATAAGAAGACTGACTTCATACGTGATTTTCAACTTGAATACGGTCTTGAAGTTCTTTAATCTACAAGAATATTATCTCATCCCTCATTTCCATATGAAAGTCATATGTACAAAGTACTACACAGATATAATGAATTATTTACTTCCACTTTACATGAGGATTTGACAAGACTGAATTAATTCTTCAGTTATATGTATTTTTCATTTCAAAATCACATCTAAAAACCTAATTTTCCCATGGCAAAAAACATTCAAATGTTTTAAACTTAGTTTGAAAATTTTCTATGGAGAGAGCCCTTCTTTATGTTGATTTTTGAGGGTTTGTGATTTTTTTCAGCACATTAAATTATTTGAGAAAGCAATGACAAAATCTTTATTGATTTAATTGGCACAATCTTCACATAAGTGAGGAAAGAAAAATATATACAGAAGGAAAAATATTTAAACAGATTTATTTGTGTTGTATAGTTTGGGTAAGTCTCTGATAAGTAAAACATAGAGTTTAGGATTAGCTGTTCACCTAAGAAATCACCTTCTATGTTGCACAGAGAAGAGGTTTGTTAACAATGCAGAAATAGATTGATCATTCTGAATTGCACATTATCTAGGTCAGGAAAAGTAAAAAATAAGGTGGAAACACATGGTAGAACCAATTTTACTGGAGACAAAAATGTCCTGCATTGACCTTAAGTGTTGATATTTGCTAGATACTTGTGAAAAATCCATCAGTTACCAGTTATACAAACTAATTGGATTTTTTCACAAAGTTACTCTATTCACTTCTATTTTGTAATATTTCTAAAATTACTTTTGAAAAGTCAACTTTAAAGCTGGATTTGAGGTTTCCAATATTAAAAAAAATTAAAGTCCCTCATTCATTTTGAAATTGGCCACTTATTCCAAAAATTAAAAATATCTAGACTACTTGAGGACATTTAGAAGATGCAGCAAAAATCATTCATATAGTTTGAGATATATATCTCACCATTAACAAAACTGCTGAGAACACTTACATAAATCTTTATCTTTGAAAAGACCTGGAGTTATCATGAAACTGCAAATTACATTTCCATGTGCTCCAGTTCTAGGTAAGGGAAATATCCTTCTGCTGGATATATTAGCCCCTATAATTGTGTCATTCACTCCAAAACTTGTCAAAATATAGGGTCCTTCACCAAGACCTACAGGAAGAAAAATCAAACAGAAAAAAAAAAAAATCATTGCATAATATACAAAACTTAAGTCTTAATTTTCCACTTGGTTCCACTTGGTAGAGGAAACATGCATAACTCTGTCCTTGACTTTAACCCTGGCAGGCAGCTAAGCACCACACACCTGGTCACTCACCACATACCTCACAAATGAATCAGTGGGGAAGAACTGAAGAAAACTCATGGGTGGACATAAAGACAGTTAAATTATGGTTTGGTTTGAGTTTTGTTTGTAGAGAAATAAGGAAAAGGAAAAGGAAACCAAAGAAAACAATTGAAAAAGAAAACAAAGCAAAGTGATGAAAAAGCCAAAATTCTTCACCATCAGCTGACCAACATCTAGACAAACCCTAAGCAATGCCAGTCCCAGAAAACTGCCCCTCCAACTTCTATTGCTGAACTCAACATCATGTGTTCTGCAACATCCCTCTTGTCAGCTAGAGTCAGTTGTCCCAACTCTGTTCCCTCTAACCTCCTGTGCAGCCCCAGCTTGCTTACTGATGGATCAATATGAGAACTGGAAAAAGCCTTAATCTACATAAGCAGTAGCTAAAACACCACTGTCATCAAAAATACAAAATATATTATTAAATTCATGTTAACTATGTGGAGAAAATTAGCCAAAACCAGTACTCCTTCCTACTTTTTCATTGAATCATAGAATAATTAAGGTCAGAAAAGACCTTTAAGACCACTACCATGATGTTCATCATTAAAGCCGTGTCCTCGGACCTTTTTGAGTAAGATAAAATTCCCTATTACAAACTAATTGTGGGAAGGTAGCTATACCTAGAAAGATCTACATGCTACTACAATAGTAGGCCATATTGGAGGAGAAAAAAATCACCTCTATAATGACCCTCATTATATGATGCAAGTCATTCTAGTCATCAAAAGGATACATTAAAAGTCAGATTCATTCATTCATTGTGATTAGTCATGTTTCCCTTTTCAACATCTATTGCTCCCTATAAAGTATGTGCACAGTATCCAAGTATTAGAGGGGATGACAGGAATTCATTCTGTTAAATTAATACCACTCTCATTCTAAGGTACTGTTCTTTTTACAGTAAGTATTGTGAGACTTGTGCACAAAATCCAATAACCTATCAATGTCCAAATATTGTAGGTCCCAGCTCTGAAATTTACAGTACAAACACAAGGAAAGGTCCTTCTAGAGCATCTCCCTGACTGCTACCATAAGTTGTAGGATGATGAAGCAATCCACACCCCCTACACTGAACATTATGAAGTTGTTAATGGAGACATTAGGGATTACTAGGATCATTCAACAAAGCTGGGCCACTAACCTTCACTCATTAAAAATAAAAGTAATTTTAAAACTATATACATCAAGTCAAAGAAAAAGTGTTGCATCCGGTTTGGGTTCAAATTAGGGGTTCTGATCTTTGTTAAGTTTGCCGGTTCTGTGTACACTCGTGCATCCCGCGGGTTTCCCACCCACCCCCCCCGCCCCGCCCCGCCCCGCCCCGTTGTTAGCTCCAGGCTGCCTGCCATTGGAGTTTCCCCCTGTCACTCTTGTAACCACTCCCCCGTCCGATCCCGGCAACTCCGTGCTCGTCACCCCATTCCCATGGTCTCACTGGCCCCGAAGACCCATGTCTGCCCCCGTCATGTTCCTGTTGGCTGCTGTGGCACACGTCACCGCCACGGCGTCTGTATTCATTGGGCGAGAAGATTCCTGCTCTCCCTGTCCCACCCCTGTATCATCCCGCTCCCTCCCAGCCTCGGGGCCAGATTTGTCCAAGCGAAGGTGGGAGCGGGCTGCATCTTCTCCATCGTGGCTCTCGCGGCCAATAAAGCATCCAGCTGCCACGTGGATGGATTTGGATGAATTCCTGCCTCTTTGTTTCTTCCCTCGCACCGACAGCAACGCATGGCCAGCCCACCCTGGGGTGCAGCTGCAGAAGCACCTGGAAGTAGTGGCAAACACCGACCCTGACGAGAAGCCGAGGCGCCTAAGCCAGGTGCTCAGGAGCCGACCAGGGCTGAGAAAAGTAACGCACAGCCGCTAAAAAGCCCATAAATTAACTGAGTTTTTTAAACAAGAATATCAAATAGTACATACCTTGGTTGTAATATTCGCAGTCATAAGCTAAAAGAAAAAGAAAACAAGCATATTATTATTGCTGTTATTATTACTATTACTGTTATTACAAAGTAACAAGAGAATCCATGTATCTCTGCATCCTAAATATGTAAAGCTCATTTCAGGAGAGGAAGTTTCATGTCCCACAAGATATTTCAGTCAGGGATTTTATTTTCTTAGACTTTCATCCAGTGACCTGAAGCAGGAATTAGTATACAGCTAAGAACCCTTCTTGCTGTCAGTGAAAAGAACAGACTGGGTCTCTTTGGAGTCCTACACAAAAAAACTGGACATCCACCAGTGCCTTTCCCACAGTCTCTGCACTAACACACCCTAAGCACAGCCAGCCCTTTTCAGCAAGACAGTGAATTAGGGTGTATAAGGATGACACACCTAACACAGAGACAGCTTGAGAGATGTAAACTATGTTTATTATCCACCCGCTTCTGTCGTATTTGTATAATTAGGCAGCAAAAAGTCAGAGATGCCTGTGAGATGAGCTCTGGAGCATGGCCAGCCCAGGTACATACCACAGAGCAAAGGAGATCGCCAGTGAATCGCTGCTCCTTGCTGGCAGCACTTGTGGGCATAAGCTGCAATACTGGTACACAAACACTCACAGTCCCCACCAAGATTGCAGTTGCATGTATCTGTGTGACAATTTTTGATAAAAGAAGTCACATCAATCTGAGGGGCGGAAAAAACAAAAACAGGTGACTTAATTGCATGAGCTGTACAAATTCCAGTTGCAGCAGGAGTTTTACTTCTGGACTGACTGAAAAATTTAAACACAAAAATAAAATATTTTCCAAAGGTATTTGGGCATATTCCTACACAAAATATACACTTCAAATGATCAGCTTATACCTAAGTTAAAAGTAAAAAAAAAAAAATTCAATCAGTGATTAATAACAAGCATGCTTGTCCACACACTCACTGTTCATAGATTTTAAAGAATTATTGAAGCTGGCAGTTCTGTTTTCATAAGGCAAATACTGCCATCTGTAGTCATCCTGTCAGTTTTGCATGAACAACAACAAAATCAGAGGTGTGACTCTGATTACCAAGTAATTAAAGTAATCATTTATACAGGGGGGGTTTTCCAGGGGAAGAAAGCTTAAGACCACTGGTGAAATTGTGCAGAAAAAAAAAAAAAACATTTCTGCACTTATCAAGATTTTAATACAATTTGCCCACAAAACTTCATTACATCAGAAACCCATGTTCTTTAAAATCTATCAGAATATTTCATGCTTTTGCATGATACACTATTTCTTGAGTTTAAATCCTCTTTTTTGTAATGTTGAGCAACATTTCCAAAACAATGTTCTTACTCAACACATGGACTGTTTAAAGCAATGCTTTCCTTCAGTTTAGTCTCTGGTCTAGCTCAGCTGTAAAGCACTCAAATGGCACACGTCAGATTACAGAAATACCACCACAGTAACAAAGCAGTACTTATCTATCACAAAGACAGCTTCTCAGCTGGCAGTTGCTAGAAGCTGGCAGGGACTGGATCAAGGGCAGAGAGATGTTATTGTTCTTTCATTCTTTTTCTTGTTTTGAAAACAGGGATACCACTGGGGATGTGGGGGACACACATGAGAACTAGTTCCATTGAAAGTGACAGTAGTAGCTTTGTAGAAATCACCTAACAGCAAACTGGTGCCATATATCTCAATCTGTCTCTCATGCCTGCAGAACAGCATCTCTCCATAGGTCAGCAATATCCTGTTCTTGTGACAAACTGGGAGCATTGGGCCAAAGTTCCTGCTGAGTTCAGGAATTAGGAAGACCCTTTTTTCTCTGTGGTCAGGTTCCTCACACTCTGCTGAATTCAGTCCTTATCTGGGCAACTACAATCCAGTTGCTGCCAGCCAGAGATGCAAGATTTTGCCTCCCTGGAAACTGGCATTGCAGCCTGAGTTGAACTGCAAGGCCGCCTGTCCCACAGACCGGAGCTTGCCTGCATGCACTGCAGGATCTTCCACCCACATAGCAGGAGAAACAGTAAGCACGTTGGAAACCCCCATCTATGTTTTCTGTTGTTTCCATGCCCCCAGTGTCAGCCTCTGCTTGGGCTTTTTTCTTGGCACCCTGCTCCCCACCCCGCAGTCAGCTGTGCATGCCCTTGATAGGAGGTCACTGTACATTACATTTGCAGGAGCTGTACTTTCACGTGCTAATTAATAGGTTCTAAAAACGCATGAAAGATGTTACTCTCCCATACAAGATAGATGCATACGTGTGGAAATACACGACTACTAATTAAATTACATGTTCCTGGCATACATTTTTTAACATAATTATGCTAAATTTCTGGCATAATATTTGCAAATTCTAACCACAACATGGATAAGATATAGAAAATGAACATTCAAGAGAAAAGATCTTTCTAAGTTGTTATAATAATGAAGTTTCTTAAAGACTCTCAAAAGTTCTATTTTTATTTATTATTTGCCACTTCCAAAATACACTCATCACTATGTTCTCAAGCACATGCTCAAAAAATTCTTTACATAGTAAGTTAAGTCAACGTTAATAAATCTCTTGGGTTAAACTACTGCAACCTCCTTCACAGGCAAATTCCTAACCATGTTGATATCCAGCTTCGGTTCTGAAAGTCAGGAGGTTCAGCTGAGACAGCTAATGATCTCATTTAGTATTAATACTCATTAAGAAATTAAGAGACTGAGATGAAATGTCATAGTGGTTCTTGCTTGTTCAAGTGTAAAGAAGCACCTAAATAGGAAGTTAAAATTAGAAATAGGGAAAATGTATAAAGCATGTCTTGCATTGATAATGGGTGGATTAAAATGGAATAAAAGATTACCACACAAAATAGTGTTGTCCCTGTCTTGTCTAGGCTGAACTGAAGGACATTCTTGTAACTCTTTTAACTCATACTCAGCCAGGTATTGGGAAAACAAGGATACCAAACCTCAGAGTTTTGATAAAACCAGACAATAAGCTGCCAAACAATGAAAAATACCAATAGCTCGAAAGCAGAAATCTTGCTCTCTCATATTTCTTTCTATATAAACCAGGACACAACAAAATAAAAGCATTTGAACTAAGCTGTAGGTGCATGGCACATACACATACTTTAGAATCCCTCAATTCATATACATTTACAATTTGTAAAACTTAGCTACCTATATAGACAAAAGGTATAAATAAAACCTAAAGAGGCTAGAACCTTGATTATTCAGTAGATTAACTCACAACTCTGTTACCACTTTTATGTTTAGATTCCAGTCTTGAAAGGAACAAGGAGCTCTGCACAGATATAGCCCACCCAAACAGAGATACTTGCGCAGCTTTACTCTGTATCCTCACATTCAGACAGTCTGAGGGTACTGGCAAGAAGAAATTAATTACTAGAATTTTATTATTTTCATGAGAGCAATCTTGGATATTTAATAAACTTACCACATTGCGACAAGGTGCAAAAAGATCACTGTATAAAATTGAGCATTCTTTTTTTGCATAAGGGAACTTGCTCTGATGTACTTCACATGGTCTCAGTGTTTCATTTGGACTCTTGCACTTGAAAACAAGCAAAAAACCCACAAATGTTTTATAGATAGGTGTGTTTATCACAGACTCAGGTACACCATAGTATCATATAATTCAATTCTTTCATAATCAGAAAATAAAAAATTTCAATTCTATCTTCTTCATCTTCTTTCCTTGATTTGTTTTTATAATTGAAAATATTTGCACCAAAAAAGAATCTTTTTGTTTTGTTCTAAAGCACTAAAATGTTCCTGCTGTCTGCTCAGTGCATAAAGACAAAATGTTTTCTTTGTGACACATTATAATCATTACCAGAGCAACCAACTGTAACATCACAAACAAATACGTGGTCCAAATCCATCCTGGGTGGTTTTCACTGACTTTAAATGGAGTCATACTACAGATGGCTTTAACCCTGTAAGTTCAAATAAAGAAGCAGTGGTAGGAAGGGAGCAACTCATTAAAATATAGAGTCAAAGATCATCATGATAACTCAAAAATGGGTGAGATACAACTACATCACTTATAGGATCTCTTAAAAAAAAAAAAAAAAGACAAAAAAGAACCGAATAATATAGGAAAGGGACACAGCTCAGAGAACACGAGCTCATCTGAAACCATGCTGTGTTTGTGCTGCAGGCAAGGTGGGTGTAATGCACCAGGAGGGTGTGATAATGAATGCATAGGCATCTTTGGGGTGTCCCACAGCAGCCTTAGCTGCAGTGCGGTCACCCACCTATGCTGGCCTCCTGTGCAGGTGCTCAGACACTGCTGTGAGGATATGTGCTGCCACTCCCAGGAAGGAGAAGCCTTGGAAGCATCTCCTGCTTCACAGTGCTAATACAAGCACATTTCCCAGTAGCAGAGCTGGGTTCTAGGCCTCCAGCTATCAAATATTCCTTTAAAGTATTTAGATTTTTCAGAAATGGTGACCAGGATACATCTTTACAATAGGCCAAAGGTCCTTTCTGAAAAAATCCTGAAGGTCTACTGCAGGGGCAGATGAACTGTCAGGTCTTTCTGAGCACAGCCAACCAGCAAGACCAAGGCTGAACTTACATCCTGAGTGCTTTGGCAGACATAGAGATCAGGAGATGACATGAGATTTTACAGATATGTATCTCCACCAAAAATTAAGGTGCAAGTCTGAGATGCATAAGCAAAAGTTATAAAATCCAACAAGTTAATGTGCTATACAAACATTATACACCTTTTTAAGGGAGCCACTGAATTGATAAAGTGAAAAAGAAAAATTCATAACTTGATATAAAGTATTCACACATTTGTTTATGTAGGGCTTTCTAGATGAGCAATATAACTCTACACATTTGCCTTGCTTGCTTATGAAATGTAAATATTTTATATAGAATAAAATATATCCGAAGGGAGATATTGAGGCAGAGGAGCCTCAAAATCTTTATTCCAAAGCATTCTTCCATGAGGTGAGAGATATTTAGTCAATCTCCTACTGTGTCAAGGAGAGAACAGATTAAAAACTGGTCCTGACAGACATCCAAAGGGAATGTGTTACAAATAATGATTTTTCAGGAGGCCCACAAGGCTATAAAACTTTACATCTTCTCAGCATAAATTAATGAAATACCTATTCTCCTGTGTTATAAACCAGAGCTGCACCATAAATGTGTGTGTTATAAACCATTTATAACACCAAATGGTGTTATATAACACCAAATGGTGTTATAAATAATTCACTCCCTACAGTATCCTCCTACCTTCTCCTCAGAAACCACATTTCCATACTGGGTTGTGCCTGTTGCTGTTCTGAGCCTTTTCTGCCCATCCCTTCGCCACCTCAACTTTGTCAGTTTATTCTGTTTACAAAGTGCCACTAAAACAAATCTTCATTTCAGTTTCAGTATTCAGAAAGAAACTCTTCCAGGCCTCTTTTTTCCAGCATTCAGATTCTGTTTACTTTCATTATCCTGATGCCTCCAACATCAGAGAAATTACACTTGTTTTTAAAATTGGGATGAATCAAAAATACCAGAAGCAGTGTACCCAGCCTTGTAGAACACTGAAATGCAGACAGCTATAATTGTCTTACACAGGGGAAAACATATCCTTCCCTAAAGAGATTATTTGGTATCATTTAAATTCCGTATCTGTTTGCTATGACATATATTATTAACACATTTCATATCTACAAACACAAAAATTAAAATATCCTCTTATACACTGACCATAATTTTAGAAAATACCTGTACATCATGTGTTTATAATGTATTTATTTACAAATTAAAATTATAATCTTTTTTCTCTACATTTTTATTGGACATGGGACTTACCTGTCCTAATACCCAGCTGTCTCCAAACACCTGTGCATTTCTCACCTCCATGTTGTTTGATGTAGTCAGATCATTTGAAGTATATTTGTCAAAATTTCCACACAAGCCTGCTAGTTTACCCTGAAAGAAAAAAGAAGTTTTTTCCATAAACTTACAGGCAATTATTGGCACAAATGACACACATGGAATATAAAAATTTTTAAGTAAAAACCGTGAATGTAAATCTGACTTATCCTTTGAGAATATCTGACCCTCTGCTATGCCTGCAGTACCATGTTGTAAATATCTTTTAACAGAAACCAGTGATTTTCTTCTTATTTTCCAGAACTTCTTGTTACTGCCTGCCTGTGAAAATGGACTGGAATCTAGTAATATTTTTTTTTCTGAAAGCTCAGTAGTGATTCCAGTCCAGAAGTCAAAAGTTCAGGTGAATTATTTCATGATTGTGAAGCCTGACTAGTTGTTGTCATTAAAACTTGCTGCCTCTAATTTTAGTTCACAATAGCTAGAACATTTGTAATAGCAATTATAAAAGAGACAGCTGCAACTTTGTTTCCTTGGGCATATGCTGCTGATGGAAAAACTATGTATATGTGCACACATATATAAATATATAGGAAAACAGACATTCCTGCACAACAATAAAAAGTAGAGTTGGATTTTTAGGGTGTAGTGGCTCACACTAATGAGTTCTTTTTTCTTAAGGTCTGCTGCAGACATCTTACTGAACTGGAGCCTCTGGAAGAAACAGTCATTTGAAAGAGAAAGAACTGGAAGTATTTGTATTCCTAAATCCAACCTGTAGAAGTCAGCTCCCTGCTAACTTACTCAAAAACAGAAGACCTTTTTTTTTTCTCTATGTGTATTGATGGTTGATAAATCAACTTGTAGGTGAATTAAGTATTTTATGGCTATTTGGACAGAAGCCTATAATAATTTTGCTTTAAAACTACATTAAATGGTCATTATAGCTTTGACTTACACTTCAAAAAACCTGATACTGTATTCTAGCCTAGCAAGCTTTTTTCTTTTATTGAATAAGCCCCATCTTCATACATGTGTTCATGTTTGAAACAAAGAGTAATGTAATTCTGAATTGCACTGATATGGTTACTCTGCCAGCACCCAATGACTGCGTTTCAGAAACACAAAGGTAGATAATGATACAGGAATGGAAAAAAAAAGAGCAATTGGAAAAAATGGAGCCTTGAATTCTTCTTTGCATCATTACTGAATCCTGTCACAATATATTCATTAGGTTTAAATGTAAGTTTTTTTCTAGCTCTTTTTCCGCATTTTGTCTTTTTAAATTAAAGCCAACATGTGACTCTTATCTGTTCGTCTCAGAAGCCTCTACTACATCCCAGGTTGCAGTTCCAATATCAGTCTAATGCAATCTGTACTGCAAACTTGCCATCTTCTATGTCACTAGGCACGGAAGCGTCTTTTACATTGACTTTAGCCAGTGAAAACATGCAGTGATCTGGGTAACTCAGAAATTACCCCTCCCTTCCAGCCCCCAAAGTATCTCTGAGTCAGAGCTGAATCACTGCATATCTCCAAGGCTGCAGTGTATCGAGCAACAGAGTGAGCATACATGTAGAAACCACTCCTTCTTTCTCCATCTCTTCTTACCTGGGAAATACTAGCAGCTGAGCAAGCTATATCACTGGGAAAGCTAGTGATTTTCTTGAAGAAAAGACTATCACAGTTATTCAATAAAAGATCACATTAGCAATATAGAGAACCCACACAAAATCTTGGGTTTATATTTCAGCTCACCTTCCACTGAGGTCCAACTTTTACATGCATCATTGTCTTCTTATCCCACAGAATTGTAATGTCCTGTTCTGGAAAGTGTATCACAGTATAATATCCAGCCTTCCAGAGCTGATAGTTAGATTTGTTTTCTTGAGCCCCTAGGGTCTTCTGACACAAATGAATATTTATTAAGATCTACTAAAGTAATGCTACCACATAATAGCAGAGTATATATTGAAGAATACTTTAGCATATAGCTGAATCAATAATATTAGTAGAACTGTTGTTTACTACTTTGATATTTTGTCTTTTCAGTCATTGAAGTTTGCTTCATACTTTGGTTTCTCTTTCTAAATCAACTGGAAAGAAACTCATAAATGCCAGTATATTGCAACTCCTTGAGACTTTTGGGCAATCTTCTTTGTATGACAAGTACAACTTGAAATAAAAATGTGTGGGGGAAAAAAGTGTGTTCTGGGACCTGCTGCTTTATCCAGGCCTAGACACTTGTACTACATTAACTCAGACTGAGAGATGCTTTCCAAAAACATGCTCCTTTACAGCTGTAAATTTGCAGTGCTTATCTTAAAGGGCAACCAAAAAAGGAAAGAAAATAACTAACCTGCTTCTCAGAAGGTTCATTAAAATAAATCTCAGTGTCTCCAACAGTGATGAAAACATTCTTTGAGCAAACAATATCATTGTCAAAGCACTTTTTGTTCTGAGCAATTATAGATATATTTGAGTTATCTGTGCTCTGCAACATTAAGAAGAAATCATTTTACTTATATATTCAATTGCATTTCAGATTTATTCTATGCTTACCATCACAAAACAAAAATGGATACTTTAGAATTTACACACATTTGAAATTAAATTTAAGCAAGTTACCAAATCAGGAAATGCATTTTTAAATTCAAAATTGAACCCACAAACTTTGGAATTAAATTCAAGGAGCCATTATGTACAGCTGTGTCTCCTCTTGCTGAAGACTTTACTCAGAGGATCAGGCTACCCCTAAAATAAGAGTCTGGTTTAGGCTTTTAAAATATGCTTATAGTTGGAATCTAATATTTACAGCACAGTGTGGTTGTTGAAATTGAGACATGCTATAAAAAGAGCGTTATTTTTAAACCAAGGTACATGAGATCAAGCTGTTTTCATGTTTCTAAAACCAAGAAACCTTCCTTCCATCTGTCAGTAATAGATTGAACAGTTTCTGTGCCACCACACATCAAAATTCACAAAACCATTAGTCATACTCAATGTTATTGGAGGGGGTAAAGATTTCTGCCAATATTTTTGTTTGTAGGGTGGGGTTATATTAACATTTAGAAGATTTGAATACTTTGTTGTTCTGATTTAGTGGTGTTTTAGTACTTCAAACTTAAATGTACTGCCTTCCCAATCTCATATCTTTTGGCTCTGCAGCCCATTCATTACTTTTGGCATTCTAGGCACAAAAAAAATCACCTTTGCACCTTGGCTCAGCACGCCTGTTTATTCATCTACAGCTTCTGTGGTTCTTCTGTATCCTGAGGGAAACACACCTGCACCTTGTAATTCCCCGTGCTAAGATTTTACTTTAACGAGGGGGATGAACTGTCTTTTCAGTTGCTAACACTACCACCAAAAAATAATGAAGTTGAGTTATTCCTATTATTTCCTATTTTAATTTGCTTTCCTGTTCTTTTCTGTACCTATCCTTGCAAATCAACAAGCAGCCATAACTATAGAAATTACTTGAGAAAGTTAACTTCATAACATTAATATGAGCCACTGTTAATATTAATATGAGACACTGTTTCTGAATCTGGTTCAATTTTTGAGTAAATTCAGTCATGCATCAGAAACCTGAGACAGACATGAAATAAAAATCTTGGAAGTGGCAAGTAATACCCACTGACTAATTTAATCTCATATGGGACACTTGGGTAGTGCTGGGAACAAAACTGTTCTCTTTTTGCTAAAACTCTTTTGGCTCCCACCCTCTTTTGAACATACTCTCTGAGACTATGATTAGATGAAACTAATTGGAGGTGCTAATGGGCATGGTGTGCAAGATGGAAATAGTGGCTCTCAGTATCTCCCCAGTCCTGGGAGCTACTCTTGGCTCCCAGCAATGCTGGGAGCATTGAAGAGCTCCACTTGGCCACAACAGGAGGCATGTCTCGCCTTGGTATCTGCCCACAGCATCTCCCCCCAGAGCTTTGCTCCCTCCTGTGGTCAATGTACCACTGCCTTGCTCAGTGTACCCCTGAAAGTTGCTGGCTACTCACTCCTAACTATTTCTTGCCTGTCTCACATTTGTACCCTTATTTATTCTGTGCTCATCAGAATTCAAGAATTTAAAAAATCAGTAATTTCTCCTCATCAGTGAGAAATACTGCATGCAGAAAACATAGGTTCTATAGGAAGCAGTTTGTGTATTTTTTTCTTAGTAAAAGTCAAAAGTCATTTTTTCGTAGTAAAAGTCACCAAACCCTTTAAAGAACACTTTCAATCTAAAATCAAAACCAAACCCAACCCCAGATGATGGAAAGTATAGAGGTATTTTTTTGCTGCACAGAGGAGGTGCTACTGTTTTGCTACCCTTAGTCTAGTATGACCCCCAAGCCAGAGGATGCTGCTACCTGGCATAGAAAACACTACAGCAAGCAAGTGCTTGTGAATGTGATGAGCACAAGTTGTGGGAGACTGCCTGCAAGCCCTATGTTACCCTAATGCCAGGGCTTAGGAAACAGATGGTACTTGCCAGCAGTTAGCTTGGAAGGCAGCACTTAGAGTGGGTAAAGTTATTCACTAACTGCTTAGTGGTAAGGGGGTGTAGGAAATCAGATCTCCATGATTTAGGAAGGGAACTCAGCTTAAAAGTATCAAAAGCTTCAAGGTAAAGTTCATCTGTTCCATTCTGTTGTAAAGTTGTGTTAGGTTGCAGACAAAATAAAATTGGTCACTACCTTATTGGGAAATACACTATGTTTTAATTAAACCAAGCCTGCTGCTGGAGTGAGTACCAATTATTCCTCTCCATGTCAGATAACAACCCAGAGCATTTTTTGATTTATTGGATGTGATGTGGTAAATTAAAAAAAGAGACAATCTCATTAGTTTGGTAGATAGGATGCAAGCTGATACATTCTGCGCTGGGCAACTGAAAAGTGAGAAAAGGAGTTACTCCCCACCACGGCTCAGTGCAGAGAAGGATTTGCTTGCAGTCTCTGGGTCTATTTGATGCCTAGGGCATTGTGGGATCTTTTCATTGCACAGGTCACTCCTCTTCTGTTAGCTTAGCCTCAGCAAAAAGGGACACTCTGAGTTAATAGGGAAGTAATGTCTTCCCTGTAAGAAAAGAAATTAAGATCTTGATTTTAAATAAGGATAGTTAAATCAGGCTAATTATCCCACAGTAAAAACACACCTTTTTTGGCAATGAAGACAAGTCCTTGAGGCAGCAGTGGGTAGCTACATTTGCTATGCTAACTGAAGCTGCTGCTTGTGCCTTCTGACAGTCCAGGCCAATCCCTTCAACTGAACAGCATCAACATACTCAAGTCAGAAGTTTTTGTGTATGGTTGGGATTTGAGCCAAGAGCACAAACTGAGTTATATTTCAAGTTAACTCAGCAGTACAGAGAAGCCTGGAGCCAGGAAGTGTTTTGCGGACCAAAGCCAGAACAAGGAGTCCTGAAGACATGTGAAGTACTTCCTTACTTGTAGGACTGCATAATGGTGTTAAATTACTAGAAATTATGCAGGATGGATATGCAGAGAGACTGTGCTAGTAGTTCAATAGAGTCATGAGCAAATCACACTTTTAAGAAAAAAGGGCTTTGTATTAAATCCTGAATCTTCTATGCTTTCTCTTTTTCTAACTAAATCTTAGACCTAAACCCAAACATAAAAATATCATTATGGATTACAAGTCTGTTATTGCTCTAAGCTTTCATAAAATTATTTGCTTTACATATGTTTACAAAATTATTTGCTTGCTGTTCTCTTCATATAGCTCAATAGACACCTTTCCAAGCCATACAGTACTAGACAAATTCAAAGTTAAATGACAGTTTCTATCACACTCTTCAAATTATTCTGTAGCTGCTGCACCTGCAATGTCTTCTTTCAGTAAAGAAGAAATAAAGTGCAGTTGAAACTTAGCACTTAACTATTACCAATGCAAAAGAAAAGACTATTCAAATAAAGTGAGGATCATCTTCTGATGTTTATATAAGACATAGAGGTCTTAAGCAAATCTCAAGAGTTCTTAGAGAATGTGATGGTATAAATGATAATGATTGAGTTCCATCTCTCTAATCTGCACTAAATCCACACAAATATGGAAACAAGTTTTGTCGCTACCGCTAGAAGAAATGTCTGAGTAGACACTAGGAGCAGGTCTAATGAATAACAAGGTGGGGTTTTTTTTGGTTTTGTTTTTTCTGCACAGCCTCTTTCCAAGGCAGAGTCAGTCTTTACCTTTTTAGGTAAAATGCACCCAGCAGGGGATGTACTACAGTTCATCATGTGAAACCTACTTATGCTGACAGAAACTAGAAATAAAATGGTTTTCCCACTGCAAGAGTATCTTCCCACGTAAATTACCATCTCCAGCCTCTTCCAACTTAATATCAGTTTCTTCGTGATAACATGGAGTTGCCAAGCAACAGAAAAGACAGAGTCACAGCTCTGGGCAGTCAGTCAAAAGCTCATTGTCAGTCCCACTTCTCAGGACATTCTTTTTCTAGACTTCACTGCACTTTTTTTTCCCATATTTCTTCCTGGTCAAAAAAGCAAATCACTGCTTTCCTTTTTCTGGTTTGGTGTTGGTTTGGGTTTTTTTTTAGCAGTGCTTGGGAATGCTAGAGTTTATTTTTGTTAGAAACTTTCTATTTCAATATCCTGTTAGAAATCTTCTGTCCCTTTTAACCAATAACACTTCTGTGTAGTGTGCTTACATCATCAAAATGCAGCCTGGGAGAAGACAATTTAATTGGCTGTATTCATTTCTTTGAAAGTTTCATCAAAATCTCTCTAACTGTTCCATGTAAAGACTCATTTTTTCCATTCTCAATACCCTTATTTACCCATTATTTTTTATTTATTCCCTACAAAATTGCAAACTAGGGTGGCCATAAAGGCATAGAAGCACATCCTGGGAGTGGGATAGAGATAGATTAGGCCTATATTCCTTTTGCTTTAATGATGTTTTAGGTGTTATCATACACAGCCACAAAGAGAAGTGCAAAAAGCTCTAAAAATATTGAAAAAAATATAAAATAGTTTAAAAAGTAGAATTTGCTTTCTTCTTCCTACATATTTTCAGAGAGATTCCTTAGCTCTGCTCAGATCTAATATTTCAGGAGATTTTATGGAAAGTCAGAATTAGCTTGGTCATGGTTTATTGGCTCTGAGTTTCTTCTGAAGGAACTTAACATTTGAAACTATTACTTCTAGGGAGCTTGATCCAGGAGAAGTAAATGCCAGATTTAATGAGCATTTGGGCATAAATACCTAAGTTATTTTGGGGAGCAGACAAATGCCTTGGCATCTAATTTGTTCTTGCTCTATTAGTGTCCTGTGACATTTTTCTATGGACTTGATCTCCAGATAATCAGTGAAAATGAATTAATTATGCAAAATTCATTTTAATTGACACTAAGAAGCATCTCTTTTGAAAGGCCGCCTTTGTTTTGCCGCTGCACCCAATTTCTTCTGCACCTTTCCAGAATTACATATACAGTTCACGTAAATTTATTTGATCCCTGGTTTTGCATCCCGTACTAATTTGCATCAGCAAATATTCTTTCCCACAGCTATTGAAACAATGAAGCAATATTGCTTGGAGTCAACAGATGGCACTGAAACACACTGTCTCAGTTTGGGAAGAAATCCACAGGAAAGTTGGGAAAAAATATTGTGGGAAAGATAGTGGGTGATCCTCTTACATGAGAGAGAAAAGAGAGAAAAGAAATTGTAATAGCACTTTTCTCCCAACCAATGTTATGTATTTTTATACAACTATATATATTAAAAAAAAAAAAAATTAGGAACTAAGAACCTGAGAGCCAAACTGCTTATGCAAATGCACATTAATTTTCTTTTCCTTTACATCTTTTACATGGCTGCAGAGTATTTTCACTCAAAATATGGCAAAGAAGCTTGCAGTACACATGTATGACACAAGATATTTCTAGCTTTGAAGCACGGTTGAGTAGAATAGGAGAAGAGTAACATGACTGTGTAGATTCACTGATGAAAATTCAAGAGGAGTGAGATTATTCCAGCTACTGACTTATCCTCAAACAACTTCCAGATGTTTGCTGATGCATCCATGATAACTCTTTCCTATTTCTTTAGAAGTGACTTCTGAAAAGGATATATCTCAGGCAGAATAAACTCAAAAACTCCAAAAATATGTATGACAACTATGCATATGTATATGTATATGTATATGTATATGTATATGTATATGTATGTATATATACAAGCAACAGGAAAAACATATAATTATATAATATTTTCTTTATACATAGAGTTTTTTTCTGGCAGATATTACTGCAATATAGAGCTGTTGGGTATTCTGAAGGTTTGTCAACAATAAAATCATAATAGTTTTTTTTTTAATCTAATAATAATGAAAATACATGACAGCAAATATTTTAATTTATCTACTTAAAATAGAACCTTGTTCTAACTCAGTGTTTCTTAATTTTGAAAATACTAGAGAGATATAACTGAAAAGGTTTTCATGCTCTTTTTTTGCATTTTAAGAGAACTATATTAAAAGGCTTGAGAAAAAAATCACTTAAAGCAGATTTCCTTTTGTTTCATTTACTTAACTCTGCCTGCTAGTGTACCAGATTTAGCTTTTGCACAGGTCATATTACTGCAATCCCTTTCTAATTAAAAATGAGACCTTCTGAAGACTGAAGATTTGGGAACATTTGAATATTTGTTTCCAAGTGACACATTCTGCAATATGAATTATTCTGAACTACAAATCAGCAGTACAGTTGGTGGTGTTAGTTTTAATATCTAAGCATGTATTTACATTTATTTACATGAGACCTGTTAGTGTTGTTTTATTAATAAGTGCATGATAAATGTTAATATTTTTTTGTTGGTTGTAATGATAAAGTGCAACAGGAAAATAAAGGACAAGAGCTCCATCAAATGATTGCAGAAGCTAGAAAGCTGAAACTTACACAAAGCTGTTATGTTTTTCAAGATAGAAAAATGTTGTGTGTTCATTTACACTGCTGAAGTTTAGTTTTTATATATTCAGAAAAAAAACCAAAACCTCATATCCTGACCTTACTCAGAATAAATTGAATTCACAATTCTCCTAGTTCACCAACACCCAGAGTTAGAGGCCATAAACTAAGCAGGTGACTGGCCCAAGCATCCAACCCATCCAAACACAGAGAAGAGCTGGGTGTTACTGCTGCACACACAGCTCTGAAAGAGCAGCACATCATTCTGGGCTTTGCTCACCTTTTACTGCACTGTATCATCAACATGAAGCTGAACCCACCAGAGGCCCTCAGGCAGCCATTCTGTGAACTGCCTTTTCAGGCAACCATAAGAGTAAAGCATTCTGGAATCAGTATAGCCAAAGGGCTTTTGGATGATGAACATTAACCCAATATCAGAAATTCAAGGCAAAAGGTCACTAAATAGCAAAGTCCTCAGTGAGGGAATCCAACTTCTGAATCACACTATGCACACAGCACCTCCAAATTGCCATTCTCGTGGTAAGAAAATTTTCCCCAAGCCTTTCCTGGAAGCCCTCCATGTTAATCTGCACAAATTGAAAGAAATCTTTCTTTTGTTGGAGAATAAAAGTGATTCATTTACTGCATAATTTAATGGTCTGGACAATAAGGTGGTGGAGGTGGAAAGCCATTTAGAGGTAATTGAGTCTGAAATCATTGATCTGAAGAAAATGGAACCAGAGCATAAATCTGTTGCAAACTGTAATCAGATCTTTTGCTCACAGAAGGAATAGAACAAATAGAAAAACAGGTACAGCTGAAGACAGGATGGAAAGGGATGTCTCCCAGAGGGAGCTTGCTATTGACCCTTACAGGACTTCCAGAGACCCAGAAAAAAAAGAGGGCATCCAGAAAGGTTTCCTCTGAAATCATGGGACTAACAAAAAGAAAACTTTTGATATTCTTTGCAACTAGAGCAGGGCAAACTATTCACATAAAATAGTTTTTTCACTGAAATGTAGTCTCTTTCTTTTTTGGGCACAAATTTTCACACAACACATCATTATTTCTATGCAGTTACTGCTGCTATAAATTATTTGACAAGTATTTTAGGTGGAAATATTTTGGTACATCATTTACTCAGGAAACTACACAAGGGAATATGGCTTGAGGATTAGATATGTTAATTAAAAATTTAAAGGCACTCTGATTGAAACCCCATGTACAGTTTTATTCCCTGAAAAAATGAAAATTACTTTTAGAGTCTGGTGTACAATTTTAAGCATTTGTAATTTCAAATTCAACATTATTTACTTTCCCCTTAAAATCTCCAGAATCTATTATAAGAAACGATTTATCTTAACTATGAATAGTCAGCTTGATAATGTTGATTAACCATGAACTGGCAGCTTTAATCCTCTATAGGGTGACTGACAGCAAGAAGAATGCATTTATTTTACAAATAGGCTATGAGAGAGACCATGCCAAATATTTAATTCTACAGCTTTGCCAATTTCATGGATCTACAGTCTGACTACCTGGCACAAATGATGTTGAAAAAGAGCTGCATGAAAAATTACACAAAAAATTCAATAAGGGAGAATAGGATAAATCCTGCTTCTGACTCCTCAGATATGTCAAATCAGTAATTGAAAAATTGTTGCTTTCTGTGTGATTGCTCCAGCTTATGCCCAGTCATCATCTGAAAAATTTACCACTCAAGATAAATATATCAGCAAATAATGGCCAAAAGTTTATCAGTGCATCAAACAACCTCTGTATTAAGCACTCTAATAGAAGTATAATTTACTAAGAACTTTGAACTTGCTTCAAGTTACAAAAGAAGGGGAATGCAAGAGAAGAGTTCCTTGGCTGTATTGCCCAGAGCAGTCCAGGTATCTAGCTCTGAGGACTGCTCAGCCATAAGAGAACCATTTGGGAAACTGTAGTGGAGGTTCTTGAGCTGATGTATGTTTTGTTAAATGAACTTAACTTGAGTGGGCTCTTATGTAATGTCTGCTGACCCAAAAGAGTTACATCTGTGCTTCTAATTGGCATAATGGTCTGATTATTTGATCAAATGGTTCAAAATGGTTGTTGCTTTCATAATCCTCCAACTTTGGTTTCAAAAGAGTTTTCATGATTGCATCAAAAAAGCTTAAAAAGGTGACTTTAAAATGCTGAAACCTCTAATGGCAGGTGAAAAGAAGTGAAAATATTTACCTCATACTTTGAATTTAAGACTAATCTATTAAATAGGAATACTTGAGGATGAGGCCTTAGTTATGCTGACCTTCATCTTTCAAGATACCGTATCAAAACAGTCCATCCCTTTCTGTGCTTTAGGATCTTCTTGACAACTTAAGGTTAGTGGAAACCTAAGGTTAGTGGAAATACTTCAGTGGGGGTTTTGGAGTGGTTTTTAAAAGGCAGATAAGCATTGCAACAGAGCACGCTCTCATTTGAGAATATTCTGATGGGTAGTTTATCCCTCTGAACTCCTGCTTGAAATCTACCTCAAAGCAGAGAAAATATTTTCTCTGAGAAATGCTACTAATAATTTTTTTGGGGAATATTTTTCTCTGAGAAAAAATTTTCTTCTGTTTCACAGAAGAGAACATGTCTGAGGGGCTCTAAGTGCACTGACCCTTCAAGACTTAATAAAAATTCTGAGCTGCAGGACTGAAAACCACCACAGAAATAAAAAAGGCCAACACTTGTCATAGAAAGACATTAATTTTACTGTAAGAGCAGAAGTCTATGAAACAGGTAAGTGGAAGAAACAGACAGCAAGTAAGATGTTTGCTAGAAAAATAACCCCATTTTTTGGAGGGAAGAATGTCGCATCATCAAAGACAGTAAAATAAGACAATAAGCAAGAAAATGGAAGAAAAAATATATTTAAATATTTTCAAGCAAGAAACTCTTTGACTTTAATTTTATCATTAATGTTTAGATTAGCAAAATGAAGTGTTTACATGATCGACAATGATAAATTAGTTGGTCTGCTAAGGTTTTTTTTAACCTTCAAAATAACTGAGATTTTAAAATGTTAAAAATAAATATTGATGTCTTCTCTGTGAATGTCATTCATCTATACAGCAACTTTACATATCAGTATGTCATGTAACTCCTAATTCCTTTAAAAAAGTGAATGTATCATTTCATGACACCTTACTGCCCTAATATTCTTAATTGCTGATCTAAATATTTTCTGTCATTTTCTGTCCAATGGACAAATCTGTTTAATTAGTTACAAAGGGCTTTTCCATACACTTACAGTCACCTTATTACAAAAAGGCCTGACAGGAGACACTGATGTTGGAAACAAGTAAGTTTCATAATTGGCTGAAAGCTTATACTTGATTTTTCTCCCACATAAGGGAGAATATAATATAATAAGGAGCATAAGGGCTCCTTATTAAAAACATAATAAAGGTAAGGATAGGTTCTTTGTTTGGTACAGTGGAATATGATGACAAATTAAAGAGTTGCAAACAGATCAGATTTAGGAAGGCCAACAGCCAAATCAAACAGTGAGGGCTGATAACATGGATGGGAACAGAACATTATCATGCCTCTGGGGATGATGGATTCAGATTGTAATTCTTGCACTCAGTTCTATATCTGGGAAGAGCTCATATGCCAACAAACTGATTGTAGCTATAACTTCCCTTATTGCCCTGCTACAACATCTTTAGGGTACTTCTGTTAGTAGAAACAAAGCAGTCCACTGCTTACAGGAAAAAGATTAAAGGATAAAAGATAAAAGGGAAAGAACAAACATATTACAGTTCTGTATATACAGTAATACAACCACTGTAGCTGCTTCAATTTCAGGAGTCTGGTGAGCATTTCATGTTATCCATAAAAATCAGCCTTGCAACAGCACTGCAAACTAGCATTAAATCAATGGGATGTGTATTAGCAGCTGTGAAATCTATGATCTGTGATACCTTACAGGCAGAAAACTTGAAGCATACTGCACACACCCCAATGGCAGAAGGCTAGAAGACCTTTAAACATCCCTTCCAACCCAAATCATTCTATGATTCTGTGATTGTGTTAAAAAAAAAATTGGTCTATAGAACAGGTAGCACAGTTTAGGTGCTACTGCCTTGGATAGCTGCCAAGATGTTAGGCAAGGAACATAAATTTTCTACTTGTAGATATACTTTTCCACCTTTCATCTGGCTTCTCTATTTGGATAATAGGCTAAAAGAGACAGGGCTCTCTTACATACCTCCTTAACAAATAGTAGCTCAAGGTAGATTCATATTACTTAGATACTACTATTTAAAATGTCACAATATAGTAATGTAGTTACAGGGGTTTTATTTCCGTTCATTGGTTTGCATTTGTTCATTGTTGAATTTCCTCTTTTATTTTATTATGCAGTATTTTCTGCCATAAGATCTCCTGAAGCTTTTGTTTCAGCTATTCAGACTGAATTTTTATCATCAGAATACTCTACCGCAATCCTCACATCACCTTTTCAAAATTGTTTCTGCTGCTGAGTGCAGGTCTCAGCATGGATCCCTGTGGGATTTCACCAGGATTTCTCCCTTCATAAAAAAAAAAAAAAAAAAAAAAAAAAAAAAAGCCACTTACTCTTGTGTTTTAACCTCTGACTTGTAATTTGTTCAGCAGAGGGAAAGATGATGAAGGGACTGGAATATATGTCTTACAAGGAAAGGATGAGGAAGCTGGGCCTGTTCAACCTCCAGAAGAGACAACTGAGATGGGATGTCATAGGGATGTCATCTAAGTTCATAAATGTCAAGGGGATGGAACCAGACTCTTTTCAGCCAAGGAACAGAACAAGAGGCAATGGGCAGAGAGAGATGCACAGCAAGTTCTGCTTAATATAAGGAAGAACTTCTTTACTGTGCTGGAGACTGAGCACTGGAACAGATTGCCCAGAGAGGGTGTGGAGATAATGAAGAGCTGTCTGAACACAATCCTGTGCCATGTGCTCTAGGATGTGCCTGAGCAGAGAGGTTGGACCAGGTGACCCATTCTGTGATTTTGTGAATTTGTGTCTCAAAGAATATTCATTCTCATCCTCTATGAGAGTAGTTGCTAAAAAATATTTTTAAAATATTTCTCCAAAAGATCTTTGAGCTAAAATACACACATATTAACTTGAATTATCCTTATCCATATATTACCTTCACAGAATAAGTCTGAAGACTCATAATGCATTAATTTCTTTTATTAAAACAAAAAACAGGGTGATTCAACACTTCCCCCATTGCAATTTCTCTTTATTAAAATTTCTATTAAGTTCCTTCATATATAAATCAGACATATTGCTCTGTTCCTGTAAAATTCAGCCATTAAGTCCTTTTAAAATACTTGGTTATCCTGCCATCTTCCATTCCTCTTATTCCAGGGTTGCATGCCACATAGTTCATCAGTTGTGTGTTTTAGTTCCCTCAAAACTCTGGGGCATCTCCCATAAAATCCCATCCTTTATTTCTTTTTCTTTTTTTTTTTCCCTTAAAAATTCTCTAAACATTTCCCAGTCAAAAATCAGCCCACAAATACATCTTCTGTTCCAGACATAATTATGCAGTGCCTAATATATGCTAAAGAATCCTTCAATATAGGTCATGACAGCTTTCCATATACTAAAGAAAGAAAAATTGTGAACAAATTAGACTATACTTTCTCACATTAGCTGAGTTTGGGAAAAAAATTAAGCTTGAAAAGCTGCAAAAAAAGTCTGAGAAGTTTGAAAAGCAGATCTGTATAGGCAGCATTTTCATCATTTGTGTCATGCTCACCTGAAGAATGGCCTATTGGCAGTGTGCCACATGCCTTGATTATCTGGCTGCTAACTTTATTCTTGGATGACAAATGCCCCCCATGGTTTTTTCCAGATAGGCTCTTACACAGTAGAGTGACAGGTGATATTTGATTGTAAAAGCCAAATATTCCAGTACCATACTAAAGTTTGAAAAAGGAGCACAGATTTGTCTTAAAAACATCTCTGAATGAATGGCACAAGAATTAAGAAATGATAACCTACCTTTCCACATCATCATACAGGCAAGATGATTTTACAGGTAAAGTATTTTTTGCATCTTAAAGAAGTAAGGCTTGTACAAAGGTTCATATATCTCTAAGAGTAAGAGCTCTTTGATCATATATGATACATGCCAGGAATTTTCTGTGAGGTATTATTCTTTTTCAAATCTCTCTTTTTTCTTTTTAAAAACACACAAAAAATCTGGAACCAATGTATTTTATTTCACAGCTGTGAATACTCTACTAAAACATACTTGAAATAAACTATTTGCAGTAGTCTTTGTTGGGAAACTATGCCTTATTCTTAAGCTTAGACAGTCAGGAAAATGAGTATTCTTCTAAACATCTTACTGTAACTGAGAACACAGACAATCTTAAAATAGCAACAATTATAATAAACAATAGTGGTTTTAGTAATAGACTATATTTTTAAATGTCATGGTTTTCAAAGTAATGGTATTTTTAAACAAAAAGCTAGCAATGTACTCTAAATGTGTGTTATGAGGAACATAAGCATGTAGCTGCCAGACAATCTCAATGAGTGATTTAACTGTTGAATTATGAAATCATTGTGTTTGATATTATTATACACATACAATCCAGATCTGATGCAGATCATGTTCAAGAAGAATTCCAAGCAGCCTGAGCTCATCACTAACCCTAGGCCAAGCAGGGTTTATAGATAATTATTAAATAAATCTATGGATTATACCTAGTTCTAATAGTTTCCACTGTTATTCTTTACTCATTGTGACAAAAGCATGGTTAAGATAGAACAGAAAACATTGATTTTTCTTTTTCTCCAAATCATAGAGATATGCAAGAACACACCCACATACCATTTCAAACAGATGAGCACAAAATGTCATGTACAGGTGCTTCTTCCACATCTGTTCTACAGCTGTTTTCTTAACGTTTGTTTATATAGACCAATTCCTGATGTTCAAAACACTTGTTTTCTTGAGGACACAAGAAAACATATGACCAATCCTCTTACCTTTAGCAGGTAAGTTTGGCAGTCACTGACATAATCATACTCCAGCCCATCAAAGGTGTAATAATGTCGGTCTCCATAAATGGTACACACAGCAGGGCAGGGGTAACTGGTGCAGTTGAAGACACCTCTCCGACAAACACTGCATGGAAAGCCAATAATCAGTATCTCCTCCTAATGGCAGTCTTCTGCTGTATATTTTCAAGAAAATGCTTTCTTGTGTTCTTTATTTCAAATCACACAGAAATTCAGGAATGGAATAATATTCTCAGACCTTGAAACAGAGAGCTATACTGTGAATTGCTTCTGAGGATACTGGTGATGCCATGGCAAGAAAGTGCTGAACATTTTGCCATTAGCCCATCTGTACAATAAAAATGCATTAAAAATAAATGCAAAATCTCAAACTTTGCAGGGCTTATGCAAATATTTCCATCACTGCCTCCAGTGTAGATAAGGGACAAAGCCACAACAAGCTCATTCATAAGACATCAGTAGTCTATTTTTTCTAAATTTTTATAAAGGTCTGTAAATTTTCAAAGGAAAATACCTCCAGTTGCTACCTGTAAGATTTCAGGATATCAGACAAATATGGAATGAGTTTAAGAAATTAATGCTGATATTTTGCAAGATTACTTTTCCTGTCAGTTACATTCAGTGGCTTACACAAATTTATATGTAAGTAGTACTGGCATCCTCTATTTTTGCTTGTGTAAGTGTAAATCCTCAGTTGATTTGCCAGTGTGGTTTTTAACTGATTAAAAGCTGCCATGCCATTTTTTTTTTCATTATTAAATATACACTTAACTGATTATAGATATTTTGGCTAGGAAATTAGCATATCTCTCTTTTTCTCCTTGGTTGTCTTTCATTATATTCTATTCTGCAAAATGCCACATCTTCATTTCAGAGACTAACATATATGTGTGGAATTAAGTGTTTATTCTTGACTGCTTTTTAACTTGGATATCTTCAGCTTCCTTTTCAGATCTGAAAAGGCACTCAACCCAAAGTCTTCCTACTTATCCAAGCCTATCAGTAAGCCTAATAAAAGATATATCCTCTATCTATAAACAAGCATATATATTTTTGATTTTCAAAGTACACAACACATTTTCTGTATCAGTTTCACTTTGGGTCTAGATCCAGATGATTTGAAAGTATGCAAAATGAACTCACCAGGTGTAACATGGAGTAGTTATCACTTCTCCTGACAGAAATTCTCTGTCTTTCCAGGTGCATGGACAACTGTCAGGAATATAACATTTCCCTCTGTGCTCAGCCATTCTTCAAAATAAAAAAAAAATTATTAAGATGAAAGAGTAAATCCAAAAGAAGATCAATGTAACTGAATGTGTAAAGTACTGTTGAAACCCCACCAAGAGCAACCAGTCTTCCACACAGCTAAGGAAAATTGTTTCATCAGCAAAAGCTGTCCAAATCAAATGACCTCCACTGTGCACAGCTGGAGACTTTGCCAAGCCCACAGCTGCAGCAGTGTGTGCAGTTGGTGTGGGCTGCAGTTCCCATGCAGGAGTGCCAGTAGGGTAGGTGTTCCTCTCTGAAAACTCTGGAGAGTCTGGGTACCATGAAAGCTGCTGAGGCTACGGCCAGACTGCCCTTCCCTCTCTGCTGTTCTGTTCTGCTGTGCCAGGAAAGCAGCTGGATTGGAGTGCCTGCTCCTCTGCACAGACAGTGCCTGTCCTGCTCTGCGTGCAGAACAGTGAACTGGCCTATGGCACTTGCTGCACAGTTTATGAAGAGCAGTGGTGGAGGTTACTTGCCTACACAAGGGAAGCTCAAACAACTAACAAGGTTAAGACAAAACAGGCATTTAATGCAAAAAGTGTCAAATCTAATTAAATCAATAAGTGACCCAGATATATGGACAACCACAATTTTGCTATCTCATTTCCACCTACTTAGGAATTTTAACTTTCTTAGCAAAAATTTTACTGACACTCCTGGTGCTGTTCTTCAGGAGAAAATTTCCTGGAGCTGTCATGCAACACGTGGCTCAAAGTACAGTCTAGAGATTGTTTCACTGGAGGTTGAAATGAATACACAGTTTCATTTTCTTCACCCCATTACCAGTTCATTAAACGGTAATGGGCTCTAAGTAAAAGAGTCAAGTGTTCAGAAAATTTCTCAAGGATAGGAAAACACCAGAACAGATGGCTTAGGAAGGTACTTAGTCTCTGTCAATAGAAGCTAAATGTCTCCCAAGAATAACATGGGTATTGCTGGTGCTGCCTAAAGGCAGGAGATTATTTTAGCCCCATGAAGTCCCTTTCCACATTCTGTGCTTCTGCAACTCAGTTTAGCCCCATATCTCCAGCTCAGTGTAAGGGTGACTTTCAGTCTATCTTTGGGTATCTTTGAATTCACTGTCATTCTCAGCTCATTTCTTCATGAAAATTCGGGCTGTTACATTATTCAACATCTAAAATATATCAGAGACTTCCAGCGTTTCTAATTCTTTCTCACGTCTTCAACTACTGATTAAAAGAACAACAAACTGTTGTGCAAGAGCTTTAAAAACAGAAAATGTAAACAATTTTTACTTTAGGAAACCATTTTTTTTGCATACTGGAGTCCATCATTTCATGGTTTTCCAAAGGAAAGTGTTTCAATACCACGCACAAACTGCTCTACTTTACAAGCACCATAAATGCCCAGGGTGCTAGAATAAGGTGCCAGTCTCTAGGGGAATTCAGGATTCCACCCCAAAAGCTTAGGTCATTCAGTTAAACAATAGGTAGTAGTAGAAATAAGGTGGAAATGAAGAACCAAAGAGAAGAACGGCAACTTAAGAGAATTTTTAAAACTACGTTACAGTAAAATGTCTCACAACAAGTTTTTAATGATTTGTCCACTTAGATTTAACAGCAGGAGATACATGTTTAACATTTTCTTGCATAAAAAAGCGATCTTTTGAAACTAATTTTTAAGATAATACAGCTGGCCCCTTCCTAGTTAAAAGCCTTACTCGCTTTTTGGAACCATGAGGCTGAAAGTCATAGTTAAGTGTAATTTAACAATGAGGACATTACTAAATACACTAAGTGTTATACACTTACTTTTCAACCTCATAGCTAAAAGACTGTTTATTCTCTTATGTAATAAAAATAATTCATATATTTTACTCTATTATTTGACAGAAACTTAGGATTTTGCTTGTCTGTATTCCTGTTATATTTCAGAAAATAATCAAGTAATACTCAATTTAAAATAGTATGACTGTGAAAGCAAGGCTTTAGCTCTGTTTTTTGACTTTTGTTTTAGTTTCTTCAAATTTTCAAATGAACTTTGAAGTCAATAATACTAGTTTAATTTCATGCAAATACCACAGTGATGTTTCAGTTTGTTACCAGTTTATTACTTTTACAGATCCATGAACTTTTTGTGCTGAAAATAATTATTAGTGTTATAAAATAACACTAATAATTAGTGCTATTAATAATTAATAATTATTAGTGTTATAAAATAACATTAGTGTTATTCTCATAACACTAATAGTCCTGAAAGCTAAGTACTGTTGAGGCAGAGGTTTTAGAGGACTACAGAATACCAGGCAAGAACTAGTGAAATCTTAAATACCTATGCCTGAAATCTCTACCTTCACCAGTGCTTAGTCATCTATGAAAATCACAAGGTGCTGGAAGGGGAATGGTGACAGTCTTTATTTATACTCTGATCTGTGCACAACTGATACACTGTCAGGACACCACTGGCTACACAGACAGTGAAATAAAATGGAAACTTGAGAAAGAAAAACGAGCACTCCACCTGAGATGAGTAGCAATTACAGCCATTTGCACAGCATATTTGACTCCTCAATCTGCAAGTGCACACAGGAGGTGTCAGGGGAGGAAATGGAAACAAATTGAAGGAGTGGTGATTGATCCCGACACAAGTTACAGCAGACGTTTTTACATTTTATATTTGGATTTGACCTTTGCCAAGTTCAAAGACTGTTTCAAATCCAAAAACACGAGCTGATAAAATAAAAAAGGACAGAGAGAATGAAGAGAAATAGGGCAGAAACCAGTCCATACACCTGCCCTCCCTGCCGCGGGCTGGGCATCAACAACATAAGCCTGAGTAGAAATTTAGGTGAGACAAAGACTTGGGCAGCAGTAAGCAGGAGCACAAATGGTTTACATCAAAATATTTTGTCATGTTTGGTTTTATATTCAAATAAAATAAACTGTGAAAATGGTGGAAGTCATCTCCTGTCCAGATAGTCCCAAATACCAGCCAATTGGAATGGTAGTAAGCTGGATATCTGATGGCCTTTTAGCTGTTACTGTGCATCTGCGACAATTTAAAGAACAATAGTTTCAAAATTAGAAGTGTGATACCACTGGAATTTAAAAAGCAAAAAAAAATTGCAGATTTGAACTGTGGAAAATATGCATTTGGCTTGTGCTCCAGGTTGTTCCAACAAAGCTTACCCAGGGGGGCAAATGCAGCCACTTGCACAGGGTAGTGAGGGGACACAGGAGAAGTTCATGGCAAGGTTCGCACAAGAGATCCCACAATTCACACCTGATGCTGGTAACCCAGGAACAGGAGATCTGCAGTCATAGTAGATTTTTCCTTCAGGGCATATGTGAACTTCAAATGCAAAATGAAGGTTAAATAAGATCAACTGCTCTTTTACACTGAAGGTTTTCTATTTGTTTTTGTTGACAATCTATTTATGTGGATACAAAGGGAGGTTACATTACAGTTCATATGAGAATGCAATTGGAATAGCAGTCTATAATATAATCTATATTATAGACACATAAAATTAATATATGTTCTAATGTAAAAAACCAATAATATTAAGCATCTGGAGGTATGCGTCCTGGATCTCACACAGTCCATTCTTAATGATGGAGCCATTACACCTTAGGCAGAAAAAACCCTTAGAAGTGGCATCATTTTCAAGGTACTTCTAAATCCATTAGAAATGCATTAAAAATTTACTTTCTAGAAATCAAGATCTTAAAGCTTCCTAAACATGGACAGTGAGCCTAATTATAGCTATTCTCATGAGAACACATTGACCTAGATGTCACATGCAATTATTTATTTCTTTTAATTTCCCAAGTGACTGAGTAGTAGAATTTACGCTACAGAAAAAGAGAGGAAAACCCCCAAGACTATTTGTGCTCCTAACCTCCTATTTTAAATATTTTGTGATATAAAGTATCTCATCATTTAAATACATATGAGGAGAAAACCAAATTACTATTCAATATCAAATTCTTTATTTGTGCAACTTTCATATGGGATAAGACTGTAAATTACCTATGTTTTCTGTAGTGGCTTCAATACATTTCACTGTTCCATTCAAACATTGACTAGAAAAGAAAAGGAAAATCATGTTTATTCAAGGGAAAAATGTTTTGTAGCCACCATGCTAAAAAAGATTATACAATTCAATTCAACCTAATTTGAACAGAAATTAGGAGGAGAAAGAAGATTAAAATCCAAAAGCTTGAGTTATGCTCAATATTTTCTTGGTAGTTTCTAATTCCTGATCTGTAAAGAGGGCCTAAATTCATAGTTTATGTTCTATGTAATTTCCTAACTTCCACTGAAATAAAAAAAAGCTGAGCATGTCAACCTCTGTGAGAATGGAGGGCCAGGTGATTTAGGATGCAGGCAGTATAACACAAAACCTTATCCACCATAGCTTACAGAATGTTCCAGGTATTTTGTTAAAATAATCAGGTACATAATCCAATTTATACTAGGCTCTCTTTTACTAAGTGTGCAAAAAAAAAATCTTGATACAACAAACTTTAAATCTACATGAGGAAAATTCTCAAATCACTTAAAGATGTGTCCAAACTGTGATACAAGAAAGATAAAATTCTTGCACTCAAACCTACCAGGAGCCTGTTGGCGTAGGAAGGATTTCTCCAGGCTGGAGTGCTCTGCCTTTGTAATGACAATGACAGCCAGATCTGTTAAAAGAATATTCATGCATTTAGGTAGAAAAGCAATGAAATGGGATTTAAGGGTCCTCTATTTATCAAGCTGATATGATATGCAGGTCTCATCATAACATTAATTCATTAACTCGATCCTTATGTGCAATATTATTTGAAAGACAAAATCTTGATGATACTCAGACTGTATTGAAGTCAGTGGCAAAACTCATATCATCTTCAACAAAGCCAGGATTTTCCTCAATCTCTGTACTTTTTATTTGCTGTTTCCAATATTAAATATTAGAAACAGCAAATAAATTTTTATTTTAATTAATATTAAAAATTTATGTGCATTATTCTAATACAAAGGACTTTTTTCTTCTCAGTTATGGGAGTAGAATGAAAACATGCAGTTCCCATTCAAAGTATTGTTAAAATCATGAGGTAGAGCAATTATCATAGCAAAATCCATTAACTCTGTGATAAGAACCAGACAGGTTCGAAGTAGCAACAGAATTACCTAGAAACCAGGTAAAAATATGTGAATAAGTAGTTCATACTCTTGAATAGTCTAAAACTGTCTTTATCCCTATAGTATGAACTTTACTGATCTTTTCAAAATATATGTTGCAATGAACAGAAATAATTCTGTAACTACCCATGGTGGTAAGCTGTAAAATTTTGGGTATGCAACATATAAAAACTGTTTTCTCTCACTGACCATTTCCTCCCATTTAACTGAAGAGGTTTGCAATTTGAGACAGAAAAAAGCCACTTCTAGCCACTCTTCCAATACTATCCCTTACTTTTTGGATTGTTGCTTTGTAGATTCCTTCTCTCTTTTTTTTTCAAATGTTAAAACAAGTTTTTCACATGAAAATGCTATTCCATTAACTTAAAAAGTTTCACTACCCTTCTCTAAAGCAGTTTGACATATCTGCTCTAAAGTGAAGCAGATGTATGTACACACAGAAGCAGATGAGGCCTCACTATTGATTAGTAAGACAGAATATTAAATCCTCACATATTGTTTGTTATCTTCTAGGCAGTCTACATCTTGAGGGAAACAGCAGAAAAGCTACTTTAAATCTTGCTGGAAAGAGGAAAATGTGCCCATACATATATTCTATTTTTTTATTACTTACATTGATACACAAAAGTTGACCGACTCTTCAAAATACTTTCCATCAGGACAATTACATCCTTCTGCACAGTCATCAGCACAGATATTTACCATAGAAAGTGAAGCACAGGAATGTTTACAAAAAGAAGAGCACTGATGATAAAGCATACCACTGTGACACATCACAGCTGGAGGAGAGGGAGAAAGAACAGCATAGTCTTAAAATGTGAAAAATAGAAAACAAAATAGTGTATCTTGGAAGTTCAATAAAGTCAAAGCAAGGTGGTCTCTTGTTGCACTGGGCTTAGTTGAAAAGCATGAGAAAAATATGCTGTTTTACCAATTTCTTAAGTTAGAAATATTTAGATTGAGGTGCATTGAGGTGGGTTTTTGTTAAAATAATTCTTTGACTGGAATCATCTGTTTTGTAAACAGTAGCTTTCTTTTCTTTCTATATGTCAAAATGGGCATCTACCTAGTCATTCAGGCTTCCAAGAGGTGAAGAATGGTCTAGCTAAGGCTGACGCATTGCTTAGAACCAGAAATACAGCAGCTGGACTTCAATAACCCTTGTGGGTCCCTTCCAACTCATGATACTCCAAGATTCTGTGAAATGCTTTGTTTTAAATCATTACTGTATCCTACTTGTCCAATCACTGCCCACCCTGCCCTGCTCACCCAGGGAGCCCCTGGCAGCCCAGCTTGCCTTCCCTTAGGGAATGGCTCTACTCTGGCCACTCCCTGACTACTTTATCCTGATAGTGGCTTCCATATGACTTAGGGTTTCAAAGAAAGAATTCCATTTCTCTCTGTGACCAGTAGAAAGGGCAAACACTCCCTGTGAGGTAGCTCAGGGGCTCCAACTCAGATGCCAAATTTAACGGCTGTTACCATTCTCCCCTAGAACACCATTGCGCAAATTCTAGTTTCCAGGAAAAAGAAGCCAGCCCCTTTATTTTGTGGAGTGATTGAAATTTGTAGTTTTACACATTTCTAAAAGATGTTCCATTATGGAAATGTTACTCACCACAGTAAGAAACATGAGATCTGAAGTCAATGATGACGCCGTGCTTGCCACAGACATAAGCATAGTGCGCCAAAGCATTGCACAGGCAGCTGCTTCCACATTTGCACGCATCAAAGCGGCAGAGCTGGTAGTATAGCCCTGGACTGATGTAGGCATGGCAGGGAGCAAACATGTCTTGGTTGATGATATCACAGTGAGATGCATACCCAGCTAAGAGAAGGTGACATTGTTTTAGCCAGATCCATTTTAATATAACAGTTAGTCAAATGAATAGCATGGAATATTAAAATCAAACATAGCCAGGTGTGCAATAAACACTTGCATACCATACCTGTCTGTAAAATGCTACGGTTTAAAATTGATATTACAAGCAACTCCCTCAACAGTAAACTCCACTTAAGATAAAAACAACTGTACTAAAACAGTTATGCCTTCCTCTTATAGCACAGGAAATTTAAATGCCGAAATAATATATTTCAAAAGAATAGTTAAAGAGTCCCCAGAAGCTTGGAATATGGTTTTTCTACTTGACATTCATTTAGCTTTAACATCAACAATGGCCATGTACTTCCGGGCATGTGGTCTCAGGAAGTATGACAAAGCAGAGCTTGAGGGTATGCAAATCCCAAACTGGCCATACACCTTCTAGCAGCAACAAACCCTCCTCTGGCCCTCCGGCCACTGAAGCAGACTACCACCCCAAGTGGTGGAATAGTTAAGGAACTCTGTGATGTGGATTATATTTAAGCCATTTTTGCTGCTAAAAGAATGCACCTTCAACCTCCATGTTCATTTCCACATACGCACATTGACAGAAGAATTTCACATTTTTTGGACTCTCTCAGTAAACTAGATTCAAGGACTGAACTTAACTCAGTTGAAAATTAACCTGACAAAATAAGTAACCAAACAAACAATATTTTTCTTTTTTCTTTTTTTTTTTTTCTCTCGTTAATCAGGTCACTATCATCTCAGACCTGGAAAAGATGCCTGTGCTTGGTAGCATGATATGGATCACTTCACTCTCCACTGCTTTTTCACTGTGATTATTAGAGCATCATAGTGAAATTTGGGCTGGAAAGGACCCTCAGAAAGTCATGCAGTCCACTCTCCTACTCTAAGCAGCTCACATTTATGCCAAACTTCACCTTCACTGAGCTAGCACAGAACTGAGGGTGAGGCATGAAGGCTCTGAGCAGATCTGGCTGAGAGATCTGGCTGTCTTGAGAATATAGACAACAAGGAGGGTATAAAAACTCCTAGAATTCCCCACATTGTTAGAGATTTATTGTTATTCTAGCCTTGCTTCAACAGACTTTAAATATGGATAAATCCCACATCCCTAGTGAGATATGATGTCTGAAATATTAAAAATATTAGACTACATTTTGTCAGAATTGGCAACTACAGTCTACCCATTGTCTTCATTAATTGAAAAGAACAGCAATGCAAAAAGGAGACAGTGAAAGTTCAAGACAAACCATAGGCATGCCAACCAGCCAAAACTAAATCTTTACCCAGGAATTTAAACAAATTCAAGGCTCTCAGATTGTCTGCATCAGTTTTTGTCAGAGAACATAGATGGAGGATAAAGAAATTTTTAATGCAATAAGCATGGAGAAGCCAGAGACAGGACTTTTGATCTCAACACTGTCTCCTGTACTTTCTTTAACAAACATGTATCAATCTTTCCTCTCAACTGGCATAATTTACAGGACCATAGATAGCTAAAAATCTGCATGTATAGTAGACAGCAGAATTTTGTGCTTATAGCCAGTATACCCAGCACTAAATGACCAACTAGCTTTTATTTATCAAGTACTTACTTCATTTTGCATACTAAATGTATGGAAAAATGTTCTTTGCCTATGCAAAAAAAAAAAAAAAAAAAAAAAAAAAAAAAAAAAAAAAAAAAAAGGTTAAAAAGGAAAAGAAAAAAAAGTGCACATCGTGCACATCTAAACCTGAAGCTGAAATGCATGTATGTGCAACTTTTTCACAGAGAAAAGAAAAAACTGTCCCATAATATTAAGATACAGCTAAGTGCAGACTCCCATGTAAAACATACCATTTTGCTGATTCACGTTGCAGGGATCAACCACAGGGATATTGATAGGCATGGAGCAAGCTGAGGAAACCTTCCATGCATTGGCATGAAGTTGTGGGGTCCCTTCTATCATCCCTGCTGGAGATCTGAAAAGGAAAATATGAACACTGCAAGCATCCTGCTGACCTAAGGGTGTACATGGGTGAGGATGCAATTTCATTAAAAAGGCTTAGATGTATAGTCACATTGAATAGTCAACATGCCAAAAGAATTTCCATCTCTGAGGCATAAAAGAAGAGAGGGCATGTGAAACTTTTCCCTCAATATTTTATTCATGTTAAAATGTTCCCACACTCCAAGTCTGCTGTGCAGACAAGTTTTGTGACATTATAGCTTGAGGAACTTTGGAGGAAATAAGGTTAAAAAGTAAGGAAAGTGTGCCCTTCTAATTGAAATACTCCTGTGGTTCAGAATTACTTTTTTTTGACATTAAAACTTCATATAGGGAGGAAAATCAACTAGTAGTAAGTGTCAACCATGTGAGGATGATGTAAGTACTATCACCCACTCTTTTTCTCAGTGCTCATATATTTGCTCTGAAGATAAGGGAGCAACAGGAAAGGGAAAAGTACATTCAAATAATATCATGATCCAGTAACTTCTAAAAATATGGTAGCTTCTTATAATTACTTAGCAAAGTATCTTAGAATGCCTAAATTTTTGATTTTCATATTTATAAAAGTGACTGCCATTTTAATTAAGACACTTTATATTGGTTAGTTTAATAAAGTTTGAGCATGTTAATGAAATTAAATAATCAGATGGTTATGTTCAACAAAACTTTTCACTTGTTATTGAGCACAATATAAATGCACATCATGAAACTTACAGAAAATCATCTCTTAAATTTCCATTGTAAGTTCCACACAGTCCTAATGTTCTTCTCTTCCACCTGACATCAACTTGAACATAGATCCTCTCTCCATCTTTAGCAAACAGTATCTTCAAACCAAAACTAGTTTTCAGTTGAACAAAGAAAGAAGATATATTCTGAATTTCAATAGCCCCTGAACATAGCAAAAGAAGAAGAAAAACAAAGTCACTGAAACCCAACTTCCAGGTTGTACTGGTTTACCCATTAAACAAAAAAAAAATTTTGAAAACTTAGACATAAAATGAAAAACTATGCACAACCTCACCATCAGCCAAATATCCTCACCCATTCTCCATCTGAGCTTATTTTCAGTAACAACATGAGTCAGGAATTCCAGCTACTGTTGACATTTAAAAAACTCACACCTTCTGTACCTGCGAGTTGTTTAGAAACCATACTTGCACCTTTCTTTATTTTTTTTAGAAGAAGGCAATGCAACTGCAAGCCTCTGGCAATGAGAAGGCAAGACAAGAAACTCCTTGTTTCTTAGCCTCCAGTGATATTACAAGACTAACTAACAGATGTCTGTACAGCGTGTTGAATCTTTGGATAGCAGGTTCTCTCTTACAACTATTGACATGACATCAGTATAGTTCCTTCCTTGGACTGTATGTGAACTGAGCCCCTATCAGATTCCCAGCTTTCCTTCCCAGCAAATCCATTATGTGAGGAAATGGAAATTTCACAGTCACAGTTAGCATTCGTTTGCTACACATTGTTGGGCTACTTGCAGCTGAAGGCTTAAAGTAGATCTACCTTCATAAGCAGCCTCTACACATCCACACACACACAGACTCAGGTGCATAAACCAAGAGAGGAGGATAAAATCCTTAAAGATGTCCTTAGAGGATTAGACTTACTAGATACACACAATTATCAAGAATGTGACACCAAAATACTTTTCATAGATTATATTTGTTGCAGACTGTGGAAAGAGACAAGAAAGTGAGTAGGGACTAATTCAAAAGAAATAAAATTAGGTTATCAATCAAATTATGAAGCAGAACTGCCAACATAGAGCATAACTGAGCTATGAAGTTCATTGCCATAGGAAACTGAATGCCAAAAGCAGTACTGTGACTGGACAAATTCAATGAAGAAAAGACATAACTGCAATCACCAGCACAGGACTCCCAAAAATCTGTTTTGCTGAAGGCTGTGTAAGAACTTTAGTCTCACTTTACTCTTTTAGAAAGAGAGTAAAATTCCAGTAACTGGTCACTGTAAATTTCAAAATTTAGCAATATCATTTCTACCTTCAGTTCTTAATTTTATAACATGCTTTTAAGACTGGTTTATTTTACTATGCTTTCCAAAACCGTTAAGTAACCTGTCTGAAATCACAACATAAGTCAGCAGTAAAATCAATATAAATCCCATGGATTCTTTTGCATTCTATTTAGTCTAAAAAGCTTTAAACAAGCTAGACCTTAGCATCAAGGTCTCTTCACCTCCTTTCTTTTTCTTACCTCTCTTCCCCTAAACACAAACAAAATTAGTGGAATTTCTAGGTACTCTGTAAGATAAGAAATGCAAAGAAATGAAGCCATAATGAAGAACTGTTTTACAGATGATAAAAGTAAATTTCTATAATTGTTACTAATGTTCTAAGAAGTAAGTTATTGTATGCCTTTATAAGTTATGTTTGAAGAAATTCCTTTTTCATAGATTGATATTATTAAAAAGTTTTGGAGCATATAAGAGACAGAATGTGGACTCTGGTAATATTCTTCTTCATGTACTTCTTACCATTGAGGTTAAAAACTTGGTTAGGGACAGTTTGGATTTGACCATATCTTGTGAGAGTTACTTGTTTCCTCACATCATCTTCAAGAACCAGTGTTATAGACTCAATGCAGGCGTGGTCAAAGGCCTAAGTAGGAACAAGTTTCACCATCACAAAGAGGCAATGACATTAATATTACCATGGAAAACAGACCAAACAAATGGGGGCGGGGGGGGGGGAATAAAGCATATAGAAAGGAAATATCAGAACTGTCAACAGGTAAATCAGTTGTAAATTATCACTCAAAGCATTAAACAAGGCGCTCAAAATTGCATGTACAACATCGTAAAACATTGCTTATGCATAATCTTCATATGCTAGGAGAATGCATTTTAGCTATTACGGCAGTATTATAGCAAGTGGACAGAGGTCCCCAGGTACTGATACTGGGTTGAAAATTCCATATTTGCACGGCCATCTTGGGTACTGCTCAGTGATGGGTTAGCCATTGGTAAAGCAAGAGTCTGACCTGATCTAAATCAAGCTGCTGCAATCAGAGCACAAATGCAGCAATGCAGGAAAAAGAAACTTTGGCACACATAAAATATAGTGACAATCTCTGATTACAGACAAAAAGGACATAAATTGTCCAGTATGATATTACAATAATATATAAATATCTGACTATTGAAAAATTGTGACCTATAAACCATGTCACACGCATCGTTTTAGTGTGCAATTCTGTTACTAGAGGACACAATCCAGGCAGAATTTATGAACCTAAACGCAGGACAAAAGCCAACACAGAATTAGCTGAAACCAAGCATCTTATGCTCCCCAGGGACCCCTCTCTTTTCATCGAGAAACTTTTCAAGGTGCCTAGAGTTCTACAAAGGGTTATTACCAGTGGCAACCTTATTTTTCAGTGGCTACCTAACCAAACATTTCATGATTGAGACCACCTGAAATGCAGAAACAGCTGTCTCAACACCTGTGCAGGAGAAGGAGGTGCTTACAAGAAAGGCAGAGAGGCACCAGTTCATAATCAAGCTTTTGAAAGGGCATTGCTCCTTGCTGAGGTGTTCAGACAGTCCTGTCCTCAGCACATGGTCAGCTGTGAGTCACAGTCTTAAGGCTCCTTCTCCTGAGAGCCTAACAGCATCATTAAATCCACTCTCACAGGTAAGTACTCTTTATAAGCACCTTCATTCCTAAAGCCTGTTGTTGAATATCTGCCAGAATATTTTCAAACAGTCTCATAAATGGTTTTCTAAAAGGCATTGTTCCAATAAATTAAATATGTTGCAACATATCAAATTAAAGCTACCAAAAAAAAATTCTTGCCTAAATAGTGATGCATTAAACCTACAGTTCTGCCAAACACAGCTTTTCCAAAACCTGACATCTGTTGGTACCATAACTAAAGGTGTGTACACAACTTTAATATGCATAAATGAGTAACTCTTTAGACTTGATCCTCTAAAGTTGCAATAGCTTTTACAAAGGGCAGTATAACATGTAGCAACACAAATAATTACAAAAAAAAAGCTGTAAGATGGTTTCAGTTCATATTGTCTATTTAACATTACCTAGTAGTTTACAGTAGAACTTACAGAAGATTGTCTGAAATATGGATGGACCTGATTGTTTCAACATTTCAAAAAAATGTGGCTTACCTGTCCACAAGGTGCTTTTTGTAAAGTGATTGTGAATTTGTTTTTTCCAGTGCCTTTTACCAAAATGTACTGGCAAATCCCAAGAAAGGTAAAATGACGTCCATCAAATGTTGTGAAATGAGAGCTGCTTGTGATGGAGCACTCAGCTTGAGAGAAAGAGTATAAAGAATGTTCACTTACATAACAATGTATCATTATTCTGCAAATCATGTAAGAGAGGAAAATAATGAAACTTTCTCCTGATTTCTAAGTATGCAACCCAGGCTAACTTTAATTTAGCTAACAATAATGGCATTTAGAAACAAATTATGCTAGAAACATATATTTCCAGTATATATCATCTCATAAAGAACACATCCATGTGCAGCATCTTTTGGTTCTAACTAGGTCAAATGCCTATGACTAAAATACAAAAGACTTTTCTCTTTACTACAATTCAGAAGTATCCTAGAATCTTATTGTCAATTTTTTCCCATGACTCAGTATGAAAGAGGACAAGCCTCTTTCTCCATCCTTCCAGGTATTATGGAACTGCTTGTTAGCACAGGTATAAAGGGGATGCAGGTGTCATCAGGGCACACATTTTTGGGGTTTTTTCCAGTTCAAATCAGGAATGCACTGCTGAAGCAAGTCTCCAGTTTATCCCCACTTACCACACTTTCATTCACACCATGGAAGAGCATCAGAGCACACAAACTAGTTCCATTTTGGCTGCAGGAGATGCTCTGCTGGAGCACATCTAACCTGCTCCCACTACTAACAGCAACTCTGTCCCTAGTACCAGGCCAAAGTAGTCATAATGAACCCCCCACATGCACATACAACACACACACAAGACATAGAGAGTGCTTCTCAATAGGAATTGTTTTACATTACAGATCCACACTCTCAAGCCTTGCTTAGCAACTGTTAAGCCTTATTACCTCATTCAAAGAGGGTTCCTTAATTTGTAAAAAAAAATCTTTTACAAGCTTCATAATATAACTTTGTCTGAGGTAGAGAACTATGAAGGGAGTTTTACCACCTGCCTGCTGCATGTTCCTCTATGTAACTCATTACAGAGACATGCTATCTTTAGATTATTCAAACATGAACTGCTATGACAAGAAAGAAAATCCAGCCCACAGGATCAGAATGATGGTTTTCTTATTACTTACAATAAAGTTGCACCTGAAAGTGAGGAGATCCTTATACCTGGCCTAGGTACTGCACAGGCAGTAAAAATAATACTAAGCATAAACAAGAGATAGAAAACAACATGTGGACGTAGCACAGAGGTAGGACAAGCATGTGAGAAAAGGCAGGATGAGTATGATCAGGGAAATAACAGCTTCATTCCAGCTGGCCCACAGCTACTGTCAATATCCACCTGCTTAATCTTTCTTTCTAAACTGGCAGCCAAAAGCCTTGATCATATATGGTTTCTGTTGTCTTTAGAAAAATTTATAATTTTTGTTATGAAGTGAGAAAAGAGTAATGAAATACAAATACCTGGACAATCATGATCAGTGCAGTTCCAAATGCCACCAACACAAATACTAAAAAGGAAAATCACAAAACAGAGTAATAATGTTCTGATCGTTAGCAAAATAAGTAGATTTGAGTTAATTAATATGCCTTGAATTCACACAGAATACCCTGTATATTTTAATGATACACAGGCTTCAGACTGTAAAACATAATCAGTAACTATTATTTAAAATTTAAGTGTGACTAAGTTAAACTAACTATGGACAGTAGTCCTAGAGAGATGAAACACACAGGCTTTCACATACCAGTTGCTACATTCTTGTTCAATTTTTGAGCCTACAGGGAAAGCAGTTCCATGATAAACACAAGGACAATTCGACAAAGAGATACAAGTTCCATTTTCCATAATGAGACCTGTTGGGAAACAAGTTAATTAATGAGATACAAAAAAAATTAACAAACTGCTCTTTCCCCATGTGACTCAAACATTCCAATCTCCCAGGAGGTGATGTTATCAGTCTTAAATAAAGACCTGCAAAAACATTTGTCCAACGAGTGCAGAAAGCCCAGAGTTCAGCTCCTTAATAACAAGTTGTTACTCTGAATCGTTGCTTTATGAAAAATGTTTGCCTTAAGCATGTAAAACCGTACAGACTCAAAATTGAAAAGATTCTGAAATCTCACTATCTTTAGTCTGTCTAGAACTAGGATGGTTCCTAGTCCAGTCAATAATTTTTGTCCCATACAGGTTTCAGAAACTTTGGGTTCTTGTACAGATCATGACCCATTCTGTTTAAGCAAAAATTCTATAGATTTTTTAATAATTCAAATAAAGTAGACTAAATCTGTGCAATATCTTATTGTAGGAAGCACTAGTAACAGTTCCAGATTTTAACTGATATTGCATGCTGAGACACCTTCATATTTTAGATAAATGTTTATCACACAATAAAGGGCAGAATCACAGTGACAATAACATCTAGGGCAGAATTTATAATATTTATAATTTTCAGGCATTAACTTTAACCACAGTATATTTAGACATCATTATAGGTCTTGAATATTAGTTTTACACATATTTTTTGAAATAACATTGACAGTATTTACCATCTGGACAGTAACAGCCATCTAAACAGTGTAGATTGCTGCCAAGACAATCCTTTTCATATGTGCAAGTTGGTGGACAACAACTGATACAGTCACGGTGAACAAAGGTGTCTTCACACTTCTCAGCTAAAAAAAAAAAAAAAACATGGTATACTGAACATTAGTGCAATTTCTCTTTCCATGCTAGAAAATCCATTTTTGACAAATAAACATTCTCCAGCTCTTCTAGTATAGATAGGTAATCAGATTAAGTAAAGTGGATGTTTGGAAGAGTCTTAACTGATGAACTATGGTGAAGCTCTTGTCCACGTTTAAGTCTTTCTTTAGCAAATCCTTATAGCATCCCTCTCATAAGCTATATCATCTGTGACATTCTGTGAATGTGCTCATATCTCAGCCAGTTCTAAGCCCTGTGCATGAGAATGAGCTGCAATTGATGGGTGGTAGTGATAACAAGAAGGAGCTGGATTAACTACATTAATTCTGTTCTAGGGCCAGTAGAGGCTGAGAGGTCTTCTGGGATAAAGAGCAACAGCAAATCTCCACAGATGTTTGCTCTTTGTCCTAGAATATGATTAGCACACATAATGTTTCAATAAATCCACAGAAACATGAAATTTGTATGGATCTAAATCATAGCACAATGGAATTAAAACATTCCTCAAGCAAGTCTTTGACTTCATTGTTTGTCAGCAAGAGTGAAACTGGCTGATCAGCTTGAGTATCAGGTTTGAGTTCTACAAGGAAAAATGTTGTCAAGATGGAATATTCGAACTGAATACATGGATATCTCAAAGGTCATGTAGTATGCTTTATTGAAGAGTCTTACTACAGGCTGGAAAGTCATCCCTCCAGTCCCGCACCGGGGACCCAGCGTGAGAACATGCTCTAGCGTACTCTGTCACTGCCCTGCAGTATGTTTCATCATCATCCACTCTGAAATGATAAAATAAGAGAATAATCAAGGAATACAAATCCCATCTAAAAATTTCTGCCATGTGACACAGCACAGGATATTTCATGCATAGTTGACACCTCTGTCATAAAGGCACACAGGGAAAATATAAAAAGGAATGAGCTATACTGAATATACTTATTGTGGTTTTATCATTTGATCTCACAAAGAGTTATTTCATTTTAATGTTACAACAATGAATAAAACCACTAATCTATTATTTTTAAAAAGACCTGCTTGAAGTGAAAGAGAAACAGGACCTTTTCTTAAAGACAATGGACAACTCAACAGCCTCAAGATCCCCATCTCAGAACACTATTAGTGGACTCCTGACCTTGTGCTGATGTTCTCAGAGTCAGAAGTATTATCCACTGATTTACAGCACAGCCTTGGACAAAGACAAGATTTCTGCCTTAGTCTATACAGAAGAAGCTGTACAGTGCATTTTTACTGGAATCAAGTAAAAAGACATTCATTAATATTTAGGCAAGTTCAAATTTTATTCAGATGTAAGCCACATATGGTGAAATACCACCAAACTTTTGTTACTGTGAAAGTCTAACAACTCACATTTGCTGTGGAAGATTTGATGCCAAAATAAACTAGTCATAACATGACATTGATATTATAAGCATGTTTATGACAGATCAACTGAGTTTGCCTCTTAGCAGAGAGAACTACGCTTCCAAAATTAATAATCTTAAGAATACGTTGTATTGTGTTTATATTCTGCTTTCAACACATCTATTATCAAATCAAACACCACTACACTCTTTGTTACAGTGATCAGAGTCTCTCCAACTCTCCTTATCTAATCCAATTAAATGGGTTTTAATAGAATGAATGCTTGGACTATACTATGGCCACACAAAAAACCTTCATAAACTGACACTAAGCCACAAGAAGAGAGGTCTCTTTTATAAACAAAATAAGCCTAAATTAATGAATTTCTGAGACCTAGAAACTTCAAGGTTTTTAGCAGTCACAAAATTCACATAAACACACATCAGATTGTTCACAAAAAATCCAACCCTCCTTAACACCACAGCACTGATTCAACATCCTACTTGAAAAAAATGGCTTTCATTATTCTTCCAAAGTCACAGTAAATTCCTGAGTTACACAGAGACCATACACAGGCAACTCATCTCTTTTCTGAGCAACTGAGTGTTTGCCTACAAACAGAAATTCTTCTACCTTGACTCTGTGATAAATCAGAAAACTAAACATTCATCAGAAGTGGAACTAACAAGTTGTAATGGATTATATTGAGGGATCCTTATGTTTAGTCTTGTGATCCTTTCTGTGTGCATTTGATTAAACTGGTGATACTCTGAGAATTATATACTCTGGAAAAAATCCTCCTATTTCTGACTATTGCTTCTTCATTTGAAAACTTTACTAAAAAGAAAGTGGTACATTGCCCAATTATCTCTTCAATTACTGGAGTACAATTTTAACTTGAATGACTAGAATTAATCAGGATACCAGGTTGCCTACAATGCCAGCAGCTGGGGGGGGTGTGACTCCCATCAAAGCAAATTAGTTGAATTTCTTTTGGCAGCTCTGAATTTAAGTAAATGGCACCATTTTGTAAAAATTCTACTAATTTGAATGATAGTGGTTACTCATAAAAAACCAGTCCAGCTGTGTCTGACAAATGGCCCAGCTCTCCAGTATTGTTGAAATTTCTTCCTAGTATCATCTCCACATAGTTCTGTTTCTGGGCCTCCAGATAAAAGTTTCATGGGATTTTTGTGATTAGCAACTCATCTTTTGTCATGAGTGATTCTTCATGAATTTACCTTACACTTACTTGTCTAGTGTTTCCCTGAATCTATGTAAGCCCTTAGCAATCAAAATATCCCCTTGTCAGGCTGATTCCTTTGTTCCCACACAAATCACCCCCTGAGAAACCCCATTTCTTTCATTTTGAGCTTGGTTCTTCCCAACTTCCCTCAATGTTCTTTCATTCTGATCCCACACAAAAGACTGAGCATTCATTTCATGTGTCAAGATTAAATACACAAGAATTCAGTACTTACCTGCAAAGATCATTCATACAGCTTGAAATATAAGAATACGGATCTATACTTTCATGACAGCTGAGAAAAGGAAACTGTAGGAATATTTGGCACTTGAAGAATATGTCCTGTGCATTAAGGAGAATCAGTAAATGGAAGTTAGCCAGTACTCTCTGAACAGGCATCATTCTCTTTAGCGTTGTTTCCCTAGTCTAAAATCCTTTATATCCCCATTAAAATTTGAGCATGGTACTGTCTCAATTAGCTATTATATCTCTTTCATTATTCCTAAAATTTTTCCTCTGTGCCTAGGCCTGCTTGACTGCATGCTGGTCCTAAACCACCTGGGATGAAAAAGTGTGAAATGACAAAGAGAAGCATTTTGTGTCAATACAGTAGCTGACCTGCAACTATTTCTGCAGTTATTTCACAATCACTAAAATAATGAGGTGCAAGATGCCAGAACTGGAAACTGAACCCAAGTTTAATGCTGTAATGAAGAGCTCTGCCAGCAGACTGGTGACACTTGGCACATCCAATCTGAGCCTTTGTACTTTTAAGCTAAACATATGAAGAACTTCAGGCACTCCCTAGCAACAGTCCTGATCCAAATCTTTCCCAAAGCCTCAACATTGTGAATGTTGTTAGATTCTTCTACCATCAGTAGGCAGGAAAGATTAAGAAAATACATGTATATATATGCATGTATCTATGTACATACAAAAAAATATTATTTATTTACCTCAGTGGATTCTGCATTGGCTGAGCAAGGACTGGAAAAATCTGAGGGAGTAGGGACACAAGCTATATCATCTGAGGCTTGCACAGCCCAGCTATTTGCAAATTCAGCAATGTCTTCTGTATATTCACCCACTGCATAAAAACATTAGGAGACCAGCAATAAAGAAATTGTCAACACAAACACATAAGACAGCTTTGAAAATTTTAGTAATTTTTCAATGTGTTCATTACCACAATTACCGATGATTTCCAAGTACAAGTCAGAAAGAAAAGTAATATCTTTCTTTTTTTTTATTTCGGGTTGAATTTTATACTACATTTAAATAAAAATATTGAAAAAAACACATGCCAAGGTGTTGGCTTGGGTTATTTTAAGTGCAATCACTGATAATTTCATAACAAATATACAAATAATGACAAGTGTAAGGCATTGAATACTTAAGAAAAATACATTTCTTTGAAGCAATTTAAGTCTTTCATCATGTTTCACAAAGGTCAGTTAGTGCTATTATCTCCCTCCTTTTCCCTTATTGCAGAAAATCCCTACAACACACACACACAAGATGCCCAGCTCTCCTCACAGCATGAGCACAGAAGAATTAATGAACAAGATTCATAACTGGAAGTCATGACAACAGGCTTAGATACACGAACATACAAGAAGTTTGGCAGTAAAAAAAACAGACACAAAATTCCCGTATACTTGCAGCAAGAACTAAATATTGCATTTTCTCTACATTCTTAATTAGGTTAAAAAGGGTATATTGCCTCCACTTTGAAGAACCTGGCAGTAATTGTCTGTGCTATTGTTATCTAGATCCACGCATCACTAGGAGACTAGATATTGAAATTAAATTAGCTTGAGGGTTTTTGTTTCACAGAGCTGCACTGTAGAAGACTTAATCTAACTTCTAGCACAAGAGGTACAAAGTTGGACACTGCAATGTGGAAAGCCACAAAGCACACTAATGAGATATATATACTTGGATTTCCACAAATAAATGACTATAAGATCCTAACCATGAGTTTGTTTTACTTGAGAGTGAGGGAATATTTCTTCCTCTCTGACAGAGTAGTTCTTTATGCAGAAAACCCTTCCCAACCATAAAAGGCTGGGGCTTAATCTAGAGGTGAACCTGTTGATATAACTCTGCTTTTACAAAAACATTAAAAATACTTCATGTACATTTTGACATGGCTTGAAAAAAACTTCTAAGTCTTTAAAAAAATGCCACAAAATAAAATCATTATCCTCGAAACAATTCTATATACACAGATACATTCTTGAATATTAAATCAATATAAAGATGGCATTAAAGGTGAAGATAGGGAAATAGAAAACAGGTTTGTTTTCAAACTGTACTTTGAAATGGCATATTATATGCCTCTCAGCAGCTTATTTATTTAAGCATTACAAGTGATGAGCATTTGGACTCTGGTAGACTCAGGATAGATGTAAGAGCTACCTTTACACTACTCAGGGAAGTATTTTAGCTGGGAGAGAGAAATCATTACATCATCTTATCAAATGATTGATAAGGTTTAGAAATTCTCAGAAAAATGTTGCAGCTTGGAAGAGATCTGAATTAGCAATCTATTCTTGTGAAGATCTCAGAATTTCATGCTTTGTATTTGCAGAGTCAAGGTACCATGTTATACAACTGGTTCAAGATTAAAGTAATTCATTTGGCTCTCAGTTGTACACTGTAATAATGCTATCATTTCTGATAAAGAAAAATGCTTGATGAAATGATTATGGTGAAAAAATTTTGTTCTGAAAATGAAGACAAACATGAGCTGGAAATCTTTTATAATAGATAATACATCTAAAGATACTGAAATTACTGAATTTTAGAGACCATGTGAATTCATTATTTCCTCCAAATATTATTTTTCTCTATTATTACACGTCAGCAGACTAATAACTATGGTTATTAGTGTTATATGGTTATACTGTACTCTGGTGTGCAGAAGTTACTGCACAGAACTTACTGCTCTCTTGGCAGAAAAGGTATGAAAAATGTATACTTGAGCAGATTTTTAAGAAATCTGCAAAGATACATACAATGAGCATTCCTTCCCTAAGTTTAAAAACTCCACTACCAACCATAAAAAAGGGGGGAAAAGTTACTGTGGGATACCTTTTGTGACTTAAGAACGTGCAGAGCCATGGGACTTGATTCTCTCAGCAGTTAATGGCAACAGTAAGATAATCTTATTTTGTTTGTATAAGAGAGTGAGAAAAATCCTCATATTTTCAAGCTTGCTCTTGCTCTTTTTTTTTTTCCACATTAGTTTCAAGTAGGACAAAAGTCGCCATGGAGTATTCCCTACCTAGGCTAGAGAATACAAGTTTAAAAACTCATCTCTGCCTCAGACACAGCACAAAGCAGCTCCTCATTCTAGAGGGTAATCAGAGGTCCATAGTCCACCATACCAACAAGGAGATACAAGGAACTCCCAGGAAACAGCTTGGAAATTTACTTATTTCAACTAGGATTTTTATGATGCTGCTATAAAAGAATGACTCGACATGGTGCTCCTCCCTCCATCTTTAAACACAGAGAAAAACATAAACATTTGTTTATGTATTCATTGTTTGAAGGCATTTTCATCAGCTAGGATAAACATACCCCAAGTGTTTTGCTGAGCAAGAGGTTTAAATGCACATATAAATACTTTCTTGAACTAGGACCTTTTCCCTTTGCATCTTTAATGATGAGGAGAAGTAAAAGTAGAGCAGATACACTATTTTACTGAAATAATTGAAACAGGACTGCCTTTTTACAGCATTATATTTATATAGCATTTTATTTAAAGTGAACATGGAAATTGTTCACACAAAGTAAGGGTAAGCTATTTACTTACTATTTTGAAGTATCAGGTCATCATATTTATTGCCATTAAAATTTCCACAAAGGCCACAAGGCTTTCCCTTATGATCTTCTGTCAGCTTAATATAAATACCAGAGTTTCCATCCCAAGCAAGAGAAAAACCAAAGGTAGTCTTCACCAGAATATAGTCAGCCAGTCTCTCAATGAAAGCATTTCCAACTGTCTGAGGCAATATTAACCTGGAGAAATATAGTCTACATCAAAGATCTCAGATGAGGTTAATGCTAGAAAAATACCACATAAAACATCCCCTTTTAACTCAACAAACACTTGTTATTGAGTGTACACAGTCACTTCATTAAATTCTTCATCATGTTTTTACTATCTCATGTTTACTTCTCTATATCAACCATCAAGAATGAGTGCTTTCTGCTGTAATACACCTATCAGTTGTACCAATTATACGCTTGAAAGAATAATGCATCTTTGCTTTCAAAGCCTGGCATACCACATTGAGGAATACTTGAGTACACAAGCATGCTGCATTGGGCAAGGAGACCACCAGCAGCCCTCTGGGCACTGGGTCATCACTGGGTTAGACATCAGCAAAAGGAGGAACTTGCAGTACAGAAAACACCACTGACAAAAAAAGTTGGAACTCTTCCTCCTTTGGTGAAAGACCACTGGGCAATAATAGACACAGATCTAATCCTAGTCTTGCAAAGTTGCTTCTGTCGGGTTGAACAGTATCACTGTAGCTACCATTCTCAGATACTAAAGGCATTATAAAGGGGATGGCAAAAGCACCTCAACAACTTTCTTAAAATTTCCGTTCTTTATCAACCAGTAAAATATACTTATGATAGCCTTAGGCACATCTTTTTACTTACAAAAAAAAAAAGGTAAATTTGGAGGTTTGATGTATCACAAAGATATTTTGTGGAATTTTTGCCCCAAAGGGGCAAATTTCTGGGGCAAATTTTTGCCCCAAAAGGGTCTTGCCTTCTTTAGATCTTTGTTTTAAACAGTTCAGACTCATCTAGAAGATCATGTCTTATATTAGCTATAGCTACCAAGAATAAATAATGATGGCCTTGTTCAAAATGCTATCAGTATGCACCAGGGATTAGCTGGGACCGCCTGACACAGACTTTGTCTGTAAAAAGAAGGAATGAATAATTGTTAGGCTACAGCTGAGAAGTTGAATACAGTAAATGCAGGGAGTGCATTCTATCCTCACTTGTGTATTACGTCAGTACTTGTCACAGCTGCTTACACTAGAGCACTATCAACCCCAATACAGAACAGCAAGGGATCAATAAAGATACAGATCAATTTCTTTTATCTGGATTGTGCAAGAATCATCAGTTTCCTGAACTCCGCATTATTTTTTTGCAATAAAGTGTTAAAACTCACCATTAGAACACTTACCTGATTCCATTTTTTCTTACTTCATGTCCTGAAATCATTATTTCTTCTTGGTTTGAAAAAAATAAGCTGATAGACCTATGACAAGTATATACTGAACCATAACAATAAGGACTGTTATGAACCTTTGAGGGAAAAAAATAGACACTCAATAAGAATAAATTCTTGTCCTCAATAATTTTGCACCCTTTTTATTAAATTCATATACGATGTTTTACATTTTTATGCTCTAGTTACTGAAATAGCTTTAAAAATAAATACCTATAGTATTGCAAAGTCACAATTACAAAGATATGCAAAACTCAAAGTTCACACTACACAATACTACTGAGAAATACAGCAACTGTTTAACAGTGCATAGCATGACAGGTCAGTGGTCTAAATACTGGATAAAGGAGTCAGGTATTTTACACTGACAAACTTCAGAGACACTGTAGTAAGCTAGCTTATAGAGGCCAAAGTAGGAGCTTGTTACTTGCACTGAAGAAACACCCTTACTTCTCTGTTTCTAGGGATCTGATCTATAAAACAGGATTACAAACCATACAGAATCTTAGTGTAACAGCAGCACTCTCCCTGCCAGCTGAGACTGGTACTAGCTGAACTACAGCATGCCCTCCTGAACCACTCAGGATTTCTTGAGATTTCGAAGTTCTTCCACAGATTATGGCAGGCATCTAAGTTACATGGATCTATTAAAATCTGATTTGCACTGTCTTTCCAGCCCTGCTAATGGAGATAGGTAGACTTTCCTGAAGTGTGCTTCTCTCCATTATACATATGAACCAGGGCATTGTCTTAGTCACATATCAACTTATCTTGCTCGAATACAGTACTCTCAGGACTTGAAAACTGTGGTTTTGTGCTTGAGCAAAACTTACAGTTTTCATTAATCTCAGGGGGAATGAGCCACCCAAACCTGTAGGATGTCCAAATGTGCTTCAAAAGTCCATGAGCTTATTTTCAACACCACTGAAGAGAGAGGGGAATGTGTTTTGAATCTTAGATGCCTATCATTACCCAGATTAAAATATAGACAGAGTTTAGATAGCTCAAATATGACTCGGTATATCATCATTGTCTGAGAAGGATGGGAATTTCATTACCAGTTTACTTGACAGTACTATTAAGCTAAATAAACTTGTAATTGGGAACATTTTACCAACAGAGTGATGGAGGGTGTAAATGTAACTGTCTTGAAGAAAATATCTGTGACTAAACACATTCAGTGCTCATGAACACATGAATTAGTCTTCCTTGACTGACACTAAATCTGAAAGTAAAAACCAGTACTGTTTCTTTGGGCGAAATAAACTAGGTCAGGAAAAGCATTAGGAGCTTTTACATGTATAAAGATAATCATAATTAAAGACAACATAAAAGTTATTAGTCCTGGCAAATGGCTTCTACCATCCCATGACAGAACCCATCCCAAGACAGAAACACAATAAAGGAAAATCAAAATAATTCTTATGTTTTCTTCTCCTCTTGAGGGGTGGATTATTAAAGCCAGAAGGATTATAATGTTAGGATTTGGCAAGGTTTTTGTCTCTCCATTGCCCAGTCTGTCTACAATCTCACATTACTTATGACTTTGCTGAGTAAACATTTTCAGTTTTCAGTAAGACATGACATTTGTTCTAACAATTGAATAGAACCTTCTCCATTTCCAGAGCCACTGGAATCCACTGGCAAAATGATTCCAGATTTTAATATAATCTTGGACTTTGCTACAGCACTTTCTGAAAACCTTTAAGAGGTCACAGCTGCATATAGAATCCAAATAATTAAAATGAAATTGTGAAAGGCAGGTGTAACAGCATCTCTCTGTAACTTGAGTAGGTAGAAACAGCAGTTTTAATGGTAGATTTGTCTTTACTAAGTGCTGTTATCTGAGGGAAGAAGAGGTCATCTGTTTATAAATGAAAAACAGTCCTCAGAGCAGCAATCAGCATCTAGATCTGCCCTCATACCACTGTACGCACACAGGCTCAAAATGAGGACTCCTCTTGTCACTTCTTCCCTGCCCAATCAACACCAAATCCCAACCATTGTGAATAAGATAATAGAATGATCTTGTATCATCTCCCCACAGTAACCACCAGCCTGACAAATAGGGCATCCCTCTTCAAAGAGGGTATAGGTTTGAATCTCCCTGATCCACAGTCATTAACCATGGATACTCAGCAATTTGAAGAAATTACTAAAAAGAGTGCCTTCCATACATACATCAAGTTGAAAGCTTTTGAGCAGTTAATCTCTGCATGACATAGAGGTAATCTAGAATTAGAATGCAAATCCCTAGAGGGGATGGGGAGCAAATCCCATTGGCCAAGGAAACAGATCCTCATAGCATGCCAATAGCTGTGAATTAGGACCTTGCACATTTGTGCTCCTCGCTATTAGGCAATAGCTGCTTGCACTTACTCAGCAACTCAACAGCCTGATAGCTGAAGTTTATTAAAGTTTCTGGGGTCTTGTTTAAGAATCCAGTTTTGTTCCCAGAAGGGAGAGAGCAGATATCCTATTAAGGATCAGAGGATAAAGAAATGCTATTTTTAATATACTGACTTTTTTGATCATAATTTCATTAGTATTTTTAGTTACTGCACGTAGGTTTAGGCTTTTCCACATGTTTTCCACATTTCCACAGTTTTATATTTAATAAAACTGTGGAAATAAAAATTATATTTATAAGTAATTAATGCCCTGTTTGGTACATTTATTGTCTTTCTACTTATTTTACTTACTTATTATCTACTTACTATACTTACTTACTTATTTACTTTTATGTTTACTTACATACTTATTTCTAGAGTATGTTTACATACTTACACATACTTACCCAAACAGTGTACTGAGGTTCCAGAGTACTGCAGTCTTTTGTAAATATATAGGAGCAATTCCCTGGGAAGTAGTAGTAGATGCCATCAAATGTTTCAAAATTATACTGTCCCCATGATTTGCAAATCCCATCTCGGTCCTTACCAGTGTTAGGTACTGGAGAGAACACATTGAGTTTACAAGAAGCATGGTCATCAAAAATTAGCAAGTACAAAAGATAAACTTAAACCTTCAGCTTTACATAAAGTCAGCACTCTTTTTTAGTCTTAAGTCTGCAGTTTTAGTCATGTGCAATCATCGTTAAGTTTTTTTTATTTGCTTCAGTTGAGACATTTTAATTACAAGTAGAGGTAAGGGATTTTGATATTCTGCACATCCTGGAAGACAATTCTTGTTGATCCCTACACACAGCAGATTCCAGAAACTAGTGTATTTAAATAGTAGGTAATTTAATTTGCAAAAAGCCACTGCTTGTTAAAAGAAATGCAGTGGTTCTTGGTTTTTCATCTAACTTTAAAGAAAAAAAAGCTGTCTGGCTACTGGTATACTAAACTGTGGTCTATCTGTTACAGTATCTATGTATCATTACAGCCCAAGTGCTAAAATGTAGGCATTTCTGATATTGCTTTCTGTACGTCCCTAATGCATATAATTTTAATCATCCTAACTACTGGCGAAATTAGAGTCCTGTTACAGAAGAATCATAAATATGCTGGTATCAGTATTTTTTTCAAAATCTGTTTCCTAAATCTCCCTGAAAGCTGACACTAAATTATTTTGGCCCAAAAAACTTACCAATTTGGCACCTGCTTCCTTGAGCCTGAAATAACTGACAGTCACAGTCACCTGCCTCTGTGCAGGCTGCTCCATTAAGGCACTCCTGAGGACATGAACCTGCAAGGAAGCATTCCAGCCTTTTAGTAGATACAGTATCTTGCAAAGAGGTTGAGAGATCCCAGTTAAATCTTCTTATTGTTAAATCATGAGCTGCTATATTAGCTGAGAAAATTAATCAACAACTATCTCAATTTTTTAACATATGCTTAATTTAATCCTTTGTGTTCCTTAGTTAAAAGAGAAGCAAGTTTCTCATTTGGTTTGAGACTTATAAACTAACAAAGGAGCAAAAGGTCAACCTCCTCCAAGCAAACAAAAGGTCAAGTTCCCATGTAAAGAAATCAAATCCCAGTCCTGCTGATCTCAAAATATACAGGGCACAGATCATTCTAATTCACTAAATTCAGCATAATTTATACATATATTCAGCTTCTTCCTCCTAAACATTACTGCAAAGGGTACATTCAGTTTATGAACAGACCAGAATATATATTTTAGAGTCAAAACCAGTCCTAAACAACCTTCCTCACATTCTAAAAAAAAGTCAGCTAAAAGGTTATTTCTGCTTCAGAGGTGACTGGAGTCAGAGACTTTAGATTCCATGGGAATGGCTTGTTTTATGTTAAATTAGTAATTTTTTCCAAAAGCATTAAACAGTTTTATAGTCTGTTTGGTCTGAGGTCTATGACCTCCTTGTCATTTACTGATCATTCATTGAAGTGGGTCTAAATCATCATTCCCCAAAAGTGGAGAAGAAAGCTAGTCCCAAAGCAAAACTTCACTAGTTTTTGCAGATAGTTACTTGCCTTCTTGGAGTAGGATTAAAACAGCAGCAACAAAAGCTTCCACTGTTGCTGATGGAGATTAAAAAAGCATCACACAATGCAGCAAGTAAATAGAATAAACAGGCCTTTCCACTCTCAGTGAGGCACAGCAAAGCTGCTAGCAACATTAAATGGGAAAAAACCTGGGACCTTTACAGTAAAGGGGACACAGAAGCTACCAGTGGTTAGGAATATCATCTGTCATTGTGAAAATTCCTTTCCATGCTTAGCTTTGAATTTTTTCCATTTAAGAACTGCTTTCCAAATATACATAGATACTCTGAAAATACCAACAAAGCAAAAACTATTGTTTCTATAACAGCACTAATGGGAAAATCTTTTGCTGTTTTTAGAATTTTGAGCTCTAAAATTGCATATATTCATTTACATAGAAAAATGCAAAAGAAGGCACCTGCCTAGGCATTTTCCAAGAAGGATACCAACATTCCAATCAAAGTTGTACAGTGAACTTTCCTGTAAAACAATTTTGGAAACTTGAGCTTGCTTTACATATTTGTCCAATGCTTAAATCCTTACAGAAGCAGCTTCATGCTGCTCAGGCAATGGCCTGAGTACTCCTTTCCCTTTGCACAACCAGTTATAAGCCTCTCTGATACAGCTACATCCTCTGACAAGGCCAGAAAAAAAGTGGCAGAAATTAAAAATTGTAATAGAACTAAGCTTTAAAAAAAACCTCAAAATCTCAAAAGATTGGCTTCCTTAGCTGTTCAGATTTGGTTGTAAAGCCTTATTTTGAAAGTACAATTTTAACAGATTTTGGTTTTTTTAGTATTTAACATGGATAAAATGAGAAAATGAGACAGAGTTGTGTAGAGGCATGAAGAAGAGGGCTCCCACAGCCCATGGTAACACAGGGAAGGAAGGCAGCATTTTCAGCACTGACCTCCTGGTGGACTCCGCATCAGGGCCCCATGATGGTGCAACCAAGAGGCAGATTGAACCTGTCAGAGAAACATAAAAGCAAAATCAGAGTGTTTGTGGTTTACAAATTTATTGATAAAAGCCTGAGGCCTTGCACTCAAACACTGGGTTGGAACTTTAAATACAGAAGAGCAATTTGCATCTCAGCCAGTGCGTGGCACAGTCATAGGTGCTGCTGGAGGGATTAGTAGCCTGGGAAATAGAAGGACAGTGGCTTTTGAGGAGATTGACGAAGGATACAGCTGCTATATGAGATCACTACTGGCTTCTCATCTATGCCCTCCAGTGAATCACCAAGATTCCACGTGGGAAGTTTTGCATTTACATTTGGAAGGAAAAGGAAGGGGAGAGAGTGCAACCTCCCTTTTTCACTTCACTTCACTTCACTTCACTTCACTTCACTTCACTTCACTTCACTTCACTTCACTTCACTTCACTCAAATGCTCATAGTTGAAGAGCTCCCTCTATTGCTTCCACTCCCCTGACTCATACTCCATGCTGTGCCCAGATCATCCCATTATGGCCAGTCTAGCTGCAATGAATGTTGTGTTCTCCTTGACATCCTTCAGAATTGCATTTTGGTTCATCCCAAACAAAAGAGAAAGCAGATCTGACTGGTCTGCCTCCTGCTTAGGAACAGGGAGCCTCATACTATGAGGAAGCCCTGCATCTGGCCCAGCACTCTGTTATTGCAGCTCATCATATCACATTTTCCATTCCAAGAACTGATCCCGTTCCAGACTGAAAGCAGTCTGGGGCTTCTGCCCCCACTAGTCCGACTGGAAAGTTTACCAGGATTGAAGTGCTGAGTACTTAAATATTTCCTACTTAAATTTATTCATGGCCAGTTTAAGTCCCTTCCTTTATAAATCTGGTCCTTTTTGCTTAAATAGCTCTTCTTTCCTCTGTTTGTTATTTATTTCTTATCTGATGTTCTATGAAAAAACAGATACATTTCTGCAACCCCCAAAGACTTAAGTGCCAGCCTTCAGCTTCACAACTAAGAAATTTTTTTAGTCTTTGCTTGTGAGCTAATTTCTTTCTTCACTCCTGACTCCACTCATTCTCCACATCTTGAATTTGAACTGATGGATCTCAAGTAAACAACACTGTGCAAGGAACATTTTAGGGTTAGTCTTGCCAACGCCTCTTACAGTTCCCTTTTCCAAATGGAAATACGTTGTGGGATGCTTCCAAGTAGTACAATCTGTTTAAAATCAACCTGAAATAGATTTCATTGAAGCACCACCAGGAAGGCCCCTGCACCAAAATTATTCCTGGTGCCCATGGTCCATTGCTAGCTGCAGAGGGTCCCTTCCCTTCCTGCACAACAAGACGCATTCCCATATTTTCTGATAGTGACTCCAAGCCACCTGCCTTACAAAAACTGCTTTTGGCCTTTGTGCCATTTTGCAGAACGTCCTTGGTGCAACAGCACTTCCCTGCTGAGGGCGCTCTGAGGACACCTCCAGTCCTGCTTCTCTCAGAGGCTCGATTTCCCTCAGTGCAGCATTTCACACCAGCTGCCTTCTGTAGCGGCACACAAATCTCAAAGATCTTGGAGAAAATCACCTCTGGTTCAGCCACAAGCTCCCTGGAACGCCCTGAGGAGGGACTGCCTCTGGCTTCCTGCCTACCCCCTTCAAAGGGGTTATAACCCTTGGCTGGGCTCCATAGCCCAAGTGTGTACAAGTGGGGGAACAAGATTCCTCCATTTAGAATTGAATTTCAGCACAACATTACTAGGATGCAGCACTGAGGCAGTGTGGGGCCAGGGTGATGGGAACCAGGGCTGGGCTGGAGCCGCCAGGGCGCCATGTCCAGGAAGGAGCCTTGCCAGTGGCATGGCCATTGTGCCTCTCACAAACACAAACAGCTTTCCAGGTCCTGTTCACCCCCACAACAGACAGAAACACCCCGAGTTTATTTCCCATGGTGTGTGTCAGTCGGCTCGGCAGGGTCAGTCATCCACTGGGTGCTTTGCTGAGGGAGAATGAAGGCATTAGGCCATGGCTCAGGTGGGGTGAGCAGGTGGGGAGTAGCTGCTCCTCCTCACTGTCCTCCTGTTACCACACCCCATCTCCCCACAAAGGGTCATTTGTAAGGATGGCAAAGGCCCAGAGCAGAAAAGGGAGGAGGGTTTCCGCACCCTCCTTTTTTTGGAGGTATAACCTACCTCGGCTGATACAAGATCTCTTTTCTGTCGAGTTGCATTAGACTCAGTTCTGGAAGAAAACAAAAAGGATCTTGTATTATCAAAGGTCCCTGGAGCAACCTGAATAAGCAAGTCCCCAGAGAGAAGTGTTTTTCTCTGATTACCATCACTTTATCAAAGAGGTCTTTCTTGGGTTAACATTTAAAAAGGTGATTTTTTTTTTTGTCAGTGTCTCATTTTACAGAATTGGGCGGCACTCCAATCTCTGCTTGGACAGGGAGGTACCTGGAGCTTTGGGGAGACATAAATAGGCAAAACAGACTTACACAACAGGATACAAAATTGTATGAAGCTTCATATTTACTTCATGCGGCACGTCAGCGGCTACAAGTTGCCCAGAGTGTTGCTTGAATATACTCTGATGGTGCTTTTGATAGCAAGAGATGACTCTCCAGCTGGAGCCGACTTTAATTTGTGATTAAGTTTAGAAACAAAGGCATCAAACTATAAAATGCACTTAGTTCTATCAACACTTCATGACAGCATATCATTTGACATGCCTGTGTGTCCGCTAGATGTATTAGAAGTTATAAGACACACAAAGCTAAGTCCAACTTGATGCTTCCATTGAAATTGATTACATTGATCCCATTTAATTCAATGGGATCAGGAACATTGCCTAGTTTGGGTTTTGTTTGGATTTCAGCTTCTATGTGAAAATTAGTATTGAAAATGTTTATTTTAAGGCTGTACAGTGCTTAACTTCTCTGTGCTTCAAATAGCAGCTAGGATTTTATCATGCCCTTAAAACTGTAGATGGATTCTCATTTAATGTATTTTTCCAGTCATGAAATCATGATCTCATGCTGTTTTCATTCCATTATTCCTCTAAACTTTCTCGAGATCATAGAAGTATCATTTTTCATAAGGACCTCCATTTTTCAAACAGAGGACCCATGCCCATTACATAAATACTTGGGAAAGAGCTGTAAACATTCTGAAAGTGTTCTACATCCAATCTACATGTAGATGACATTTTACACGTTGAATTCAAGGCTATATTTTACTTTCTAACCTGCACTGCACTGCATTTGCTCATTCTTGTTCTGTTTGTAGGACTTGACAAATAAGGAATAAAAACTTACCTCAAAGTTCTTCTCAAAAGAGGAGGCTTGCAATAAGATCCTGTCAATTAAAAAACCACGACGTTAAACATTTTTTTCTACAGCATCACTCTGCCCCTGGCAAGCAATGTCAAGTTTAAAACAACATTATTGAATTTTATGGTTTAACAATCCTGAGTTTTCCACGGCACCTTTGTACAAACTCTGTATCCAAGGAATGTAGCACTATATACACTCCTTCCTAAGAACTTGGTCCTCTCACACAGTCTTTATCTGCAGGTTTTCATGGCTGTCGTTCTGGTATGCGCTACCATAAAGAAGTAAAAAGAGTTCATAGTTCTTTAGAGGCTCAAAACAAAAAAATTGAACAGGTAAACAGGTAAAACAGAACAGGTACTCAGAGCTTTCCAGAATCAAACCTCCAAAGTTAAAATACTTTTCTGACTGTTGCTTGTAAGACTGAATTGTAAATAATTTTAAAAGAGTCCATGCTTAAAACAAGCCAGCAAATAAACAGAATCAAACAAAAACACAAAAAATCTTTTAATATTACATTAGAAATCTTTATAATTGTAGCAAGGAAACTATATATAAGATCCAGTTACATTATGTCGAAAGTAAGACAATTTCTATAACTAGAAGAGCAATTATTTACCCTAGCAGTCTAAAAATGTTCAAACTGCAGATGCAGTCTCTTCAAATAAAATCTTACCTCATTGAAAACCACTAAATGCTACTCATCTGACAATAATAGCAAGAAAGGCAAGAAAGTTAGACTTTGTTCATAAATAATTGTTTTCTAACAAATTCAGACATAAAAAACTCTTAAAAAAATTTATATTTTAGTTTCTACTCCTGTGAGAGAGAATGGTGATATATACATGTTTAAATTGCATTTACAAATTCCAGAGGTCAAAAAAAAAGATAGAAAAATAACTAGCTGTAATATTAACATACTTAGAAAAAGTTTGTAAAAATTAGTATTACTACAAAAATATAGAATAAAATTCTTACCTTGCAAAGTGGATAGCAGTGAATGAAGCAAGAATATACTCCATGGTATCATTAAACTGAGCTTTCCTACAATGTTCATTTCAGTGTAAGTTGGAAAAAGGGAATTTATCCAAATTAAGGGCTTTGATTATAGGGCATCTTACAACTGTGTATTTCTACAGTGTGTTTAAATCCTTTAGAGGTTAGATAATTGGACTCATTATTTTAAAGAATGCAATGTAAAAGAGGAAAAGAGCAGGAGACATCAAGCTTGGTAGCTACATGCAGCTTCAGGAGCTTTGCGAGTGTTGCGTACAACTTCCTGGCTGCATGTCTCTCATTAGCAATGCATGGTAGCTCCTCAGCACAGTCTGTATTAGTTACACTTCCACCAGACCCGCGAGTATTACTCCCCTGTTGAATTGAATTGGCCCTTTATAACACAGCAGACAACGACAGAAATGTTGCCATGTCATGGTGGTTTGAATGATCCTTCTGTCGTCACACACCTTTGTGTGCATTGAGGCTTGAGCCGAGGGCTATTCTCTACTCCTTAGTACAGCAACATTTTTTTGCAAGATCCTGAAATAATACCACTGTATAATTATAACTACATGGTTTTACATATTAACATATTAATGTTTTTCTCTGTCCTGAAAGGAGAGAGATTAACTTCTTTTAAATACTATATCTGGCTTTTTAAGAATATTCTGGATGCCTTTCTGGGTATAGTTTGCTTATAGCACAAAAGAAGGCTTCTCAGAGGATAATTATATTTTGGTTTTAATAAATGATGTTATGAAAACTTCACATTAGGAAAAAGGAGAAAGAAGTCAACAGGGCCAAAGGGTTTAATTTCTAATTTTCATTAAAATATAAAAACATAATTTTACAAAAATTAAAAATTATCATGTTTTAAAATAAAAATCTCTTACCTGCTTTGCCATAATATAAACAGAATTATCGAAAAGCACAGCTTTAAAAACACTTATAATGTTACTTGAAATTGTTGCTGCTCATTTTCTTTTGCAAAGCCTATCTTTTGCCTATTGTCCATTCTTCCTAGGAGGTGCTTTGTGAGACCCTCTGAGCATGTTACAGAATGTGGTTGGACCCAAATAAAATTCAGAAGTTGATGGCCTCTCTTGGGTAAAAAGTTCTCCCATCCTTCTTCCAGCCCTTTCTCTTTCCTGTTCCCCATATGGACAAGAGAAAGCAAATGAAAACTCAACCTCTGCAAGCACAGACAAGGGCAAAACCCTGTGTCCATAGAGCAGCCAACAGCACTGGTGAAGGTTTGGCGTCACTGATGACGCAAGGCTACTTATTGGAAACTAATGTGTAACACTACTACATACCCTGTGTGGAGTATTTAAGAACTATTTTTATTACTGTTGGATCTGAGAAGCTGACATTTCCACAGCTGCATTTCAAGAGAGTTTGTTGCTTTATTTTTACCTCTATGGGAGTAGCTATGGTCTGTTCTCATGGATTGGCTGTTTGTCTGCAGCTGGACTGCATATCTCAGCTTAGTTGCACCTGCAGTATTATCCAAAAGCACTCCACACCACAAACAGAAGCAAAAAAAGTTAATTCCTAGGCCATATGGAAACATTGATATAGTCACTCACAGACTTTTAACTCTTATGTGAGAACTTATAGAAAATAGACTTTCAAGACTGCTCTCAAGATGAAACCAAGCATTACATCTTCCTAATTCCATTACCAGTCACTCTGTTATCTTACTGTCAAGCTAAGTCTGGTCTAGAAACTCTTGAAAACTCAAGCTCCTTTGAGAAATCTGAACTGGTACTCCTCCCTTTCTCAAGAGTGTATTTCTCACTATGCTTCATATGCAGTTTCACAACTAAATTAATGTAATATTAATAGAAACGAACTCTTTTGGCTTAACAGGAAAAAAAAAAAAGCTATCCAAAATAGCATTTATGAGTTTTGTTTGGTTTTGGAATTTTTTAAACCATTTTTCTATAGCAAAGTTGATATATGCAGTATTTCACAGTTGTTTAACTTCTAATGTTTAAAAATAGGCCAAGCCTTATTATCTGTAAAGGAACTTTTTAAGAGTTAAAGCAATAGGCTTCATAAAGCTTAGACATTTCAGCCCAAGGCAAGGTAGGAAACAGCAAAGTCCCAAGTGCATTAAGGATGGCAGCTAAGGAAAAATAATTATTCAACCAAGTACTCTGAACTGTACCTCAGAGGACTATATTAAGAAAGAGATTAAAAAATCAAATCAAATTATATCAAGGCAACAACATGTATTATCTACACAAGTATTAGAATACTCCCAGACTGGCACTTCTGAAAAACTTGGGAAAAAAAGCACCAGAAAATAATTACTTTTGTAAGAAAACAAGCACAATATAGAACACACTTGTCCACACTTTAAAAATGCCAGTGTTACATTTTTAAGTTACAGATTTTTTCTTCAAAAATAAGATTTAAACATTTAAGTGGTAATATATTTGTACATTGAAGTAAAAAAAAAATTCTCCAAATTTTCCAAAATAATGTTTGAGAGGACTTAAATTTATAAACAGGTCACAATGTTCATCAAGATAATAAACAATGGATAAGGAAATAACTGCCTTCTGTGCCATGGGCACAAGCTTACCCTGGTTTGAAAGGGGGTCCACTGTCATTGTTAACAAAACATGGTATTTTCAATGAAGAATTCAAGTGAGGCTGCATTTTGTTGTGCACAGATGATCTTCCTAAGGATTAACATTGGTGAAACTAATGAAAGAGCTGGATGATAAGAGGGGAGGGGCATTTCCTCTTTTCTGAGAACCATTTCCCCAGCTGCTCAAGAACCTTCCTAATGGTTTGAAGACCAAACTCTTACTATTTCTCTGGGGATGAGTTTCTCTGGTCAGAGTGGATGCTCAATGACAAGTGCTTGATTATCATCCCTGCAGACTCAGGACAGGAGGAAAGGAGACATTTTTACAAACACCTCCAGACTTTACAGTAGTTACAGTTCCCCAATGAAGTTAAGCCCTCTAGTGGGTGATCAGTAAGCAACCTCTCAGAATAAAAATCTTCAGCCATCCAGGCAGACAGCAGCCCAATTGTACAAACATTTCTCATTTTTAGAAAGCAAGCGTGTGGGAATGACATCACTCTGCAGGATTAACAGGGCATTTTTATAGGATCAGAGTTCCATTCAGAAAGCATTTTTATTATGTTAAGAGTCTTCTGGCTGAAGAAATGACATGCAGATATCATCTCTGAATATATTAGTAGCAAAGCAAGTTTTATTTTCAGCCTTTCCACAAAAGAACAGCAAAACAATAATCCCCAATTGTTACAAGTTGTTCTGTGAGCAGAAAAACAGATTAATAGGGCTTCCTCATAACTGTGACATCTACCTCTAAGGTTACTGGCATCAGGTATTCCATCTCCCCCTGCCTCATTAAGTTTCACACCACCACAACCTTGCATCATCTCCTTTCCCCTCTATCCCACAGATCTAACAGCCAGACAAGAATCAGTTTTGGACAAGCCACAGCATAGGGTATGTCTGTGCCAACTGGCAGGCCAGGAAGCATCTCCTAAGCAATGAGTGAGCCATTGCTTTTCAGTCACACAGCCAAACAACTAGAGACTATTTTCCCTCAGCTAAAGCTAATTAACATCAAGACCCAAGTTTTCATAAAACTCATAGGAATTCAAGCAATCAAACTCAAAGTTAGCTCTGCATCGCATCTTTTCCTTGGAAAACCAAGCCAGGAGGATGAGTGTAGCAGTTTTCAGCAGCCCAAGAGCTTAGAGTGCTGGAAAGGGGGACTGAGGAAAGCAGACCATGCATCTTGCCAGACGGGAATCTGAGATGGAGTATCCCATTTGCTTTGTGTAAAACCAAATAACCCAGGTATGTGAATTGGTGATAGAACATACAAGTCTCCTCTGCTTCGACAGGAGCATGAGAGGTTTGAATACGAGCATTGCACTTCTATTCAATTTACAGAATGCAGTTATTTCATGGCAGAAACTGACAGCTAAAATGGGGAGATGGATGCAGAATTCTTTTTAGAAGGAATTTGTTTACTACACATTTAACTCTTGAATAACTGTGAGGATACCTTTAGTACTCTTCTACTGAAAAAGCAGAGACCACATGACAAATGCTTAACATTAATAAAAAGTTGTAAGCACCTGTTTTATTGAACTACAGTGAAAGGGTGGATTTTACTATTAATTCCAATTCCCCAACACACAAGGAAAGCTGGTTTGTGTTGACTGAGTACACTGAAAATTTTGCCATTAAGCAAATTAGAATAACATGCTAGGAGAAAAGTCTAACATTTAAAAATCTCAAGCCAAGGTGCTCCTATGACAATGCCAGTACTGCCATACAAGCATACATAGACATTAAAATACCAGGCTTGGAGAGCAATAGAGCAGTAGCTGGGCTCTCAGTGTCTTAATCTCCAGTATTTCGTCTAGTTCCACTTCAAACTGGTTTACAAACACAGGAAACAACAGCTCAGGGCTGTACTCACACCAGTTGGGTCAGCTTGTACCCACAGCCTCACTCCATAACTTGCATCTCTTCCAAAGGACAGAATGAGTCTTTGTAAGACTATTGGTGGCCCATCCCACATTTACTCAGAATTTACTTTTTGTCCTTCGGTAAATGGACAGGATCTTAAACTTCTCTACATTTAATATGCACATCCTGTAGCCAAATTTTTGAAAATTACTTTCCAACTCACTTTTTTCACCCTTTCGTCCTCCAAGGCTTTCAAAGTGCCTCACCTAGCTTGTAACATAAGCAGTTACTCCTCTCAGCTTGTACTGTGTGAACATGTGGTTGAAAGATTAATCACTCAGACCTAATCTTAAAACACAAAATCCTTGATCTGTTTTTACAAAACACTGTATTTAAGTATTTTAAGTTTCCTACATTTAGATGTACTAGTCCAGGACTCGGTCACTGCATTATCTGGTAATGCAAGAGTTCAACACACCTCCCTCCCCTGCCCCTGTAATTATTTTGGTTTTGACAACATTAACTACCAGAAGGGTAAAGACTGAAATGGTCCATGAACCACTGTGTTGCATGTACCTGCCAAATCCAGGATGTGAGCCTTCTTGATGTTTGGATAACCACACATTACTCAAAAGGAAGTTTTTCTTTACTCCTAAAACCCTACCTATCAAAATTACTATGAAAGGATAAAAAAAGAACTGCCATCAATGCTCTGATTCTACTGTAATACAAATCCCTTTGTGTATCAGTCTTAACACACAGTGAAAAAATCTATTTACCCATCCAAGAAAAGGCAATTTAGAAACATGAAAATTATCAAATTCTTTCTTTTTATTGACTGCCACATGACTAGAGACCAATTTTAGCGGTAAGACTTCTGGTAGCGTGCACGAGCACCAGGTCCTCCAAATTTCTTGGATTCACAACGGCGAGGATCTGCAACAAGCAGAGTCCTATCATACTGGATTAGAATATCCTTGATCTCTTTCTTGGAAGCTTCATCAACATCTGTTTAAAAATTAAAAAAATCTTTCATTTAAGCTGTTTCACATGGAACAAATCCGTATTAATACTTTTTGCAATAAAAGAACCAAAAGCCATACATTTCCACTTAAAGCTAATAAAACAATCAGAGTTACTTACATTTTTGATAGTAAGCCACCAAAGCTTTGGAAATAGCTTGACGGATAGCTGTTAAACAAAGATAAAAGATCAGTAATGACTGCCCATCTATTTAAAATTTAAACACAAAGTGCCAGTTATCTGAGAAATGTGCTATTTTATTCACTGTCAAATTGTCCTTTCTCCTCTTACTATCCTCTCCCACATAGTCCATGTGACCCTTACTTTGGCAAACCTTAAGAAATCTGTGCCAAGAGATTCATTTGTTGATTTGACAGCTGCCAGCTAGCCAAGAAATTGCACAAGTGCTATCTGATCACTTTCTCTCCCAAGTATTTATGTAGGTTCATTTTCTATCTACAAGTAGTCAACTTTCAAAATCTTTAGAAACACAATTCTCTGAAATGTCTATACTTTTCAACAAAGATAAAATTGATTCTGTGTTGAAAGACTAAGGATGCAAAAGCGACAACAGGATGATCTGAGTGCTAGAACACAGCAATACAAACTAGCACAGTAACGGTAACCAATAATCAAACCAAGAAAATGGGAATAACTGTCAGGATGTTGTTACACTTATCTGTCAAAATATTAACATCAGGATTTTGATGAAAATATGAATGTTCTGAAAAACAAATGGTTTGAGTTTGGGCCTGAAATTTGCCTGGTTTTTATGCAGCCTCAGCTCCACTTTACTAACTACATTCAAATTAAGAACAGAACAAATCCATCTTTTGTAAAGATGAGCTCTTAGGAACGGCTAATGCAAATATATTGCCAGCCTTCCCTGCAAGGGGAAAACTGCCTAGCTTTGCTCATACTGGAAAGATGCTTCTGAGCAACATGGAAATATACAACTAAGGATACAATTTCTAATGCTAAACCTCTCCTAAAATCCTTGTGTTCAGCTACATTTAAACTATCCTGTCACTTCACAATGTAAAGGTAGTTCCTTTGCCTTTTGTCAAAACTTCATTTTGCTTCACTCAGCTTATTCTGTTACAGCATTGAACATAAAATATAATCAATACGCCCTTATGAGAAACTACATTTGTACAGTGGAGAAAGCACAGTTTGGCCAGTCACTATTCCAAACTTAAGCCTCTTAAATATGTGGCTGTATTGGGTCTGGCTGAGATGATTTTCCTGTGACAGCTCTCATCTGGTTTGTGTTCTGGCTACAGCCAAGCAGTGCTCACACACCATCACAGCTGTGCCTACAAGGTATCTCCATCACCATTAGGCTAGGAGTGGGCAAAATCTTGGAGGAAACATAGCCAGGACAACTGATATCCAAACTGAGCAGAGGGGATATTCCATACCAGAGGACGTCTGCTCAGCAGTAAAACCAAAGGAAAAGCAACTGCTATAGGTATTGAGGCCTTCATGGGAAGTGGCTGAACATTGCCTGCTCATGGAAGCCTTTAGTTTTCTTCTGCTTCAGTGCACAGCCTTTACTTTTGCTTTATTAATCTGCATTCATGTTGACCCACAAGGGTTTTCCATCTTATTTTCTCCCCCTCCCCATCAAGATAAGGATAGGAGTGATATAGCAGCTTGGTGAGCACCGGGCATCCAGCCAGTGTCAACTCAACACGGTGGCTTTACCCATTCCAGCCCACACCAGAAATCCCACCAAAAACCTTACCATAGATTTGTGCTACATGGCCACCACCCTTCACACGGACTCTGATATCAACACCAGCAAACCGTTCCTTCCCCAGGAGGAGGACAGGTTCAAGCAGCTGGGAAACAAAACACAAAGAAAATTCATTTGTAATGAGGGTCAGAGCTTGTAGTAGCTTTAGCAAACGTGATGTTATTGAATCCTATGAAAAATGGAGCCTTGATTTGAAAAGCACACACCCAGGTCAAGCATACGTGTGGCAGAGTTCTTTGACATCTACTAGTGCTGTCATAAAACATGTTTACTGAAGTCTTTGGTTTATTTAAGTTTGAAATATCTTAGCAGCAAACCATATGTACATGGGAATTAAGAACAAGAGAAATAACTAGAATGACATAACGATATACAAAAATTAAGTCAAGTTCATTAAAAGTGAAGACGTGAAATAGTTTGTAGGTAGTTTTCTTCACTACTTATTATACTTTAGTTACCCAGACAGTTACAGATTCTGTCAGCATTGTTCAACAGCTATTGTATAAAGTTCTAAATAACCTTTTTAAAATGAGGGCTTTAAGTCACCCATTTCAGTTTAGAAAGTAGGTAAGAAGTGCAAATATACTTCACATTAAGTGAAACCTGTTAAGCAAAACCCCCCATCACAGAAGTGCAGTTACAATTTTCATAACAGCATTTGTATTTTAGGTAAGCAACCAAAAATTTGGCACTTTCAATAGGAAAAGCCACTTGTCTCCAGTGTGAAGCAGTTGCATGCATAAAAGCGATACAGGGCAGAGGCTGGGTGGATGCTTACTTTATACTGCAGAGTTCTGGGCTCAATCATTTCCAGAGGTCTTCCATTAACTTTAATGAGGCCATTCCCTCTCTTGCAGTGGGCAACAGCCGTTGCAGTTTTCTAAAAATCCAAACGTGCATTAACACAGCGTTTTATTTTTGCACAAGCAGCAAGAACTTCAATTTCATTTTAACAATCGAGAAGTTTTAGTCTTAGACTAACACAAAGTACTATCTCTCCCTACACCTCCAGGTATAATCACAGTATTAAAACAGAATCTTAATAAAAGTTTCAGTGTTTGGTTTATAGTTACAAGACTTAATTGTATACGAAGGAAAGACTCCTCCTTTCTACAATACCGTAGTTTTGTGGCTTGTTTTCTCACGAGATTGGTAGCGTGAATTATTCGAGACTCGGCATTCCATCCAACAGGGCGAACTTTACCTTCCCGACACCACCTCACAACGTGCCCCTCGGATACCGACAATGGTAAGCCAGGCCGCTGTGAACTGGGGCGACAGCGGCGGCCGCTCCGGAAGACTCCGGTTGAGAGACCACCCAGACCCACCCCCGAGAGGAGCAAAGCCTGCCGCAGAGCTCCGCAGCGCACCAGGGACACGGCGCGCTCCGGCAGCCAGGGAGCGAAACACGTGGGATGCCCGGCGGGACTCACCCCAGCGGGACTCCCCCCCAGCAGCCCTCCCGCGGCCCAGCCCCGCCGCACGGCCCTGGGGAGGAGCTGCGGCCGAGACACCCCGAGCGCGAATGGCCCAATGGCGCGGGCCAGCCCGGCAGAGAGGAGCAGATGGTGCAGGCCGTCATGCCTGCGCCTCACCTTTCGTCCGAAGACCTGGACGCTCTGCAGGGGGCCCTTGGCCGGCATGGCTGTTCCTGCAAGAGAGAGGGAGCGGCGTGAGCGTGGGCGGGCGGGGGCGCGGGCGGGGGCGCGGGCGGGCGCGGCCGGAGCGCCCCGACACTCACCCGTCCTCGGCGGCGGCTCCGCGGAAAGGCCGCACGGGGCTTACTGGCCTCGGATCAGGGGCGCTGCGCCGCAAAGCGCAACGCCATCACTTCCGGCAGCGCGACAGAGAGCATGGCCGCCTCCGCCCCGTCTGGCGTGCTTTGCGGCAGCGCGGAGGGCAGGGCCCGACCCGAGCGGGTCACGGCCTCGGATGTGGGAAGCGCCGTGGGAGCGATGGAGAGAGAGCCAGGGCGGCTGCTAGGGCCTCTTTCCGGTGGTGACACCACAGTGCACTTTGCTGGGTCCCAGTCACAAAGCGGAACCTAGGTGGGCTTCTGCGCTAAGTAGAACAAAATGATGCAATGCCCGAAAGGCTTACAGTCGCTCTTTGAACCTCCTAGAGATGTAACAAGACAAACTCCGTAGCTTTTATAGCTGGTAAACTGGAGAAGATGAAGCAGTAAACCCTGTATTCGCTTCTAGCACTGTACACTGACATATTCAGAAACTGCCTTATACCCACTTAAATACTCGGTTATTTTTAAGATCGTCAGAGTTCTCTTTAGATTTAGTGCACTCAAAGAACCCCATCAAATTTATCTTCTGTCTCAGTTTTTTTCTTGTTTAATATCTGTCATAAAGCATGGAATTTAAGTCACTTTCAGACTGAAAATATTTTACTTCTAATGCAGTAGTATTTAGTATGCAAAATTTTCTAGAAGGACAAAAGGAGAATCTGTTCATGAAGCGAGGTCACGCTTCTTAGACATTTTAAATGATAGAGATTTAAATTACTATGATGATTAGAAAGTTGACTGCTCAAATGAAACAATCAGTTCCTTTGTCTTTGGACTGGATTTTAAATAGTGAACATTAGTCATCAGTCATGTGAGGATTTAAACAAGCACTTGGCTTTATGCAATTTGAATTATTAGTTCTGTTCAAGTGAATGGGACTGTGCAGAATGTGTAAGATTTAGCACATCTCAAACCCTCAATTGTACCAAGCTTTAACATGTGATCCAAAAAGTGATTTATTTTTTTAAGGCTGTTTCCTAAGGAACAGTGTTTATGCAGTCACACGGGTCTATCTTCCAGTCTTTCCCTATCATGGGAGGAAGGGGAATGGTCACCTCCTTGTTGGCCAGTTTCAATTAGTTCTTGAAGATGAGTGGAAATTTCAGAACCAATACAGGTTTTACATGTTTAGTGAAAATAGGTGGCTCAGCATGAGAGAGATCTTTAACTTGCACAATGAAAGCAGCTGCAGGAGCTGGAATATTAAGACATTATAAAATCTTTATTTAGGTGAAAAAGAGAAAACATAATACCTAATTAACCCAGTTAGACAAAAAGGTTAAGCTAAGACTCATGATAAACCCAAAGGTGAGCCATTAGTAATTCAGTTTTGTTGGGTGTCCAGGGAACTTTTAAAGAAAAAGAAAGCAACTCTAAACCTGTTTCCTCTGTGGGCATTATCTAAGGTCTGCTACTGAAAACCTGTGTTTTAATATGAAGTATACAATCAAATAGGTATTTTTAACTTACATTTTGGGAGCATGCTTTCTTAGGTCCTTTAAAATTCATCCTCATTTGGGTGTTCATCTGCTGCATGCTCTTTCTGGAACTGAAAACTATCATCCTAGAAGAGCCTGTGTGAAAACCAGAGATGTACCTACATATATGTATCTTTCTGCCTTCTATTAGCAAAAGAAGACAATAACCAACATATAGTGATGAGTTTGCCTGGAAGATAAGGCTAAAGGCTTTGTGCTGCTTGTTCCCTTTGCTTTCTAGCATTAAAACAGGAATAAGAGCTAAGAGGTTGTAGGCTGTAACATTGTAAGAGTTAACTGGAACATGAACAGCACAAAACAAGCAAGAAAACCCAAAATTATACCAGAATGGAAAAGAAACCCTTCAGGTAAGATACTATACTTTTACAAAAAGTCCTAGCACTAACAATATCCCTGTTTAGTTTTACTGAGCACAGAGTACTTTAAAATGGTAATGTATCTCAGATTTCAAAAGGAATACATGGTGAGACTCTGCAAGCACCACTTACAAACTCTTGTATTCACTTCCTTTTTATTGGTGAAATAATTGCAATGCAAGGCTTTTTTTTTTTTTTTTTTTTTTTTTTTTTTTTTTTTTTTTTTTTTTTTTGTTAACCTGATTTTGCACCAGTGTAAAGACTCCTATAGGGAATAATCAGACCCAGAGAAATTAGGGTATGTTTGCTGGTAAACTACTCTTAGCAGAAAGAGCATCTCATAAAAAGCTGCCAGGTTTGTACTCATCTACATATAGGACATTTTATTATTTCCTAATAGAAGGAAAACTATTTGGATTTTACTGAAATGTAAGTACTTTATTTCACAGTCATTGTATTAATTCTACACAGATTATGTGTTGTGTATCTTTATAGCAACAAGATTCTTACAACTACTAAATCTTTTACATGGGCATTTAGCGAGGCTTTAAAGGATTGACAGTCTCACTACCTGACCTCCTCCACTGGGGCTGCTTTGACCTCACTGCAGGCTATGATGTAAGTTGCTGCTGTGACCTGCTCATCTCCCACAGACCAGCCACATGCAGTGCTGCTCTCTCAGTTTTCTGGAAACAGTGAGGGTATGGCAGCAGGATGTAGCAGTGTAAGGAATGTCTCTGACAGCATCTCCAGTTGTTTATTCACTTTGTGACAGGATTACAAACCTTGTGTATATAACTTGGCTCCACAGGGAGGAGGGCTGGAAGGGAATGGCAGGAGGTAGACAGAGGTGAGCTGAGCAGAGCCAGTGAGTTGGGCTGAGGAGAGCAGCAATGAATCTTTCTTTGGAAATTTGCCAGTGTAGAGCATAGTACCACACTGCAGTCCAAAACCTGCAGTACAAAACCTGTGGACTCACTGCCCACTGTCAGTCCGATCCAGTGCAACCCATTAATTTTAAATTTAAACATATTTGTTACTTGAATGCTCACAATTTATTTGGCAACACAGGAGTCAAATATATTGAAGATTTTTGTGACTTATGTGCTTGTGTGGGGTTTATTTTTTCGGGGATTTTACGTAGTTTGGAATTTAAAACAGCAAGTGACTGGACTTCCGTGTAAAATCATGGTGTTGGTTCTCCAGTCAGATCTTGTCCTCTTTGAAATGAAATTCACATGTAAGTTCAGAAGGTAAACATTCAAAGAGGACAGCATTTTAGCTTCCACTTAGCACAGAATTATGTAGCTGCCAAGAGTGTAAGGCAACAAAGAGTCAAGGTCAATATGTTAACAAGGCCAGCTGTAATGTGGCTCTAAATTTCCTCGTGTTCAAAAAGGAGAGAAAATGCTGTCAGTGGAAAAATAATGGGAGAAATAGTGAGATTATCTTCCTCATGTATTATCTAAAACATTAATAGAAAGGTAAGAGCTATGGCAAAATACAATCAGTTACTTCTACATATATTGTCATAGGAAATAAAATTATTGTGAAAGTAAAGGAACATTTAGGGGAAATACAAAGAAACATTATTCTACATAGTCCATAATCACATTTTAAAAGAACCACGCCTTCTATCAAAATGTCCCAATTTATAATTGATTGTACTTTATAGGATTTGTGTGGTTTTTTAGCAGAGTGGATAATTTTAACTAGGGAACAGATTTGTTCAGATTTCGTGCATGATAAACAAAGCAAATTCTCTGATGTTTTTACTTCAGACAGCAAAACCATCTCTTCAGAGGGCAGTGTTGGTCTTGTACAGTTTTGTATCTTTTGAAAATTAGTGGATTACTTCACTAGGAAGTACGAAGTATTTCGGAAGAAAGATACTGACATCCCTTTCTGATGGCAGATCTTATAATCTGAAAGGTCTGGGATACCAGAATATAGTTCTCATATTACAGTTTGCAACTGATTCATGTTTGATGATAAACTGTAAGCAGCTAATGGATCCCATTATTTCTGAGGCTTGCTTTTCACAGATTGTATTCATCCAGGCAGCAGCTGAAGAGTTTTCTAAACTCAATTACTGCAAGAATGCTGTGGCCAATGGAAAAATGTTTGATGCATGCCAGAAAACAAATCTTCCCAGCTCTTGGAAGTATGTTCTGAAAACAAATATGGATCACACAAGATTTTCATAGCAATAAATATTTTTTCCTAAAAATATATTTAAAATTTTAAGCAAAATTTTTTGTTGAATTATCCTTCTCAAATGAAGCTCTGTAGCATAAGCTCTGGAACATAAGGATATGGGTTATCCTGATTGGTGTGAATACTGTCTCCCATTCACAAGTTAAAAGTGTTAATAGTACATTGAGACTGAAAACATGAGATTATTTGTAATGTAGAAATTGATACAGTGATAGGCTCATTCACACTGAAATTCAATGCATGTAATTAATTAGCAATATAGTAGTTTACTTAGGACCAGGCTTAGCATTGCTACTTGGGAAAAATCACAATTAATGATTGTCTTGACTTTAATTCTGAATGAATAGGCTAGATCTTTCAGTACAATAAGCAATAGAAATACAAAGCCCATCTTGTATCTGAACATACAGACAAGGAATAAGGCTCATTGTTTTAGCTCTGTTACCTGGCTTGTTGCTGAAATCTGAAAAAAGTTGTGACTTAAATTTGCAACATGCATCCTATTTACAATGGCTGGAAGTTTGTATAATCAGTTAACACACTAACATTCCAGATGGAAAGTTATGGCTCATTTTAGAATCTGTCTATATGATAGAGGCTAAAATTGAATTATCTGGGATTTAGACTTGGAATATATGGCACATCTCTCTTGCAGCATACAAGGCTTTAGTGAAATCTATTAACAGCAAATTACAATAACTTAAAACTCTTCTCTGCATTCACAGAAGCTGCTTTTAAGTATGTGTGCGTGAGCTCACACACTCACACTTTTGTATGTCAACAGGAATCAAAGCTGCAAGAAGCTGACCTAGCAACAGCCCAGCACCCCCAGGATACCTAATAAGCAAAGAAGTAAATAGTATCACATACATGAAACAATTTATTTTTTTAGAACAGAACAGCATCTCAAATCTTCCTGCTGTATTTTGCTGCCCCTGGAGGCTGCTTCTCAGTTTAGTTCCCATTTTTAGAAACTAAACACGGCAGGGTCCAGTGGGATCCAGCTGCCCTCTCTCAACTCTTCTGTAGAAAGAGAAGTCCTGGGTCTTAACTTCTGCAGGGCTATTTGGATCCTTTCTACTTTCTTATATTAAAGAAACATGAGAAAGAGTGACTGTAGAAATAGACACCTATTTCACACTTAAAATACAAGCTTTTTGCTCAGTTGGCTTAATTATGTTCAGATTGCAAATACAGTACTGCACTCCATAATCCATAGGTCTATACTTCTTTAAATCAAACATTTGACATAATACATAAATTGCTGACTTCTAATAGATAAAAAGGTGCAATCATTGTTATTGACTACAGAAAAATATGCAACATTTACTTTGCTGAAACATCAGTCATCATTTAGAGCAGAAAGAGATAGGCTTCTGTGAAGTTATATTAATATCTACTGAGGTAATTTCTATTTCTGATTTTGAATGTTTGTTGTTTCAAGTGAAACATTTTCCATTGCCTGTGGTAAGAGAGCAGATTAGGAAGAAGTATCAGAGCTTGTGAACTATTGTGTACTTACTGACCTACCAGAGAACTGAGACATTTTCTTCAGAAACTGGAGCAGTTGAACTCTAAAGGAGATTGAACCCTTTTGGCAAGGCTTTCTAAGGGCTCGGGATGGAAAATCTTGTGTTTATTGAAACAGAGAGAACAGGCAGAAACATAGTGACTGTTCAGCTTGCAGAATTAAGGGAAAATAATAACACATTTTATTGACACAGAGCTGAACACAGCTAGCTGCGTGCTGTCAGGAATTATGGAATTGTCAAACACAGCAGAATACCTGTCTGACAAAGTGGTTGTTGCCAATTACCAGCTGTAGCTCTTGAACTGAAACAATTCTCAATGCCTTGTTACATGTTAATAGTTGATGCATTTTAAAGTAATCTATCCATCCTCACCTAGCCCTTTGTTCAGAGACCGCACAGAAGTCATAGAGTCTGGTATCTCCAAATGATTCTTCTGTAGTTCATTCCTCCACTGTTCCCAAGAGAATGTAGCCCATAATATCTACACACTAGGAGATCTGCACAGATTAGTTCACAGAAACACAAACACATGCAGTATTACAACACACGTATTAAAGTGACATTTTTTTACAAGATCAAAAACAGATAGAAAAAATTGAGGGGCTGTGGGAAAGCTTTTACCGAATAAAAATGTCTGTGGAGGGTTGCTTATATGTGGGCCTGTGAATAACACTCAGGAGACTATAAACTTTAGACAAACCAGATGGTTAGACAGCAAACCAGATGCTTTTATTTATGAAGACAAAGTTCACATTTTGTAAGGTACTTTGTTCTTCTAAAGAAGGTTTCACACACAAAGTTAATTATATATGTGTCCTATGATGATTGACTGTAACATTCATACAAATAAAGTCTCATCCAGTAGTCCATTGTTCTTTGAGTACTTGAAGGAATGACCTGAAGTTGTGCCAGGGGAGGTTTAGGTTGGATATTAGTAGAAGGTTTTCACCCAGAGGGTGGCTAGGCACTGAAACAGGCTGCCCAGGGAAGTGGCAGAGTCACTATCCCTGGAGGTGTTTAGAAGAGGTATAGATGTGGTACTTGGGAAATGTTTTAGTGTTGGATTCGGCAGTATTTGGTTTATAGTGGGGCTCAATGATCTTAATGGTCCTTTCTGACACAAATGATTCTGTGATTTTATGGTTGGTGTCTCTAGTTTTACACATGAAATACACTGTTGATGCTAAGTTTGCAAAGTCTTGTCAAATGAAGGAGTTTGGAGAGTAAGGTAAGTATAGAAATACAAACTCTGGCGATTTTATACCACACAAAAATCAGTGGTTAGATTGGAAATGAATGCCAGATTTTAAAAATGTTTAAAATATATATGCAATTAAGATGCCTAAATCTCAAAGGAATACGAAACCTTTGCCTTTAGGTAACTTAGGAGCCTGAGTTCTCTTTGCAGAATGACATAGATTCATAGTTTATATCTAATTGAAAGTTAAGTTTTTTTAAGTACCTCTACCTTTTGTAATTACGACTTCTCTTCATCATCATTCGAAATCTTTGGAACATTTATTTTTCCGTCTAGCATGCTGTCTGTATCAAGGGGAGTAAACCTTTCTATTCTACCAGTTCCATTATTTTGAGGGGTTTGAAAGGTCAAGTATCTCACAGACACACCAGGGTTGTGCTTGGGACAATTACATCAGCGTATTAAGGGTTTAAAAAATGTATTCCATTGTTCCATTGGATTTAGAGATGCTCTAAACTGTTATTCTTAGTTATTCTTTTATAAACAATTTTCCTTTTTTTTTTTTTTTTAAGATTAGGGTTAAAAGTTCTTCAAGTCTGTTTATTATGCATTCTGGACTCAGTTGCTAGTTGTTTATTTTAAGAGTTAAAGTATTTCTAAAAGAAGGTCCCATATAATCTCTACCATGTAATTCTATTCCATGGTCAGCAGCATTTTATATAGGTAAGCCAAAACCATAATTTTTCACAATCTTCTGTCATCCCAAATGATATTTAATGGTAATTATATATTTTTGCCTCTTCATATTGAGCTGATATAAATACTTTTTTATCGATAGACAGCATTCAGTTTCAGATCTGTTGATGTTCAATTTGACTGTACTTGGTGTTTATACCTTTTTCACTAAAATCATAGAAAACTTGAAATTTTCTGTATTTTATTAATTTTTGAAATGTCATTCATACAGTTCATATATAACAAATAATATTAATAGTGCTTTAATAAAATACTAAAATGTAATAAAGCAATTTATCATTTTGAACAAAATATTCTGCAGCTAGTTGTATGTCATGATCTTGACAGATATTTACCTTTCAGCAGCACAAAAGTCAAATCATCATTTTTGCAAAAAAGAAAAAGAGACCATCTCTGTGTGATCTCAGGCTGTGCATGCATGAATTGGTCTATGCAGTGATCAAATCCTCTGAACACAAAGACTTAAACAAACTAACCTATAGTTGTGACTGAACATGCACAGAGTCCTTGCCTTCAGCATCAGGAGTTGCAGTTTTAATTTAATAATTTCATTCAGTGCCTTTATTGATTGCTCACAATGAGGCCATTTGGAAACCATAGCAACAGAAATCTTGCTTTATATAGAGCAATGTCAGTGCAGGCTTGCCTGCTTAGAGGTTGCATGCACATTTTATCTAAATTCTTCATCTTTCTGTTAATGTCCATGAGTTTGGATTTCAAATTTGTTGGCATATGTCCCTGAGTTATGATGTGACAACTGTTCAATAGGTAGCTCTGGTCCAAACAACATAACACTACTCTAATGAATATATGCAGTTATTCTTTCCCAAATGTCTGAAAGAAACAACCACTTTATGGGATGTTCTGAGAATGAAAAATGAATCTCGAAATGCATTTTCTTTCAATTATTCCTGCATTAATTCTCCAGAGGAAAGGCTGGGCAGAGGGTTTCACTTGAGCTACACTATAAGGAGCAATTGATGATTTCACATGTGACTCTTGCATAACCATCTAGTGATAAGACCTCCAGTTCTAATCTGATCTAGATTTGAAATCAGTTCACTTAAGGTGACCTTAGCAACTTGTGTCATCTGTTTGGAGTCCTGTAGAATGCTTTCTACTGAAGACTTCCTCAAACACAACTGAAAACCGTAGTCAATGATCTGTTTAAGCATATTCCACTCCACGTATTCCTTCCATCTCTTCCCTCCTTGCTAATTCTCTCCTAACCCTTTATCCCTTTGCCTTTCTTTGCTTTGTCAGAGGGTTGTGACAAGCAGTGTGGAACAGACTCAGTGCTGATCTAAATGTGTGTGGGTGGCAGGAGATGGGGAGGGCGAAGCTGGCTAGTGTGCAGCCCAACATAGCTGTGAGTGTCCTTGTGGTATGGAGAGCGGGAGCAGACCGGGTTGGCACTAATGCTAGCTGCCATGAGAGTGAATGCTAATGTCGCTGTGGATTTTCCATCACCACCAAGCAAGACCTGCACCTCAAACATAGTGGACAAACTACAGTGAAGTGTGTTTGTACTAAATCAGATCTGTCACTACTTATCTATACTAAAGAATTACTAGAAATCAGCTGATTTGTATTACCATCATGGACTCAAAATTAATGCTTGAAAAAATATTGCGATAAACTTCAGCGTGGATCCCAGAAGCAATGTTTTTCAATGTGACATTGGCAGGGAGCAGGAGGACTGGGATAGAGGTGGGAAGAGTCAGGAGCTGAGCGTGACCCCAGCACAGGCCATTGCCTCACTAAATGGGCACTAAACTATGGGGTCTGAGCTGGGGGCTGGTGTTGTTGTCCATTTCACAATTTTATACTATTTTGGTTTTCCAAGCATGGCTTGCTTTTTGATGTGTCTGTTTCTGAAAATCCTGCAAGCCCTGCACAGCATCCACTTACCAAAAGAAATACTTACTGGCTTGAACTGTTGACAGTTTAATATAAAAATATTGTGGATTGATTAACTCTTTGTAAGCTACAGCCCTTTTGAACTATTCCATAGCTCCTTTGGTAGCCATAGCTGGCAGTTTGAGCAGCACTGCTCTAGCCAATAGTTTATGTTGTGAGCAAACTGCTTTGTTAATTAAAAAAAAAATTATTAACCTGGAAGTAAGCAGGCATCTTTCTTGAACATGAAACCACTTTTACTGAGATGCCTGCTGGCATTAAGATAACCAAAGAATTTATTTGTAGTGAAGTTGTCTCTAGAGGCCTCCACCACCCTAAAGTGTTTGCTGTCCTTCTCTCCTTAGCCACATGCATCTGGCATCACCCACAACCAAGAGACTTGAAAAGAAACAGGAACCCGCCAATGGTGGGTGGGGACAAAAGCTGTGGGGCTGCCAAAGGGAGCTGGTAAAACACAAGCAGACAATGAGAAGCAGAGGTGGTCTGAGCCCTCACCTACAGCCACCTCCATTGAATTCCACTCCCCATGAGAGTTTAGATTCCTCCATTTGCAAATTGTCATGGATGCTTATGTGCATTTTTTTTTCCTTATTCCTGTGATTCGTTCACAGAAGGTTATTTCTGCTTCCCCCGGAGAGTGGAAGGAAGCCCCAGCTTCTGTGTTTCCCCTCCATCTTGGAACCTCAACAGAACCCTGGCTGTGACAGCTTGACTTGCACACTGGGGTCTCCCTCTGCCATCCTGTAAAGAGATATGGGGGAATTAGGGTTCTTGCTTGTAACTCGCTCCATAACACTGAAACATGTGCCTTCCTGTACAATGTATATCCACTCCTGTATTTAGGATACTTTAGCCCAGGTATTGAATGTTTTTCTCACACACACACACAAATATGTGTGTCTTGGTTTCAACACAGTTATGATCCAGCTTCACTAGTTTGCACAATCTGCTTTGTGGCACTCCAGCAACACAGAGCAACTGTAAAGCCTGCTTAATTGAGCAATTAAACTTTATGACCACTCTGCATCCCTGAAGCAGTAAAAGGCAGACAGAGTGCACTGGGAAATCTTGCCCATCATTTGGAAAAACTAAGGAAGCACAAACCTCCTCAAACCAGCCCTCACCCCATGCAGCGGCACGGAGCATCACCTCAGGTTCAGTGGGACTGTGCTGGCAGCAGGGTGACCAGAGGACAGGCAAGTGCAGAGATTAGGCAGAGTTTACCTTTGCAAAAATGCAGCCATAGCCCCTTCTTTAACTATAATGGAAGTCCACTAAAGATAATGGTGCTTGAGATGTAAAAATTGTACCCTAATCTCATCAAACCCTTGGACTATGCATGAACACAGAAGACCTGAAATCTGTGGTGGTGTTTATAGGATCAAATCTTACTTTTCAGGAGTACCACTGATGAAAAAATTTTGTCTTTAATTCTAGTGACCCATCTAGAAGAATAACTACTGCTAGCAGTCTCATCACCATTCTGTAAGTCATTCTTGGAGAGTGTTGCAGTCATTATTTTCTATACAAAAACAACAGGAGTAGTCCAAGCACAGGAGGCAGGACCAGAGGCATTGCTGATCCCAGTATGTGTGCTGAGTCTACTCCTGACTTGCTGGCTGACCTTGAACTAAAGTCCTAGATCTGAGCACTACCTCTGTTGGGAAAGCTGAGGTCTGGGCTTGAAGCTTGCATTTTAGACTTACCCCTTCAAATGTTTTCTCTAACTGTTTGGTTGAAACAGTTCTTCAAGATGCAGGGTGTTAAATATTCCAGGAAGGGGTTAAGTGGGTCTGGCTGTTTGATTCCATCAGGAAATGGGAGCTACAGTCTAGAGAAAGAAGGAACAGTGGGCTGTGCATGGCTCTGAACTTCTCACAGGAAGGCTCAAGATGAAATACATAGAGATTGTAACTGGAATATGACATTATTGCTAATATGTTTGTCAGCAAAAACCATCTCTAGGATGTAGAGCTTTTTATTCTTAAGCAGGAAAATTTAGTTTAAGATTATGTAAGTAAAGCACCCACACAAAACCTGCTATTTGTTTTTCTCATTCCATTCACATTAAAAAGAATATTCTATTGTAAAAGACTTGCTTTGCACTTACTGTTAGGAGTGCAAGTAGCTGGAAATGTCCCTTTTAAATTTTGTGGCTGCTTAGTTACCACAGCTTCTTGCTATCCAAATAGACTCACTCTGTCAGGGCTGCGAGATGGGGAGAGATAAACACAAGGAGCAATTGTGCCTTCCTGCCACCAGCCCTGCTCAGAAAGCAAGAAAGCAATAGCAGATGAATCGTTGCTGCGGCAGCAGTGGGAAGCTGTGGCCTCAAAGGAATAGTGGAGAAAAAAATCCAACCAAATATCCTGAGAGCAGGATAGATTATGTCAAATAATGTGCTCTCTTCTAGTCCTACTTTGCTTAGTCAATAGCTTTCAGGCAGCCATTACTCTGCCAGGAAATAGTCCATGTAGATATGCTTAGAAAGTATCGGGTTTGAGGTAGTGCAGTGGGATATTCTACATGCAAGACTTACTATGGTGGCAGCCAAATTAAAAATAATGTGTTATAGTCATTTATCAGCTGTAATTGTTGGATGAATTTTGCCTAAATGTTATTGTCAGGTGTTGAGTTTTGTTACCTGACCATGTATTTTCCTTGTTTGTTCAGTTTTGGAAACTATAACTAGAAAGAAACAAAGAAAATCAGCTGATGGGAGAGAAAATGAGAGAAGTGGGAAAAAATCCCAGACAAAAAAGTTGAAGGTCAAGAGCTCCAAAAAGAGGCATGATCCAAAACATGAACAGCTCTCAAGCAAACCAGCCTTTCCATTCCCTCTGGTGGTATGTGGAGCAGGCAGTTTTCCTATCAGAAACTGCAGGACTCGTTTCTGCTGTTGTAGGGCTTTGTAACAGTAGTTTAATCAGACACACTTTTGCAGTGGGGGGGGGGGGGGGAGGAATAACAGTGTTGTTTCTTGTTTCTCTAACTTTCAGCAAGGTTGCATGGGGTGCAGCTAACTGCTGCTAGCAGGAGCTAAGCCCAGCCGTGTTTCACACCAAAGGAAGGTTTCACAATGCTGTGGGTGGCAGAGTATTTCTGGGAGGCCCACTTTGCTGCAGACTTTGCTTGCATCACTTCCTGAAATAGAGATTGACTGATGTGATATATTCTTACTTTTATTCATTTGTTTTGGGGTTTTTTTTTCCCTCAAACCACACTTTATACTTACATGCTGTTTGCAGAGTTGCTTTTTGAAGAGAAGATCATTAAGGCTCAAATCAAGGTGCACTCTATTTTAACATGAGTTCTCCCTGATTCCTCCTTTTTTTTTTTTTTTTTTTCTCTGTTCTTCTGGCATCTCAGAATAGAAACTCTGCCAAAGCACTGAATAAAAAGGGAATTATATTGTCTGGAATATTTGTCATAATTTTAATTCACTTTACTTTGGGCTGTCCTCAACTTGTGCTTTCTTAATGTGCTACAGATTTCAGAGTTGACAGTGAGTAACTGTGAGGAGCCAAGAGCTGGTCAACATGCAGCTAGGATTTTAACTCTCAGGAAAGTGTAGGAGGTAGTTCAGAATTTAAGTTGTTTTGTTGGTTTTTTTTCCTCTTCTCTGTCCCTTGTGCATGGGAGAAATGTGAAAGAAGGGGACGTGTGGCGATTTCCTGCTTTCCTGCTTAGCAAACCCATGACGACCACTGTCAGTGTCCTACCCTTTAGCCTACTATTTACCAGTCTCTGTGTATTTTTGATGAAATTATTAACAGAAGTGAATTTAAACATGATATATTGCACACTCAAATTCAATCTCTACCAGGACTAGAGAGGAATGTACCTCTAGGAAACAGTGTGTTTGCTTGCTGTTTCTGCATAACATTATTTAATCAAAAGCCATTTGTTTCACCAAATTAATATTGATTATGTTTTTCACTATTAATGTGGACCTGGCAGTAAGTTCAGCTTTGAGAATTAGAACTTATTCTTTCTTGTGCTACAACAGGGAAGGGTGTAGGACGACAAAATAGGCATGGTTCATCACTCAAAATAGCACATCAGCTGCGTGGTATCAGTGCTCTTAACTGTAATGAAAATAAAAATGTGCTCTTTCTATAGTGGTTTCAGTCAATATATTTAATTTCTTATTTTCAACTCATGTACAGCTAATGAAACATCTCAGAATGCTATTTCCAACTATAGGAAACAACAACAAAAAAATAGCAATTAACTCTTCCATATAGATTGCACTTGGATTGTCCTGTTTAATAGGCAGCTTTGGACCTACATTCCTTGATTTTATCTCACCTATTTTTCTTAGCTCTTTTGAACTTTTAAGTCCAAAATCTTCAGTTCAATTAATTCTACATTTAAAAAAAGGAATTAATCTATTTGTTTTCTGTTTGTTCTCTACTAATTTCATTTAATTCACCACTCTTATTGTAAGAAATAATTCTATTCATCTTTTTAATCCCAACCAAGGGTTATTTTTGTAAACCCTCAGCATATCTTTTTGACATGCATCTTTCAAATGTGAAAAAAATTGATCCATATGGTGTTACTACAGAGGACCTGGCCAGTATCCGTTACATGCTTCTAGGACATTCCTACCACTGCTTACAGTCTTCACATTTGGATTGCGGTGGCACAGTTGTAAATTTTTATTTAATTTGGCTTTTGATCATTGCAGGCATTTCTAGCTGAATATCTGCTAGGTATGTTTTAGATTACCTTTAGAGATACATGCATCTCCCTGTGTCCTAAAGTGGACACCTGTCTTCCAGACATAGGTTTGTATTGCACACTGATGCCCAGGTCCCAGATCTTACACTGCCTGCTCGGAAATGGGTATGCATTCAGAGGATGGAATAGTGACCTTCAGTTTAGGAAACAGTGTATCATTAATAGTCTTTCGGGCAGCAAAAACCTGTTTGAACCAAGTTAATCTGCTCTGAGTCTTGTGCTCCTCTGCTTAACAGTGTGTCATTTTCACAAAGGCTATGAGACATTGGAAAACATAGCTGGTAGGCTATGATATGTATTAATTAAAATTAAAACTTTAAAATTAATTATTATGGCCTCTTATACCACCTTTGAGGCTTAATATTTAAATGCTTAGTTTCACATAGTGAAAATTCCAGGTCCATAACAAGGCATCCTAAGCTGCATTCTGGTTTTTAATGCTTGTGGTCCTCATTGACCCCTATTGGACTTACTACCTATAAAATGAAACTCTAAATGAGCAGCGCCTGGGAAGGTCAAAGAATGACTCTTTGAAAACCCTTGTTCAAATATGCCAAGAAACAGGGAGAAGTTGCTGCAGCACTAGCAGAGTAATTCATAAGAGGTAAGGAAGACTGACTATAGCCATATTAGGGCTGTGGAAAAGGCATGATTTTGCTTCTTCACTATATTTGATATCTGAAAGATCTTGATTCTATGTTTTTATCTTCATCTGCAGATTAGATAGATGTTTACACTGAAAATGGTTTTGTTCCTACCTTAGCTCTTTGTCTATCCTGCACAATAACTGCTGCTAAAGAAAAACAGATTTCTTGCTGCTGTGCTCTGTAATTGTTGATGAAATCTTTCTTATTCCAATTAAAATGAAAAATCATGGGGCCATGGCAAATTTCCCATGCTTTAACAGAGCCTTGCTGAGATAGTTGTGTTGGGTTTGTTGTGTTGTGCAGGGGCTCATTACTCGATACCTCTCAGTTTAAGTGAAAGCTCCTTTTGTCCAGGAACAAGAGCTGCTGGAATGCCAACACCCGGCACTGTGTCCCACAGGAATAGGTGCTGGGCTGCTCAGCCCCCAGCTTCCCTCTGCTTTAAATCAAGACCTGTTGGAATAAACACACCTCTCTGACATGTTTCATTGCTCTGTGATTTCAGAACAAAACCCTTATCAACCTGTCGCTTTGTCTTTTAAAAATGCTGTGTCTCTTTCCAATAATGGAAGAATGGTTTTGTACAGCATCCCAGGACCATTCTTTGCTGAGAATGGTGCAAGTTTCATCTGCAAAGTGCTCCCAAAAATAAACAAGGAAAAATCTGAAAATATTTAATGCATATCTTGTCACTGCACATCTACAGATGCAAACAGTTTATGGAGTATTACAAAATAACTTTTGCTTCCCCTCAGTGTTGTGACGTCAAGTGTCTTCCTTTCATAAAAATACTGATGAAGTTTCTTTTTCATCCAGTTAGTCATTATGAAAAGTGTGCTTTTGCACTTAAAAATATTCACCCAAATTTTGCTGTTCTGGAGATGTCAGTCCATGTTTTGATTGTAATTCTTTTTCTGCCAAGAAAATGAAGAGCAGGAGATAAAACTACTACTTTGTCTTCTCTTTTAAACATCCTTTGTGGTTTTCTACCTTGCTCATGAAGAGAGAAAAATAATTTAGACATGCTATCCACACTACTTCCTGGATTGTATTTCATCTTTCCCTAGATCTGAACTATGCTTGTACAGGTTTGTTTACACCAATAGTTCGGTATTTTGTTGACTATCATAATTTTTTATTTGTTTGTATATATATAACATAAGCTTTTAAAGCAGTATGGATTACTCAAAAAGGCAGTGAAACTAAATAAAGTGAATGCTAAATCACTATTATTTGTGGTTTAGAGGGATATTTTAGATAATCTGCATTTTGCAAAGCCTCTGCACATGAGGCTTTTTAAGAACATTCTCTGCTTCTTATAAAAGAAATAAAATAGAACATGGGAATCTTAAGCATAATAATATTATGGTTATAAACAATTAAAAATATTCCTCCCAATTTTGGTTATTGAGATTTAACTTAAAACATTGAACATCTCATTTTGCTCCATACTTGCAGTTGTAGCTAAAATCCACCAATGAGTACAAGAGATTCTCTTTTGGTTTCATTGCAATATGGATAAGATCCTTTAGTATTAAATTATTCTGCAGTTTTGGAGAGAATCAAAATTAAACTACAAACAGCTTCTTTAAAAGCTATCTGCAGTTTTCATGTTTCCAACACATTGCTCAATTACATTGCAAGACCTGAGAGTTGTGTTTACCTTTATCTGAGTATGTTGTATCAGAGGTGACTTATATTTTTTAAAAATAAAATAAAATTTTCTGACCTCTTCATATGCTAACGTACCAGTGAGGAACAGTTTCAGCACAAAAAAGCAAGAGATGTGAAGGTTTTTTTATTTCTGAATGCTTTTACATTTCTGCATTCAGAGGACAGGAGTGGCAATGAAGTACTTTAACTACTTGGGAAAATAATACACAAGAATTAACTATTCAACAACTTTAGAGATCATGATGGGGACAGCCTGGGCTACTTCTGAAGTTTTGGAGTTCCCTATTTTCTGTAAAGAGAAAGAGTATGAGGCTATAGATACTCAAAATAAGCAGATTTCACCAGCCTCCAAGGCTGACAGGTAAATTCAGAGGGAAACAAATAATTTGTGAGACCAGAGGATGGGAGTGCAAGCTACTGCTGTGGAAGGCTCTGTTACCCACCTGGGCTCAGAAGGAGAACACTAAAAACCCCAGCATTGCTGCAACAGCAAGGGAGAATAACACTGTTAGGGAGGGAGCAGCAGAAAGGCCATGCCTGTAAGGAGTAACAGGAAATCCTTCTGTAATTGCACTAATGGTAAGAGGAAGGCTGAGAAAGCTTTAGTCTGCTGCATTTAGGGGAGGAAAGATCTAAACAGATGATGCTGAAAAGGCTAAAGTGTTTAATGCCTTTTTGTCAGAGGACTCTCTGCAGAGGACATCTGCTATAATTTGCCTGGCACAAATCACCCAAGTGACAGAGTACTAGGGTAAAGAAAGCAACAAGCACTTAAGAAAATTTAAGATTTCCAAATCAGCTAGTGAGAATGTCTCCCAATAAATTTAATCCTGAACCTTCAGACACAATAAGCCTAGATCTGCTATGGGAGATTACCTTATTTAAATGTAGCTAACTAAAAGTTTGGCACCCATTGCAAACCATTTTTTTATTTTAGGGGTCCCTGACCCTTTCCCAGGGCTCCCCCTGTGCTGCCCACAAGCCAGGATGCTATTTCAACTCCCTGGGACTACCAGTTCCTGCTCCTGTGATGCTGCAGCCGGTCTCCAGCTCCTCACAGCCCTGCCCTGCAGGAATATTTAAGATTAAAAATATATTACCATGTGGTCTCTCTCTTTTCAGTAAATATGTGTAAATAAGGAAGAGAAATATCCAGTGACCCCTGTAACAATGCAGATTAAATCTATTCTTTTGCATACTCCTTTCCAAATTATCCATATCTGCCACCTGTTCCCTCTACATCCTGACTTCCATGCAGAATGACTTCATTTTTCTGACATGTCATTTCAATAAAGATATTTGCTCTGTACATATCTGCAATGCTTGTTCAGCTCTTAGAAACTGCAAGTATTCTGCACATGACAGGTTGCATAATGTGGCTTAGTGAAAGAAAAAATATGGTCAGTAAGTGCTTAATATAACCCTTTCATCTCTCTTCTTACCAGCAATGTGTCTCTCTGCAGTTTCCTTTTACAGGGTGATTTGTAAGTTCCTTTTGAGTAGCTTACATTTTATCTCTGGTTGGACATGAAATAACTCCACACACTGTCCTGGAGGGAACATGTTGTTCTAATATCACAGGAACAGCTGCTTGGGCAGAGGAGACTCTTAACAATGAGGCATCCTGATAAACTAAGTAGATACCTGCAAAAAAAAGTTGCTACCTCATTAGAGATATTCTATCTTGCAGCACAGCTCTGTTTGAGAACCCATTTGGCTAGTGAAATATGAAATGAAAGGACAAACACGCAGATGATCCTTTTTAATCAGTTTAATTAAAAAGGAAGGTTAGTACTTACTTTTACTTCCTTTCCTTTTAATCAAGCAAGAAGTATAATATAATTTGTGGACCACAGGCAGCCAAAATAGTAGAAAAAGCCCTACTGCACAGTTTTATCAGCTGAATCTTTTTTCTTCTGAATGTCATTTGGCATTTGTGCTCAGAACTCATGTGGACAAAAATCCTTAGAAAAATATCCACTGCCAGATCGGCTGGCTGTGTCCTAGTTGAACTCTCTTTCCACTTTTAGCTTTGTATTGACAATGAAAGATACCCAAACAAGACTATTCATTGGTGGAAAGCTTGATTACAGGGGTGCCAATTGCTGTGACAGTAAAGAGAGAACTGTAATTTTTTGGGGTTTTTTTAATGGAAAAGTACCAATCCCTCATCAAATTCTGCTCTTGCTTAGCAAAGATGACTGAAGTGGCAACTGTAGGTAGAAGAACCTCTGCAATCTCAGTTTTCTGTTAGCCCCAGGGCAGGGAAGAAGCCACTAGTACCAGTTCAGCTGCTTCCCAAATTCTCTGAGTCTGCAGCTGACTAAGAAGCACAAGCTGGAAGGATCAAGGATATTTATATTTCTTTAGCTGTTCTGAAAGGACTTCTCTTGCTTCCTTACCACGCTCCTTTCATATGATTTTTGACTGGCAGTCTCTCCCAATCCAGATTGCTGCTGCTCAAAACGTGTCTTTTCTAGATCCTCCTGCCCTCAAAAGAACTCAAAACAGTCAGCATTTTACAAACTTCTTCAAGTGTTTTTAGAAGTTATTTAATACATACATACCTTCTCATTTAGGTAAATTTGAATGCCAAATGAAAATTAATGTGACAATCTGTTTGCCTTTGAAACTGTCTCCGGCATGATGAATAGACAGCTCTAAGAGAGGGAGAGAGAATAAATGAGAAAATGTGGCTACCTTACATCTTTGTTTACTAAGAGAAAAAAGAGAAACTTGGAAATTACTAAAAGGAGAAATATGCTATCCATGAGAAAACAGAATGGAACTGGAAGAAACCCCCATGTGCAGCTGTGGTACTAGTATAGTGTTGCCCTACAAGGCCAATAGAGAGAAGTCCTTCCAGGCAAAACATGTGGGAACCAAAAGATGGAGTTGAGCAGGGGGAACACCTCTGTGCAGCAAATAGTGGGTGGCAGCCTTTTAGGGATAAGAGCGGCAAAGAGCAGGGCCAAGCCAGATGAGATCAAATTGCATTAATTTTTAAGCAATTAATTATATATTGGGGTGTTTTCTTCGTGGATCCAGAAATTGTATGTGATCCTATGAACTAAAAATTGCACATGTTTAATGAAGTCCCAGTGTGGCTTGCACAGCACCTTAAAGGAACAAAGTTTATGTACAAAAGAATACTCAGTGAGCCAAGGTTTTCCATGAGGAAAAAGGAGCTTTGCCTGCTACATTACTTAAGTACTGAATCATTTCCAGTATCATGTGCCAGGTAATCATTCCAGTGCATGTAAGTTGTACCAGTATGATCTGATATATCAAGAGGCAAGCAGGTTACATCACTTTCTTATCAGAACACAAAACCTATGTCTCTTTTTTCTTGTGTTCAGTGCATCATTTCCCGAAGTACTTTTCTTGTGTTTCCTTCCCAGATGAATTTTTCTGTTCATTGCCTACTAAATCCTCGATGCAATCTAAATGTCCCAGCATAATTCCTTTAGTTCACTACCTGCTGCCTGAGCATAAACCCAGAATTTGTTTAGCTGTTGTTCTAGTAGCCTGAAGGCTATTTCAGTCACAGAGAGAGCATTTTAGTTGCCTAACTTGGGAGCCTGATGCGATTAGAGAAGCTCTGGAGTATCTAAGCCACCCATAAGAGCTGATAACACAAAATCCGTGGGAGACCTACACTGTTTTCAAATGGCAGGTAGAGAGATGCAGGGCCTTTAGTTCATGTGAAGTGATGTTCATAAATATATTATTGTGCTGTGGAAGGTTCAGCTTGAATATAAACCAATATTCTCTCTGTTACCTTTTCCTGGTGCTATATATCTCTTCTTGCAGTCTGTTCTATGAAAAACAATTAACAAGTAATTATGTTCTATTTCATCTCAAGTTCATGTAAAGGAAACTCAAATACAGGAAGCTAGAATAATGTTCAGAATTACACTATTACAGTGATATTTAGACTTTAATTCATCTGCCAAGTTAGGCATCATTCAGTTTCTAAGCTTGGTTTTCAGTAGCCATAGAAATTGGAAAAGAGTGAAAATAGCATGACTTATTTCTTCTTTTGTTTACTGATCTTGAAACGAATTCCTGAATCTGCAGTGCTGTATTCTATTTAATCACAATTTTGTCCAATCTAATTTTATGTCAAAAACTGTATCTAACTTAAAAACATTATCAGGTACCTCATATTTTAGCATCTGGTATTAAAACTTCAGGAAAGGTTCAATGTGGTACAATTATTTTGTTTTATTACACTAAAACCCAAAAATTACTTCCCTTGGTGACAGTCCACTCTATAAGTAGTGGTTTTTCTATACTGTGTTCCTACTTTATAGTTCTGCCATTTCTCACTGCTTGCTACATACCCTGCTCGGCTCCTGCTGAGAATGATGTTTGCAGGAGGAAACAGATGGTGAAGTACTGATGCTAGAAAAATACTTAGCTTGTCTAAGCTGTTCCTATGGCCCCCAAGGCTTATGGAAGTACTAGAACATACAGAAAACCTTACATAGTCTTCAAGCATGGCATTTTTGCAAATGCTGATCATTATGAAAATACCTTATCATCACAGAATAAACTGAGTTGGAAGAGACCCACAAGGATCACGGAGTCCAACTTGTGGCCCTGCACAGGACCATCCCCAAGAGTCACACAGTGTGCCTGACAGTATTGTCCAAACTGTTCTTGAACTCAGTCAGGCTGTGACCACTGACAAAACTTCAGGGTCTTGTCACTGATGCCTTTTTTTTTTTTTTTTTTTGTTAAGCTTCCTAGATGTACGTGAAAATGTAGTCAGTATTTTTAGGAACAGGCTTCTTTCGAAATCACAACAATGTCATTACTCATTTATGGCTTTGGGATGCCAATTGCCATATCCCATTACTTCTGGATTTACAAATTTAAATAATATTTTAAAAATTAGATATTAATTATACATATTCAAGTATGTTATCTTAAATAAATTAGTTTTTTAATTAAATATGGATGTAAGTACCTAGGATTAAAAAGCTCCTTTTTAAAAATAGATTTATATTAGATTTAGAAATATATTAATATTTTATATAAATTTATAAATCTAGTTTAAAAAATAACTGTTTATATATTTGCTGATGTGAGATGCCTCCACCTTCTGAAAGCCACTGGAATACATTACAAAGTCCTGTTCTGGTCCAGAAACCTGATGTGAAACTTGAGGTTTGCCACTCACACTAGGCATAGGTGTGGCTGAGCTCACCCCCTGTGCCCAGGCTGGTTTCAAGGCCCTGCAGTGCCTGATGCCAAGGGTGCAGCCTGGCCCTGCTTGTGCGTCCAACCAGTGCAAAAGGACAAAAGCAGTGCCACAGCTCTCCTTGACATAGGATAACCTTCCTTCCCTGACACACCTCCCTGCACACACAGCATGTAACCATACAGAAAAACAACCGTGTGACAAATGGGATGAGCCACACTGAGTGTGAGCAGTCCTTGCTCAGCAGTGCCTGTGGTGCCACCCATGACACCCAGCCCTCCTGTAGATGAACCTCTGGAGCCTGCACACTTCTAGCCTGCAAGTCTGAGCCTGTTTTAACTAATTTGGGTGTGTGCAAGAGTATGACAGTATGGTCTCATGATCAGCCATACCATGATCCATCCAGACCCCACTGTCTCACTCTGTCAACCAACCAGTGGCATGCTCAGTGATTGGTCCTTGTCTCAATTTTCCTCATTAATCCATCTCCAGAAGCATATTTCCCTCTATGCTCTTGTGAGATTTGCAGTTTTCCAGCAACTTTTTCTGTACACCAAGCCTTTAAAATTTCTGCAAATTAAATTAAAAAATTATTTTCTTATTCTTCAACTGAACCCTGTTCTGAGTTGTTACCAGTTCAAGAGCTGACTACTATAATTTAACATTTAAATTTTTCTTCTTGAGAAATACAGGATTCAAAAGATGTTCCTTAAACTGAAAGGATGAACTTCCAACACTTGAGGTTTTAGAAAAAGTCTCCTGCATCCAGTAGTCTTTTGGATCTCCTCTTATTGTGACTTTCTGAAAGCTCAGTATAAATCCAGTAGCACATTTATATGAGCATTCAATTTCTGTGGTGTAAATGGCACTAAATATGTTTTGTTTTATCCATGTAGCAGAGAAGACTCTGTGTCAGATGAATTAATTTATCTAAGAAATGTGTGAACCCAGTGTCATGCATCAGCTCAAAAAATAGTGATAGGCAGTGGTGTAGTGCCTTGCCAAGTGAAGGCGTTCTGAGAGTCTGAAACAGAGTCCAACAGGGTCCAAATACAGTGCATCTCATTTATTCAGTTTTCCAGACTGATATTTCCTTTCAATTTCTCTTTGACTCTTCATCAGTTTGAGTCTCTTCTTTCTCTGAATCCATATAACATTGTTCCAGCTTGTCTTCTTCTTTTGTTTTTTTTTTTTTTTGTTTTACATAGAGATGGGAGGGTGGACACCAAATTTTATCTAAGTAACTTTAGTCACAGCATTAAAAAAAAGGAAAGCACATCTTTACTGTAAAGTGTTAGTTCACTGAAGAGTTTTCATTTTTAAACAACTGATACTTTATTTGAGTCATTCATGGAAATATCCAGCTGCATGAGCACACTCTTCACTTTGTCTTGTGAGTTTCTTGCTGCAATAATGTGATCAGTTTTATTGCTGAAGAGACTTCTTCGACACTCGTTTTCCCATTTTTTCCTCCCAAATATCCCAGAATGCTAATTAACAGGAATAGAAGTAGCAAACAAACGTGATGAAGGAAAAAGCACTCGATTTAAAGCAACAAAAACATTTGCTCCAGTTCATTTTGTTTGGGACATGCAAATAAAGAACTGCACACTTTACAGTGAGATATGTACACAGCTTGGCAGAGGTTTTATAGCTGAAATTCCACTATTCTCTGGCTACGAAGAAGAGTCCTAAACAAATATCTTAAAAGTTCTTTTTGCACCTTTTTGTATCAACGTCAGTTTCCAGGACTGCATCTGAGAAAGCTATTGTATTAACATTTTTGCCAGTATTTACTGTGATAATTAATTCTATCATATAGTCTGTTTTCCAATGCATATAGTGTTTTCCAACTCTTCTTTTTTTTAATTATTTTTATTTTCTGAGAATATAATTATTCTGGACTCCAGAAAAGGATTCCACAATTTTCCCTGTTTAAGGGGAATGACGAAATGTTGGAAGTATTTGAAGCCCAAGAAGCTTCTGAAAAGATTTACAGAAGTTAATGCTATAACTGTCCAGCCTGGAGAGTTGCCACTTGGAAGGACCCTGCTTAGACTTTGAACTTAATTTGTCAGCATCATATCTTTAAAAAGTAACCTTCAGCACTTCAGTTGTCTCCCCAAAACTGTAACGCTACTGCATGGGTAAACCAGGGCACACCTGCATGAGTCCAGGATACCCGAGGAATTTGTCACACAGATATTCCCAAAGAACAGTGAAAACCTCCTATGCTATAAGCATCTTCTGTCACTCCCTTGCTGTGTGTTACTGGCGTGAGGCAGTCAGTGAGCAAGGGTTTTGTGGTTCCTTTATGCCCAAATAATCCTGGCTACTAAAATAGCCTTTTTGAGACTGCTGGCATCTACACTAGCCATCTTTGCTATGCACCAGCCCCATCAGGGTTCCACAACCAGGAGTAAATAAAGTTGGACTAAAGCAAATTTTGCACAGCCTGGGTGCCACACTGGGCACTCCCTTCACCACTCAGATGCTCTGATCTTGCTTTTGTGCTGAAAAGTTTATGTAGAAATAGCAAGAATGTATTTTTACATAGTGAGTTTCTATTATTTTCTTTTTGCCCCAGTTGTAAGCCTAGTGGTAAGATGTTGCATCCTGGGTTTTAGCTGCAGTAAGAGACATAGCATTTGTGAAATACTGTGAATTCTTACATAGTATACACAGCCTATAGTATTTTTGGTGGAAGCTGCAGGTTGCTGGGTGAATTAAGAGGTTACTAATCTTCTTCCTGTCAAGAGACAACTGAATTTCTTCAGCTGAAAAGCACTACTGGTCAGCTGTCACTGGAGCAATACACTGCTTTCTAAGAAATCCTAAATGTAAGAAATCTAAGAAATCTAAGAAATGTATTCATCTGTTTTGTGAGGAAAAACATCTGCATATTTTGCCATCTACAAAACCTTACGCACAACAACACATAACTTGATGAATGACTTTCTAGTACACTTAGAAGGGCTTCTAAGACAACCAGCCTTTGACTTTGGCAGCGTAAGCCATCTAATCTAGACTGATGCACGGTCTAAAATAAATCATATCTGTGTGACAAGCTAAATATCTGGAGTCTTTTTCTCTGTTAGTAAAAACAAAATCTATTCTAGGTGTGAATTGCTGAGTTTTTAGCAGCAAGTAAAAGATGTAACCAGTCTTAACTGCCTCTGGGTATTGACCAAATAATTTTACATAAGGAAAGAAATTAATTCCTTACTTACTTGTAAGCTGAGATTTCTCTCATTTGAATTTTTAACACAGCATTTCTGATCTTCCCTAAAGAATACTCATGGAATAAAATCCTGATCCCAGTTAATGTAATGGCAGTCCTCCCACCGACATTTTGGGAGCAGAGACTTAACTCATAGCCTGAAAGCTGATAGTGGCTTTAACTCACTGAGCTGAAACCTGAGATCCAGAGGGTAGGGTATACATTAATTAGATAATTAGTTTATTTCTAGCCTGTATGCCAACAAGCAAGTAATAATGCATGTTTGTATCATTTCCAATGACACAGGGAACACAACTACTCCCTACAAGTAATACAAGAGGCAGCAAATATTTGTCCCACCCATTTTTTTCTGTCTTCAGAAAGATAGCCTATATTCTGAAATATTTCATTGACTTCCTGAACCTAGATCATAGTCACTGTTTTTAAGAAAAATAATTCCTTAGATTGTACCAGTAAATAGTGACCTTCATATTTAATGTGCAGAATTTTAAACCACACAAAAATAAGTAGGAGTTTTCATTTTGTTTACTACATATATACACACACACTACTTAAAAAGATTTGCCTGCATTTGTGAATACTTGCAGATTACTCCTTGAGTGCAAATTATATAATTGATCTGTTCCATTTAATAATTAAATGAAAGACAAACCAAGATATTTCTGAACAGTTTTTAAATCAACTGTAGATATACTGGGAGATATTCCACTATATTTTTGAATATTACATATGTCTTTCTGATGGTATGGTCTTTCAAAGCAGCAAGGAAACAAATAATTTCTAGAGTTTTCCCAGATTCCCAAGTGCAATAAGCAACAGAAAAAGTAGATAGCCAGACACCTACATGCACTTAGAGATTAAATTACCTGCAGTGAACTTCAAGGGGAGAGCCTATGTTGCAGGAAGGCAGAGCTTGGATGCAGCACAGCCAGGCAAGTCGTGTGCATCTGATTTGCTGGCTCAGTGTCCTGGTAAATGAGGTTGTTAAGAAAGAGAGTTCAATTTTAGAAGCAGGGACTCCTCTTGTGCTGATGTGCAGCATGCGGAAAATGAAGCAGGGCAGTCACAGGAATGTTTCCAGTGTCCATTAGTTTCTTCACCAGATGAGCTTGGCAAAAGGAGTTCACAAGCACACAAAACAGAGGCATTGCCTTGTTATAGAGAAGATCTCTGCTCTGAAGCTAAGAAAAGTGAAGTCTTCAGGGGCATTTCCATACAGAAAGCAGGGTCAAGGAAGAGCTAGGCCTATAGATCTTTCTGGTGAGACATCGGCTGATCTCACATTAACATTTTTCTCCCCAAGTGCTCTGCTCCTATAAGTAAGTCATATTTTACTTGGGAGAAGCCTTTCTTAGTCACTGCTCTTACCTCCAGGGCCTGGCTGATGAAGAACAGTCTCTGGCAGACATCAGATTCAGTCAGACCTGCTGCAGAATGGTGGCTGAGTGCCAGAGGAGCCAGGGCCAGGGGTGGGAGAATGCTGTGTCTCCACCAGGAGAGAGAAAGAAGAAAGATGGAAGGTAAAGGGTGTAGGACAGGCTGGCAAGGGATCACAGGGATGGTTTATCTCTCACAGGTATAGAAATAGCTGACTTTGTGTCCTCTGCTCCTCTCAAACCAGGATAAGCAGGCAGTGGTCATCCTGAAAGAAAAAAAGAAGAAAAAATGTCCAGATAGGTGAGTGGTACCAGAACTAACAATTCTGTAATAAATATACACTAGTCCTCATCTGATAACCATAGTAAACAGGATAGTGAGTGTTTAGATAACCCTGGTCTCTTTCTTCAACATTAAGTTATAAATTAAGTTTTCATGGAAAGGAGATTTTCAAGTAGAACAACACTGCCTTGTTTAATCTTAATATTAAAATTAGCCATAGGAATTTGAGTTATGTCAAAACTTACTCCAGCCTTGAATGAAAATGGAAAATTAAGTTTTAATGCTGTTAAAACATCACAAGTGAAATGGCAACCAAAGATGTTCAAAGATCTGTGGTCAAAGAAGATGTTTAAAAAGCAAGTCCCAGTAGGTGCTTTAATTAACGTGCATGTCTTGACCCATGGAAGTTAATAGTAAGATTGCCATTTGCTTGAGCAAAAAAGACATTCTTCAATTTGACATGCAATTTCCTGGTCTAGGGATGGACCAAGATCTATGGGCTAGAGCTATTCAATCTGGTTGCCTTAGCAGATTTGCATTCAGTAGGTCTTGTCCTGTTGCAGCACGAAATAAAGATTTCATGGGGGAAGCCGCTTTAGGAAATTTCTGAATCTCCTACACCACCTCTCCTTACCTGCCTCTAGTTACTCCTCTTGCCTCTTCACAGTTTCACAGCACATACTCCCACATCTGTTCCCTGCAAAGACCCCTTCAAATAAATCTGGCATATATTCAGCCCTGAATGCAAAGGCAGGCCATTGGTTATTGGTTCTCACTGGACAAAATATTTTATCTGAAATTACTTGCTTTCAGGAAAAAAACCAACAAAACTTCCCCTGTAGCTACAGGAAACAGTCTCTGCACTTGCTTGCCTTCCCTAGGTCTGGAAGCTGATAAGCGAATCTTTCTGCTTTCAAAATCTCCCACAACATGTCTATGTGTTTTTCTGTTCACTTCCAAATGATCTCACTGTTTTCTCTCCACTTCATAATTAACCAGCAACTTCTAATCATTGTCTTTCTCTGAGCACACAAACACAGTTAATCAGTGATTTGATGTCACAATGGAGCCTCCTGAATGGATTGCGCAGAAAACATCTTATGCTGTGTTGCTTTTTACTTTAACTTTCAAATAACTTCCTCTTTAGGAAGATCTTATGGTTCCTTGCTGTTCAGGCACAAGCACATATAATGATGTATTACTATCTTTAGACTATTATGGCTCAGCTACATGTTGCTTTAATGACACACACGTAATTGCTCTCAGTCAGGATGACCAAGCACTGCACTCCCAGAATTACTGCAAAGTCATTAGTTACTCACTTTTGAAATTGGAGAAGCAAACTACATGCTCTGGGTATCAGGGATGGTGTGAATATAGGTATAGTGAATACAGGTCTTTGGGACCAGGCAATAGAGCACTAAGTGGGATTCTGTTTGGGCAACACACACACACAGTGTATTGATTTTCTAACTGGAAAACAGTCCCAGCAGAGCTTGAGATTGTGAACTAAGCTGTAAAAAACAAATCGGTTAAATGGCATCACAGAGGGAAAATATCACCTTCATATTTAAGGTGAGTTTCTCCAGCTTGCATTACAATAATGTTTGTAATTTCAAATGAACAGCTGCAGTCATAGGAAAAAATGTGTCAGACAGAATTTATAGAATGTAAAGCAGATAAGACCTTTATGTTAGCTTTTAAGCAAAAACATGTGATTCCATCAGTATTGTTGATGTTAAAACAGTCAAGGTTATGAAGAAAATGAGTAAAATGAGTAAAATAGGCTTATGGTGTGAATCACACCACTGAGTTCACATTAAAAGGAAGCAGAGATTATATATTTATCATCGTAATCTGCACTTCATGACTCACGCAAACTCAAAAAAATAAAGTATGTGAATGATTAGGCAATGAAGATAGGTGTTAAGGAGGGAGGGACAATGGAGAATATTATTAAGATTATAAAAACAACTTGATCTATTTATTAATTTGAAGCTAATATGTTGCTCTTCCAATTATCCTAAAAATAAACAGAGGGTTTTTTTTTTTTTTCTGTGTGAAGGGCAATTCCAGCAATTTGGATGACAGTCAAATATGTTTGAATGGCAGGCTGCATAAAATGATTTAAGGCTTTATTTGGCACATACTTTTCATGTAAATCAGTATGCTTATTTTTATTATGATTCCTCACCTTCATGTGTGTAAAGCCATAAATCCCATCTTTATAGTTCAGAAACTGGATGAAGAGTGGCAGATGTAACATCTAAAGCATCAAGCCTAACTCATAGTGTAAAAATTTTTTTCTACCAGATCATTCTGGGTATTACAGTTTTTGCTGATTTGGATTTTTTTCTTAGCTTCATTTTATGTATAACTTAAAAGCCATGCAACAGTACATACTTTATTGGTACTTCCAGCTCTAAATATTTCTTGTGTTTTTTCTATTTAGAGCTGGAACAGTGGTTTTCACCATCTTACTATTTCAAATTCCCATTTTCTGCAACCTGTCTACAAGGGGCAGGACTACTAAAGATCTTTCTGGCCAAATGTAAATATCTCAAATAGGACTCTCAGTTGTTGAGCTGGTTATCTGGGTTTCCTTTCTAGTCAAAGGAGAGAAAGAAGGTCTTACAAGTAGTTTCTTCAAGTAGTTTCATCCAGAGGTAGGTATTTAAAAAGCCTGAGATAAATCATGTCTCCAAGCACCTGTTTCTTTCTTCTGTAAGGAAGAACCATGGGAAGCTGGCTCAGGGGTTCCCGACTGAAGCCAGGAAACATGAGTTCCACACAGAAAGTCTGATCTGAGACTGAGTAAGTGGGCAAAAGGAACAGAGGGAGGGCACAGTAAACACATCTCACGGTTACAGGGCATGGCTATGCAATGTGTATGAATTTGACAGGCCAAATTCAGTTTCTTCCAACATCTAAAAAATCAGGATAAAGATACTATGAGAGAGACTGTCAGGAAGAAGGGAAGTGAAAGAAACCCATATATGGAAATGCAGAGGAGGAGATATATGAAAGGTAGGCTGGGCAAAAAGGCGATGGGGAACAGAAAATGTAAGGGAAGATCTTATTTTGTTGTCATCATACAGGGGCTGATAGTCTTATGGGGTCTTGTCACCTCAGTCACTTCAACAGACCTGCAGAGACATAGCTGAAGGAATCACAAAGCTAAATATGGAGAAAGCAAGGTTGAATGGATCCGTGTAGATAAGATTAGAGTTTCTCTGAACCAAAATTACATCTCTGGCTGTTAGCATTTCTCACTTGCACATCTCTGCTTACTCAGGGAGCCTGGGAATGGTACAACTGAAGGTCCCAGGACTAGTGCTGTAAGTAATATTTTTGATTTCTTCATAACCAAGAGAAACCAGAAATCACTCCTAAATACAGAAACACAGTTTTGGGAGATTTCTGAACCAGTAACACCAAGATGCATGTATTGGAAACATTTTTATCACTAGCTTGGAGATTGTTAACCATAAGGTTTCCAAATGGCTTTTCAGGACACTTCTTTTTCTTCCACTTAGCTTTGATGATAGGCAGAACTGAATAAAAATGTTGTGACTTGGCTTTTTCAAAATAGGTTTGGTGTTATTTGTTGGCATGGGATTAAATATCTTCTCTGTGCAGCAGCATGCATATTGATGTCCATAAACAAGAAGCAAGAATGTCTTAAATCATATCTGCCATATATTTTGGAAATTATGAGCTTTGTTTATACTTATATAGTCTTAAATTGACATGCTTAGAAATTTCAGGCTTGCTGGTGAATTCAACAGACTGCAATTTCTTTTCTAATCCAGATATAATTTGGATTAAATCATCTGGATAAGATAGACATTTACCACACAAAAAAAGAACCTGGCTGTATTCTGCAACACTAATCACGCAGAATAACACCATGTCATTACAACACTTTGCTACATTTTCAAGGATCAGTATTTGCAAGAGTAATCACAGGAGAATAGGGACAAGAATAAATTTAATTTTTAATAAGCAACAATCTGGAATCTCTTTATCTAAAAACTTTACCTGGACAGTATGAAAAAATCACTATCCTGGGATATTAGGCATAAAAAGATTCAAACTGATTTTTTAAATGAACATTAAACTCCTCTATGCATTTCAGTTTTTTAAAAAAATAATTGAAACCAGAAATGGCAACATTTTAGATAATGCGAGAAAAGGAATCCATTATACATAAAGTTTCACCTAGAGATCTAATTAGCATAAACTACTGATTAACTCAGGTGAAGATATTTTATAAATGGCTGGTTTGTCCATTTAATATCACAATAATTATTTAATAATTAATATTTTTGTATCATGGACAGACTTTTGTTCACTAAAGTAAAAATAATTAAAAATCCAGAGGAATGTATATTAATGAGTGAGATTAACAAACAGTAGAGAACAGGGATGAGCTAGACAAAATTAATTTCTATGCTTCTTTTGGGAAATTAATACTACTACTCAGTAGCATTAGCAGGAATGACAATTACTTTGCTGATTCTCTGGCTTGAGAGCTAAGGGACTGGTTTTAGTACTGGGCTAAGTGTTCCACACATTACATGTCATCTTCTGCAAATCTTTACAGAAGTGGCCTTTTATTTCTAATTCCTTGATTTCTGAGTAGTTGGCCTGAATTTCAGACCTGCTAGGTGCATACAGATCCTTTTAACTGTAATCAAAGTGCATAGCAGTCTAAAAAATTACCTTTCAAGGTGTGCCAATTTGGTTAATCAGAACTTAAACAGCTCAAAGGAAATGATTGCTTGGAAATGTGGGCTCAGTGATGCTGCCTCCATTTCTTCTTTTGCAAAATGGAGATAACATTTTCCATTAATCGCTTAACAAGAAGCTTGTCATAAAATGACTTCCTCCTATATATTTTAATGTGAAAATATCAACTAAAAGGATGGCAGAGGAGTGATTTACAAACATTCTAGATAGGCAATTGCACACTGATTACTGCATATGGAGACTAACTCTTTCCAGATTTTGGTAATAAAAACAAAGTATGTGTGAAAAATTACAGTAGGGCTCTGCTAAATCATTTATCCACAGTGTTTGAATACCGTTTCCCATAAAGGAGCAGCAACACTGTCAGTCTTGTGACTACAGTACTGAGGAAGGTGAAAGATAGCATCTTTGGAATGAAATTGGAGAAATATGATTCATCCTTTTTGTCACTTGCCAAGCTTACCTTGACATTTATTTCTTTGCTGGAGTGCAGAACTTGTTTACATAAGTTTTCCCCATACAAATGCATCTGGATTTCCTCTGAACTGTCATCATCCTGCAGGGATATTCAGTCTACCACCTCATGGAATTTTCTTTTCTAATGACACTAAGGTAAATGGTACTGTAGGCCTGAATTCATGGCAGCCTCATATTTTGAAAACTTCATATCGCAGTGGGAACTCTGCAACCTCATCCTGACTTTAAAGGATGAAATCAAAACTTAGATGTGAGCTTGTTCAGACCTATCTGGGTGGCAGCTTTACATCTTAAGATGTTCTCAAATGACAAAACACTGCTGAATTACTGAAAAAAAAAAAGTGATTGTTTAATGTGGTATATAGGGTTTTATTATTTAGGTCATGTCAGTATGAGAAGGGCTGAAGCCATGTATTCCTGATCCATTTCAATTCAAATCAAAATGAATTTGTTTAAGCAAATCACTAGATTTTCTCTGCACAAGAAATATATACACAGTTAGGGGTCACTTCATTGGAGAAGAAGAGTAATTTTTTTAATTTCTCTTTTACTGCAGTTTATGTGATAGTACAACCAAATCAAAACTTGGTTCAGATTAATATAGTAGTGTACTGGTACAAGCATAACCAGCTTTAGCATTATTTAGGCCTTCTGAATGTATGTTCATGAGGGGTTTATATTTCTCACCAGGCAAGCATCTTAAATGTAGGTATATTTGGGCAGATTTTATGGTCCAGGCAAACTACCCTGGTGCCATACAAATTAAGGCAATTCTGTTCACCTTCACAGGCATTGTTGTGCAGTCACAAAGCAGTCACTATCACAATACTAAGGAAGCATGTCCATAGTCTAAAGCATACTGATCCCTAAAATGCATTCCATTTAGATATCTATCTGTATTCACAGGTATGCTTTTTACTTCTTTGCCAAGTACTTTTGTCTTGTGATCACATTGACAAACCAAACCCTTCTAGATTATTGCACATTATCGGAAAAATAAAATAGGGAATATTTGTCTCATTTAAACAGATCACAATTCTCATGACAGAAGCATCTAGGCATTAAGCAACATACATAATAACCTTTACTTCTTACTATGTCATGATGACATCAGAAAAGTAACCCATTTTTTTCCACAGCCTCTGTATTGCTTAGCAAAACTATTTAGTCCTACCTATTTCACATTTATAAAGTGAAAGACGCAAAATAAGTAAGAATGTATTGTTGCAAGATCTTCAGTGACAGTATCATCAGAGGCACATTATACCTGTAATTAGTTCAAGGAGATCTGAAGCTGCTGTAAGATATAATTTAACTGAGATAATTGTAGCCTGGATTGTATCTCCCGTTATTTGTTGTGTTTGGCAAAGATGACTATGTATTTTTAATTTCTATATTTTGTATACATCTGTTTGATTTTAATGTTGTCTGTAATTAACTACATAAGTTGCTCTTTATTTAGTGCTTTTGCTGTATGGCTGTAAGCCAAACTACACAAATAAGTAAACAAATGGGCCCAGGGGGTTGTGTGAATATATGTTATCTGACAGTCCTCAGGGACCCATGCTTCAAAAGGGATGTGGGGTTTTTTTCATTTTGTCTTGTTTTGTCTAGTTTAAGGTGTATTACTTCCTTAGAGTGGTACCAAATAGTTTTTAGATAAGGTTTTAGATAAGGTTTGCTCCTATCTCTTTCTGTGCTAAACTTCTCCCAGAATCCATGGACTATTTCTGATTTTTGTGTGTGACACTTTCAGCCAGGTGATCAGAAAAACCTTACTGCTAGGGAACTAAAGAGATTAAGGACTAATTCTCATTTGCATTTCCTTCCAGCCATGATTAGGTCTCCATCACCATGTGGCCTTTTCCTTTAAATAAACTGTTCAATGCCAAAAACCTGAAACGTGTCAAAGTTCTGGCAAGACTCTTTCTACATTACATCGTTACAATTTTCTATTCTGATTAAACTTTTGGGGTGAAATAGTTCACTGTGTGTACTGATATATCTTGATTTTTGGATATGGGATAAAACCAGCTATTCCATAACTCTCTGGGTTTGGTTTGTACTCAGGAAAACAGGAAAAAACAAATGGAGCTGGTGCATGCTGTGAGGGAAACTCTCACACGTGCAGTGCAATGCAATGCTTCAAGAGTGCCAGCCACTGGATCCAGTGAGAACCCTGTCTGTGAGGAATGGTCAGCACCTAGACAATATAAAGCAATAACAACAACCAAAAAATTATTTGTGCACATTTAGGAATGCTGTTTTGCTCATATACATTAGGTACACATACCCTTACAGCAAAGGAAAGCTACTGTTTAAAATTATTCCTGTGTACCATGGAAGAGAACGAAATCAGACAGTGAAGAAAGTCCTTTTCCAGAGAGCATAGCCACAGGACCCTTGACAAGGGATCCTCCTCTTTGCAAGAGCACTAGACCAGGGTATATATTATGTCACAGAAGAAATTCTCTAACTTTGACTCAGACAGTTCAAACAGAAATAAGTCAGAGTACTGTGCAGCAATAATTGCTAGCTGAGGCACTAATTGGAACAAATTGCCCTTGGGGGGGAAATTAAAAACAAAGGGATAAGCTTCCCATGATCTTTGCACTGCTGTATCCATTTACAACAGCAAAACAGTGGGCAGGAGCAGCAGTGGTCTCAGAATCAGCTATGAAATCTAACAGGTCACAGCAGGAGCCATGAGGCCACTCTTTAGGAGGGAGAGAATGAAACTGGCTTAAAGACGTATGTTGTTCTTGGATTAAATGCCTGAAGAAAAAATATTAAACCTTTAGGTTTCTCATTCAATATAGAGATGATAAACAACCTGCAGTAATAAAAGCACCTTTCCTGTGAAAGGAACATACTCTAGTAAAGCAAGAAACATTGTTTGGTTTCTTATGTTCCCTGGAGCAACTTGTAAAAAATATTTTGGCACCTTCTACTCATATAATTTCCCACTGCCTAAATTATTAACTGAGAGCAAGAAATTGCATCTTCTTCTGACAGAGTCCTGAAACTCAGAAGTACACAGAGTATGACTTATGGGGCTAAAATGTACTCTGGGATCTTTAGGCATAGTCAGCCTGCTACATTTCCATTTTGCTCGTTTTCAAAATCTATTTGAATAATGTCACTGGGTGATTCTACTCCACTGGATTGCCCATGGACAATACATTCTATTTTTCTGGGAAGGAGATCCTTTTTTGTCTAATTTTCTGGGTTCTGTCTTGAATACATGTTTGTAATGACACTACATAGATAACTTAGCCTACGCTGAGTTCCTGTATGTATGCAGTGATAGTTCCCATCATCCTTGTTTGTTTACTTTACCCTGAACAGCAAAGAGTCAGCTACTAAAGTCAGTGTGATAATGTCTGAAGGACAGAGTTGAATTTTGATTTTTTTTTTTTCCATTCTGAAATCTGTTATCCCAGAGGTGCTATCACTGTTTCTCTTGGGCTCAGCCTTGGCCAGCAGTGGGTCTGTATTGGAGCTGGCTGAAATTGGCTCTGTGAGACATGGGGAAAGCTTCTGGCAGCTTCTGACAGAATCCATCCAGTAGCCTCCCTGCTACCAAAATCTTGCCATGCAAACCTAATCCAAGGCCATACTGAGGACATATCACTATGCATTTGCCCTGGTTTTACATTCTTACATAAACTGCTATGGCCATGACAGAGACAGGATACTGGGCTGAGTGGACTCTTTGGTCTGACCCAAATTCATTATTCCTCTGCTCCTGTATTCTTCTGATGACTTGATTTTCTGTTTCATTCACTCAATCTCCAGTCTTCAGGGCCCATTACATTCTTATAAAGGAAATTAGATAGACAAATTATTCTTGACAATTCCTCAAGGGCTACTGCTCCTTACTACTTGCTTTGTTATCCTCTCAGGATGCATAGAGACAGGCTGGGATACCTCTTATTTGCATTTGCTTTTGATGGATACTAATTTTTTCCTATGAAAACAGCCAGTAAACTTTTCTATGCAATAACTCTTATTTAGCTTACTAGATAAAAAGTGCTAAATTATTGCTTGAATAATTGCTAAATTCAGCAAAGATAGATCTGAGGCCTCGGCATTTAGTGACCTGTTTGGGTTGTTTATCTGAAAATGATGGTGTATGAGTTACACTGGAACACCTAAATTTTACAGCAGAAATGTGAACAGTGTCTTTGATCATGATGTATCAGAGCAGACTGTGACATTTGCTTCAGAAGAGAAAGTTACTAATGTTGCTGCCATCTTTTAACCCATCCTTGGACCTCCATTTTACAGTTAGTTGCAGCACTCTAAAAAATACCACATTCAGCCACTTTCCTAAGTGTTGCAGAAGAGGCAAACCAGGAATCATAAGACACACACAGTACAACAATCATGGATTCAGTTTTGATTGGAGGGTCAGAACATTTAGCTCTGACTGTATGGAGATGCCAAATCCCACACTGCAAGTACCAGTGATACAACAAATTACTCCATTCGTTGGTTACTGCTGACATGGCCTATTTCTCATTCAAAGACAATATTAGGTCTTCAAATTCCTCCTATTGACTGTTGTTTAGACAACTACAAGATTTTAAGACATCTATTGCCGCTGTTTTAAATAAGCCATCAGTAACATTTTTGCTGGCTGTGTATAACTTAACTTGCTAGTTTTGTTTCTCTTAACATGGTAATTATACAGCTTCTAAGAACACCTTGAGAGAAAAGGAATTTCAGAGAAGTCATGGTCAATGGGAGTTTATTTTAAATTTTTAAATAGGTTTTAATTCTCTGAAACTCTAGCTAGGTCTGTGCATCTTTCTTACATATTTTTACCAGGTCTGTATGTGGATAAGTATATAGCTCAACAAAATACAGGTGAAATTAATTAAATCATGGTGGAAACATGGTTTTATTCTACATCATTAAATTCTTTAAGCGTAATGTATTCCTAAGACTAGGCCCATGAGAAAAATCTTAAGGTGCTTCTGCCCAGAATCACAAATTGAGGTAATTAACATCCCTTGCCATTTTTTTCTTTCATTATCATTTTTTCTTATTCTTACCTTGCAAAGTGAAATGGAGAGCGTGTTTATATCAACATTGTTACTAATAGCTTGATGGTGCCATTATATTATGGTGCCAGTGTATTATCATGACATAACTTATAAATTGCTATACAAATTGTAAGAAAACCACGTGATTCATCAGAATATCCCATATTCTGAATTGATCATTTTTCATTGTGTAGCTTTAATGAGATTGAAAAGTTTAAATCTTTTCATTCAAAAGCAGAAATTGGCTGAAGGGGAAAATAATAAATGTTTGTTCTCTAAGTCAATGATTTAATTCAAAAGATTGAATTATAAAGTTATATATCCTTAGAATAACTTAATGAATCTCAGATGCTTTTTAAATTAAAAAAAACAAAACAAAACAAAACAAAAAATACAAACCAACTTCTGGACTGACCCAGAGTGCCCATATCAATTAATTGTTGGGAGTTTGATTAGCCAGTTCATTGAAATTTGTTTGTTGTTTTAGTTTTATTCAGCTTAGCTGAAAGTAGAAGTATACAATACAAAAAATGGAACTGTCACTCTGTTTCTCTTTTGTTTACATCTGTTTTCTTTGTTGCTAGACAACATGTTGTTTTTTAGTTGATTTCCCATAATTTAAAAAATCCCACTATAGCAGATAATATGAGAGAAAGTAAAACAACATACTGTCTCTTTTGTCCTAATAATGGGGAGGTATTTGTCTGGATAAGGACACAGTTGCTTCTTAGTATAAATTACTTAATTATTTTCAGTAGGGCTGTTGTGTGAGCTCCAGGACTACGCAGTCTAATCTGAAGCAGAACTCTCAGTCTTTGAAAGAATGTTTCTGGGTATGATCTTCGCAGGACAGACTACTAGGTCACCAGGGACTGGGCAGATTGGGTTTTATTAGTACTTTTTGTTTTGTCTTAGAAGAGAATGTGAATAATAAAGAAACATCATTTTACAGACATTGTTTTCTATGACCATATACTTTTAATTCTTTGTATTTTTAGGCAGAGAAAAGGCCACTGCCAAAAAAAAGATAGTCTTCACAATAGCTGAATATAGCACTTGCAGCAGAATTAGTGAGATTTTTAATAACAGCCTAGTTTTTTTAGTGACAAAAAAAGATTTTATGCTATCAATGTAATCCATGAGGTGGTAAATATCAGTAAATTTTTAATGTGTACATTTCAGCGGTGCCTTTTCAATGGAAAAGGGGGAGAGTGGCACCCCATTAGTACCATCTAATGCAGCTAGAACCACGTTGTTGTGTACTCACAGGGCAGTTCCATCCTCCTGGATAAAAATAAATTTAATTCCATCTAAGTTTGTATATGGATGGACAAGCCTGTGTGCATGGCTTTGCAAAGAGCTCTCCCTCTGCATAAACACTCTCTGAAAGCCAAAGCTGGAGGCCAGTTCAGTCAAGATATATACCGGTTTAACAACAAATTGTACTTAAGATGTTTTTTTTAATTGACATATCTGTGAACAGTGAAACCCCTACTTTAATCTGGATTGTATCAAGCAATATACTCACAACTTTGTGGGAAAACAAGCCCTGGCCCTACCCAAATCTTGTTCCTCTGCACAGAGTTTATAGAAAACTATGCAGCAGCCTGCATTAGTTACAGTGCAATCAAGGATTCACTAGGAGGGGAGAAAAGGATTTGTCCTTATGTGACCTCTGCATATTATACCTGTAATTACTTGTGGGAGATTTCAAGATAACATAAACTGAAGTTATATTGGAGATGGAGGTAGAATTATCACATAAATTTATGTAAGTTTAAGGAGCACATTTTAAATTCTTAATTCATTTTTTTTTTTTATATATCCCTATTAGCCAAATGCTTGCAACAGTCCAAAGATGAGCAAATGCCAGTATAGCAAGAGTAAATTTAGCATCCACCACTATGCTAATAAAAAAGTTTTCCAAAACATAAGGCACAAGGAAGGGTGATTTCACGGTTGTTTTGTTGTTATGGGTGTTTTTTTTGCAGATTTTCCTCTGGAAAGATAGAATGATCCTCTTGGGGAAAAAAGAGGGCTCACGTAGAAGCTTTTTCCAGGGCAAGCAATACACATATACAAACCTACACATACAAACACAGAGAGATATATACCCTATGTTGCTCAGAGCCATTACATCTGGCTCCAGCAGAAGAAGGCCTGTCAAATGAGTCTTTCACTGTGCACATAGGGAAAGCAGAAGCAGAAATAAATATTTGAATAAATGTTCAAAGACATGCTGCTCAGCACTGATTTTGAAGTAGCTTACTTCCAAATGCTTGTTGCATGTTTGCTTACGATGTTGTACTTTATTTTCTTGTCTCTGTCTTGAATCATATTCTGTCTTTTCCCCTCTGCCTCCATTTATTTGGTCCTTACACCCCTCCAGCCTTTTTTGGTAAACACCATAGTAAATTTTAATGCAGGAGCACATATGACTTCACTTTATTAAGCTTTTAGTGCTCAGCAATACTAGTATAAACATTTCTGGTTTTACATTTTTCTCTCAATTGTTTAATCTGCTGTCTGTTTAAACTAGACACCAGCAGGGTTGCAGTCCTTAGCAGGCAATCCCATTCCTCCAGTGAGTATGCCTATTTTGTATGAAGCATGTGATGTTAGAAAGGTTTGTTAGCATATACAACAATGAGACAGGATGCCATCTATGGTTTTTGTTGGAGCCTATTATCTTACACAGTAGCTACAACCTGAAAAGTGTAATTTAAATACCTCAAAGTTCTTCTTTAGTGTGGTGCAAGATATTTTTATATGTGCAACTCCTGTTATTATCAGTAGGATGTGTATCTACTTTGTGCCCTACTCCTGGCATGGTACATTAACAAGGAATTTATAGCTGCACTCTAAAAGAGCAAGAATTTCTGTATAAGCGCTGATGAATATATACTGGAATATCTTGTTTTTACCATGTTCAAAGGAAGAAAAGTCTGGCAAAGAAAAGTCTGTACTTGATGTACAGCTTCAAGAGCAACAAAGGAATAATGTATAGCTGAAATGCCTCACCATCAGTGAAAGGCTCTGAAAAGCTGCAGCAGCACATAAATTAAGAGCCACCCACCATTCTGTGCCAACTACGACTTAGTTGGGAAACTATGTAATGATTAAACAATGAAATTAAACACATAGGACCTGGTACATTTAAATATTTAAATGCCACTTTTCATAACAAATCATACTAATGTATAACAGTGAGTCTGACCTTGCTTTAGGATGGCCTATGACATTGCAAGCAAGACAGATAACTTTGTGCATTCCTCTGCATCTTCAGTTATGATCTGTGTTCTCCCATAAAGGTAGGTCTACCTATATGAGATCTTGATTATGAAATTTCTTTGGTTTTATATATTTATCCAGGATATGACAGGAATTTTTAAGTTAAATGAATCGGCTTTCATATAAGCATAAATCTCAAGTAAATCCATTGACCTCAGTAATGCTACAGGAAAATGCAAGTCTGTCTCCTTGAGGCCTTCTACTTAAAAGTTTCTTCTTAATATTTTAACTACTACTCACATTATTTTATTGGACAACTCCATGGCTTTTTTCAGTGGAATTATTTCCCCACTTTATCTGCAATTCAGGTAAACTTCACAGTAGAAAGTTCACTCAGATGTCCTTCAGGAAAGAGGGATTACAGGCAGGAGAAAACCTCCATCAGAAGAAAACCTTTGAGCCAGCTGTGTAAAAAAGAAAAATACTGCTATGCATATCCAACAGAAGTCTATACTTCAAAATGGGAGGGTCAGTAGGAGTCTATTCAGAGGCATACGGAGCGGGAGTTCTCAATCTTTTAGTGTTTTTTTGTGTCAGCAAAGAGCTGGTTATAAGATGTTGGCCCCACCTTGTTTCCATGTCAAAACTATATTAAAAGATGCATGTAAATACATTAAGTGCTTTCCTAAAATTAATTCCCTTGAAAGCCATTGCATGACTGTAACAGCATTGTGCAGTCATTGAGTAACTTGCTACCGTCTGTTTATGACACATCTACAGGGGATTGGTAACAGCTAAGCTCACTTAACTAAGAGGTCAAAACAGCAAGAAAAACAAGGTAACTTAGGGTCTAACTCTGGATAACAGCTCGAGTCCAGATCAACATTTTCCACAGATCTCAACTCAGGTGCCAAGCAGAGCTGAACCAGACTTGCACTGTCACTGTCTTAGCCAAGGTTTTGTGCAGCAGGAGGGGGTGGGAAAAAGCTCAGGCTGAGACTATGCTGCTGTAAAGGTCACTAAAGATTGTCAGGAAATGTCTCTTAGCTGAAACTACCTTTGAAATCATGTTAAAGAAAAAAAAAAATAGTGAAAATGGATCATTCTCACAGAAGTCGTTTATCACAGGGGCATTTTCTCTTGGAGCGAATTAATCTTGATGCAAGCTTTTTTAACCAAATTTAATCTTAAAAACATAGAATTTGTGAAACATGCAATAGTCCCTGGGGACTATTACTGTAACCCCACCCTGACACCTGCACATCTTCTCTTTGTTCAGATATTGCCCCAGGGAAAACATTTGCCCCCGCATGCAAGCCTAAGAGTTTATAAGGATTTTCTATCATGCCTGTTCTGTCTCACAATTCCAACTTTTCTTTTAAATCTGTGTAAGTGTATATTAAGTGTGTGCTACGGTCTACTGACACATCCAACATCATCTTCATCATTCATTCTTTTTCAGTCATTCTTGCTTTTATGTGTGTGCATATGTGTATGTGAATCTAGCCTGCCATCCATCCATCTGTCCATCCGTTTGTCCATCCATTCCTTCCTCCCTCCCTCTCTCCCTCTCACTGGGACTGTTGGGCAGCAAGGGTAGTAGAGACATATGTCAGTGTGGCTCAGCCTGTGGCCCTCTCACTCCTAGGCTGAGAGGTCATGTTCAAATCTCATTTCCTGATGCTGTGGACAGAAGTCTAAACAGTTAGTGACTTCATCTCTCAGACAAGATATTGACCTGGGGCTTCTGGATGTCAAAGATTTCAGGGAATATTTTGGAAAGAAAGGGGAATAACCCCAATGCCTTGGCCAACATCCCAGTTTTCAGCAGAACTAGCATCAAAACAGAGTGTGATTAATGCAAAGTACATAATGGCTGCCACATATGCCTTTGCAAGAAGGTCTCTTGCAAACAAGCTTTTTATTCTTTCTTTCTGATTCCAGTTAAAAATCAAAAATTTTCTTTAACTGTAGGACAAGCATTGTAAAATATGTTGGTGCTCTAGTTTACAAAGATTATCCTGACTTATGAATATGTTTTCACTGCCAATTTTAAATTGGTATAATTTAAATGCTTTCAGACTTCCATTCCTCTTAAATAACACTGCAGTCTGTTGTCTGAACTTACTTTCTTCAAACTCAACACCACTGCTCTGATAATCTCTAAAGACAGAATGGTACTTACTGTTCAAAGATGGCATTTTGAGTGTAATAATAAGCTTTTCTCATTCCTATTGCTCTTGAAATTTGATATAGCTAATACTGGAGAAGCTTAAGTGACCAAGTTTAGTTTTATTTTCAGAATTATACTCTCTCCCAAACTATGTGTTTAGAAAATCACTATGTTTTTGCTAGCAAGCACATAGGAACTCAGACTGAGGCTCAGACAGTTCCCACACTGATCACATGCACTTCAGACTTAGTACAGAGAGAAACTGCATTAGAAGCAAAATGTTACCATAAAAATGTATCTTAAGCCACAGAAAAAATTCACTTTTCCAGGTGGTGACGTTAGCCAGATGGTGACTGTGGTAGCCATTTGGGGCAGTCAGCAGCAGCTGACAGCTCCTGGATGGGGAAAGGAATGCTTTCTGAGATCATAGAATATCCAATATTGGAAGGGACCCAAAAGGATTATCAAGTCAAACTCCTGGCCCTGAATAGGACCACCCCAAGGGGTCACACCACGTGCCTGAGAGACTTGTCCAAATGCTTCTTGGATTTTGGCAGGCTTGAGATCAGTGCCTGCCCCTCTTCTTGCCCTCATAACAAAGCTGTAGACTGCTAGGAGGTTTCCTCTCAATCTCCTCTTCTCCAAGCTGAAAAATACCCACTAGCTTTGTCCTTGCAGGAATTAAGTTTCTAAAGAGTGGGACATGAATAAATTAAATGACAGAAACTTGCTCTGCAAAACTGTAGGAAGTACAGAGGTGAAATATATCCAGTTCTGAGATGCAGCCTTAGCTCTGCCCTGATGCCATCTTGGCCAGCTCTGCATGCACTACCAAGCTGCAGTTGCATCTTGGAGAGAAACCATATGACCACTGCAGTAAAATACTTGCTGTAACACCTTCTCTTTGCTATGGCAGAGCTCAACTCCTCAGACACAGTGAGCAGGACACACTTATAGCTGGCTAATCTTCAAGTACTCGGGGTGTTGGCATGAGGTTATTTACCCCTGTGATTACTTCTGTCATTGCAGCTTGGCTAGACCAGGTGAACAGGCAGTGCTTCCCCAGGATGAAAGGCCCCAGTGTTCTGCACTACAATGCCTGGTGTGGCACTGCACCAGGGGCTGTCAGTCCAAAATACTTTTTGGGTGGTTTGTGGTGGGACTCATGGGGAAAATTCTTACATATCTACTTACACTTCCTAAAATCTTCTCTTCTATTTTGCATTTTCTCTGTAAAGTCCATAATGCTTTTCATGCCACATTTCATTCTCTTCATTAATTTTTATAGAAATACAGGTGATATGCAGGTCAACAGAGTTTTGGTATCAGTGATATATAACATCAGGGGGTTATGTTGTTTTGGTTTTTCTTATTATTTGCATCATTTCAACAGGAAAATTGTTGAATTTTCCTCCACATGACCAGGAGTTGGACTTGATGATGCTGATGGGTCCCTTCCAACTCAGCATATTCTGTGATTCTGTGAAAGCATAGAGAATAACTGCAGTGGACAACAAATTAGTTTCTGAATGTTACTGGCATTTAACTAGCACCTACACTTGGTAAGGCAAAGCTACAGAGATTGTGAGACAAGTCGTGAGAAGTGAGGCTGAACATTCACATAAACCTTGACAGTCACCAGGAGAAAAGAGGTTATGGGAGACGACTCTTGGGGAGTTCAGCACCGGCTTCCAACTTCACATCCACTGAATGATGAGTGCTTTGATGAAGATTAAAGAGATGACACTAATGAAGGCTGTTACCTGGTTTTTCAGTAACTATGTGGAAGCTGGAAGACCTAAGGCATTTATTCTAAGACTGCAAAGCTACCAAGTCTGCATATTGTGACCATGGGGCAATACACAGTAAGTAGCAGAGGAGCACAATGAATTTGCTTCCCTTTGCCTCCCTGTGATTTAGAAGAAAATAATATCACAACTTTTCCAGCCACAGCCTCCTGCCTACCCTACCAATGGTAGAGAAAGAGCTAATTTTCCAGGGTTGGGAAAATGTCATTGAAACAATGGGAACACATCTTTACTGTGAACACAAGTGGTTAGAAAGATCCATAATAAATCTTCAGAATAAAACATTTTTCTCATTTAAAAAACCCCAACTTTTTAAACAAAACCCTATATTTTTAAGCTTTTTAAAAGTCTTAGAGGGAACACTTTCCTAGACTGGCATATGCATATTGGTGTTGTTGCCAGACTATTTGAGGAACCACCTATTTTTTCTTTTCTTTCTGGAGCCATTGGGATGCAAAGGCAGATGTGAGCATAGCTTGAAGATTTTGCACTGCCTTGCGAAGTGACTGTTTAATGTGTATTTGTAGACTGATACTGGAAACACTTCATAATTAGTCTGTATTAAAGCCAAAATATTTTTGTTGTGATATTTGAATGTTACATTTTACAGATGATTTGTAAAACAGAAAGGAAAATGTTACCAGGAAAGAGGGTAAGGATAAAAATATCTCTGCTGATTTTGAACTGCCAGACATAAAGGCACTTACCAGAGCAGACTGTGGAGATGTGCACCCAAAGGAGGCCTTAAGGGCATGCTTTGATATTATTTCAGATTCAGAGGAATGTCTGCTTTGTGCTAATTTGTGTAAGTGTAGTTGGCTTGCATATAGACTTTAAATAAACTACATATTTTAAATAAACTTGCCAGTTTTGAAAGCTTGAGTAAATCATCATCTACATAAGAAGTAACAAGCACAGACATTTCTATGAAGATTTTGTCCATGAAGAAGATTCAATGTGCTGACCATTCTTACATGGACCACAGATTGAACTATCATTACCTTTAGTGTACAATGTGGTCAGTATGCTGTGAGTACAAAGTGTACACACAAGTGAGAAAATCTAGTTTGGCCATAAGATGTTATCATGTGGCATAAGATGCCTGTAACCTAGACCATAAAAGCATCCATACAGTACAGTAGAGCCTGGCAAGTAAGTTTTAGGTCCTTCTATGTCCTTACACTTCATAATACAGTCTTTTGGTATTTGAAGGCTGCAAACATCTTGTATGCTTCCTGAATCCACTTCTAGTCCTTCTGCCCTCTTCTGAAAAGTTACTGCCTTCACTTATTAGCTTCTGCACACTCTTGACCAAGTTCGAGGTTGTCCTCCTTTTTTCCTATTTTTTCTTTCTTCCAGTTAAGTTTCTATACTTGCTTTTCAAACATAGCACAGGAAGGCCACTGAGAAATATCTGATGAGCAAGAAGAAAATAGTAAATGAGAAAACCCTTTAAAGTTTTTTCCATAAGGATATAATTAGAAGTATTTAATTTGCTTTAGATGGCTCATTCAGGACAGTTCAGCAAATCCCAGTATTATGAACACATGAAGGACATGACCAAAGGACATGACCAAAAGACTGATGGATGTCAACAGTGATGAGATAACTGCCTATACTTTTGATTCTGACTGATATTTGACTTGCCAGGGTGCCAAAGGATGAGTGGAATAAATTGAAATGGATCAAGGACCTGTGCAATGGGATATTTCAGAGTGATAATACTGCCAGGGTTTCATTGTTATTCCTGGGGTTGTTTTGCAGCCAAGCTTATTGCTGATTCTTCTCCACATGGACTGAAGAAGTTCAGAGTTTCTTTCTTGAGAAAGTCAAGGAGCTAGACTTCAAATAGGTTTTTGGGAACAAGGCATTTTTAAAACACTGGGAATTTTAATGAAAGAAAAGTACAGCTTTGAGATGTAATTGCTGTGACTTTGGGCCATAGAGTTCAAGTCAATAACATGAACAGTCCTAGTTATAGGAACATAGGCATAGTGTGTGAAGGATGAATCACTGATAAATTAATGCAACATCCCAACATGCACTAAAGGAAAAGGATTAAAAGGTAATTCGTCAGCTAGTTTTATTAAATCAGAAAAAAGTTGAGATTTTACCACACAGACTTCAGATTGCAACATGGAAGTAATAAGTTCTATTGGCAAAATAAGTGTGGTTAGACCTTACCAACCTCTATGTAACAGCAGCCACATCAGGTTTGCTAAATATTAGCAGTCTTCATTGTTATTCTGACAATACCTTTTAAAATATGCCCATCTATACTACTCACCACCATACCACAGAAACTATAGTTATGCATGCAAACAGCCTGCTGACAGTCAAATTGACAAGATCTCTCTCTGCTTCTACTGTTTGTGTTCTGCAATCCACAGACTCTGATACATTAATTCCCTCTATCAGAAAACCTGTCTTCATATCTCAGTTTATATAGACACTGCTCACACGCAGCCTACAGATCTCCTTCAACAGTGCTAATCAGACAGAATTTTTTTTCCTGACTTTCTCTAGGACCCTGAATGCCTGGGTGCCAAAGAGGTGACTGGATGAGTCTATTTTAAATGAGATGGAGCAAAATGCTTTCATTGTCAGACTGAAAAGTTCTTGCCTTGGGACAGCAGCAAATTATTCTGAAACACTACAAATATAAGAATATTAAGGGTGATTTATTAGAAGCATATTTAATTAAATACAAGGTTTTTAGATTATTATGATCCAGTCTTCACAGTAACTTCTGCTATATCTTATTTGCTTCCAAAAAAAATTAAAGCAATTTCTTTAAAAGTGAATTCTTTAAAAGTGAATTCTTCCTGAATGTAAGACCTAGGATAGCTGTGCATACTATACACACTACAGACAAATTAATGTCACATAGCAAAGTAAAGGGAAAGACTGAAATTCTCCAACTGCTTTCCATCATTCTAAATGCCAGCTTTAGCAGTGCTGAGATAGTGATGTAGCTCATGGTCCAGATATGCAGTAATATTACATTAACTGCATTTTAATTAAAGGCAGTTGTCCTCATCCTGCTGAGGATTTGGTCACTGATGTACAGTGGAGCAGGAACAGTCTCAGCAGGCAATCTTCAGTATCTAGGAGCTGCATCTCTAGCTGGGTTTTTATTCAGAAAAGTACTGAAGCTATAAAGTCCATGCTCTGATCATCCTCACTCACTCTGCATTAGCTTGGTTTGCAGAGTGGGCTTGGTGTATACATAGGATATTCTTTGTGAGGGAAATGGAACTTTCACTCCAAAAGTATACCAGCTGCAGTGCCACCATAATTAGACCAGAAGGATTCTGAGCCACATGTATGGTAGGCACTACCCACAATATAAACCTAAAAATAGTTCAGCCATCACAGTAAATCTGATTTAAGATAACATGCACATATGTATATATCCATGGGAAGTGATTGAGTCACTATGGAAGTGTCACTTAGGGACGTGTTGGCTATGCTGGATTAATGGTTAGACTAAATGATCTTAGAAGTCTTTTCCAACCTAAATTATTCTATGATTCTATGGTTCTTTAAATGGAGGAATCAGTACCGGCCATTTCCAGCTGCTGATCTGCTCCTATTGCATTGAACCATTGATGCAGATGTGACCAACATACAGTAGCATGCAGCCTACTACAGAATATCGAACTGGGAGTGGGATTTTCTAACGACACATCTTTCCAAAACAGATCTATAAAGCATGTGATTAGCAGTGAAAGCTGTGGAAATACAAGGGCTGTAGTTAAAGCTGTGAATAATAATAATTTCTTTCAGGTGCTTCTCTGCAAGCTGAGTCTCTAGATTCTGCTTCCTTTACTCATATCAGTTGCAGGCTGAACATGTAATTGAAAGAGCTTGATTCACTGTCCAGCCATGTACAGGCATGCATAGAAAATGTAATGGGAATGTTTAAAATAATCCCACCAGAAGACAAGACCCTTCATTCCACTTTGCATTTGCATTTTGTTGATTTAAATGAGTGCGAAGTAGGGGATATGAATGCTGCCTGACTTCAGGCACCCATCCTAGGGGAGCAGTCTCCTTGGACTCTATGGTCACTGGAAAGAAAAAGACCTTTCTGGAATGCTACTGAACATTTGCCTTTGCTGACTGAACTCACACTTTCCAACACAGAGCAACAGAGACTAAAGTTTAATGTCAGTAGAATTAGGATATCTAGGATGGAAAGGCTCATTAAAATAGAGCATTAATGAATTTAAAATGATGGAAAATAAATTATTTTTGTACAGCATGAGATTGAAAATAAACATGGCTATTTCTTGAGAAACCATGTGATTCTTAAATCTGATGCAATAATCCTAAAGCTTCATGATTATTTCCTTTTTTAAACTACTTGATAAAAAGCAAACAGGAGAGTTCTTGCTTTAAAAAGGAAAGACCTGGCAAAGCTTCCAGCTAGAGCAGGATAAGACATGATTACAATCTGTTTACTGGAACATAATGAAGTCATCTGAAAAATCAAAAAGCACTGGAAACCTCACATTTGCTTTGGATATGTATCCTAAACATGCTGTAAGATATGACATTACCTTTTTCATTTCCCTATTTAATGTGAAACAAATACAAAAAATATTTTAAATTATTGTGCTTTTTTTTTTTTTGTCTTGGGATAAACAAAAATCACTGTCAATAAATTCAGAAGATGTTACTGTGAGTGCATTTTACCATCTTATGTATGTTGATGAAAGATAAAAAAATTGTTTGAAGATATCTGACAGAAACAAGCAAATAGGGAAAATTCAGCAGGCAGGCTAATTCCCTTTACTTAGATTTTCCCATGTACATTTATAATTATGTAAGAACATCCCATCCTGAAAAACCCATCTCACTGCTGAAAAGAACTAGTCTTACTAATACTTTGTAAGTCTAAAGGAGAGCTGGGGATGAACTAGTCACTGCCTAAATGGCAAAGGCCAAAAGCTTTTTGGTTTTGAAAAGCCAAAAGCTGGCATAGGGTCAAATGGTACTTTGACAGAAGTCCAGCTTCTGTCATACATACATACATACATATATACATACACATATATATATATATACATATATATATATACACACAGTTCCAACCAGAAGCAGATGTGCCAAGGGAAAAAGTCTTGCATCCAGTTCTGTTGCACTTCACAAGAGCAATGGGTGCTACAGACAGAATTGTAGTTATATGCACTTGGTTGGATTAATAAAAATATCATAATTAATCTCCCAGAAGTCATTTCACAAGCAGTGTGCAAATATGTACACAACTGCAGGAAAAGTTTTTATTATAATGACTGATATACATGCCAGAGAGCTAACCCATCTTCTTGTACCACCTTCAGCCCTACAGGTACTATATGCTCAATTCCAGTTTATTACATCTTTTCATCCCCTTAAAAATTAAGGTTCCTGCTTATATTGAAGTAGAGGCCTTCATAAGTATATGCTTATTTAATTAGTGTACATGGAAGCATATGTATACCTACTAGCTCTTAGAGGTTTCAATGGGAACATTACATGATTGCACCTCATTACACTGATTAACATTGTGTGAAAACAAATGTTCCACAGATTTCTTTACAGTCCTCCTCTAACTTCACTAAAGTTAATTAATGCATTCCCTTCTAGGTATGACTATGCAGTGACTAGCCAAGGAAGATGACTTTTACCTCACACGGCCAGCCATTGGATGCTGTGCCCTTGGGAAGTGGACCCAGTTCCTAAAACACATGTTACAGCCAGCAGACAGAGGTCATTAGTTGTTGGCAGATAGGGTGTATACAAAAGATGTCCTGAGAACAAGCACAGTGGCTTGAACTCTGTTCTCTGCCTTGCCTTGGCGTCTCTGTTACTGTCTTTGGCTTCACTGTTCAGGATCCTGCTGGCATTCACCCCCTGTTTATTTGTAGTTTTGTCCCAAGCCATCTGTCCTTGCTGTTGCTCTGTCTGCTCCTTCTCCTGGATTCACCTGATGAATTTCACTCCCTCCATCTGAAGTTGAGCTATGCTCTTGTCAAAGTGAATGCAAGCTTCCTGGTGCTAAACCCTACATCCAACCATAGGCCTACCATACTCTCTTAGGCTAATGACCATTATATGTCTCTGGTTCTTGATTTCAGATTGCCTTAATTATATCACCTGGCTCCTGCCTCCACCCAGACTCAAACCCCAGGGCTTCACTATGAGTCTTGTAACTCCCATGTCCTGTCATAACAGTCTTCACAGACAGGTGCAGACAGACAGCAGCTTGTTTTGCTGGTGCTCCAAGGTAGGTAGAAATGAGCCAGCTTTGGTCTCGAAGCTGTACTCCTACATTACCTGAAAGGGAGAGCTCTTTTATAACCAGACAAGAAATGCAGCAGTTTGGATCACAGACAAGCTGTAGCCACCTCTGTCTATACTTGCTCACTTAGACATACTCTGCAAACCTGTACTAACTTTTTGGGTACAGATTAAATTTAGATACCAAGTAGAGACACTGTTCACATGTCTCAAAGGTTTGCCCAGATGTTGAGCAGTATCCTCTGTGCCACATAGGTAGACAAAAATTTACTGTGCAGGTTGGAGAGGACCAAGGCAGAGAGATTTCTACTAAACTTTCTTAGAACTGGTTATAGTTTATCTGTTAATGTTATCTATGTGACCATGCCATTCAGATAAAGCATAGCAATTGCATTTCATTAATTTGGGTATCAAGCAAATTCTAGTCTGAAGCATACTTTTTGATTGTGGTGGGTTGACCTTGGCTGGATACCAAGCTTGCCTATCACACTCCCTTCTCAGCTGGACAGGGGAGAGAAAATAAGATGAAAAATTACTCTCAGGTTGAGATAAGGCAGTTTACTAAAGCAAAAGTGAAACTTTGTGTGTGTGCAAGCAAGAGGAAAAAAATAATGTTATTCTCCACTTCCCATTGGCAAGTGATGTACTGGGAAGCAGGTCTTCAGCATGCATAGTGGCTGTTCCAAAAGGTAAATGTTTTAAATAATGAATGCTCTCCTCTTTCTCCTTCTTATTTCCTTAGCTTTTATATGTGAGCTGACATCATGTGGTATGGAAGATCCCTTTGGTCAATTTAGGTCAGCTGGCCTAGTTGTATCCCCTCCCAGCCTCTTGCCCACCCCAGCCTACTGAGGGAGGGCAGTGTTAGAGAAAGCAGCAATGATGCTGTGCCAGCCCTGCTCAGCAGTAGCCAAAACAGTGGGGTGTTATCAAGACCTTTCTAGCTGCTAGTGCAAAGCTCAGCACTGTGAGGGGTGCTACGGGAAAATGAACTCCATCTCACCCAGACCCAATACAGTGAATTAGGTGTGTCTTTGTTTCAGTAGATTTAGCCTAGACTTCCTCAAATCTGTGTAAGTAGAACACAAATCTCATTTCCACAGTACTAGAATTTGAAGTTTAAGCCTTTATCCAGGGTAGTTACAGTATGTTTACACTAGCTGATGATTTCATGCCATGTAATTTCCATACCAGCAGATGAAATATCAATAGATAGAGAAGATGCCAGAAAGATGTGCTTGAGCAACCTTAAAGCTAACTAGTTTGGCTACTGGTAGTAATATAAGCAGAGTCCAAGTGTAAACTAAGTTAGGCTAGATTTAATTTAGATGACTGAAATTTTCTAACTTAAGCTGAGCTCTGTGCTTGCATAACTTGTACCCAACCCAGGCAACACAAACCTAACAAAGTCACTGTACACTGGAATCATTAAAGCAAATATTTAATCTAAAGGCTGCCTATTTTATGGCAGCTTTAAAAGCAAATTAAGCATTTATTAACATCTAAATTGTTTTTAATACCTGAGTACCTCAATGGGTCTGCTCATAAATACTGTACGATGTGAGCAGGCGCACAGTGGCAGGATCTGGCCATAAATGCTTTCAGGCATGTGATAGAGACAGAGATTTTTGTGCTTTTGTTTCTAGGTAACTGCCTGGTTTTCTTTAACTATATTTTGATTATGGTATAGCCTTCATTAAACACTGTATGGGCAAATGGCATGCTTTATATTATATTTAGCTTTATCTCTCTATTCATGAGGACTGCGTGGGGTAATTGCTTCTTTGAGGGCTGATCCTCATCTCTTTATTAAAGCTAAAGTGTGAATCTGTGGGAACATTATATAATAGAGGAATGAGATTCCAGCTCTTCTATAATATGTTTAACCTGAATAAATAGGCTGGAAATTGTGTGTTGTGTTGTATATCCCCTTCATAAGTTAACACATAATTAAATTACAGATTTTGGAATTTATACTGGAAATAATTTACTTGCATTATAAACTTGAGTGGGATTCCATGGGATATTATTGGGAGCTAATACAAAGTCACTAAAACAAGAGTCTTGACTGCTTTAAGTGAAAACAAATTAATACATCTAGACATTCTCTAGACAGAGCAAATTCTAATGTGACCTGTATGTCTTACCTACACAATTACTATACTTCTAGAGGAAATACTCATTAAAACAACTGCACACATTTGGTGTATAAAACAATACAATATATATTTTCCTTTGTGCTTACTGCTGCAGGATACAGTTGCAGGATATTTCTATTTTTTGTGGGGAACTGCATGGCTTCTCTTTGAAAGTAAGAATCTTTGGAAATATGCAATGTAGAAAAGCAGTGACGTAAATTTTGAATTTTAATTATGGATTAGCTTTTTTACAAAAAGAAGACATACTAATTGTTCTTTAAGCCATTATTTTTTACACCATTTGCTTTTCTGCAGTAGTTAGACCTCCTTTACAATCTTATCTAAATGCAAGCGATGAGGGAGTAGAACCAGATCCTTCTCCTTTTGAAGTAATTATTTGCCATTTATTTTACTGGGAGTATCGCAGTGATTTTATAAAGAGCATAAGATTTAATATCTTACAAATATTAAGATACAAATTTAAAAATTTGTACAAATTTAAAATTATGCAAACTCTTCCTTTTTTAAATATGGGAGCCCACAGAATTGTAGCACAGACATTTAGCAGAGAAATCACTTTTGTGTTAGTGCAGGAATGTTTGCTTTAGCTCAATTAAAACTCCCACTGCAAAAGAAGATGCAGCACTGGGTGCTGTATCTCTAGTAGACTATTATATCTTTATTAAAGCTTTAATTTAAATATTTTAGATCTTAAATTGTGAACAGTGGGAGTGGAAAGATTCTAATTAATGTGATCAAAATTCTTTATTCAGCTTCTGAGGTTCAAATACAAACTTAAGTCAGAAATGTAAAATTAAGAATTTTAAGGCATTTATCCCATGTAAAATCAAGATTCAGTTGCACAACCAGGAATGCTACAAGTTCCTATTATTTATTCTGCTTATCAGCCCACAGTCCTAAGTTAGTTATCAAAATGTTAATAACAAAAATAATTAAAGCAATTGCATTTTAAAATTTTATCTTCCAACTATAATTGTATACACAAGTAGTTAGTTTTACTGTTATTAATCTAGTTGAAATAAGGCAATTCTTATTTATCTATCTGTCTATCTAGCTATCTATCTAACTATCCACCCATCTGTCTTAAAATGAGAGTAATGTAAAACTTTTCTAGGACCAGCCTTTACTTTCTTGAGCCAGAGGGAGAAAGCAACTAAATGCACGTAACTAAAAATCAAAGAATTGTTAATAAAACCAAGCCAAATGTCTGATCTCAGCAAAATCGTGGTTTAGATCTCAGTGCTTGAAGTAAAAGTATGCCATAGCTGTTTCAGTCATTAAGAAGTATATAGGATATACACTATACCTGTGTTATATATACACTATACCAGTGCTATAACAGGGAAGCGATAACGACCCAAACACACCTGGGAGGAAGAGGCAGGGGGGCATGGGGGATGAAGAACAGCACTGCCTGGCTGTGTTGGGGGAGTGAGTTTCTGCTGGGGTCCTGGCTCACTTTGTGTCGCTGTTGCTATACACTCAGGACTGAGTGTGTGCTAAGTGTGTCCCCTCAAGACTGTCAGTTTTTAAAATTAAGACTGCCAAAAATGAGAAAATTGTTCTTATGACTTAACATGAAAATGATCTAGCCCTCCACTCACTGCCATGTTTGCACAGAATCCCATTTGCTGGCTGCCAGGTGGAACCAAAGAGAAAGTCACGTGAAACAGATACATTACCTCCACAGAGAAGACAAAGACAGTGCTCGCTTGCCTTACTCAAGTTATCAGATTTATTTTCCACATGCCAGAATCCAGGTCCAAAGGACACCAAACCATTAATGAAAAAAAAAATGGTTTACTGGTCACAGCTAAAACTACAGGTGAGATTTCTTGTGATGGTTGAGCCTACATAATGTATTCCTGCTTCTGAGAAGTCATTCTGTCCTTCCTCAGGCCTGGTCACATTCTCCCAACTCTTTCTGAAGCCTCCTGTCACTCTTTGATACATTTGTTCTGTTTGCTAGACCAGCAGAAAACTAGCTGAGCCAAGGAGTAAATAGTCTGCTAGTGTAGCCAGCTCATTCAGGAATCAAATGAACACCAAAGCCTGGGAAATGATTGGGAAGGGCATCTGTGCATCCAGACATAGGGAATGGGGAGGACAAAAAAAAGAGGACTGGACTGTTCTGTGTCAGTAACCTGCCTGAATGTCTTCATTATCTAGTGAAACCTTAGCGTAGGTCTCCAAGACAATGCTGGAAGACATGTGTTTCTCTCAGGCAAAGAGAAGGCTGAGTCATATATCCAAATTATTTAGGGAAATTTTAAAATTTGGCTAAAATCTAGAGGTTACAGCCTTTACTTCATCTTATACTAAGTGGCTAAATAATGTTTTGGTGAAAAGAAGATGGTTTTGAGTTATATAAACATCTACTAAAAGGAAAATTAATTTTTCAGGTGTCTTCTCAAGTGTTTTGAGTTACCGGGATGAATGGGAGAGTTGCAGGCCATCACAACAATACTGGAATGATTAGGAAATGTTATTTCATCAGATGGGGGTTGAAAGTCACAAACCTATCAAACCAGAAGTCATTTAAGAAGATTTTAAAGCATACATCTCTGCATTTATGATACAGATGTTGAAGTTTCTGGAGTACCTTAGTGTTACATTAGTGGCTGCTGTAATTTTTCCTCAGATTCCTGTCTCAGTTAAGTAACACTTCTTTTGAACTTACAGCATGAAGCAATTAAATTTCTTTATGGCCTTGTGCTAAGGAAAAAGAGAAGGTCACCAAAGAAGAAGTCACTTGATGGTTTGGGATGAAGTCTTATCAGTTGAGTTGTAGTGTGAGAAGTTACCTCCAAAAGTAGCTTTCCATAGCAAACAAAGGGCTTGTAACAAATACAGGGGAGAGAAAAACAGTAGACGTGTTTATTAGGGCAATGAACTGCTAGAAGTGATTTCTGAGCAAGAAAACTGCTTTCAGTTGCTTGTTTCTATTGTATTCAGAGACACAGGTCTTTCTGACTATTCCTATAAATAAGCATTGCTGTATGCTAACAGCCAGTCCTCTGTCTTTAAAAACTCCTCATTTTAGTGGCTGTCTGAATAGACTAAAGGATGACATTATTTTTTCAGTGATATAGGTGTGTCACTTCTGTTACTACATGGCTAAGACTAATCACGGTGTGAGTGTGCAGTTACGTCACATGTTCACAAAAATAGAGCCTGTAGGCACCATGAGCAGCAAGGCATACTCCTAGATGCCCAAAATCCAAGTCAAGCCAATTGTTCAGCCACATATAGATTTTAGTATTTTTAATTTAGAGAAATTACACATTCATATACCAAAACAAATATTTTAAAGGAAATTCATATACCTTCTGGTAGCAGAAAGGCAGAAATGTGTCATGGATGTCAATAACCCTTGAGTGTATGTACATTTGCATTGTGACTGAGAAGCTAGAATAGGATGTCTTTCATTTCTATTTGTTCAAAACATTCTCCTGCAGCCCTGGAAGTATGTTTCCCAGCTGTGATATGTCCAGAATGAAGTTCACAGGGAACAACTTGAATGCATTTCAGAGGGACAGGTCATTCCATTCCCCCTCAGTATTTGAATTGTATGTTTCAGCAGTATGCTCCTTGACTCAAGCCACACACACGAGTGGGAAAGAAACATTTCACCTTCAGAAAGTTGAACAGAGGTTCATAACACCTACTATAAAGGTTATGTGGCCTTTAAGACAGCAAAATAAATCAAAGTTAATTGTTCTCAATATCAATATCACAACAGTGCCTAACATTGTGTCTGCATCCATACATATGCAGTATTCCCAGGACTGCAAAGATTGGATAGAAACAAAGCACCTATATTTCTGTTACACAACATATGGCTCAGTTATTTTTTTTCATGACATAACTAGACAAAAATTTAATTGAAAGTAAGAATGATTTTATAAAGTCAAATTTATAAATAAGTATATTTTCCTATTTCTAAAGGACACAGTGTTACTTTTTACTAGCCAAGACAACTATTTTTAGCTTAATCCATGTACTGTTGAAGTTGTCCGTAGAACAAATGCTAGTTTAACAGATGGGTACACATAAAAATATGTGAAGGCATCTCTATGTGAATCAAGTTTAAATGTTAGCTTGCATTGCCATTCAGGAATACAGGGATACCAATCTGTATAAAGCTCATGGAAGATGCTGGGAAAATACACCACTACAAATCCAATGCAGAACTGCATAGTTTATAAATCTGTGCTCTGGTTGCTATGGTAGTTTTAGTTTTGGTTTTGGTGACTCAGGATTATGCAGCATCAAAAAGTAACTCACCTTGAAATGTGGGGTTTCTGTATAAAGTCTGCTTATGTAGTTTACTTGAAAAATTTGATAGCAATTTGTGCATAGTTCTCTTACCTCTTTTTTTCTGGGTAAGGATTGTACGAGATTTTTCTGGATAAGGACTGTACACTGTTACATATGTGGGTGTGTCACACAATTAGGGTAGAGAATACACCAGATTTAAAGATAGAAATGACTATGACTATCAAGTAAAGCAATTAAAGAAATGCCTTATTCTTATGATAAGTATCTCTGTCATGGTCTTTTCATGTGAAAAGATACTTTTAAATTTTGTTATCCTTTCTCTCATTTTACCATCCAGGATTCTTTATAAGAATCTATTGAACTTATTAGAAAGTTTTTATCAATATCTATATGCAACATTTTTCACTATCCTTCAAATTACCCTTTTTTCCCAGAGCTGGAATTGATGACATTAACTTTGATATATTAGTTTTCCTTCAATCAGGGAAGAAAACCTTAAGACAAAATTTTAGAAGCCACACTGTGTGTAATGCTGTTCAAAATGAGACAAGGCAGCAGTTATCCACTTGGAGGTCAGAACAAAATTCTACATCCCAAAAGATTATGATTTTGGGTAGTGCAAAAGCTTCATCTGCGAACATCTGTTGTCTAGAAGCCTGTGTGAAATAGCTTTGAACAATGGTTGTAATGCTTTTAAGAAAAGATGGAAAACCAGAAAGCACACTGATAGCAATCTCATTGCTAAATCATTGTATTGATCACTTGAAGTGTGTCATTAAATTAACTGGAAACATGTATACACATAGATGCTATCTCTGTAAAATGTTTACATCATTACCTCTACAGAAAAACAGCCCTACTGAATTCAGTGCTAGTATTTGTATGTGGAAAATGACATACTTAATCACTTTTAGTGTTGTGTATATACATGCAAACAAAGGATTTAACAGCACACCTAGTATGTTGGGTAGTCTGGTAGGAATACACCAAAAAAGCCGATAAAATTAGATCTAACTTAGAGTGTCCTTAAGTTGCACTCATAATGTAGCTCAAATGGTTGTTTCTTGTTAGCATACTATGATTATCGTAAACACACACGCACACTTATGCAGTTATCTAATTCACTCTTGTGATACTCTCTTGCAGTACTGACTCTTTTAGAACTTTTAATATGGTCTTCAAAGACAGCTTTAATATATGTTTGCTCTAACCCTCTACACAAATGAATTTAACACTCCATGCTTAGACAGATAATGGGAAAAGAATTTCATATTTATACCAAAATTATTATCGGTATTTACATATGTGTATTTCAATTAGTATGGAATTAGAAGCTGTAGACTGTCTCATCTTCTCTCAGCTACACTGATTTTACAATGAAATGTAATGACATTAGACATGGGGTAGAATGGCACTATTATGTGGTAGAGAATATGGCCCAATATGCCTTTGCTATTGAAATTACAAACATTTATGGGAGATATGAGATAGGAAAAAATTAGAAATTAAAAATATTATTATTAGTATTATTATTCCCTTCTTGAAGTGTGAACACTTGCAGAGATTAACTAGTTTACCCAAATGACAGCTCTACTTTTTGCTTAAGGAAGACCATATGCTTTGCTAGATTTAAGAACTACGTATAATTTCCAGCAGAGCACACAGCTATCTCCAAAAGACATTTATATTCAATATATATGGAATATCTGAGTTTCAGCTGACTGTACAAATGAATTGTATCTTGCCTCTAGTGTCTGCAAAACCCCTCAAACATAACATAACTCCCAACCATGAGGTGCAATCCAAAAAAATTAAAAAGTCAAGGAAAATAATGTCAAGAATGTGGAACATACAAATAGCTGCAGTGAATGGAAAAATATTTGCTGAAGTTCTCTGAAAAGCTGGAGCTGAATCTGAAAGTGAAAAAACTTTCCTGGAAAGAATAATAAAAGGAAAGTATAAAATCTGGGTTTTAAAACCAAACTAACTGCATGATATTTAAGAATAAAATTGAGCTGTAGAACCTCTGCATTTCACTAACAAGCCAAGAAAAGCAAGTTGGAGTTAAAAGAGGATCCATGACCAGAAAGAAAAAGCTGAGCTGGAAAATTGAAATCAAGCAGAGGGGACTGGAACTCTAATGAAAACTTAGAAACTTGCTCCATGACATTGAAATTCCTGAGAGAGTGCATGTTGAACGTGTGGCTATTGATTTGCCTAGAATTACTTTGTTGCTAATAAAGCACTCTATTTAAATATTATTTGCTGAAATCAAACATTCTTCAGATATGAGGTTTCTTGAAGAGTCAGATTTTCAGACAGCCAACTGAGAGATAAGCAGCATGATGGGGAGGTGACTTATAAAATATCTGAGACATTTGAGGCAGGGGAATGCAGCTTTTATCTTGCATTGCCTTTTTCCAGGTTATAGTTTTCAAGTTCCTAGGAAATGGCACTGTGTTGAGAGTCAGTCCCTGGGGGAGTTTGCCCACAAGGACAAGACCACAGCAGGAGGCTGGAACCTGCACAAATTCCCTCCTTAGACATGAGTTAGGTGCTGCAGCCAAGCTCCCAGCTGGTAGCTGTACATGCCATGCTGATGGTACCAGTGCTATGCCAAAGCACAGCTAAATCACTCGTGTGAGTAATAAACACTGCAAAGACTGGTCTTGAATTGTGCTTTGCAGTCAGCCATATTTTCAAGTCCAGGAATCTAAAATGTACCCCTGGATAGTCACACAGGCTGCCAAAGGGAAGGTATAAGTTAGGTGCCAGGTATCTTTCATCTACCTACTTAGACTGCAAATCCTTTTCTGGCAAATCTTTCATCTTGACTACCAGATGTTGTCTTTTGTTCTCAATCACATTATGCCTGCAAATTGCCAGTGCATGTATCTCATGCACTGCTGTATGAATAAGTCTGATGGATATTATGCAAATATCTCCAGATGAAAATCTCTTCTGAAAGACATGAAGACAGCACGTTGCTGCAGGTACCTTGCAACTACTACTTCTTGTGAAATGTCACTGACATCTTTATCAATATAAAGGGAAATAAGAGCCTGAGTCAGCTGCACGATTGCCCATCATAAGAAGGAGACATTGTAACTAGAAAAGCACAAATCATGCAAAATTTGAAGTGTATGAGGTTTGGTGACTCTCACAAACTATACTTTGTTTCCTATAATTAGTTGAAAATAAAACTTATTTTCCAGTAAATTCAAAACCACATTTTATCCCCAGAGATGATTCCATTTAAAGCCAAATACATATTGCTTTTAGCTAAAGAAAACATGCTGTGCATAGAAAAAACTTTATTATCTGTTATAGCTTGGTTCCTAGAAGTTGCAACTCTGAACAAAAACATTTTAGTCTTTGTATCTTCAAATGCTGTGTGGTTTGTAACTACTTGTTTTCGCCCAAGAGAAAGGATGGCTGTGCTACCCCCCAGGTTTTGGCATAATGGAAGTGAACTGTAAGTGAAATGGACAATAAGCACAGGGCTTTGTCCACTGCCATGCAGAATGATGAAATCATAGAATGTTATGGGGTTGGAACAGATTTTGAAAATCATCTAATCCCAACCAAATCCCTGCCATGGGCAGCAGCACCTCCCTCTACACCAGGTTGGTCAAAGCCTTATCCAAACTGGCTTTGATCACTGCCAGGGCCAGTGCATCCACATCCTCCCTGGGCAACCTGTTCCAGTGTCTCACCGCACTCACAATAAAGAATTTTTTACAAAAACATCTAGTGTAATTTGTACCCATTGCTCCTGGTTCTATCATTACAGTTCCTGAAAAGAAGTCCCTCTCCAGCTTCCCTAGAGGGCCCCCTGAAGTGTAGAGGCAAAAGGGCTGTTTTTGTACATCAAGCTGGTCTGAGGTAGTCCTGTCTAACCTCCCAAAACAAATTGCCCTCAACCATGTTGCTCCATTTATTTCCTCTTTTCCAGTCAAGTGGTTGCACGTGCCCTGTTTGCCAGCGCAGGCAGAAACACCGACGTTGCCACAGGTGACAGAAGTCGCCGGCGGGAACGGGCAGCGCCTGTAGCGAAGCGGCCCGACGGAGGTGGGGCTGGACCCCCCACTCCCCTCTGCCGACTCGACTCGACTCGACTCGACTCGGCTCGGCTCGGCTCGGCTCGGCTCGGCCTGGCCCAGCCCCGCCCCGCCCCGCCCCGCCCCGCCCCGCTCGCGCGCTGCCTCGCGCGCTGCCTCCCGCCCCGCTGCCCGCCCCCCGGCAATCTCGCGGGATTATGCTAACGAGACCGCCACCGCCCCGCCTCTTCGCTCTCTGCCTCCCCCGCGCCCTCCCTGAGCGCGCGCGGCCGCGGTGCGCTGTGGGATAGTGGCTGTATAAAGTGTACGCTCGGCGCGGCCGTGGCTGAGGGGGCCGGCGCGAGCGGGGCATGAAGATGGCGGACGCTAAGCAGAAGCGGAACGAGCAGCTGAAGCGCTGGATCGGCTCCGAGACCGACCTGGAGCCGCCCGTGGTCAAGCGCAAGAAGACCAAGGTGAAGTTTGACGACGGCGCCGTCTTCTTGGCCGCCTGCTCCAGCGGAGACACCGAGGAGGTGCTGCGACTGCTGGAGCGGGGTGCCGACATTAACTACGCCAATGTGGACGGGCTCACCGCTCTCCACCAGGTTGGTGCTGGGCCGATCGAGGGACCCCTAGCCGGAGTGGGGCGAGGTCGGCCGACTGCCCCCCCCCCCGCCCGGGAGGAGGAGGTGGAGGAGGAAGGGGCCGGAGGCGGCTGCGCTCCCTCCGCTGGGGGGTGTCGGGGCGGGGAGGTGGCAGTAGGGTCAGCCTGGGACCGGCCGGAGGCTGCGGGCTGAGCCCCGGGCCGGCGGGCTGCAGGGGCGGGAGGTTGCACCCCCTCCCTGCGAACAGGGCGTCGGAAGGGGCGGATGGGCCTTTCCTCCGGCGGGAAGGAGGTGCCACTGACCCTCTTTCGTTTTCCCCTTTTGGCAGCGCTTCCCTTGGAGGGCTGGGGGGAGCGGGCTCTGCCCAGTATGGACTGAGGGGGCCAGAGGCAGGCGCCCCCCGGCGTGGGAGGGTGACTGCAGGTGAGAAGAAGCGGGCCGCCCTCGGGGGGCGCTTCTGCCGCTGCCCCTTGCCCGGCATCCCGGTAGTAGTTCCCTGCTTCCCTCGTCTCCCCGGTTCCGCAGTAGTTGAGCCGATTAAAGCCAGCTCGTGTGTGCGGGCGGCCGTGTTGAGAGACAGATCATCTATTTCTCTACGGTTTCTAGGGGAAACCAGTGTTTTGTTCATTATATAGAAACCCGTATCAGTAAGGGGTGCTTGTTTTCGTTACCGATGGCTTCCGCCGCAGTGTGAAAGCTGAACTTCAAGGGGAGCAGGGGTCTTAAATTTTTTTTCGTGCGTTGGAAAGTATTAAAAAACCAATCCATATCGCTTTGTTCTGGTGTGGGTATGTGGCTGGGGTATTGGTGCCGAGGGAGGTAACTTTCACTGGGGCCGGGGGGGAATGGACTGGAAACTGGCTGTGAAGTTTCCTCAAAATGGATGCTTTGTGCATGTTGAACTTCATAGCAGTCTGATTGGAATCTCAAAACGTTAGCCAAATAAGGAAAGCCTGTGGCAATCCGGAGATAATGCGGGTTTGCCTGAATAGTTTTTTTTCTCTAGAAGGCCAAAAGCTTCCACAGAATACTAGATTCACTGAATATCTAGAAAGCAAAAAAATATCTTTGACAGACTAGCTTCTTGTTCTAAGTTTAGAAGTTGTTCCGTAGTTTAAAAAAATATCTTAATGCTTATGTGTTGTAGGTTGATCAGTAGAAATCTTCCCAAAATGGTTGTGAGGTGGTTTGTTACATTGAAAAAAATGAGATGGTGAATTTGTTTTCTCCATCCTATATAGGTTTTTCAAGTATATGAGGCTCTAGAAATACATAAACTGCCTTGCAGAACTGGATAGAATCCCCTCTTGAACATGGGCTATAAAATTCTATGACTCTTTGCTCTGTTTGCTGTATCTGAGTTGTCACTTGCTCCCCTGTAAAGGGTGTTGGTTTACTTTCAGTTGTGAACTGTACTGGAAGAATGAGTGTGTGTTGTGGTTAAGCCTGTCAACATGTTACCTGACTGCAGGCTAGCCTGTCACTTCATTGCAAGGTTTTCTGTATTTATCCTCCTCTAATCAAGTTATGGTAGCTTCATGCTTCCAGGGAGCTCTGTATGAGAAGCCATACCTTAACTGGTTAGATCCTTGGGTCTGCAAGTTGCTGTACTCCAACCATTGGTAGGGAAGGATGATGTTTAGTTTAAGTCTATTGTTAGAATAAGAGATGACGTTCTGTCTTTCTGATGTCCAGAAGGCATTTTCAAAATGTCTTTATTGTATACAAAAAAGCTTTCCTCAGGGTAATTCTTAGCATATTCTCCCCCCCTTTTTTGTGCGTAGTAGTCAGCTTGCGGTTTGGAAGGGCAAAGTCTAAGGGAACAGAGGTAAAGATTTACATCACTGCTAAAATTCTTGCTCATGCTCCTCCTGCCCCCTCCCCTCCTTTATTGATATCAAAAGACCTTTTCTGATTTTGACACTGAAAGCAAATAAGATCACTTGTGAAGTTATAATCCTCTTGAGGCAGAACAGTAAGTTACCTGTTGCTATAAAAAAAACATATAACAAATCCCTGCCTGTGACAACTCTGAATGGTTTCACTTCATTGTTAACACAAAATCTTATTTTCTCTAATATGCCATATAAAAGGTGCAAATCACACATGATGCAGTCTGTAACATGAATTAATTTAATCCGATTTGGCTGCAGTGTGAAAAAATCTTTATCTGTTCTCAAAAGAAGCCCTTCAAAAACTTGTCATTCTTCCTGGCACTTTTGACTGACTGATGGTACTTGTGTTCAAGTCCGTGTTGTTATGTTTAAGACTGCCATGGAGTGCTGTTGCTTTGTGGTTCTTTGATTGGGGTTTTTTCTGTTTTGTGTCATCTGTCAGATCCCATGTAGAAGACATTGCTTTTCAAAGAAATAAATTTATCTCAGTGAAGGTAAAATTACTGTACTTTTTTAGGTTGTGTCTTTTTTGTCTTCCATCAGTTTATTTTTTCTAGTTGAGAGAAAATGCATATGTCTGAAATAGCAATAGAATTAAATATTTAATGTAATATTTAGCCTTTGATTTTCCTGCTACATATGGCAGTTATAGGAAGAGACTTCAGCTTTGTTTTATTTTTCACAGCCCAGGTCGTTGGAAGTGCTAAGGGGGAAGGACCATTAATCCTGAAATTGTAGTGAACTTTATTCTGAACTGAACTGAATTCTGGTTTGGTCTTTAATGGAGCATCAAGCTTTGTTGTTGAAGCCATTAGCTAAGCTTTTCCTCTGAGTGGGTGTCCTGGTTCAGGGCAAATTTGGGAGAGAATCCCCAAAGGGGCTCCTCTAAAAAGGCAGATTCAATTGGCCCCTCCCCCCAACCGGTTCGGGGAAGAATACTTCCTTGATGAAAAGTGGAAAAAACTGTTTATTAAACAAGAAAACCTAAACAATATTAAACAATGAAACTTCTTGCTGCTTTAAAAGAGATACAAACTCAGAAAAATATCCCCCCCGCCCCGGGCTGCAGGTCGGCTCACTCAGTCTCTTATCAGTCCCTGCAGCGCTGGAAATGCCGCGGCCCAGGCCCGGCCCGCTGGGCCACAGGTGCGAGCTGCCGGTGCTCTTCTTGGTGTTCAGTCCACAGCAGGTTTGAGCAGGTCCAAAGAAAAGGAAAAGCCACAGTCCAGGGAACTTCTTTGCTTCAGCTAGCTAAAACTAACTAAAAAGCAAAGGAGAGCTCTGTCTCGCTGTCTCTCTGTAGACAACACAGTCCAGGAGAAGGAATGTAGAGGAGTGAGTGCAGTTTCTGAAAACAAACTCTGTGCTTCTTCTCCCCACCTTCACTCCTGGAACAAGTCTTGAAGGTGCAAAACTTATTATTCAACATAAACAGAGCAGACGATTGGTGATAAAAGCATCAAACAGTCAACCTAGGACAGTGGGGTAGAGTGCCATCACCATCAGAGAGCTGCATGTAGAATTGTTTCTCTTCATGCATACGGGAAAGAAAGCAATTACTTGACTTGGTAGGTGAGAGGTGGAAAGCAGAGAGGATATATATAGGTACTTGTTTCAACTCTTGACAGTGCCAGTGAGCAGATTTTGTTTTATATCTGCATGTGCACAAATGAGTGGACTTGAGTGCATCATATCTGAGGACAGATTAATTAAATTCTTTGGTATCTTGCTGAAGAGGAAAAATTGTCATTAGGTTATTACTGGTTATTATTCCTCTACAAAATTTTGAGTTCAAAGCTCGCTTTAAGAACTTGTTCTGCACAAGTCCTCAGGTTAGGCCTTCAGCAAAAAGGACAAGACTTATGTATGTTTTTCTATCTCTGAGATATATATGCAATATAGGATATTGCAGCAGGATAGTGTGTATGATCTGCATTATATACATATTGTGTGTATTTATCTGTAAGACCAGAAAACTTTTAAGTGAGAACTTAAATTTTACAATCAGATGTCAGTGCCATTACTTCAGTGCAGGTGGAAGTTTTGAATGTTGCACTCTCAGACAGCTGTTATGCAGGATGAGATCTAACTTGAAATGCAGCTTTTCTAATCTGCCTTAACAATGGAATGGAAGGGGAACTTGAGACAAGAAAGAAGCTCAAAGGTGAACTGTGACCTTGCAGTTTATTAGTGTCCCAAGAGTGGGGGTCTAGAAGTGGCATATTCTGAAATAATCTTAAGAAGCCATATAATATTTTCAATAAAACCTGATCTCTTCTTAGGCAGACATATTTCTTCAGAGTGGGATTCAGTTCTCTCATCCTGAAAGCTTAATGCCTGTCATTCCTCAAAATGTAGACTCTCTTCTGCTTTCTTTGGCTTTCATGAAAGAGAATTTAGTTCACTAGCTCTGACTGGAGTTTATTGCTTAAGTGGCTGCAAGGAGTTTATCTGGAAGTTACATAGAGCTTTGTACAGGAAAGTGTACCTTTCTGCACAGCACCACGGAAAGACTGCATGTAGTGGGGGAAGGACCACAATGTCACCAGTTTCCTGGAAGGCTGGATTTCCTGTGCACATTGCTCTCCTGGGAATATCGGATGTGCAGTGTGGAGTATCTGCACACACCTCAGCACTGGCTGAGATTAGGCTGTGGTTAGGTATCACAATTTATGCAGCCTGCTTTTTGACTGCCCTTTTTCTTTGAGGCTGCTCAGTCCTAGGATATGGTAACCTTGTTTTTGGCCTCATTCTCTCTGGGTGAAGAAGGTGAATGCTGTAGCCTGATTCCACCACACAGCATGGAAAGAACTTGTCCTGCTGTGCTGTTCTTACCTGTTCTGGGGAGGGTACTGCTTTTGAGGTAAGATAAGGGAAATTATCTTGGCTGTCTGTGCGTGGGGATCATTGCGCACCCACAGGGGATGTTGGTGAAGGCCCCTGATCCTTGTTGAATGATTTGTGTCATCTTTTTTGTCTGTGATAACTACAGTTTAATTAAGCAAATTTCCTTGAAGGCTATCTCTCTGTATCAAATAGTGTTTTTCTGCAATTCTTTAGGTGCTCAATTGAATGTGGAGGTGAGACTGTTTTACCAACGTTATAGTTATGTCCTAGTTTGTATATAGAGCAGTGTTAAATAGAAATTTCAATTTACTGCCACTGTTGTAGGACTCTGATGTGTTTATCCCTGAATACTAATTAAGATTGTGTGTTTCACAGAATATTTGCTTGCTATTTCTGAGAAAGGACAGTTACTTCTGTTATTTTTCTTTGGGTTCTATGAGATTTATTTCTTAGATAAGAAGTACCTTCCTTTGCAGGAGTGTTTGCAACTGTTTATGTGAAAAGTTAAGTCAGGGCTTCTGGTGGCATATTCTTAGTACCTGATATGGTAAGGAGTATGGATACCTTTGGCACCAACTGTGTCCTTGTTACGACACCCTTTCAAACTGTAGCCAGTGATACAAAAGGAACATAAAATCTACCAGCACTGGATTCCTTTGCCGTAGAATTTGATAGAGGGCATCACAGCTGTGCTGTCCATATTCCTTCTGATGAATGGTAACACAGGTCATGTATTTGAGCTGGGGCTGCAGCCCATCAGGCTCTAAGAGCAAAGATGAGGTTGGCAGAGTCTTAAATCTCTAGAGTGTTTGCATTATAGCAGCAGCACCCCACAGCTAACCGTAGGGAGGGTATGGAATTAGCTCAAAGCTATCCTAGTAACCACCTGGCTATGACTTCTATCATTACTCTTTCAGAGAATGAAAATACTGGTGCATGTGGGAAACTTGTTAACTTTCCAAAACTGTCAAGTAGGAGGTTTTCATTTCGTACCGAAAGGTTTGTACTCAGTTTTGTAAAGTATACTTTGTTGAAGTATCACTGGAGGGGAAGCAACCTACCAATCACCAAACCTCCTAATGCTCTCATTGTAGATGTTCTACCACTGAGAATTTTGGAGTTATTTGTTCAGCTAATTTTATTATTCTTTTATTGTGGCTTTTTTTTCCCCCTGTTTATCTATGCTACAAGATAAACAGAGAAAATTAGTCCAGAAATAAATGTCATGTTAACTTCACTCAGTAATTAGACTACAGAGGCATATTTGTTTAAATTCCCTTTTGTAATTGGTTCTTGTCTGGGCCACAGATCTTTCTCTCTGTAGTTACAGTAGCTAGGTTCAGATGGTACAGTTAAGTACTTGTTAACTTCCTACTGATGTTGTCATCTAAGATTTTTTAATTTTTTTTTTACTCTTTGAAATGGAGGCGAGAAGAGGGGGAAAAAAGGTATGATTTTCCATAACATACTGTGAGTATAATAGTGGAAATTTAAATACTGTATTCAAAAAATTGTGTTCTTCTTGGTGTTTTATGAAAGAAATGAGTAACAATCTCTTCACCTTTTTAGGTTTATGTCTGTCCAGTCTGAACTTGGGATTTCTGTGTATTTTCATTGCTATGGGTATTTCTTGTGCACAAACAGAAGAACCCAAGTGAATTCTAGCATATAGAAATTACTTAAAGTATTTAAAACCAGTTTTCTTGTTAGCGTAACTGACAGGTTTCTTAAACTTGCTAGTCATGGAAGAAGAGTTCTGCATTCCAGTGTAAGGATGAATTCAGCTGGTAGGGCTTTAGTATTTACTGAAGCTAATGTTCAGGGACAATTTCTGTTGGTCTCTAGATATGAATTTCACTGTAGCATTAATGCTGCTTTTATAGTACAGCTTTGTCTGTGGTTTTTCCATGTGTTCTAGTATATTTTTGGTATTATTAGAACACTTTCTCATGATAAGTCATTAAAAAGCACCTTGTAAGAGTAGAGGAGTTGTGCTTTTGTATGTATGAATAAAACTGATATGAACACACTTGATTTAAGGCCTTTATGATTTTGACATTGTAGTAGCAAGAATGCTGTTTTACCAAATTATTGAATTTCAGTTGTTAGCTAATTCTGAGGCTAGGAGATGGAAGCAGTCAGTATAAATCACTAGTAGATTTACCACTCTGGAGGGATCTCTGTTCCAGGCTTAACAATATATGCTGTGCTTTAGTTGGAACAGATGGTTTGACAGGCTCTTGTGCAGTTCTTTACTTGTTTATCCCTTTGCTCATGCTCTCAGTTGCTCCCTTTCTCTAAGTTATTACTTAGGCTAGTAAGATACTTAGTGCAATCCTCTCAAAAACTGAGAGCCCAGCAAATTGGTAGTCTCTCTCAGTGTAATTGTTTCCTGAGGCTGGACTTACACCATGTGGAATTGAGGAACATGACCTGTTCTAGCAAATACCAAAATTTTATCCAAGGATATGTCCAGATGCGTTGGACTTAGATGAACTAATATGCTCTGAAAGCAACGTGGAGGTAGTTTTGAACAACTGTAGCACGACTACAATACCTTTCTAGGATTCTTGCAGCCAAGAAACTATAAATTGCATCTTATTACTGCTGTCTTGTAGTATAAATATAGATCATGTCAAGTAAGATAAGATATGCAGCATATGAGGACATTTGCCTAACAAATGTTTTCTCGGTGCCCAACAGTATATTTTTCTTCACTGATCTTGACAACCATAAAATGCAAACTGGAATGCAGCTGTAAGGCAGTGGAGCCATCCCCTAAGCTGGTCAGCCTCTGATGCTGCTGGATGGGTGGAGACATTCCAAGCTCCTTTACTTTCCTATATGCGTTACTGAAATGACAGTCAATGGAAAGCGTGGCATAAGAGTAGCACCATTCCTTAGTTGTTTCCTTTCTAGTAATTTCAAGTCTGTAAGATAGAACACAAGAAGGCAAAAGATGATCACGGTACTTGGTGGGGGGAAGCATTGTTGAGTTTTTGTTTTTTTTTTTAATGCATTGTTTTGACAAGACCTGGTACCCAGCTCTTGTGCTTCAGTTATTGAGCACACTGAATCAGCCACTGTGCTTATCCTGGAAACACTGAATCTTTGCCAGTTCATTGACAAAACCAAAATTAGAGCAATATGGTTAAGTCCTTGAACAAGACTGTTTCCCATTTATGCCTGAGTGGTGTTAGCACTCACCCTCTTAGCAATATATTTGTTCGGCTAGCGGCTTCTAAAGGTCTGTTAAACAGAGTGAAGTGTGGAGTTGGCTTTAAAAAGAGGGTGAAGCCCCTGAGAATCAAATGTAGCCTCATTTTGAGCCTACACACAGAATCTTCAAGATGGCAAATAAATAGTTCCTATACTACTATAGTTTCTGAATGCTTAAATTTGATCTATAACTAGCACATGACCATTGATTCTAATATGAAATTATCTGTAAGCTATTGTTAGAAATGGTTGTAGCCCTAAAACATTCAATAGGGCCATGTCTCACTGATTTTTTTAAAAATTATTTTTAGTTCAGTCTGAAATATGCTTTGATTGATTTTCCCATGTTATGGTTGTAGTTCAGGGTCTTGAGTTGGAGCTATGACAGCTTGCTTTGATGTGATCAGTTAGCCAGCCAGTGGTGATTATTATACAAGTTTTAGTTCTGGGATGATTGTTTAGTTTTGGAGTTTGTTTTACTGCCCTGACTGTGAAGCTAGAAGAGTAACCAGAGATATCTGTGTAGATACACTTCTTGAGTATTTGAGGTTTCTTTTACATCAGGGAATTACTTGCAAGTGTTAGCTTTGTGCTGTGAATCTGATAGATAGATAGATCTCTTGTTTTTTCAATTTCCTAGAGTTTTCTTTTTTTTGTTCTTTCACAGAAGGACTGAGGTGAATGTTAACATGAAACCTGTTTGTTAGTAATTCTAACAAATCTCCAATCTTATGGGATGAACTTACCTTGCTAGTTTTTCTTAAAATTTCACACTTGAAGCAAGTATTTGTCTAAGGCAAAATAACAATATCTTCATCTCGTAACCAAGGTGAATACATCTGACAAGCATGTACACTGTATATGTATGGTCAGTGCTGCCTTCTGAAACAGTTAACTTAGATGAAGTTTTCACTGAGGAGCTGCATTCCTCTGTCAAAGCTGATCCTTGTGGGCCCCTTTTGTGACTGGAATAGCATCTCAGACCTATGGCTTTGAAACTTTCAGCTTACAAATATCCTGATAATTGCTTTAGTGCTCTTGACTGAAAAACTACCCTTTTCTTACTGAAGTGGAGAAGTTGTTATTTTAAGGCTGTAAAGCATGTTGTCCCATGTTTTAACAAAAGTGTTGCTGCTTGCAGTGTGTTTGCAAATAGATGCAATTATACTTGAATAAGTAAGCTTAATTAAGTTAATAATTTTATCAAAATAAATCAGTTTTCATCCCAGAGATGAAACAATCTGAAACTACTTGTATTATTTCTTCAATCAGTGTAAATTATGACAACTAGTCCTGTATTCTAGAAAATATAAGTAACCCTGCTTATTGTCGTTACAGCATTAAGTTATTTTTTATTTTTATTTACATTTTTATGAAAAGTCAATGCTCTTTAAGTTGTTTTGCCAATCTGTTTTTAAACATGGTGCTTTAACCTGTTGAAAATTTGGGCAACGTGAATTACCTTAGGTTTTATCCAAAACGAAGACTGAAAATTGGGGTGATAACATTGTGTCTGCAGGCCAAATCTGGACTCCTGATAAGCAATAATCTCTTTTCTATCCAATTATATAAAACAATGTCTTTATAAAGCTTGGCAAACTTCACAATTTCCCACCACTTTTATTTTATTCAGCTACTGTAGCAAATTGAATTATTTTAGGTCCTTTTTTTTTTTTTTTTTTTTTTATGAGGAGCCTGCACTTCATCTCCTCAGTAGAAAATAGAAGTGTAGTGCTTACCTCAGAAAGAAGAATTTCTGTGTAATGACAGTTTCTTGGTTTCTGAATATAACAGAGCAGAGGGGGTGAGTTGTGCTAGCATTGGGACTGTCAGTGGGTTTTTGTTTATGAACCTCTCTGGACATGGCTTTTTGGTCACTCATTGTCTACTTCCTTGCAGACAAGCCTAGCCAAATGCTTGGCACTTGTCTCTCTATAGCTGTGTTTGTACGTGCTCAATAGTGATAGTGAACTAGTGAACACTAATACTTGTATATCACAGTGCTTAGCAGGTATTTGTACACTTAGGAAGAGAAACAGCTTTCCTGCATCTCTGCAGAGGAGTGACTTAACAGGTCTAGTGTCTCCTGTACTTAACACTTGTAATAGACTTACTAAATATTGAAGGTGGGCTTTGGCAGGATCTATCGAACATGACTCCTAAGAAAGCTCATGAAATTACTGTAGAAACAAGTCTTATCTATAGCTCTAGGTAAATACAGCAGTGGTGATTTTAAAACTATCAGTTTTAAGGAAAACAGGGAAAAAGTTGGTATGAATGACAGAAGATACATTACATATTTTGCAAAGTGTTTTATCACTTAGCCATGTAAGGTCTGGGGGTGGGAGAGCTCTTTCTCAGTGGTTTTCTCAGCAATTGAGGAGGTTGCTGTACTCTGTAATAGTAAAAAACGTGTCAATTGTAATGATAGCAAATAGCATTTGCAAGCTCAAGTAGCTGTTAAGATGTGACTGCTGGAGATGAGCACTATTAGAATTTTTTGCTGCAAGAAGCCTACTTTTGTGACAATTGCTGTTCGCGTAAACAAAGTATCATAACTTTCAGGAGCCTAATCATTAGTAGGTTCTATGGCACAAGGAACATGGAAACAAGAATTTTTCTGGATGTGTATGGAGCAGTTCCCAAGGGAAGATGACAGCTTCAGTTTGACTTAGGAAGACTTTGCAAAAGCTAGGAAAGGTACTACTAAAACAAAATGTGTGATTATTAAGATCGTGAGTTTCAAAAGCTGTTGCTGCAATTATGGTTTGGCATCCTTTTTAAGAATAAGACACCTGCCATATCAGGTGCATATGCTGGATTAAAACAAAACCAAGAAAGCTCTGGCATAGAAAAGCTTGCATGATAGTAGTCCTATTAAAAATACTTTTCATTTTAAGTTTGTTTTTAGGATTTTTGTTACTGTTTCTTGTGTGTGTGGTGGATTTTTTTTTTTTGTTTCCAAAACACAGCATATAAATAAAAGCATCAGTGAAAGCTGAAGGCAGGCAAACTGTTGGGATTCAAATAAAAGACCAAATAGTACTTAAAAGTAACTTTCTGTTAAGAAACCTTGGCATCAGAACCATCTTCTTCAGTGACATCATTTCTCATCAACTACACAAAGATATGACTGAAGTGTTTGCCTTAAGAGCTGATGTGTAATTTCCCCCATCTGGGAGATCCTCCAAGGGTTTTGTATTGCAATAGCTTCTTACCTGCACATATTTTAACAAGTACTTTGTCTTTTCAAGACAAACTCTCATGTCAGCATTTGAAAGACTTTGTTCTTTCATTTCTTGTAGGAGTTTGGGCCCTTTTAATTCCTTATCTGCAATTATCTAATTTTATTTTATATTGCCAAGTTAAATGACTTAAATATGGAAGAAATTTCTTGGTGCTTTTTTTGCCTATTCATTTTGCTTTGTCGTGTTTTGCTGCTGATAATGTATTTGATAATTGATGCTTTGAATTCTATTACTACTTGAAGGGTGCTTGTGCAGAATTCAAACAGCCTAAGTCAACTGATTTGGACTGCTTCATTGCAGCTTAAACTGCAAGTATTACTTGGGTTTTAAACTTTAAGTCAGAATCCTCACTTTTTAAAACAAAAATGGTTTAAAATCTGGCTTCAGCTGTTCTGCAGTTGAGCTCATAGTAGGCTGTAAAGCTGAGGAGTGTCACTTAACTAGGAGTGACATCACTAACTTTTTAGCAATACTTCTGTACTTTTGGTAGCTGTGGTTCATGAGACCCATATTCCTACATACAGTTGCATGAGTTTATCTTCTTAAGAAGTTCTGTGACCTAGATGAAAATGGGCATTGGGAAACACAGGCTAAAAACCAGTCTTCTGATCCTAAGATAGAACAGTGATAAAGGTAGGATTTTTTTTTTAATCCAGGTAAATTGCTCCCCTTTCTCTTTTTCTGTCCTCCTGTCACCTTGGTCTATTCATGTTACAGAAACTGGATTTTTGACAATCAAATCCATCTGCCTTGTAGCTTTTAATAAATAAGCAGCTTTTAGAATTATAGAAGCAGTCTCCAAATTCAAGTTTTATCTATAGAGACCTTAACAAGGTGCTGGTATTTACAGAAATCCACCATATGCCCTGCTTTGATTTCTTTCTCCAAGAAAGGTCTGATGAGGGTTGGTTCCTTTAGTACTATCAGCAACCATTCAGACACATGATATTTAGATGTCTGCTTTTCTTCCTCCTTGTTAGGACACCTAAGATGACTCTCCATACCCCCAAACCCATGGGTGCATTATAAATTTCTCTCTCTGGAATGTTTTAACTTTGCTTAATTGCAGAATACAAGGAATTGTTCCTGTAAAGCCAAGTATGTAAATTAAAGATTTCCATATACTTTGGCTTTTGTCAACCTCAGAGTGTAGATTGTGAAATGCTTTTGGCACTTCTGATGACTCTTGATTCACTGAGAATATATGACTCTGTTAAGGTATTTATCTCCTTAATCCCAATTATTTTTCATATAATCATAGAATATTAAGGGTTGGAAGGGACCTTAAAGATCATCTAATCCCAACCAAATCCCTGCCATGGGCAGTGACACCTCCTGCTAGATCAGGTTGGTCAAAGCCTTACCAAAACTGGTTGTGAATACTGTCAGGGCTGGGTCATCTACAACCTCCCTAGGCAGCATGTTCCAGTGTCTCACTGCACTCACAGTAAAAAAAAATTCTTTAAACATCTAGTCTAAATTTCACATCTTTCTATTTGTACCCATTACTCCTATTTCTATTGCTACAGTTCCTGACAAAAGGTCATTTTTCAGCTTTCCAGCTACCTAAAGGCCCCCTTTAGGTACTGGAAGATTGCTATGAGGTCTCCATGCAGCCTTTTCTTCTCTGTGCTTAACAGCCCTGATTCTCTCAACCTGGCCTGCCAGGGACATGCTCCAGTTCTCTTACCAACTTTGTGGTCCTCCTCTGGGCTTGTTCCAACAGTTTCATGCCCTTATGTTGAGAGCATCAGAACTACACACACCACTCCAGATGGGGTCTCACAAGAGCAGAGTAGTGGGGGAGAATCTCCTCACCTGACCTGCTGACCACACTCCTTTTGACACAGCCCAGGGTATGGTTTGCCTTCTGGGCTGTAATGGTGTGCTGACAACTCAAGCTGAGTTTTTCATCAAACATCACCCCAATTCCTTTTCCACAGACCTGCTCTCAATCATCTCTCTGACCAGCCTGTAGGTGTGTCAGGGTGAAGTCCAGTTTTATTAATGCTCTGGCTTTAGAAGTTGCATACAATAATCTTTCTTAAAAGCTTAGGTTAAGATGCAGATAGTACATCCAGTTTAGGCACGGTGTGGTGGTGAGGGGTTCTGCAGTTTTCTTGCTTTCTGCATGTAGGACTTAAAGTTCTAGACAGTGCATTCTAGGCTTGAATTTTATCGGTGGAACCTGACTCTATGATAACAAATGTTTGGAAAGAAGTTAGTAACCACTGTGGTCAATACTGCAGAAAGTTGTCAATTTCTTAGAGGATAAATATGATTCCCTCCTTGCCTAAAACACTATATGCATACAACAGCAATAATGTTGCCAGTTTAGCAGAGAGTAAGGAGTGGAGGGAAGTTCTTCCTAATACGTGATCACAGAATCAACTAGGTTGGAAAAGACCTTTGCGGTCCAGTCCAACCCATGACCTTAAACCACCATTTTCAGCTAGGTCATGGCACTAAGTGCCACATCCAGTCTTTCCTTAAACACCTGCAGAGATGGTGACTCCACCACCTCCCTGGGCAGTCCATTCCAATGCCCAGTGACCCTTTCTGTGAGGAATTTCTTCTTAATGTCCAGCCTAAACCTCCGCTGCTGCAGCTTGAGTCTGTGTGCTCTTGTCCTGTCCCTAGTTGCCTGAGAGAAGAGATCAACCCTCACCTGGCTACAGCCTCTGTTCAGGGAGATGTAGAGAGTGATTGGGTCTCCCCTGAGCCTTTTCTCCAGGCTAAACATCCCCAGCTCTTTCAGCCGCTCCTCAGTGGACTGGTGTTCCACACCCTTCACCAGCCTTGTTGCCCTTCTCTGGACACGCTCCAGCATATCAACATCCTTCCTAAACTGAGGAGTCCAGCATTGGACACGGCACTCAAGGTGCAGCCTCACCAGTGCTGAGTACCAAGGAACAATCACTGCCCTTGTCCTGCTGGCCACACTATTCCTGATACAGGCCAGGATGCCACTGGCCACCTGGGCACACTGCTGGCTCGTGTTCAGCTGCTGTTAATCAGTACCCCCAGGTTTCTTTCTGCCTGGCTGATATCCAGCCACCCTGTCCCCAGCCTGTAGTGCTGCATGGGATTGTTGTGGCCAAAGTACAGGACACGGCACTTGGTCTTGCTGAACCTCAAATCATTGGATGCATTCCATGGATCCAGCCTGCCCAGGGCCTTCTGCAGAGCCCTCCTAGCCTCCAGCAGATCAACACACACACACACCTTGGTGTTGTCTGTGAATTTCCTAATGGTAGACTCAATCCCCTCATCCTGATCATCAGTAAAGATACTAAACAGGACTGTGCCCAAAGTTGATCATGGGGGATGCCACCAGGGAACATCCACCAGCTGGATGCAGCACCATCTACCACCACTAGTTGGGCCCAGCCATCCAGCCAGTTCTTAACCCAGTAAAAGGGTGCACTTGTCCAAGCCATGGGCTGCCAGCTTTTCCAGGAGTGTGCTGTGGGAGGCTGATGAGTAGCAGAATGATGGGGTCTTCTGGAACAACTTGGGAAAGGTAATGTGTCTGCCCCATTCTCTGCAAGGGGGCTAGAGGAAATGAGAGTAGCTTTTAATTTGAAAATTACACTGGGCACAGTGTCTGAACTGAAAAATGCAGCAGGGCTGTAATGTACTGGCTGAATGGACTGGTGTGTCATGATAAGAGAATCCTCCCTTTAACCAGCAAGGGATGAGTTTCTGCAATTGAGTCAGTGTGGCTGCTTTGCTGTCTTGGATTTCAGTGTGTACTCTGAGGCTTGTTAAATGTGAGGCTTTTGACTTGCCATCAAGTGTATTCTTTTGTCTCTGTCAGAGGTCATGTCCAGAAAAGGAAGAATCAAAGGGATGTGCTGCATCTCACTGAAATAGTGCAAAAGGTCTGATTAAACTGGTTATGGTAAAGGCTGTAGGACTTGAAGTATTGAGGAAAGCTTACTGGAAACCTCTTGCTGAAGGTGATATAGTTACAAGCAGCTGTGGTCAAGAAAAGTTGCATTTTTGCAACAGGAATGAGTATCTTTCATAGGCAAGTATCAGAAGGTTATAGATCAGAGCAAACACATAATGGTTTTGTTTGTCTACTTAGCTTTAGAAGTATTTGGACTTCTCTACTTTAGTGTTAGTTTTGGGTTTGACCTGTGATTTCAATATAAGTGTCACGTACAATTAATAATTCTGAATTTTCTGTATTGCCATAATTCTTCCCTATATTTTGCCAGTAGTTGTAACAAGTTGTATTTCACTGAGCACCATAAATCACTAATCCTTTTTTTCCCCAATTTCCTGCAAAGGATTGCGGGGAAGGAGAAGAATAGATGTTCTGTATTTGCTAATTGGTAAATGTACGACTTGTACATGCCACTGAATTTGGAGATAGAGAAATCTTTGAATGTGTGAAGTCAAAATCCTGGCTCTCCATTACTGTGATATGGGATTATTTAGTTTGTAATTTCATCCAGCATTTGAGCTAAAACTGCTAGAAGTAGATATTAAATTCTCCAGTAGCAGTTGAATTTCAGAAGTAAAGTTCAGGGTAACTTTTGCCTCAGTTGATGAAGTCCTGTTGAACTTGCTTTGTTGAACTTAGATTTTATTTTGTGCATGTACTGGCACAGGCAGCTCCTTCAGCTTGTAACAAACTATGATGTGTAATCAAGTATAGCCAGATGGCTCTGACCTCCTGCAAGCTGGTCTCCTAAAATGGAAATTATCCATTTTGCAGATGGAAATTGGAGCCAAGCAGCTGTGAATTCCAGGAGACAAATACTGAAGCAAACTCATAACTTTATTCTTCTGTTCAAAAACCAAATGACAGTTGAGCCTTGAATTTGCCACTTGCTTTCAATCTGTGATTTTTTTTCCAAGAAGTCAGGAAGTATTTTTATGAAGGCACTGCTTACTATACAAAGTTTTTTTTTCTTTTTTCACATAAGTCTTTTCTTTGTAATTCTTACTTTCCTTTACTGCTTCTAACTTCCTCTCCTAAAACAACAAACTCTTGCTACTCCCCAACCTCTACTTCCATGGCTGCTGTTTTAGGGAGTTAGTGTTTATTTGCACTGAATCAGCTTTTACTGATTGAATGGCAGGAAACCAAGATGTACAAATATGTACATTTTCATGCAGCAATGATGCTGATCACCTGCAGTTGTAGAGGTTGGTGTGGAATTGTTGAGCTAAAAAGCCTATTGAATGTAGAAGTGACAAATTCCATGAAATCTGTGGCTCAGAATTAAATGTACTGCCTAGATGAAAGATCTACTGTTTTATCCTCAGTTTAGCTTTGGAAATTGAAGACAAAAACTGGGTGAAATTGTATGAGTTGCTAGTGTTCTTTGCTGTTCCCGGGGGCTACTTATTTAAACTTATAAAACCATCATTTAACTGTTGTAGAAATTTTTAGTTTGTGTGAAAACTTGCTGCATATTTTAGGTTGTCATGGAGGCTTGCAACTAGCACTACTTTAGGTTTAGTTTTTGACAAAAATCTGACTTGTAGGCAGAAGCAAAGCAGGCAATATATGCAGGCAAACCACCAAACAGTTCTGCTAACATGTTCCCAAGGATCCTACATAAATTGGAAGAAAAATTATGCAGCCTCCTTAATCTGAATTCCTGGTAGCCATACTGAAACTTTGCCTTTAAAGAAAAAAAGGCTTTTGTGGTTGTGCCCTAAGGCTGCAAAAACCACACAGCTAATGCCATGAAAGGTGCAAAATCTTTCCCAATAACCAGATCACACTAAGAATTCTTTTTGGTGGAAGGTGCTTTTTGGGTGACCATTAAGAACATGAAAGACAAAATAGAGCTGTGATTTGCTAAAAATGATGTAAAAGAGAAAAAAAAAAAACCAAAACACAACCCAAAAACTTCTGCTGGTCCTTGAAGACAAAATCTGATGTTGCTCCAGTTGTACAACCTTTCTGATTTAGCTCTCAAGTGGTAGACACAGTGAGCATGGTACTACTTTCTGTGATGAGGTGGCCTGTATTTAAAGTATATAAAGTACCTTTAGATGCTGGCTGTTGAGTGTCTGGTGGAAGGGGTTACTACTTCTGCCACTGAATTATCTGGAGGATATTTGCTTAGCCTTTGTCTGCTTACTTTTAGGTGAAATAAAAATGAGGGATTTTCTTCTACTTTAAAATACTTTTTTTTTTTTAATCTGAATTTTGAGGATTTTGATTTTTAGGGCCTAAGGAATTCTGACTTCCTCAAATCTTCAGCCATGGAACCAAGTACGTAACTAGAGATGGGATGCTTACTATAGTTATCTACAAAACAATCTTCTGTTTCTTGCTGTATTCTGGTGCCCTAGTTTTTTCTGTTCCCAAGGTTACCAGAAGGAATAAAATTATTTTTGCTTTACAGATCTTTTTCCTATGTCTGTTTAGCCAGCAGTTTCAGAATGCTGTTTGATATTACATTGACCTTGATAGCATGTGGTGTGGTCTTTCCTGTTTCAATCAGTCCAAGCAAGGAGTTTCTCTCCAGCCTAAATGCAAGCATTCAGGCTTCAGTCTGCTGATCAGGGATGTCTTTGCTCAATCTATACCTGGATCTCAGAGCTTACTTTTTTTTGGCAGGTAGGTAGGCATGTGTTGTAATCTTTCCACCTACTGCAAAGTTAGTCTGGACAGAAGTGTGGTCTTAATTCCTGAAAAGCATGGCATAGGAAGCAGAGAAATGAGTGGAAGAGAGGAATTGTAGCATACCAAGTAGAAAAGGTTTGTTACAAAAAGAGAGTAACAAGTTGTTTTTAATAGCAGAGCATGCTTTGTTCCACAAAGCAGAAATGTAAAATGCAGTTGTTAACTTTAGTGCTGTGTAAGTAAGCAAATGTTTATTTAATACATGGGTTATCTTACATTCCTAGAGTTTGCAGCAGTCTTGCCTTACATTGTCTTTTGACTTTTTTTTTTAATGACATGTGACCAGGTGACTGAGAGGTGCCAGGGGACACTGGCTTGATGAGAAATGAGTTTTAACAGAAGGTATTTTTTGCTGTGGCTTTTTTTTTTTTTTTAATGAAAGTATGATTTAGATTGTCTGCATTGAATAATGATTCTTTGAATTGGTTACAGAAATATAGATGCCCAATATAGTTCTTCAGGAGTATTGTTTGGGGAGATCAGGACTTCTGCTGGTATGCCAACTAATGCTTGTCTGTCTGGTTTTCTTGTTTTGTTTTTAGTACTTTTTGGAGACACTGCTGACGTTTTCTGTACTCTGGTAGCTTTTTGGCTACTGAAGCAGACATCTCTTCCAGAAAACCTGAATTACTCCATAGATGTGGATATAGATCTTTCTGGAGATCCTGGTCTTAGTTGTTACAGTAATATGGGAATTTATGTGGTAACTGCTGTATTCAATGGCTTTTCTCTCATAATGGGTGTGACATAGAGACACAGCAGAAACTCCTAATGAAACAGTGGCTTCACTTGTTCTAGGCTGTAGACCTCTGAAGACATCGTTCCTGCTCTACAGTGCATCATAGTGGAAGATGTGTATGAAGTTTGGGAAGAACACAGTCAAATACATGGAGTATGCTTGCTGCATTTTAATATTTGATTCTTTTTGATTTTTTTTTTTTTGTTATTATACCATTCTGTCAAATATAGATTGTACTATATTTGTATCTGTAACTGGTGAATTGAGGGGCACTATAGTAGTACCAGAGGGTGGGAAATTGTTGACAGGTCCTGAGCTGCTGCTTGGTGTTTGCTTTGTGGTGTTTTTGGTTTTTTGCAGGGTTTTTTTGGGGTTTTTTGGGTGGGGTTTTTTTTGGGTGGGTTTTTTTTTTTTGGTTGTTTTTTTTGTGTTTGTTTTTTTTTTTTAACCTACCTGATTAATTTGGGTAGTTTGGTAGACATAATTATTCAACTTCCTTAGGGTAACTTTACTCCAACCTGTAAACATTTTGGGGTTTTTTTTTTTTTTTTGGAAACAGGAATGCTGTTGTGTGAAATTATCAGATCTTGCAAAATGTAAAATTTTTTTGTAATAGTGTCTTCACACACTTAATGTAATAGTTATTAAAGAAAAAAAATGCTGTCTTGCTTTCAAAGACTTTATTTCTAATGTGACAGAGAGGACCTTTCAGCAGTCTCTGATTTTTATTAAGTTTTCATTTATATAAATCCAAGATCCTAAAGTAATAAATTAAAATTACACAATTGATTACCTTCTTGCATATGAGATGGTATAAGTTAAGATCTCTACTGGTAAAAAGATCTAAAAGTTGGGTCTCTAAAATTGATCCAAGAGGTAGTAAAGCTGTTGCTATGTGTTACTTAAGGGCAAAGAAGGAATGGGTTAAATTTTGTATACTGATATTAAAGTATTGAAAAGATTTTTTTTTTAATAGATGGGCTGTAACTCTTGGTTCAATCTCATTTGAATTGTTAATTTCAGCAAATTTTATCTTGCTTTAACTATAGTTCTGTAATTGTGATGTTCTGAACATGCTTAGACTTAAAGCATCCAACAAAAACAAAGTAGCTTGCTTGCAGTAATGGAAAAAATGACTCAGTCCAAGTTGAGAACAGAAATTAGCTAAAAGGCAAAACGTAATTCTTAAAACAGAAGCTAAGTTTAAGCACTTCATAAACGAGGTTGAAGATAATCCTGTACTTCTGGTTTTCCAGTTGTACTGCTCAAGTGTCATTTTTAGTAAAATTTCCCAGTTTTGCCAAATAGATTTCATACTTTGGTGTGCTAGGGTGGGTCTACTACTACCTTAGTTGACGAGCCATAAGACAACACAGTACAGTCATCTGAGATTAAGGTACAGTTTAACTGAGGAGACTCACGTTGCCTGCTTATAAATGACACCTGAAGAATAAGGCCGGTGCCAGTTTGCTTGTCTTCTGCCAACAGCTGTGTGCTTCTTTGGAGTCATGAGGAGGTTGCTGGTAACACAAGGGCCATCAACTGTTCAGCTTCTCTGGTACTAGTCTTCATGCCAGAGTTCTGAGATATAAATCAATTTGCAAATGAAAGAAATAAGCCATTTCCTTATGAGCAAGATAAATAATGTATTGCAGTTCCACATTTAACCTTCATTTAGACCTCATATCTTCAGTTCAAGACCTTAAGTACAGGGTAATTTTGAATATTAAGCATTAATAGGGAAGATTGCTGTAATTAGAGAGTCATTACTTCATAGTTGAATGAGGCTAGCTCATAGATGTCTCATATAAAGAATGATATTAATCAAATCAACAATAAGGTGCTTCTTTCCTTGGATTCTTGTTTAATTCAAGCTCTTCTAGCTATACATTTGCCCAAGCTAAAACTAGTAAACAATGTTCTTTCTAAACTACATAGTCATATTCTGCAGTATTACTTGCTAGGCCTGTAGTTGGACATATAGAGGTACCTACCAAAACAGTACTTGGAACTTGTGTTGTAATGCACATTGCAATTGGGTAGACATTTATTTTATAGATACTTCTTTTGTTACCTCAGTGCTCTTGAAATATGTTTATAAATAACATGGCAGGAATTAACTCCTGATTTCATGACATCCAAATGAGCTCTAAATTACAGAAAACTGGCTTTGTTGTCAGGTTTCTCAAGGGGAAGCAAAAATTAAACACAATTAATCACATCTTTTTCAAAGTGATGATTCTGAGTTTTCCTTTTTTTACCTTTCCATATCCAGTCTTTGATGCTGGCTCCTGCATGAATGCTGTGTCCATTATGCAGATGGTTTAAGGCACAAGCATGCATAGACTTCTTCCCTAGATAGCATTAGCTTCCTAAATAAGAATGGGGAAGTTCTGGAGCAAGGGTTTTGGTATACCTTTATATGCACTGGCCACATTTCAGTCCAACAGTTTTCTAATCTCTTTGTTAGACTCCACAAACACCTGGACACAGCAATTTAAAGCATAGGGAAAATTAACACAGTGAGCCCCTTTTTTGCATAAATTCATGTTACACTTGATAACTTCTTCACCAACTATTGTTGATCACTTTTAAGAACATTATGAATCAATGCCTGACACCTTAATCTAAAAACCTCAATTTTCAATGCTTGTGTAAGAAACAATAATTAATTTCTTTATAAGTCTTTATACGGCTCTACCATAGAAGTAGTGAGAAAAAGACTGAAGAATTGGATCTTGCTTCTACTCCTGGAAACACTTAAGCTTCTCTAAATACCACAACCTCAGTAGAATTTTCTGTAAGGCTTGCAGATTTGTGGCCAAACTCTACAGCCCTTGGTACACTTTTTCAATAATCAAGTTTAAAATTATATCTTCTAGGTTCTCCAGAACTATAGCTATAACTTTAACACATCTTTCTAGATTTCCCTTCTCTATAACAATAAACAACTCATATCCAAGTGCAGGGGTTGCATCTGTTTTAGCTAAATGACTTGCTTAGTAAAAGGAACTATTATAGTAATACCTAAATCTGTTTTACAGCGGTACTTATCAAAGTACTTTTTCTGGTCTGTTACATAATGATATGCTCTGCTTTTGGAATAGTGTGGTTAAATGCAAACCCTAGAGCAGCAAGATGGTGTATTTTGTGTCACCATTGTTTTTGCTTCCCATCTTCATGTAGGACAGCTCAGTTTTATTCAGCTTGGTTAATGACCTTATCCGTTTATAAATGTGTCGATGTCCTGTTGCTTTTCATTAAGACTGTGGGAGTTGATTCTCATTACCATCTTAAACTTTTTTCTTCTGGAACTCGACATGTACATTGATTTTAGTGCAGATATATACATATTTTATTGATGAGTATATCAATAAAACTATATTGTATGGAGATACAGAGAACAACTGCAAAGTTACTGGAAGTTTCTTGACTAGAAAGTGACTTTATTTGGATTTAAGTAGTCTGGATCTGAACTTCTACTTTGAGCTCAGAAAGTGAGTGTTGCATTCTGCCACATATCTTCTTTCACAACTGTCCTCTGCAGTTGAGATGCAATTTTGTGACTAAAATGAGGATGAGCGCTGCCCCAACATGTGTTCAAGGTCAGCTGTTTGTAGGTTTTTGAAGAGTGCTTTACCTTTGTGATCTTACTAGGCTTAAAACTTCAAAATCACATATTAAAGCTTTTGATTTTCTCTGATCTGAATTTACATTCTTTTTCCTAAATGGTCGTGAAGACTGGTGGGCTGAATTTTGTTGATAATCAGTTACCATCTCACTATTCCTGGGCAGCAGGAGTGGAATGAGGAAAGGGGAAGATATGAAGTGATTCTAACATTATTAGCTAATGACTGCTAGTGACTGGATAAGAAGGCCCAGAGTCACTGTTCAGCATCAACTCCTGTTTGTGTAGAGTCCCACATCTTGTGCACTGCAGCTTAAGATGTTTAATTGCACAGTATGTGACCCTTTTAGCAACCTGTTCTGTCTCAGACATTAATGATTTCCATGGGAAGAAAATAAACTATAGCCCAGACTAACATGGAAAGGCAAAAACTCACCTGCCATCTCATTTCCTTCTCCCTCTTGCTCTCTAGTGTGTCACAGAGGAGTGCTTGTGATATTCATATGTCTGTGTCATCTTTTGCCTAACCTAATTCAATCAAATTAATAAATCCTCAGCAGAGCAGTAGTAGTAGGTATTTTCTGTGCCATTCCTAAAGACAGGAGTGTTAATGTTATATTTATTGCTTCAGTGCAGGACTGATAAGTAGTGAATTTTAATCTAGAATTGTATTGATACAGTCCTTTCAAACAAAACCTCAGCATCCCAGCTGAGTCATCCCACAGAGGCAGTCTCTGCCCTTAAAGATTTCTTCTAAGGAGAGCCCATATATGTGGCTTTTTGAGTCTAAGACCTTGTAAAATGTGCTTTTAGCAAGTTGATACCCTGCAGAGCAAAAATATAGTTGTAGCTACTCTGAAGTTATCTGAAGTAGCTTGGTATAATGGTACATATTTCTGAACTAAGAAGGCATTTACTTTAGATGGAGGTATAGATCCAGTGAACTAGTGTGCTGTTGTTATTGTAGACTAAATGCCTACTTAAGCACAAGTAGGCAGCTCCTGTGCATTCCCATATCCTGTTGACAGCTCCTGTACATTCCCATGCCCATTCACTCTTGCGTAGGGGAGTTTAATTAGTTCACTTGGCAAGTCACGTGGTAGGTGACCTTGCAGTTGGAGAGCAGTAACTTCTAAAATACTGATATAACCAATTGAGCAGTCCGTTAAATTGCTGCATGTCCACCCCATGACGTGATCCTGAGAGCTAGTCTTAGCTCTCCTCTGTTGATAAAATTACGTAAATCTATAGCTTCTTAAGGAATGTTTTTAATTTGGGGGAATGTTAACCAAATTAATTCCAAATGTGAGTAGAGGTGGCTCCTGATTCAGTCTGGTGAATAGGTTTCAAATGTGTTTAGCCTCAGGGTCAAATTTAAGATCAGACTAAAGTTTCACCTTTTACACAAAGGTAGCTGTAATTTTTTTTGTATTTTTACCATGGTCACATATGTACTCAGTTTCTGTAATAAAACTGGTTCTGGATCTTGTTTGGCTACACACTGCTTAGTTTTTCTGCTTTGTTTTTTTTTTTTTTTTTTTTTTTTTTTTTTTAGTGTCTTTGTTAGATGGAGTATATTTGCTGAGGTGCAAAAAGGCAGCTAGGTCTGGCAGCAGGTAACATTTATGGGAAGGAATAGTTCTGTTCAGATTGTGTTAATGTACAAGCACAATTTTTTGTCCTTAGGAGTCAACAGGCTATGTGTTGATTGAAGAATTGCATTCTAGTCCTACCTAAAGTAGGTGCAAAATGTCCTACTTAATTCAACAGGTCTGGTTTAGAGAATACTGTGAGGTTTGGATATCTGTTTGAAGAGGAAACCCAGTATTGACTAAACTATGTATTTTATTGGCAAAATTGACCTGTCATAAAGGTCAATTGTGAAATTCTTACCTAAAAAGATTAATGCAAATATTCAGGGAGTGTAGTATATTAAAAATATGGCAGAGTTCTCTAGAAATTTTGATACTGTGTTAGAAGTGTTGCTTCCCAATGTTTAAGTGCTTGATTCCTTCTGAAAAATAAACCCTAGAGCTAAGAAGACACTGTTGTCATGCTGGCACATACCTCTAACTGCAGCTTTTTGTATTCCTGTATTTATATGTGTAATCCCGAAGTTCATACTTATTTTTTTCTAGCCCCATCTTCTAGATTGTTTGCTTCCATTGTCTTGAAAGCTCCCTTGCCCTTCTCAAGTGGAAGCCCTGCAGTCCTCTCTATTTTACACCCCCATCTGTTCAAGAATGTTGCTTTCTTCAGTTCTCTCTGTCCTTTCTCTGCAGACTGCTTATTACCATCTCCTTATAAGCACTTGCTCGTTAGAGTTATTCTTGTTGGAATCTAGGCTACAAATAACCTTTCCATGCAGTACGTTGCTGCCTCTGATAAATGCAGGCTGCAGCCAGTGGCTGACAGTGAGATTCATTTGCTGTCAGACTTCTGAATTAGGCTTTTCTGGTACTTTCATTTGCACCAAAATCAAGGATGTTGTGTTTATGAATGCTACCTGCAGTTTTGAAATTGATCTGGTCTTAATATTATGTAAAGAAATGCATTCAGTTGAATGTTAAGCTGTAGATTCTTCTGGAAGGCTATTTCCATGAGCTCAGTTAAAACAAAAGTAATGCAGTATGTGTAAGGTTTAATTCTAAAGTGTCTTAAAAATGTGCTGCAAATGTTCGTCTTAACTGTGATATATAAACTAAATAAACTTAATGGATAGATTTGTGTAAGCATTTTCCATGGGAATCCCAGTGCCTTATATGGTCAACTTGCTTTGTAGTGTTCTAGTGAAATGAAGGCAGCCATCCAAAAACGGGTAAAAAAGCCACCAGCCCAGCTGTCTTTAGCTTTGTCTGTAATACTCTCTTTCTTGGCCTCCTTCAGTAGCACAGTAGCTAATTGTTAAAACTGAAAATGTGGCAAGAGCCTGAGTAGCTAGTAGAAGAAATTTCTTTTGTGGCAATGACTTTATACTAGGGTAGTAGCATATTGATACTACTGCTTTATTGCATAATGCACTTTTGCTATCATGTAAGGTGTTGTGCCTCTACCCAAGCTTGTTGTAAACTGGTTATCATTCCAGTAGCTGTTACAGCCAGAGCAGGGTAGAGGGGGAGAATCCCCGCCTTGGCCTGCTGACCATGTTCTTTTTGGCGCAGCCCAGGATTGGCTTTCTGGGCTGTGAACACAGACTGATGGCTCATGTTGCGTTTTCATCAACTATCGCACCAAGTCCTTCTTCACAGGGCTACTCTCAATCATTTTTTTGCCCACTCCTCTAGGTGTGCCTGGGATTGCCATGACCCAGGTGTAGGACCTAGCACTTAGCTTTGTTGAACTTCATGAGGTTTGCATTGGCCCATCTCTCAAGCGTGTCCAGGTCCCCTGGATGGTGCTGCATCACATCACACGGCGTGGTGCCGTCAGCGAACATGCTGAGCGTGTTCTTGGTCCCATTGTCAGTGTTGCTGGCAAAGATGTTGAGCAGTATCTGCCCCAACTGCTGAGGGACTCCAGTTGTCACTGGTCTCCATGTGGACAACGAGGCATTGACCACAACTCTTGCATGCAGTCAATCAGTCATTTCTTTATCCACCAAGTGATACATTCATCAAATCCATGTCTTTTCAGTTTATAGGGAAGGATATCATGTGGGACGGTGTCAAACCATTTGCATAAGTCAAGTGGATGGTGTCAGTTGCTCTGCTCCATCTACCAATGCTGTAGCCCCATCATATGGCAAGAGTTTAAATAAGCAACTTTTGAGGCTTGCATATTAAGGGATTGCTTCAGAGAGATCTGGTTCAGGTTCCTCTGGAAAGAGCATCTGGGTATAGTAGCACCAGTGAGGTGAACTACCCTGTACTTTCAAGTAGTAGGATGCACAGAAGCTTTACTGTAATTCTCTGTATGGTAATTTATATACCTATACTTTAAAAAACCCTCATGAATGAGAGGCTAGATTGTTAAACTTAGTCATATCTCTTTATTCAGATACACAGAAACTTGTCAAATGCAAGAATGTCATTACCTTTACTTGTAGTCCTAATAAAAAACCACAACATATTTTCTATTGCAGAAAAGAGAAAAAAAACCAAAGCACTTCATCTCTTACCTACTGTGAGAAGTATCAGTAAAAATGCTACAGTATTAATTTAAATTGTAGTTAAGAGGGTTTTTTTCCTCTATATAGCTGTCTGAGGCCTTTAGCATTCTTTCAGTTAATCATACAGCTCCAGTGTCTGATTTGTGTGAAAAGGAGAGACCAGTCTACTGAGACCAGTGATAAGTCTGGTAGATCTTTGCTTCTGCTGGTACGTAGCATTCCAATCAGTTCTCAGAAAAGCAGCTTTTGTTTCTTCATGTCTTTTGGTTGCAGATTCTACTAGCTTCATGTAATGACTTGAACTCATTGTTTTAGCAGAAATGGTGAACAGGTTTCTCTTATTACTGATTTTTAGTCTTGTGACATGGTTGTCAGTGTCATTTTGTTTTAGGCTGAAGAGTTCTGCCTATTGAGTTCTTTTTCTGGGAGATAGTCCATACCTTTGACTAAGACTCTGGATCTCTACAAAGTCTGTTCTCTTACTGTTTTCAGCTATGAAGCTGTAAAGGAGGATGGAATTTTTTTAATACTGAATTAGATTGCCAGAAGCAAAATCTCCTTGGACGGATCTATGTTTTCATATTCTAGCATTTGCAGTGAGATAAGATTTTTCAGAAGAAAACCTTTTTTCAAATATTTTCAGGTTTACCAGAAGAGTGCTTCAGGGAAAAGCTGATATCCAACAGAATATACCAAGACCTAAAAAAACCTACAGTACCATACAGTGATATATCTGTGTTAATTTTGAGTATGATTATTCAGAACACAGAAGCTGTACAGATGTCAGGGTGCTGTGGACTTGTAAAATTCATCTAGACTTAGGCTGGTAGTATCTGTGCTGTGACCTCTTTGCCTCCACTAGCACAGAGGAGGAAGCTCTAAGATTCAAAAATAGAGTAGGGACGCAGGAGTGAGTCAGAAGAGTGGAGGCAAAAGCAAGCTGTCAGATGTGGGCTGGCTGTCAGGATGAAACTGAGAGTTGGGAAAATTAAGTGATAGTGTGGAAAAGAAAGACTGATATTGGGAATACTGAAATAAAGGAACTCGGTTGTTGGTATATTAGATATGAGGTAATTAATATGAAATCTGTACTTGGACTTAACATGCATTAACCTTTTAATACTGTATTGTGTCATCATACCTAGATTATAGGGCCTCATAGAGGATTTGCTCTTGGGATAGTTCAGGACATTTGATAAAAGTTACTGTTGCTCATTGAACTTTTGCTTTATAATGAGGGGGAGAAGAAGAGAATGGTCTATGGGATAGGAGGGAAATCTGCAGGAAAATCTGTATGTGCCTGTGATTGTAAGTGTAATGAAAGGAAGCTTTCCTTTAGCCATATGAAGTAGTGGATATCATAAAACCTCAGTTCCATGGTATTTCAAATTGTATGGTTAAGTCAGGGTGTATGGCTTATGTTGACCTTCTTGTTTGTTTTGTTTGTTTTATGATCTGTAAAGCAATGACTTTTGGGGTGGAGGTTTTATGAATCCTGCTTATGTACCTAAATGGTTGTCAAGCGGCAAGTAAGAGCACATGAGAGAGTGAGCTCTGTTTGGAACAAGATTTAAGTAGTACAGGCTGAACACTGAACTGTAAAGAAAAATCCATAATTTTGAATAGCCATACATTATGGAAGTACTGATCATCTCACAGATTGAATGAAAAAAGTTCCTTTAGCCACAGGGAAGTAGAGATCATGTAGGACTGTACACAGGTCAGAGGTTTGTTGGGCCAATTGCTTTGGCTTAGGCAGTGTTAATTAAAACATCTAGGTCTGGAATATTTGGCTGTTCAGCCTTACTATTGCTTATATATAGGTGCATAATGAATATGTAATGTCAGAGTAGAGTCCTTAGAGAAGCATAAAGCTCTATCACTTTTTTACCTAATTTAATAGTGGAAATTAGGCTGGCAGAACAGCTTTCCGCTTCTGAAGTTTTTTTTGTAGAAGTGTGCACTGTAGAGGAGGAAAAGCAAGTTCAAGGCATCAAAAGGTCATCTTCTGGAATGTCAAGGAGTGGGTTTCTCTTTTCTGTACAACATAAAGTCAGTTTCTCACCAAGTACTCTGAGGTATTTGGAGTATAGCCCCTAGCCTGATGGGTAGAGCTTTTGTGAAAATAAATTGAGAACCATTTTTCAAAACAGTTTGCATTGCAGGAGCTTTCAGTTTACAGCATGAGCAGTGGATGATTGAATAGTAGAGAAAGTCACATGGGCCTTTGTTCATTTGTCTTAAATGCAAAAACTTGGAAGTCTTCCATGTCAAACCCTGTCCTTGCTATTGCTCCTCCCCTTCCAGGGATACTGAGTGGTTACCCACCAAAACTCTGCAGACTTTCCCCATGCTCAGGCAGTGTGTGTGTGCTTTCTCCATAAAGTCAAAACAATTTCATTTTTTGTGGGTAGGTATTTCTCGGGGAAAAGCAGTCAGTAAAGCTAGTGTGCATTTGTATGTCTGACCTTGAAGCCAATGTGCTTTTCAGCCAGGCTTTTGTTTTTATGCTCTTTAATAATAATAATCTTTAACTATAAGTCTGATGTACAGGAAGCAAACTTTAGAACATTTGTGATTGATTTGTGATGACATGCATACTGCTAAGGTCAGGTAAACAACAGACTTCTGAGCTTTTGTTATTTCTTTCAAGCTGACACAGTCCTGGTAAAGAGAAAGTCAGTGTATTTTCTGTCCTGATGCAATTCAAAGATGTCAGCAGCCTCTCAGAAGTTAGAAGTCAATACAAACGAGTTACTGCATAATTAGCATAATTAGGCTTTTGTCCTTTTCTCTAGAATCCTTTTTAGACTGAAACTCTGAAGTGGCTGCAGCTCCAGGTGCTGCTGAGGCAGTGCCCTGCTTCGCTGCCTTGAAAGGGTGTGCTCTTCCTCCCACCATGCTGGTTGTTTTCCCTCCTCCTTTTTTGTTTGTTTCAGTGGGTGGGGAGGAAGAAAAGGTTATTTCTGCCTTGCTGGTTAGTGAATTGGCTAATGGAGAGTCTGACAAATGCTTTTGGGAGTGTGCAGTTGAGAATGAAGAGGGAGACTGGGACCTCCCTGTTTGTCAACAGTGAGCTCGTGTAGAATCATGCCCTGAGTGATTATGATTAGTGTATGTTAGCTCAAAGGAATTAGAGTTTTCTGGTTTTATAACACTACCTCCTGCAGGGAACAGATTATTGCGTAAAACTCATCTTGAAACATAGGCAAATTATTGGATAGGGATGGTGTTTATAAATACTTTGAAACATTTTTGTTATCTGAATATCATAGATTCTAAAGCAAAATAAAGCAAGATGAGGGTCTAATTGCTATCAGCTGGGATATGGTTTTTGTGTAACTGCCTAAAATCAAGTGTAACAGGGAAAGAAGATCATAAAAGCTGACTTTAAATGCTTTCCTAAAGTGTCTGTTTTTATCAGCATTCGACTACAAGAACTTTTACCAAAGGTATATTCTCCATTATCTTTTAAAAGTGGTATTGTGTGCAGCTAAAGACAGTGGAAAAAAAACATCATTAGCAAGTTTCTTTAGTGCCTTTTTTCCTTGGAACTCATTTCTGAGCTTCCAAAATTTGGCGTGCAGGACTGACAAGCTATAGGTGAACAGCTGCAGCATGTGTATGAACGTCTGAATTCTTGTTCTCTGGCAAAAGTGCAGAGGACACCATGATTTTGCCATGCTGATTTTGGCATGTATGCTATGGGTGACAGTTGCTCATCTAGTTACAGTATTTTTATCTTGTTTGCTTGCATGGATTAAATTGCTCTTAAGAAGGTTAGCAAGAGCTAGAAAATTCAGCATTTACTAGTTTACAAGTTTGCCTTTACACACAGAGATAACTTGATTTGTGAGGATCAAAGGCTCTGTAGAGGATGGGGAATACACAACTATATCCTTGCCTTGTCTCTAAGCTCTTCCCTAGAATTTGTAGAGACTTAGGGGATAGCAGGCATGACCTCTTGAGGCAGTGCAAGTTGTGCCACACAGAATAGATGTGACCAGAGCTGTGACTTGGAGAGCCATAAAGTCACATAAGCCTATAAAGTCTTGCCATGTGAAATGCTGCAGATCTGCTGTCCTATGTATTTGGTGGCAGTGGCGAAGGTGGTATAGCCTGCACCAGAGCATACAAACAAATCTGCCAGAATGAGGCTTGAGATGGAGTTGGTACTGCAGCACACACAGCAGTTTGAAAACAAAGAAGCTGCTTTTGTAATATACTGACAAATGTATAACATTTTTAGTATGCCAGTACTTCTAATACAGTGATGAAAAGTCAGCATGTATCATTCTTGACTTCTGTATCAGAGTAAATATCAGACACTCTGTATCAGAGTCTGGTTTGCTTTTTAATGCTTGAAGAGAGCAGCAGTAACACTGATTGCAGATGCAGTCTTGAGAACTGCTTTTCAAAAAATACTTAGTTTGTGCTGGGTTTTCATACATTGTGTGCCAAAACAGCAGAGTTAGTCTGATACTTCATATGCTGGAGCGTATACTATGACCAAAAAAAGAAAAATCTGTTGTTACTCAGGACTGGGGAGACATACTTCAAGGTGTCCTCTCCGGAGGAAGCTTCTTCAGGTTCTGCACCAAAAGTGTCTCTGCTAGTAAGCTTTCACGAACATCTATGAACAGTTGTTCTGAGTGGGGTAAACTTTTGTCTGGCAAGGCTGCACGCTTAAAAAGCCTCGTTGGACCCATGTTGTTTCAAAACCGCTAGTGCCCCAGATCATAGGAGTGAGTGTCAGCTGCATTCTGTGTCAATCAGGTCTGGCTCCATGGTACAAAAAAAGCAGTGGTGCTGTTGGTGAAGCTAAGCAAAACTTTTGGGACAGTATAACTGTGTTGGTATGTTATTGCCTTCCTGCTGATAAGCCTAATGAACTCAGTTATCTTAGAATCTTTCACATGGATTTTTTTTGTTTGTATTTTTTAAAATTTATTTTATCCAGTATGGCTGACAAGCTAACACATTCAGGCATTTCTGTTGCTGCTTTGCAGTCCTTTGCTGTTTTCCAGGTATTTCAAAATCTGTTTAGAAGACAAACATTGGCAAACTTGAAGCTGCATTAGTTCTTAGACAGTGGCTAGGGAGCTACCCAAGCACACTTGTGATTTGTATTACCAAGATCTACTAAGGTAAAATAGTGATCCATGGGGTTTTAATATTCTTTCTTATTACTAGTAGAATAGAAGGTATATCAGCCTCATTATGCAAGACAAAACTTTCTGACTCTTTCAAAACACAAATTAGAAGTATTTGTTGACCTATTTTCTATATTTATTTCTTTGTGCCCTATATACTGTTTGTGGGTTTTTTTGTTTTTTCATTGATGTTTGTAACTTTTCTTTCCAAATCTCTTCTCTGTTACTGTAAATTTATACTATTTATACCCATTTTTACTTCAAATTTTATCTTGATTGTCTCAGTTTTATTTGTTAAAAATTATTTTTTATTTGCTGCCATAATTTTGCTTTATTTCTTTACTACAGTAACTTCCTAATAAAATTGCCTTTTAGAATAATGGCTTTTGGTCCATGTGATACCCATTCAGAGGATTTAAAAAAAGACTTGAAAATTGGCTCTTTTAAAATGCCATGTATTGTGTATATACAGTGATACATGCTGTTGTGGATGGGTCTAAATAAACTCAGATTATTTTACTTGTTGGCTGTTGTCTTCCTGACCAGTTTTCACTGTAATTGGGATGTAAGTGGTTTCTGAGGAACTTGTGATTACTTGCAGTTTCTTTGTTAATCTGTCATAATGAGTTTCTAATGGGAAAACTGTACCAAAGAATTTCCTGTTTATATATAGACCGGAGGGAATCCGCTGTCAAAGCTGGTACTTCAGTCGTGCTCTTTTGGGAGAGTGAGGATTCCAAAGTGGTGGTTGTTAATTTTGTGGCTCGAGAGAAATCCTAGATGGCTGTCCCTGTTAGGAAATACTCACGGCTGTTTTCTTGTGCTAGTGAAAGATTTGGAAACAATCAAAAGGCAGTTGTTGGAGGTGGGACTGGTGTTGCTGCTGGGGCAAAGGAAGCATCCACATGGGATTGCATCTTCCCTCCAACCAGTGAGGGTTTGCTCAGCAAGTTCACAATGTAGCGAGTCTATTGAAGAGGGTGTTAAGTTACACTGTGGCAAAAACGCCTTTTTTAGAAGTTGCAAACTATGTCTGAGCAGATAAACAGCTGCATAGCTGGCCTCTGAGAGAGAGGGAGTTCGGTCTTGAATACTTCTTTTTATTCTTTATAATTTACAGAGGCTTGCGGTGTGTTTGATTATTATCTTTATTTGTTTGAACAAAAAGTTTTGTTAACTATTCTGAAGCATGCATAAAAATTATGTTAAAAGATTGTTTAGCAAAGGGACACCATGAAAACACTTTTTTTTATAACTTCCAAAGGTTTCTTTAGGTGACTTGGCTGACTTGAATTTTGGCTTTAGGTATGTCCTGATGTCATCTTATACTTGCAGAGAATATGAGCTTTGGTGACCTTTGTTGCAAGTACCTTAGCTTTTGGAGACCACAGGGACATTTTTTGTGCAGATTAAATGAGAAAAAAAGGCTTTGGATAGGTTCTTCCAAATGGTGCTCTGTGTGTTCCTACAATGTGGAACCTGAAAATGTATATGGAAATTACCTTACACTGAATTTTTTAGCATTGTCTATACCTTATGCACTCCCCTGAGTAATTCCTTCAAACTTACAACAGAACAGAAAGCAAACCATGTCCCAGTTTCTTCTGGTTTTGTTCTGAATGTATTTCTGAAAGCAGAAATTGAGTGATTGTAAAATGAAGTTATTTATATATATGTGTTCCACAGCTACTGGAGAAAATTGGAGAGCTTCTTCCTAGTTTGGGGGTATTTTGGTTGAAAAATTAAGTTAAAATGCATAGACATCTCTGTTATGTGTAAAACACACTGTGCTACAAGAATTATTCTGATGTTTTCTCAACAGGTTTCTGTGTTGCCCTGCCTCAGAGCAAGGCCTGTCCTGAGGAGCATTGATTGAGGTGTTACTGCTGATACACCTGGCAAAAGTGTTGTCTGACACCTGCAGGGTTGCAGGGACTGGAAGCTGCAGGTTTTTCACCTTATTACCATCTGAATAGATAAAGTCTATATTAAAAATACAGTTTTGAGAAAAAGCAGCTGTTTGATATTTACTGTAACATGTTTGGCTGATATGCTTTTGGATAATTTCACTTAAACTCTGTTTAATTGGGTTTTTTCAGGAAAATCTTGGTTTTCTGCTAAAGTTTTGGTGAGCCTGTCAGAATACTTTTCTTTCATCCTGAACCTGCTGACTTGCTACCTAAGTCAGCCTCAAGACTTAGTAGCATTTTTGAAAAGCTGGAAATTATTTCCAATTTATCTAGTCAATTCAACGAATCATAAGTTTGATCACAAATTGAAGAATTTTCTGGGATTTACATAAGAGAATAATAGCTTTTCTTTTCTCAGTCTAGGAACAGAAAGTAGCAGGGGCAAGATATTCTTTCCTTAAAAATGGAAAATTGTGAAACAATTAGTTTCCTTGTGTATATGTAGTCCTACCTTTTTAAAGTGGCTTTGGGCACAGAATGCAGTTTTGATAAACAAATATATTTATCATTAAGATAAATATATTTAAGATTATTTGATTAATGTTGAAGCATTAATTTGAAATGCCAGTTTTACTTCTCATTTTATTCTTGGTTCCATCCATGTATGAGTTTTTTTCATTCTCTTTGAGTATATTTACTTTTTACATGTAAAAAGCATATAAATCCAACTGATGCATCGTTCAAACTTCACGTGTACTTTTTCATTCTATGTTAAATTGAGTTATACAAATTAGTAATTTATTTGCATAGATTCCCCTGCTTAGGGAGTAAAAGAGCCCTGACTGATATCAGCTTTATCGGCTTACTATATCTGCTTTTACTACTAATATACTGTATAATGCTAAGGATAAAACCACACATGGCAAATGCTAATTGAATGAGTGTCTTACTGCCTTTTTGTACCTGTAATCTTGGTTTTTTCTGTTAAAGGTCCTTTTTATTGTCAGCGGTAATGTGTAGTAGGAAAGTGAGCACACAGAAAGTCTGTCTTGATTACTCTGGGGTGCTCTATCAGCATGTAAATTTTTCCCCCCTTGATGGTGTGAAGGGTTATCATTGTTTGTCCTAAATTCAATGTTATTACTTTTATTCTACTCAGTTCTGCCACTTCACTTAGCTAAAATTAGAAAGCAGGGAACACTTCCCCTAGATCCTGCTAATACAGAAGATTAAATGTCAGCTGATGACTAGAATGCAAACATAGCCTATGAGTTCACAGAGGAGGGCTGATAGATGTGGTTAGGTTTGCTTTCTTCCAAGGCAGTGCGCTCTTCCGCTCTGAAGAACTCTGAACTGTATAGAGGTGATAGTCAGAAGCAGAGGGAAAAAGAAAAAAAAAACTTGGCACATATGGTTTAAATTTAATAGAAAGAACATAGCAATGAACAAACCTATTTATTTATGTAAACAGGTTCCCCTGCAAAGTTTTCTTGATGCTTTTTTGTTTTGCTAGATTATGCTGGTTAAGAAAGTGCATTAAGGGGATATCAGGAAGTTAGGTATTTTAAATTGAAAAGCTACTTTGGCTCAAGAACTTGATTAGTCACCCATATGCTGAAAGCTGGTTATGTTTACTCATTAAAAAAAAAAAAAAAAAACACCTATTTGAAATGCAATTGCTACTGTTTAATTAGGCTGGGACAAAAATACATGTCCTATATGACATTGCTTTCTCCTTCTCAAATGTAATATCTACACACTGTGTGACCATGTAAACAAATAGCTATCTGCCAAAGTTGTAGCAATAAATGCTTAATGAAAGCATAACTTTATAATGGCACTATATTTTTACAGTATGCCAATTTTGTTTACTCCTTATTTCTTTTCCACACTTGTCATGTGGTGGGTTGTATTGTCTTTGTCCCACTGAGCATGGTGCATCAACCATGGGGCCTGTTCAGCCTTGAGAAAAGACAACTTACAGGGGACCTCATCACTGTCTATTAGTATCTGAAGGGAGCATGTCAGAGGATGTCTCTTCCCACCTGACCCATTCTGTGATTCTCTGATCTGTTGAAATTGCCTCATAAGGCCAGAAAAAAGAGAAAGCCATTTGTGAAACAAGTGAGCTTGAAATTCAGTTCTGGATGCGACTCCCAAATTCACTGATTTTTGATAGGTTTCAAAAATATGTAGCTAAAATAAAGGTCTGTCATGTAATTTATACATACTTACCTGCCTAAGCCTTCAGGGTTCAAGACAGCTTGTGAATTTGCACATTGTACCAGTTATAATACCATGGTGTCAGTCCAATCTTTGTTTCTCCATTTTGCCTGGTAAACTCCTGTTCTTTCACTTGGCATATGGTTAAAAAGATGCCTAAGAAACCTGAAAGTACATTTATAAGCAAGTTCCACAAAAAGTACTAGTGTTCTTTTTAAATTAAAAGAAATCAGAACGAAAAGCAGAAGTTGTTTCTCAGGCAGTTAATACCACAAGTTTAAGAAAAAGCCTCATTTGTGTGAACTTCAGAGATTGCTTCATAGAGTCCAGTCTCTTCACCAACTTTGTCAATATGTTGAGCCAGGAGAAAAAAGGCTACTCAGGCAAATATAGCTGCACCAACATCAATAACTTCATCTTTCAATGCCATTTGATTTGATCTCTTCCATAATAATTTTTTTTTTCCATGACACCTCATTTTCCAAGGATTATTTGAGGGGTTTAGGCAGATGTTTTTGGCAGGTTGTCTTGAGATTTTCCTTCACGTTGCAGTAGATGAATACCATTAAAGTTTAATACTACATATTTAGTATGGTGGTTTTAATGATGAGGTAACTTCTGGTGTGGGAATTCCAAGTGTTCCTGAAAACAGATTTTCACAGATTTAAAAATGAAAACAAGTATTTATTTTGAAGCACATTTGCATGTAATACTAGGTGGCCTGGATAATTGGATTATTTCAGCAAGAACAGGAGCAGGTATTAGACTGGGTTGTTTTGTCCATATAATGTCTGTTGGAATGAGTCTTGATCCATTACGGGGATTCGTAACACTAAGGGTAGCATCTCTGGTTAGAGTAAATAACATTGCAGCAGCCAACTCTCCTTATTTATCTTGGCAGGAGGTTAGAGGGCAAGAATAATTCTATCTCTACTTGAAACGCTCTGAAACTACTCAAATATATGTATCCTGTTGCAGTTCTGATTAAGATCTATGATTAAGCATTCATGAGGATTTAAATAGTGGAAAATCCCTATGAGATCAGTTTTTTAACATGTAGATTATATCAGTCTCAGCAGCAATAGAATTTAGTATTTTTCATGAGTTGTGCCCATAATTAAACTTGCAGCTTTAACTATAAATTGCAAACTAGCAAAGCTTAAGGGCATGTAATTAAATTAGTAATTCAGTGTAGCAAAGAAAACAAGACAGAATTGTAGGATGAAAATTACATTATGCTCTTGCTGCATATTTGAGCTAAACATATACTGATTTCATGGAGCTTCTGGTTTTATCTTGGAGCTGAAAAAAAATCTTAAGTTAACTTTTGTTGAGATATATTTGTGTATATCTTAGAAAACTTTGACAAGTGGTTTACATGAAGTGGAACTAATAGCTAGAGAAGTTTGAGTTCTGGGATGATTTGTCTATTTTTGTCAATGTTTGACAGTTCTCCAGGATTTGAATTAAGTAACGATAGTTAATGGGTGTTCAGTTTCAATATTCTCTGCATGCCTTCCCCATGAGACTTGAATGGACATGAAATGTTGCATCATCTTCAAGTAGTGGTTTTTGCTTAGGAGAAAGTGTCTTTCTTACCTTCTTTTGCAGATATCTAAAATGTTTCTCATTTTCTGTGCTTAAAATGAAGTGTTTTCAAGAACTTTCTGTGGAGAAGAGTTTGCTGTAACTTGCAGAAGCCATGAGATACTCTTGAAATACTTCAGTAGTTTGAATTATTGGATATAGTAATAATAATTTTAACTATTTTTTGTGGGCCAATTCTCCAGGATTTTAAATAGTAGGCCATTCTTACCAAAAAATAACACACAAGTGTGTCATACACATAATATTTACAGGCAAGCTAAACAAAGTAACACTAGTCTAGCAAAAGGGTAATATTGCTAGTTTAGCAAGGATGTTTGCATTGTAAACCATACCATTTTTACTAGAAAGCATGCTTTAATGAAGTAAAATATTCAATCCTAAAAGTAGATTTTGTCAGTAGGCAAGGTATCCGGTATTACCCCAGCTATTGAAAAATAGAAGCTGAGACTTGTGGGTTGGCTAAATGAACACTTAATTTCATAATTGAGCAACATTTGTTATCTGTAATACTAGGTTATTGCCTGAAGTTCTGTTTCAACACCAAAACTCTTCTGTTTCTTAACGTAAACATGAACATCAACAGCCTCTCCACCCTATATGTACTGTATTAAACAGAATACTTGGCAAATGTAAAATACCTGGTTTTATAGTGATTGCTTGAACAGTAAATAACTGTAGTAATCAGTGCTATTTCATAACCTCATTTGTTGGTCATTCTTATTACCCTTCATCCTGAAAGTGTTCCAGAATATTCAGTGAATCTTAGGACATAGTCATTACAAATATTAGAACCTTAAGATGTTATACTTTGTATGAAAACATTGAATTAATAGCGGAATAACAAATTAGATGAAAAAAAAAAATCCTCCTTTTTTCTAGTGGCAGTAACTCCCAGATTACTTTGAGTCTGTAGCTTGAAAGTTAGATAAGGCTCATGTTTCATTTCATACACCTTACTGCCACTTCATTTGTTGGTGCTTCATTGTTCATTAATGTGCAGCATAAATATGTAAGTTATTGAAAAGTGGAAAGCATTGCTCAAACCTGGTTTGGTTCTTTTGACCAGATTTCTTTTTAGACCTTCTCCATTAGTGGTTTATTGACAGAAGAACACCTATAAGAACTGCAATATGTAAACTTACTCTTTTTCCCAGTGTGAGTGAAGATGAACAGAAGATGTGATTAGTGAGCTGTGATATCCTCTCTCCTAAGAAAATCTTTCCTCATGAGGGCAAAAATTATTGCAGAGTGAGACCAGCATTCAAACTGGGGGCATTATCTCATGGAGGTCAGCACGAGGACTTGGATAGGAGGAGTAATTGTTGAGTTCACACTGTGAACTACTCTGTGGTGCCATTATTTCAGAGGATTCATCATTAACCACCTTTTCATGACAACTGATGAATTTAATTCTCTTCAGCCTCTGTTGCTGCCTCAGTTTCAGTTGAAACTGCTCCGCAAGGGAGGGAGGACAGTGAGGTAGGCAGAGCGAGTAATGCGATTTCTATAGGAAGGCTGTACAAGGCCAGGTTGGATGGGGCTCTCAGCAACCAGGTGTTCCTGTCCATTTGGAACTAGATGAGTCTCTTTGAACCCAAAATATTTTATGATTCTATGAAATACTTACAAACAAGAAAATAGGCTTAAATGTGTTGTGAATTTAAAAGTACGAGTGGTAGAAGCAGTTGCTAATTAGAAATATGTCTTTCAAAAAGTGTCAGTTTGAAACAAGAAGTTTTAACACAGGCTTTATAATAGGTGAAAATTCAGAGTGAAATTAAATTTTGTTTCTTTGCTAGTGAAATTAGGACATGAAAATGAATTTTGGAGCTATGCTGCTTCTCTGAATACAAAAGCCATTTTAATATAATCAAAGCAAATAATTCTGCTTTAACCAGATAAAGGTAAGAGTATTTTTCTTTCTTATTTATTTCATTTTAAATTCTAATTGCCTTTCTGATCCAGTTTGGATTCAGTTTAGCAAAATGTGTCAGCAAAATTGTAAGGGAGTGTGGTATGTCATGGCAGAGGAACAAGCAACCCAATGCGAAGAGAATGGGAACCACTTTAACCAGCTCTGCTGCTTTAATTTGATTCTCAGCTACAGTAGCACAGATGTTCATGTCCTACTAAGTCCTGTTGGACCCACTGGAATTACTTCACTCAAAAAATCGGAAGAGGGGACAAACTGTACTCCAGACCCACTGTGTGAGGTCTTCTTCCTGTTTCCAGTATTCACATGGCAATTCAGAATGGCTGCTCGACTTGTTTTATCCCCTTAATATATTCTTCTGTGTTCATATTTTTGACTCTTTTTTGTACCAAGAGTAAAAATGGAAAAAATAAAATGTGGTGGTGGTAGAGGTGTCAAACAAAAAACATGTTTGTTGTCCTAAGAGATGGAAAATAATTTATGGAATAGATCAGAATATTAATCTAATCAGTTAAAGGGTAGGTTTTAATCTCTCTGTGGAGAATGGAGACAAATTTTACCAAAACTTATTAAAAGAAGTGTAATGTCTGAACGCAAAATTAGATGGCGTTACCTCTTTAGATGTTAATGTAATGAGAATCAGTAATTGTAGCCCCATGTAAGGTGCATGGTGTATGGCTCTGCTTCATGTATATGGGACAGTGGTCTAACAGACTGATTGCTTCTTTCCCTACAAGATTTCTTTTTTTTTCAAAATAATTACAGGCTTGTTTTTCCCGTCTTTTGTGGAAAGGTGCTGTCTGCTGAATTCTTTGGGTGGTTACTCACTTAAGAACCAAGCACTTCTGATGTTTCTTTTAAAATTACCTCTTTTTAAGGCTACTGACTAAATTATATTTCCCCATCACCGATGTTCTTAACACATAGTATCAAGAGCCAACTGTATCACCTGCCACTTGCAATGGAATACAAAATCATGGCAAACAGTTTAAAGTCTAGCATGTTCAGCAGGTGTCTGGTTATCCCCTTTTTAGTATTTATGGGAGAAGGTTGAAATGTTGTTTCCAGCACAAGCTAGACATAGGACTGGTCTGTGTGGGAGCCAGGTGCTGTTGATCTTTGCTGGTCTTTGCAGTCCAAGTTTCAGGTGGTTGTACAAATAGAAAGTGGTTTTCTTTTCTGGACTTCAGTGTACTTCCTTTTTCTTATCAGAAAAGGTAGCCAGACTTTGTATTCTCAACTATGCTTTGACTTTATGACTGATTAGCCTAATTTCTAAATTGGTTCTCAAAGGAAAAAGGTTTATATGATTGCACTGGCAACTGTCGTTCTGTTTGAAGCCCGTTTGCTAACTTAGGTCAAATTTGGCAGGGTAATGAGTGCTTCATGCAGAAATGCCTTTTTGCCAGTTGGTGAGGCTGGGGTTGAGGGAGAGAAACCAATTCATAGGATGAAAGGTATCTTATGTGTGATCCCATGTTCTGCTTGCCATAGGAGCTGGCTGGTGTATGTGCTTTACAGATGTGTTTTGCAAGCACTTGGAAAGAGCTTTAGGATGACCTGTGGTTTCACTAGGTGGTAACTGACGCTCTAGGTGGGAACTATGGGCTATGAAGGGAGAGACTGGGGATAAGGGCAGATGACTGTGGAGAGCAGAGATGGGTCTTGGAAGGGATCTCTGTAAGATATGTGGAAAAGGAAGACCTGCAGCTGTCTGCGTCCTCTGTTCAGATTCTGGGACAGAAAGAATGGTGAGTATCAGCAGAGCATCAGCAGAACTCTAGTTTTTACATCTTGCATATACATTGCTTTTTCCTTTGTAATAACTTGCAGGCTGAGATCTAGAAGGGCAGTCTGTTCAGAGGCTACTGCTTTAAGTTTATCATGCTGATCTGACAAGCTTTCCTTTTGTGGTTGAGATGTCAGTCTTTAACAACAGAGGCATTTCTGACAATTGATAAATATTGCTTTCGGAAGTGAGCAGTGCAGTAGAAATGGAAAAAGATTTAGATAAAATTTATTTTATAACATTTGCTTCTTGGCTTTCTGTCTCAAGGTACGTGATGATAGTGAGAAGTGCCTTTCCTATGGAAAGTGCTGAGAGTGAGAGGATCTATCCAACACCTGCCTGTAGTTCTCTTAAGAAAAAGGGGACATGGAGACATAGGATGCAGTAGATTTATGTTTTTCAGCAACAGAATCAATTGCAATTTGTTGTATTAGACTTAAGATGGGTATTACCTTTTTGAGGACAACAGTGAGTTTTTAATAAAATATTTTTGGTTGTTATAAATGTGCAGTTTCTGATGATAATACCTGATAAGTGTATTTGAGCTCTCCCAGTTCTTGGCATGTATGCCACAATAAACAGCCCAAATTTGGTCAAATATTTTTAGCCACTTACTCATGTGTCTTTTAATGTGCTGCATATGTAAGCTTTTGATTCACTTAGCAACAGCACTTTCATGAGTATGTCTTGTCAGGTTCTCTCATGTGTATTTAAAAAACAGGCAAGGATTGTTGGGTTGTGTCACGACCAGAAGGTTGGGTTTTTGGTTTTGGGGCGGGGGGGAGGGAGGGTGTTGGTTGGTTTTAGTGTTTTTTTTTTTTGTTTTTTTTTGTGGTTTTTGTTTGTTTGTTTGTGGTTTTTTGTGTGTGTTTGTTGTTTGTTTGGGGTTTTTTGTTGTTTGTTTGTTTTTTTTTTTTGTAATAGCACTAATCAGCTTTAAGATAGCTTTTTTCACAGATGACGAATTTTTGGGAATTTTAAGATAAGCATGCAGCATATTAAATTTATATATTCAAATACCTATATTTGAAAAATGTTCTGGTATAAAGTTATTTTTCCTTATAATTGGATGGTGAATATTATTATAGGTATAGAATATCAGTGGTTGGACAAATTGAATATCCAGAGAAACTGGATATATGGCTATATATAGTTGATATTTCTGTTAAGTGTAAACATCTGAGTTTCTTGAATTTGTTTTTCTCCCAAACTGATTAATCATGTCTTGCATTTGGATTCTTTTTCACTAAGTTACAAAATGTCTTACAAAAAGAGGTGATTCTCTTCTTTCAGAGCTTGTTATAAGTGTATAATCATTGTACACTGTTGATAAGTGGGAGAAATTGAAGACAAATATGGTTGACAAATTTGTAGTCTTTATTGTTAAGAAATTATTTTATTAGGGATGCATATGACTAAAAAGTTTTCAAGTCAGTTTTCAAGGATACCTGAAAAGGTAGGGAAGTTTTCATTCAAGAATGGGATTTTGTTTTTAACTGAAAAATAAATAATGCAAGCAGTGTATTGCAGTCTAGTTGCAGTCTAGCTGTACCTAACTAAAGCAAATGGAATCAAAGAAGGATAATTTGTGTCTGGTTTTGTTTGGCTGGTTACACTGGGCAGCAGCATCCTCCTCATGGTGTAGCTGTTGCCTCAGCATTGCAGAATGGAGGAAAACTAAAGGATTCATCTTTGAGCATGCAATTGCTTAAATAGGGATATCGGAGTTGCTTTCTTTCTATAGTAATTTTGGGGATTTTTCAGAAGTATTCTGAAAAGTAAAATTTATACCTTAGTTGCATTTCGGAGCCCAAGAGTAGAGGTTCTCATTTCAACCCTGTGGCTATGCAGTATTGTTGATTTATTAATCTGAAAAATTAATACCAGTCTTGTGGGGTCTAACCTAGCTGCTTGGAGTTCTTGCTGCCCTGAAATGCAGAGGGACTTTTCTCTCAGTTGCTCTGCCCTTTTAAGGGCAGCAGGATAGAAGTTGGCAAGAAAACTCACCGAGCACCCTGTGAGAAAAATACTCGAACACAGAGAAGAAAGGCAAAACAGGAGTCAATCAAGATGGAGGTCTGGAGAATGGCAGTAATTCTGCATCTGAGCAACGCTCTTTGCTTCGTAATTAAGAGATGTGGGCAGATGATAATATTCTGGCAATTGCCAAAATTATACTCAAATAAGTTTATAAGCAGGAGTGATTAATAGACTGTTAAAATATTTATGATGGTATAGAATATACTGCAGTTGAAAACAGTAGGGGGATGTTGAAATACTGTATAGCATCCCCATCATACTACGTAGTTTCATCTACATTACAGGTAAAAATCACATTATGGTATTGTTTTCAAAGTGCTTCCCTAGCTTTTAGTCACAATTCTACTTCATGGTGTAAATGTTTATTCAATTTTAATATCCACTCAAGTGGCTGAGCTGGGCCTGGGACAAAGTGAGGACCTGAGGAACGACTTCATATTGGATAATAAGGATTCAGTGGGGATTGTAAAGGGCTTCTCAGAAAACCAGAATGCACTTACCTAAGGAAATTATATTTTTTGACTTTTTTAAACTGTTTAAACTCATTTATTTAAAAAGTTTTATAAATCTGGAACACCTGCTCTTTATCTCTCAAATTCTTCCTGTCTTGCTGTCAGACCCCAACAAAGAAACCCTACTTCTTCATCAGAACTGAAAATACTTACATTTTATTCTGAAGATTTTGCTTAAAGATTCTCAGTATTGTAGAACGGCTTTGGTATGAACTTACTTCTTAACTCTTTCTTTCTTTGTAGGCTTGTATAGATGATAACGTAGATATGGTGAAATTTCTGGTGGAAAATGGAGCAAATATTAATCAACCAGATAATGAAGGCTGGATACCGCTACATGCAGCTGCTTCCTGTGGATATCTTGATATAGCAGAGTAAGACTTTTTCCTCTATTTTTAAAACCTATGTATTTTGCTAGTACATTGCTAGAGAGACAGTAGAAGCAGATGGGATTCATAAGTTGCCTCTGGGATGTGTAGTGAGGAAGAATACTTTGATATTGTGTATTGATCGTGAAATGTGCTGTGTCTGTAACTTTGTGTGTTGCATTTTCCCTTTCTAGTTTTTTTACATTGCATATTAGGTAGATACAAACATAAACATATGACTGCTTATCTGCTTATGACTGTCAATTTTTATTTTTTTTTTTTCCCGGTAGAAAGATTTTCTGGGGGAAGGCACAGGGACAATGTTCCAAACTACATTCTACATTTATTGATAGTCTGAAACATTATCCTGGAATATGTCTATGTGAAGGAGATAAGTTTTACAGTTGTATTTGCAGTCTTGAAACATTTGTTTTTCAGCTATGGTTGACTAGTTCTTTTGACTGTGGAGCAAAAGCCTGCAGTAAAAGCTGGATGCCCGTTTGAGTATTACTCAAAGCTTACTCACTACTGAATTCCAGGAGTGGTTTTGTTATTTTTGAAGTTCATCGAGAGACACTGAAGGTGTGCTAAAATCAGAATTTTTGAGAGATTATCTGTTCAAGCCTGAAATTATGATTCTTTGGAGAAAATGTGTGGCATATGTTGTTCAGGACACTGTTGTTGTAGTTAAGCAGTTAATAAAGTCTTTTTTAAAACTCTTTGGGTAGACACAAAATTTATTAATTTTACCAAACTCGTTGTGACAACTGATCCACTGTAAGATTTGGATAAAATAGAAAGTAATTTTAGAAAGAAATTTTATGATGTAATTATGTACTAACTGCAGTGGTGAAGAATGAAAATTGTGAGTTTGTTCTGTGAGTTTGAGAGTTTTACTTGCTGCAGTCTAGAGAGAAATGAAAAATTCTTGGAACTCTAATATATAATTTTCCCTGGAATTTTTTTTTTGAGGTGTTTACAGAGTGATATGCTTCGTATATCCTTGGTATACCTGGGGCACTGTGTGACCACTAACTTTGTAATCTGCCTTTCTACGCTGTGCAGATGTTTGATGCTGTTACCCTCCTTGCATGAGTACTGGAGATGTTTTACTTCTTGGCTATACTATGACAAGAATTTCCCTGCAAATTGAGATAATATAAGCCTTTCTACAGTTTAGTGAAAGTAAACCACCTGCCTTTATTCCACAATAGGAAAAAGTTTAAGTAAGTGATCTTGATTTGGCATTTCAGCCAAACATAGGCACTTGTTGAGGAAAGAGAGAGCAATGTCCCTTGTCCACTGAACAGTTTTCCCTGTTGCCTTGAATATCTGAGATTTATCTGGTTCTTATTATCTCAGACTGGAGCAGAATCTCTCTGCATATTTTCTATAGATAGCCTTCAGAGAAATGGGGTTATTGAACTATAGTCCTTTGGGATGTGAGATGTCTAAGATGTTGGAAGAGCAGTGTTTCTAAGGTGCACGGAGTTTTGAAGATAAGCTGCTGAAACAAATTTCCATATACAGCTGAGGAGGACCTGACATGAGTGGAACAATATTTATATCTGATGATGCCCATAGAGTTTAGATCTTCAGACTGCTTCTCCACAATCTCATCTTCAAATAATTTACAAAAATGAGTTCTACAAACCACAGTTTGCAGCTGAAGCAAAACTGGGGGATGGTGAAAGGATGATACAATAAACTACCAGAGATTAGAAATTTTATTTTAATTCAGTCCGTAGTATGTGCTTCAGATCCAGCATCTGCTTTAGTGAGGATGCATTCCTGGGAAGCATGACAATGTGTATTTGTGTGTGTCTGTGACTGAATCTGATGTATTTTACTTTTAGCACCTATTTTTGTGCAAGAGAGAAGACAGTCAGGGGAATGAGTTCTGTCGTTTTCTAAGTTTATTGATAAAGGGCTGGGAAGAGTCTGACCTGTGCTTCCTTTCCTGATCCTCCTGTGGAATTGCCTGTTGCACAGATTTGTAGTGCTTCTCAAATTGGGGACGTGGCAATCTTGTTTCTGTTTCTTCTGCTTCCATCTTAAGGTTTCTTAGGCCTTCTTTACGCCCGTCTGCCCGCCTTTTAGTTGGAACTTACTTATTGAGATAGCACAACTCTTAAATCATCCAAATATGCAAAATATTATTTCAGGCATGCATGTCTCAAAATCTAAAACTATATTTAAGAAAGCAACTGAACTAGGAGATTTTCATTCTAATCCTAGAATTACAGAGTGTTTGAGTTGGCAGGGACCTTTCATGGGTCAACTAGTCCAACCCCTCTGCAGTGAGCAGGGACATCTACAACTAGATGAGAGCCGTGTTCAATTTGGCCTTGAACAATTCCAGGAGTGGGACATCTATGACTTCTCTGGGCAACCTGTTCTGATGTTTCACCATAAAATCATTTGCGTTGGAAAACACTTCCAAGATCACTGAGTCCAACCTTTGACTGAACACCACCATGACAACTAAACCGTAACGCTCTCATGTCCAGTTGTTTCTTGAATGCTTCCAGTGATGGTGACTCCACAGCCTCTCTGGGCAACCTGTTCCAATGCTTAACTACCCTTTTCAGTGAGAAAATTCTTCCTGATGTCCAACCTGAACCTTCCTGGTTCAGCTTGAAGCCATTTCCTTTTGTCCAGTCCCTGTTACCAGCGAGAAGAGGCCAACCCCCACCTGGCTACAGCCTCCTTTCAGGGAGTTGGAGAGAGGTCTCTTCTGAGCCTCCTTTTCTCCCGGCTAAACAACCCCAGCTCCCTCAGCCACTCCTCACAGGACTTGTGCTTCACACCCTTCCCCAGCCTTGTTGCCCTTCTTTGGGCATTCTCCAGCACCTCAATGTCTTTCTTGCAGGCCCAGAACCAGACCCAGGACACAGGACTCAAGGTGTGGCCTCACCAGTGCCAAGTACAGGGACACAATCCCTGCCCAGGTCCTGCTGGCCACACTACTGCTGATCCAGGCCAGGATGCCACTGGCCTTCTCGGCCACCTGGGCACAGGCTGGCTCATGTTCAGTCACTGTCACCAGCACCCCCAGCTACTTTATCCCCTGGGCAGTTTCCAGCCACTCTGTCCCCAGCCTGTAGCACCGCATGGGGTTGGGACCCAAGTGTAGGACCCAGTACTTGGCCTTGTTGGACCTCATCCAGTTGGCCTTGGCCTACTGATCCAGCCTGTCCAGACCCCTCTGCAGAGCCTTCCTGCCCTCCAGCAGATCGACACTGCTGCTGAACTTGGTGTTACCTGCAAACTGACTGAGGTTGTCATTGATCCCCTTGTCCAGATCATCCATAAAGATAATAAACCAGACTAGCCCCACTGCAGAGCCCTGGGGAACACCAACCACGAGCTGGATGTTCATTGCCACTCTCTGGGTGTGTCTATCAAGACAGTTTTTTATCCAGCAAAAAATGTGCCTGGCCAGGCCATGAGGAGCCAGTTTCTGCAGGAGACTGCTGAGAGAGAGAGTGTCAGAAGCTTTTCTGAAGTCCTAGTGGACAACATTCACAGCCTTTCTCATCCAGTTGATGGGTCATCTGGTCATTAGAAGGGAGATCAGATTGGTCAAGCAGGACCTGCCTTTCCTAAGCCCATACTGGGTGTGCCTGATCCCTTGGTTGCTCTGTAGATGACACAGCAAAGAGCTTCTTCTTAATATCTAATCAAAACCTTCCCTCTTTCAGTTTGAAGCTATTCCCCCTTTTCCTGTCGCTGCATGCCCTTGTTAGAAGTTCCTCTTCAGCTCTCCTATAGTCCCCTTTAGGTACAAGAAGGCAGGTATAAGGTATATATGTGAGCTGTAATGTGCACATTACTCTTAAGTAGTCCCTGCTGCTACTCAGATGTTCCTGAGTGAGTGCACCCATGTGCTGGATATCTATGAGAAGTACAGAATATGGAGGTGGTAGGAAGCTTCTCTGAAAAAATCTCTGGATATCTCAGGGAGCCACCACTTCAGCAATGTTTTTGCCTTGGTCCCATGCTAATTTCTCGTGGGCTGAGTGAATTTGTAGCATGGCCTCCCACTTGTTGGGATTTTATTTTGCTCTGTACTGTCTGGTCAGTGGGCTTGTCACTGCAGGTGTATTCCCTGTCCCTGTTATCCTCCACTGTGTTCACCACTCCTGAGACAGCTTCTCCAAGTAGTATCTCCTGTGCCATTTCAGTTTCCTGCTCCTTCAGAATAGCCATCTTGCCTTGAAAATGCTTCCTGTCTCTTCTAAAAAAATGCATCTTCCACTTTAAGAAATATTTGTCTTATAGAAGGCCTCTTCAATTAAAATACAGCAAAGAACATAGTTTAGTGGGTAACAATGTGTCAGCTGCTTGCAAAGGGGGAGTTGTGCTGTAAAAGTAAAATTTCTGGCATGGAAGGCAACTGCTTCTGTTTTTTCTGACATCTGTAAATGCTGAGAGTGTTTCAGCTTACTAGAAATTCTTTGAATACTTTAATTTTAGAATTGTCTATTTAGAGTGCTGTTCATCTAATTTATGATTATGTAAATCACCTTACAAGTAATTGTAATATGAACATGTTTTAAATTAAAATTCTTCAACATTTCCATAACAGGTGGATTTTGTATAGTATGTTCTCTTTCTGTTCTCCATTTTTTCCATACACGGAAAGCTTTACCCAAATGAGCTTTTTTTTCCCCACTAATGTGTTAGTGTAAATTAAGAAGTCAACATGAAATACTTTGTAAAATTATAGTTACGTGAAAAGAAACTTGAATGCAGAAGGACTTGAACAGAAATTTCGTGTGCATTCCTTAAGATGCTATTTAATGGGTAGGACCCTTAAATTTACCTTTATACAACTGTTTCCTTGTGTATAATGAATTGTTTTATCTGATAGATCTCTTCTGTGGTTGAAAAGTTTATATATTATTTCAGTATCAGGGAATAAACAAGTAACTTTTCTTGAATGCAAAAATAATAATGGGAGTGGGCAAAATAGTGCAAAGTGGCATTTAAGAAACAATTTTAAAATGCTTACATTTTTATTTCTCTCTGCTATGTATCACACCAGATAAAGAAAAATCTGAAATAGTACAAATTTCTCTTTTGTTCAATAATTAAAGTTTGTGCTAAAAATTACTTTCTTGTAGGCTTCGTAGGTTGCCTAGTTGTGAGTGTGTAGTTGGTGTATTTTGAACCTTGTTTGCAACTGTTCAGAGGCTACTATACAGTTATCCTGCTTAAATAGGAATGGTTTTTCATTTTACCCAGAATGAAAGATGCATCTTCTAAGAAGTGTAAGAGAGTGTTTTTCACAACTAACATAAAGTCAGTGACAGTTACAGTTTTGTTGCAAAAAAACCCACCCAAACACTGAAGGGTAAGAGAGATGTCTGCTGAAGGAAGAACAGCATTTTCATACTTTCATGCAGTAGGTATTACAAACAATTTGACAAATGTTGCTGTAGATACTAAAATTCCTCAAGGGTTCAAGGGATGAGAAATCCATGGAGGTGGATACGTTAAAAATATTAAGGCGGAATACATACATACAAATGGAATCTGGTTGAGAAAGTCTATGAAAGTTGTTGGAAAGGTATTATATGAAAAGTAGCATGTATTTGCTCTACTTTTATTCTCCTTGGAGATCTTAATGTCTGGAGATGGGCTTGATGTTAACTGGGTACTTGGACTAATTCTGTATGGTAGCTTTTATGTTTGAAAAGCATGTTTGGTACCTGTAGTTTGATACTCATACAAATCCTAAGACAGCGCAATTTCAAAATACACCTTCTTTATTTAAGAGGTTCTAAAGGCTGAAGCATATGATTACAGTCAGAAACAGAAAAACATTTCAAGTTCAGAGTCTCCTCAGTCAGTTTATTTAAGAAGAGAATAGTAGTTTGACCAACTCTGCTGCTGTAAAACACCCACTTTTCCTTTCTGCCCGAAATTTCCTATGTTATATATCCCCTCCTTCCCCTAATATTTAAAGCAGACTTTAAAAGGCTTGTGTGTAACCACAGGCTTGCTGCTGATGTCCATCTGTTCTTCCAGACCCAGACACCTGAAAGTGAACCCAGCCAAACTCCTTTGCTGAATCCTTTGCAAACCATTGTCACAGGATCTCCTTATTTTAGTAACAGTCCATTAAGACTAAATGAGTGATCCTTGTCTGATAGACAGAGGACTTTAAGACAATCCTGCAAACCTGTAGATGGATAGCTAGATGTTCAGTGATAGGTGGTTTTCTTACAGCTCTAATTGCCTTGGGAGGACTGCTGTGGGTGCTGCCTGGTAGTGAGTCCTGCCTGTGGTACAGGACCAGTGCTCATCTAGCAACAGGTAGTCAAGAGAATTCAGTGGACTTTGACAACATGATTAGAGTAATCTAACTTGAGATTATTGCAGAAGCAGGCAGATACTCACTTCCTCCCTTGGTTTTGCCTCCTCCACCTTCCCTCTTGAGTTATCTAACAATCACACAACAATGTGGGAACTATAAGCATGAGAATAGCCTTCAGGGGCTTTGGAGGCTTTATTCTCTTTTGGATCACTGAGCTGACCTGGCTTGCCAGCAGCACATGGCATAGATATGCAGGTTAAAAAAAAAAAAATCTAAGCTGCTTTTCAGACATATCTTTTACTTCTGATCAGAAGCCTGGCTGAGTAGAGCTGGTGTTCAGTGGTGGAGTCTCATGCTTCATCTCCCACCTCATGAACCTGAGCCACTTGGTACTTATTCAGTGGTCTTTCCTGATATCTGAGGGTATTGGTGCCAGAAAGTATGTTTCAAAGCAGTTGTTTTTAATCCATTTTCTCTGAAAGTTTTAATAACTTGATCATCTGAAGCTGTTTCTTACTTACTAGTGAGTTTTTAATCTAAACTCTTTTGATGTAACCCATTTTAATCCTAAGGAGCAAAACATTACTTAGGCAAAGCACACTAATAAAAATGTCAGGGATGGCTCCTATCTCCTTCTGCTTGGTTACGAGTTACGGTTGTAATTAAGTGAATAGGAAGTGATATTACTAGTGATACATTCAGAAATGGATCTTTGGAGAGTAATCAGATATTTGGATTTTTGAACAACAAGGTAAAGCTTGTGGTCTGAGGTAAACCACATGCAAACTGATGACGCAAACTGGAATGGAGTTTGTTCTTACAGAGATGCTACAAGGTGAAGGGATGTTTTTGTCAGGATCCAAAATGTTTATTTAAATACTGGGACATGTTAACTGGAGGTGTATAATTAAAAGGAAAAGCAAGCAAAGATGAAACATCATATAACCCACTCAAGAAAATGAGAAGAGGACTTCAGAAGGATAAAACAAGCCATGTGACAAAACAAAAACAGAGAAAAAAGATATATTCCCAGCCAAGGAAAAACATCTCTTCTAGAAGAATGACTGACTCTTACAAGTTGATATTGATAAAGCTGCAGTGTTTGTTTTGAGAGCTGGGAAAAGGTCACTGCAGGCTTTAGAAGATTGTTTCAGTTAATTTCCATTTATTGCCTTCTTTCTGGAAAAACAGATCGGGAAAAAAACATGTCCTCTAGTCTCTTCTCCTTCCAGTCAAAAATGTGATGCTCTGTGCAACATAAAAGTTCCTCCTTCTCCAAACTTGCATTAGTTATCTGCAAGGATAAAGCTAAATTCTGTTAGATAAAATAGTGGACAGACTGGGAGAAGATCAGTGAGGTAGTATCAGTTGGCATTTTGTTTTATGAAGATGTACTGTGGCAGTGTCCTGTTTCCAGCATGTTTTTGCTTCTTGTATGTATGTCATAAGAAAAATGAAATGCTAATGAAATGTTACGGTTGATGGTGAAGTTCTCTTTTTGAAATCATGTGGTAGAGTTTAATCTTTTCTACTATTTATCTGTGATCTGATGTGTGGATAAAACCCAGCTGGCAGAAATACACAGTAAAATATGGTTGATGGGTTAGAGGAAACTCTAGAACTTAACCAATTTTCATACGTGTTTGTTTAGGTGAGGGAGTCAAGGAGAGCTGGTCACTGTAGAATGTACAAAGTGTGTGCTCTGTAGCTGCCTTCTTTCAGATTGGCTTACTGTGTGCATCTCTACTTGTGACCCTAAATATTTTTAGTTAGTGTATTAGTATTTAGTAAGTGTTCCTGTTCTTCTAAGGGGAAATGTAATAGAAATTAAGTTCAGAGATATCTTCCTCAGGAACACAATTTAATGGGAAACATCTTTTTTTCTTTTAATACAGTTTAGCAGTTAATTCAGTCTAATGAAAGGTCAAGGGACTGATGCCCATTGTAATGCTCAGTGCACTCTTAATATTTGGCTGAAAAGGAATTTGAAAATGGAGCTGGTGTCTGAAAAAAGCATCATTCTTTGAGAAGTGAAATAGGAGAGATCTTACTTGTTTCTCACAAAACATTGATTTTATTGGTATTCTGAGAACAATTTAGAGTAAATGCCATACATCTGTATTCTGAAGTTGAAGGTGGTACATATGGAAAAGAACCTATACAGAAGAGTGATAGATATGGAAACCTGAGAACTTGTATAGACTCACAAGAAACAACACTCAGGTCCTTCCTGGCTGATAGCTTGTAACTGCCTATTGCCACCAGTAAGTTCCTATTTTCTAGGTAGGACTAGAACATGGGAGAACAGCTCTAGTTATATTGTATACATGAGCAACCAAGTTCTGAATTGCACAAAGGCTTGGCGAGTATGGCTTACTGTCACATGTGAGGGCCTTATCAACCAATTCAAATTTGCTATATGACAGAGGTGATGATAGATCATCTGTAGAGTGTGGAATCTATGGATTTATTAGTGCTGTTGACCACTGAATATAGTATTTATTGAGTTATCTGATACAAAAATAATTTAACTACTAACAAAGTTGGTTTTGAGGATTGTGTTCTAGGAGAAAACAAGGTTGTGGTATAGATTGTCACTTCTCTGCATCTCAGTTTTGATTTTCTTTCAGCTTTTACTTGAGTGGTTTTCTCTGTTGTGAGTTTGACCCTATTTTGGCATATACAGTAGGCTTTCTAGTGACACTAAAACAATTTATGACCTACTTATCCTGCCTTAAAGCCATGTCTTTTGTTGGCTATCCTAAACTGCGTCATTTCAGTGCAAATGATCATAATCTGTGTGTGTTTTTCTAGTCTTTTTCTAGTCTTATCCCTGACTGAGGTAGGATAAAAGATGTTTGAGGTCTTCTAAAATGCATGTAGATGTAGCCATGGTGTCTCTAGACACATAAGGGCTGCTGTTCATTGATGAAAGTGAGTTATTTGGGTTCAGACACTAAGACACAGAAATGTGAAGGTTTTCTATAACCAGTGGATTTGACAGGAAAAAAGTATAAGAAAGTAATTATTTGAAACCTCTTTATTACAGACAAGATGCTGCTTATCAAATTTGAATGAAGAGTAGGACTTTCTTTTGGAAGAAGATTGATTTCAAGGAAATTCAAAGCAGACTGAACATGTAAACAATTGCTATGAAGTGCAGATTGCTGGTATCTAAATGGGGGTCAGACTAAGTTTAGTACTACTGAGTGATGCTAGAAACTGCACTGTGATAGTAATGTTGCTTTACAGAGGTCTGCTTACTATATTATTACATAATATTACAAGTAAGATAAGTTCTGTGATGTAGTAGTTATGTATATGCTAAGATCTGTTTAACACAGGAAAAGAATTGATCTTGGTTTAAATTTTTTTCTGCTATAAATGTGACCATGTGGCTGTTGGAGAAAAACAAGCCTGTTAAGTCCATGCTCATAACTTCTGCTGAAATAGAAATCAACAGGTAAAATCATTATTTTTGATGCTACCATACCCAAATATAGCAATGCTGCTTTTGGCATAAGGCAGGAGGGATGGTGAGCTGCTGGTGGGATCACCTCTTGTTAGCTGAGGAAACTGGGAAGCAGCATGGTCTTCCTTCTCCCTCCTCCTCTTCTGCCTCCATGCTGCTGTTATCTCTTCTTCTCAACCACTGTAACACAATCCAAATTGTTCACCTTGATGATGGTTGGGTAAATCACCACAAATGCTTGGAGACTTACTATGAGAAAGCATTTCAAGCAGTGTTGTCAGCTGGAGTTACAGTATGACCTCTGCAGCTGCAGTGAGATGTTTTTCATACTCAGCCTTCACTTTTGCACAATATGCTGCAAGCTTCAAAATGAACACTCATTCATGAAGTGCATAATGAAAATAACATTTGATATACACTTTAAAACTGATTTACACTGTTTTGCTTCATTTCATTCCTGTTGAAATTTTTGCCCTGTATTCCTCTTGGCAATCCAGGTTCCACTTCAGTTTTTTCTTGGGTGCTGCTTCATTTAGAGTGGTTTTTTTGGTTGGTTGGTTTTTGGTTTGTCCTTTTTTTGAAGTAGGCCATATGTTTCCCTATATGGCTTTCTTCATGTTTTCAATTTTAGTTGCTTCGCTCACTGTTTATTTTCACCTAAACATTGCCCTGCCACCTCTCAAATGTCTTTCCCTCTATATGAATAAGGCAAAATATGAAGGCTTAGTTGCTTTTCAGATGATGCAAGTTGGAATTTTGCACTGTTAAGTTTAGCTGGCCACCTACGTACCATTATTTCTAGAGCTGGCTTCTTTCAGAGGTTTCTTGGAGATCAAGAGGACTAAAACTAACCAGATACTGTTATCTACACTGTTTCTTTTATGCTCCTGCATACCAAGAAGGAAGACAGATGGGATTCTACTTAGTGTGCTTCCTGGGGCATATGAAAGGATGCATTGGAGCATTGGAGGCTGGGAACAGCCAGCTATGTGCAAAATTCAGTGATGTGTTGGTATGTTATGGAATGTTGGCTTTCTAATCATAAATATATTTTTTCTATAGGTACAATATTTAGAAGTGATAGAAAGTGGTGTTTACATAGGAAGATTTTTTTGTTTGTTTGTTTGACTATTTTGATAGCTTTGGGAATGTTTGACAATTTTGAAGCAAAGATGTGTGTCGGTCCAAGATGCCTTTCATAAGAGCTTCACGGGAGAGAATCAGAAGCTGGATTTGATGCTATCTGCAAGAGCTGTTGCATATTGAAGGACATAAAAAAGTCTTTGCCAACTGATTAATTGTTTAGAAAAAAAGATACATGCTTTAGTCTGGATTATCCTGATGAAAATTGAAAATAAATGTCTCCTTCTATTTGCTTAAAATCTTTTGGCCATTTGTTTCTCACCTATTTTTTGGTATTCTTTTTTTTTAAGCATCTCTAACTATCAGAAGTTCTTGGGGTTTGTGTTCTGCAAGAGAAAAATCATAAATTTACCTCAGGTCTCTTGATGATAATAGCTGTCTTAAAATCATCACTCATGTATTTCAGAGTAAATAATTGTCTAGTTATGCCAAATAACCCTAATTGGTCTGATTTAACTTGGTCTTTTGCATCAGCTACTAGCTGATGATACTGCTTATGGGGGGAGCATTCCTTTTTAGAAAATGCTGCAACACTCTTTTTTCAAAAGAGAAAGATGAGTGAAAGTCTTCTGGATTTTGCAAAACAGCATAACCTTAGAAGTGCTTGAATTTTTTCATTATTTGGTTTAATTTAAATGCCATCACAGAAGCTTGTCTCTCTTGTGCCAGTCTCTGTTCAGTTTTAAATGCTCAGAGGCAGAATGTTGAGGCACAGCAGTGACTGACAGTGTGGGATGGCATTTTGCAGAGTGCCTGAATAAGGCATCCCTGCGAGTTTGACTTTGTTTTTCAAGTCATTTGATTTATTCTCCTTTGGTCTTAAAATCATGCAGGAGAAAGGATTCTAGGCCCACTTGAATTTCTACAGTTTTGGTTCCAATGCTGTATTTGGAGCCTTCATTTTCTTTTATAAATCATAGATTCAGTAGAGAGAACTGCAGTAGTACTTCAGCTGTGGAGAAAGGAGTTGAGGGGAGTTGGGGGAAAACCTGTTGGTTTTCTCTCCAGGGGGTGAGGAGAGTCCCCGGTGGTGCAGAGCAGGGGCTGTGTGAGGGATCCCTGCCCAGGCAGGCAGGGCTCCTCCTCACTTGGCGAGACCTGCTGTTGCCTGCCCCATGTTGCACACATTTTAACACTCTCCACCAAATGCTTCTAGGGATTATAACATGTTTTCAAAACCATGAAGTTGTGGCTTTTTGTCATTACATTTATCTGGGGTTTGAATTACATGTTCAAAAGAGAGTGTAACATTGTGAGGGTGCATGAGGAAGTGATTGAGAGGTGGCTGTACACTGGCTGTTCATACCTGTTCAGCCAACTGTATGTTTTCTGTGGGACTTGCCCACTGACAAAGGGCATATTTATACTGTGTACCACAACAGAATTTAGCATAATGTCACTCTAATGCTACTGGATTTGCTTCAGGTTTGTATTATTTTAAGACATTTAAGAAAAATAAAAAGACCAGACCTTTCTTCAATATCTTATTTTGAGAAGTGCATCCTTATAATTCAAGAATCACATAGAAGCTATAATCCAGTATCTCAGTATGTTGTCCATACAGGTATGTATACTTTTGCTTATCTGGCCTTTAAGTTTATTTTTGCTGAAAGTTAAGTACCATATAAAACCCCAAACTGATAAAACCAGACCAAAACAAAACTATATTTGGAAATGATAAGTAATATTGAGGTAGTATTTCTACCTTGTCTGAGTTAGTAACAACATTGTTAGGAAATCAGAGTGGAACTATTTTATAGTTAGAAAATATTTTAAGAAATATTTCCAGGCATTTAAAGCAAGAGAAGGATCAGGTTTCAGTGTACTTCAACTTAAAAAAAAATTGAAATAGTAATATTAAAATTTTATATTTTTATTTGTTAAATGTCTCTTGAAGATCTAATTGTTCGGCCAGAGTTACTATAAATGTATTCTTACCAGTAATATGAATGTTTTATAAAGATATACTTTTACAAGTGCATTGATACTTTATATGATAAAAAAAATAAACAGTGAAACCATACTGAAAGGTATTTTATTTAAAAAAAAACCAATTAAAATACATATTCCAAAATCATCAGTTTTTAATTTTTTTCGTAGTTTCTTCAAATTACGGTTTACACAGCTGCATGAATACAGTGATGCGTTTTCAGTCTCTGGCTCCCTATTATCATTCAGTTAAGATTCTCATGGAATTAATTTGAACGCCACCATGTATGGATTTTTTTTAACCCAGCTGGGTTTAGCTGACATCTTAAATGTTAGCTAATTAGTTAAAAGTTCTTGGCAGACCAGTTGTGCTGTTAGTTGGGCCCTCTACTGGCAATTAGGCCTTGTTTTCCAGGAAGGACATACTGAGCATGTTTATTAAAATGTATATGTAACATTTTTTTAGTCAGGTCCCTCTCATCACATTTTAGGAGTCAGGATCTGCTGTCCAGTCTTCTGAGCAATCTGATGGGACCACTTGTTTGCACTAGTGAGTGTCCAATGAGTTCAGCAAGCAGTTTGTAATGGCCACTGCTCTGCCCTTCCCTGGGCTTGCCACCCTTCTGGTGACCTTTAGGTTGAGCCAGTACTTCAAGTTAATTATGTCTGTAATGACTTTGCAAACTTGTTTCCAGATACTGTGAACTGGGCCAAGGTTCGAATGTAAACATATGCCCCTCTTTCTGGTGCTGAGATAAATAATACGAAAATGATATCTGCAGTGTATGCTGTTATCCAAGTTTGAGCATCTTTCAGATTCTTAAGTTCTAAATTCAGAGATATGACTCAACTTTGTATACAAAGTGTCTTCAGAGAGAGGTGTTTTCCTCTCTTTTTGTCTATATATGCATTTTGTTAACAGATGTACACACACACAAAGTTCAGTTGTAAGGGTTTTTTATTTTTTTTTTTTAATTCAGAATGTAGGCCATGTTGCTAGTTAATTTTTTTTTTATTTCCAGGGATTGGTTTTGTTGTGGACTGTTTGGCTTTGGTACAGTAATCTCAGAGGGTTGGTTCTTATTGTCTCAGATATACTGAGATTCCAGCCCTTTATTCGTGATATAAAAATATATTTTTCACTAAAGGATGGGAGAGTATCTGGGTTATCTGGGTTTCATAATAATTCTAGAAAAAAAATGTTTACTTTTTTTTTCAAAGTAGTTAATTTCAGTTTTCAGTAGCTGTTGAGGAGTATATAGCAGTGACTCCTAAAAAAAAAATTCAGTTAGAAGTATATTTGCCTTCATAAAACAATGGTATTGCTAAGCAAACTTCTTCCAGTCTTACCCAGACTGCATGATACTTGTCATGGAAATATCAGGACAAAAATATCAGGAATTATTTTCTTTTCTTCTGCTGCTTTTCTCTTTCTGAGTATTCCTGGGATACTTACAGTTCTCTATATTTAGACCCCAAGAGTCTAAAAGTGGTACCTTTAGCTTCAGTGTTAACACTTGAAAGCTTTAACTTGATAAACAGGATGGTATGAATCAAACTACCGTTTCCTCGTCATCTATTTAGATTTAGAATGAACCAATATATTGTATAGATTATCACTGGATTTTCTGAATTTTTCTTCTGACCATTTTTGAACAAGTGAATTTCAAAAGATACAAATTCAAGTCCTATGCAAAAAAAGTTTAGTAGGTGATGGTGGAAATCTTATATGTTCTTACTTTTTCACTGCTTCCAAGTTTACATAAAGCACCTTTTTATAAACATGGTGTCAAAATGCATGGGTCTGGACTTTTTATTACACAGCTTCAATTTCATTTTCACTGTATACATGTAGCTGTATAAATTAAATATCTGTCAAAGAAATGAAGTTACATTATGTTTGCTTGCTTTAGAAAGATGAAATTTCAAGATGAAGGTAACATCTACTTTAAAAAGGTAAAATACAAGCAGTTGTTTGTATACATTTTTTGGGTTTTTTTCCAAAAACATGGAAGTCTTAATAGATGCATACATACCTACACACAATAATACACAGTAACATGTGAAGGTTTTAGTATATGGTACCAGGGTAACTGAAATGTTAAATACACCCTTATTTGAAGTCATACTATATAAGTTTTAATTAACATTTAGTTTGAAATACAGTTCACTTGAGAAATATTTTTCTTATGTAAACAGGAAAATCATCTCATTCTTGGGATTATTCTGGTGCTGTCTTCTGTTCAGTTATGCCCTACAAAGTCAGGGCATCATTTGCTTGGTCTTGTTTACCAAATCTATTTTCTTTGTGTATGCAATGCAGAGTCAAGTTATCTACATATGGTAAATTATTCCTCTCCTTTCCATTGGTAGTACTAAGTTTCTAATGAAATGGTTGATTCTGTAGGTAGCAGGTTGACTTTACGTACCATGTGAACTCTGTCATTGCTTTGCTGAAAGTAGCTGTACTGTAAGTTAAAAAATGCATAATGCACTTTTACAGGACTAGGTAATCTGATTGATATGGAAAAGAGAACAAATGTAGATTTCATTATCAGGTGAAAAATGTTTGCACATTAAAAGGTGTCTTTAAAATAGTTGGAATTTGAGTTACTTGGTTTATCATAAATAATGTTCTTTTCACAATTTTCCTGAGGATCACTGTTAATTTTTTGAGAGGGATAGCAGCAGAGAGGCCTAGTTGGAGTGGCTGAAGGAAGGCTGGGAAAATTGTGTTCTCACTTCTTTGGCTAGGAGTGTGCCGCCTTTTATCTTTGTTGTGCTTCTTCCATCCCTTTAAATCCTGTGAACTTGGAGCAAGTTCACCTATGCTTACTTTGCTGACCCAGGAAAACCAAAGCCCTGTAAGCACCTGCAAAAGGAAAATCAGGTAACTACTTCTCCAAGCCTACTAATCCCCTAGCATTGCTGATCTGATTTTGATCTTTAAGCAGCTTCATTTTGAAGTCTGCTTTAAAGGATCAATTGATTGTGAAGTTGTCCATCTATAACAATAATAACTCTTTAAAATGCTATGCTAGCCTTTTATTCATTCCCTACACTTTTTAATGCATTCCTTCTTTTATCATATCTATAAATTGTTGACCCAGCTGATCAAATACTGCTTCAATGAGATATGTATTTTCCTTACAGAAGTAGTTTAATTTTCTGCTAGTGGTATTATGTGGAAATACATATTGTTTTTTTCCTGTCTATATTAGAATGTAAACATTGAAAGAACATTTAATATTCACTTGGATTTTTTAATGAAGATATATTTGTAAGTGGTTGACTTTATTTCGACTTTATAAAAGAGTTGATTTCCGCAGTGCTGTTCCTGCCTGTTTAGCAAATGCCTGCACAGTAATTACCTGATCTGTGACCTGGGGAGCTGTTTCACTGTTAATACAACTAGTATTGTTGAGAAACGTTGTTCCTCTGTATTAATTTTTCATTCCTGTAGAAGTTCAATCTCTTAAAGGGAGGGAGGTCAGAGTTAGAGTACAGCACTCTTTCAAGAACAGTATAAAACCAACGTGGTATACCAGCATCAAAGCTGTTGATAGCAACTGATGATGTATATGTCAGGAGATAATAGTTGCATTTCTGGGAATTAGTTTTCATTTTGTGATCTACTAGTTCTTACCACTTCTTGACATAAGAGATTTAGTAACAAGTACTACTTAAGTCATACATTAAAAATACAGATATATTAGAGTATTTAATGCTGAGTTATTGGTTAAAGATAAAGATTCCAGCTGTCTAGGATGATAATTAATTGGCAGAAGTTAAGGCAGCAATAAAGTACTTCAAAGCATTTGTATTAGTAATGGATTAATTTTGTGATTGTCTCCTGCATAATTTGGCATTCTGTAATAGTGAAGGTAGGAAAGCACTCTTTATTTCGTACACCTGTTATGATAGATGATTGATTCTTCAATATGTCCTGATATTTTTTTTCCTCAAATATATGGAATATATGAATTAAGCTGTGCAAGACAGGAGGTGTGTTTGCAGTTTTTTGTTTGTCTTGTCTCCTGTCATGCCTCAAAGTATTGCATTTATTAGGTAAATGGGAATATTATGGTCAGAAGCTGCAAGACTATTGATAAATTTTAATTGTTCATTAACTGTAGCTTGTCAATAACTTCATAGGCTTATGGTTTAGTACAGTTAAATAATATAATACTTCAGTGACCTACTGTTGGAATTGATCCTTTGATGTAATTGGAAATTGAGAATTTTGGGTTCTTGACTTCTGAGACAGTAACATATTAAATAAGAAAACATAATGGGGTTGAAATGTGTAAAGCACTGTTTTTTTTCTCCCCCTTGCCTCTTCCCCACTAAAGCTGACCTTATGGGTACTTAGAAGTAGATGTAGTTTTGTTTTTATTGACTTTAAGAAGCTGCCAAAGAGATCAGGAGTCATCATTTTGGCAAATTGTGTATGCCACTGACTTATAGGAAAAGTGGCTTAATAAGAGGCGGTCACAGGAATTGATGGTTCCATCCCTGTTCATCTTGTCATCACTTTTGGTCATTATCTAGCCATTTTCTTCTTTCAGTTCTTTCAGGTATGTATTGAACTTGTCAGGAGTCTTTTCGGCAAACTAACACCAGAAGGCTATTTGTATTAATGGGTATTAGGATGAAAAGACATATGGGTATTCACAGGTTGCAGACAGTCAAAAGGGTTGGTACTTATACCCAATATAAATGTTTCTATTATTTCTATGTGTGCATATTATATTCTAGTGGCTGATACATTGGTTTGGGTTTTTTTTAGCATCAGCTTTGCTGTGTTAATTACAGGCTTTCTTTCTTTGTCTATTGACAGGTATTTAATTAGTCAAGGAGCACATGTAGGAGCTGTAAATAGTGAAGGAGACACTCCATTAGATATTGCTGAAGAAGAGGCAATGGAAGAGCTGCTTCAGAATGAAGTAAATAGACAAGGTAATACAGAAGGGTGGTTGTATTTATGGACACTAAATGTATTTTTGAAAACTTGGGCTAAATTGTGGTTGTTAAAGTCAATTTATTTTCTTAAGAGAGTTGGTCAGTATAGGATGTATAGTGTTTAAGTGTCTATCTCTTAAAACAGATTTACATAATTTAACAGTAAACTAGTAATTGTTTCAGGCTTTGCCCAGTTTTAATTTATATGCTTAAACCCATTTAATGCCCTGAGCAAATGGTGAAAAGAAACTGGAAGACAAGATCTGCAGGGAAATAAGAGATACCATACACGGAAGTAGACAGTGGATTTGCAAAGGCTTTGATTCAGTTAATTGGTAGTGTTAACAGAAATTTGATTAGCAGTTTTTACAGTTAACACACAACGAACATCAGATTAGACAGTTGTGTGTATTTTTTGTCTGTATTACTATTTCTCTATTTTAATTTGTTGTTCTCTTTTTTAACAGTACTGTCAGTCTTGCTTGAGAGTTGTTTCTGGAATGCTCCTCAGCCTAGATTTTTTAAGGTTGTTCTTGAAATGCTTGGCTTTACTTATGTGCAATACTAAATGACCACAGTAGCTCTTTATGAAATTGGAATTGTTTGGAATGAACTCCTCCAAAATCTCTCTTTAATGTGTTATTGCTTTTTTAAAAAGAAATATTTTATTATATGGGATTTTACATACATTTTTATAATGCAGATATTCAACATTACTAAGTACAACACTAATTTTCATTATTTTGCAAGTTTAATTAAATTATTTTGAACAGCCCAATTATAAAATTAGCATAATGCCACAGTACTGAAAATTTCAGTGAGGTTTACATATTTCACAATTGAAGCTTACTGTAAACTATCTACGGTGTACTATCTTTATAAATCTGAGAAGAAGGTATATGTTCCCACACTGTAGCTATTAGCTTCTAAAGGAATAATTTAGGTTGTTTTAAAATACTAAATGTCACTTGGTATAGACAGCCTACTTTCCTTCCTCTTGCATTTTTATGGCAGTTGGTTTGCTTGCTTGTTTCATGGAAGAAGGGAAGAAGGCATGCATTATCCCTCCTTCTAGATTTGTGTTTGAAGACATATGAACTAAGGGCTTTTATGTGCAGACATAAAATCACAGGAAATATTTCATGATTGAGGATAAGAATGGAATAGATAGGGTATGAATCTGGATGTGAACTTAGAGTGTATCTTACTAAATCATGAGACAGTTGTCTCAGCAATAAGGTTTTAATTATGCACCTTTGATGGCATCCTGAATTGCATGTAGATATTACATAAATTTGTATGTGAATGTTACATTTAAAAATGATTATTTAGTCATTATCAGAATCACTTAAAAAGTGCGTAATTGTGTGTGTTGTGGCTAGAGAAGTTAATAGCTCTAAAATAGGAACCTAATTGTTTCTCTTAATGTGCAATTAACAGTGAGGCATTGTGACAGTTTCATCTTTGGCTATACATATAGCTGAATATAATTATCCCTCTAGCAGTGAGATAATTGGTATTTCTTCCATATGGTACACTCCTTCATATCAAATAAAACATTGCCACAGTTTTGATAATGCAAGTTAACAGTGGGGTCTGTGGAATGTTCAGCCCTGACTCAGTGTTAAGGGTAATGGAAGACCAGCCTATTTATTTTGAAAATAAAGCCTGGGTGACAAAATATCCTCTCTCTGTGTAGATAAAATATGCAGAGTGAAAATTAAGTAGGCATTTTCCACAACATTTTTGCCTTGAAACCCTCTCATGTATTTATTCCTATGTTCACTGTAGTTTCATTTTTTGTGTTGCAGTGTTAATGCTGTAAATTCGGCTTCCTACATATTGGCAGTTGTCAGAGTTGTTTGGTGGCAAAAAATTACTTGGAAAGATTGGTCAGGTTCATTGTGATTTAGATTTAAGTGATGATATTTGATGTTTGTTCCTTTTAGAAATCCAAGAAGAATCACTTGTTATGTTTCCTTTTTTGCTGCTTTTGCAGGCCTTATGTCTTTATAGGAAATGTTGAAACAGACTACTCAGCTACTCAGCATTCTGTTAATCATCAATTTGTACTTATGCCCAATTTTTTGGCAGCTATCATGCTGTATTTTAAGGACGTCTTATTACAGGACAAAATGTAGAAGCCTCTAGAGACATTAAATGCACAAAAATAAATCATACAATAAAATACAGTTCAGTTCTGTGTGACATTACAGGCTTAATAAAATGTTTCCTCATCCTATTTTAGTATTCAAGCTCCAAGGTCTGATCTGACTAGAGAGGAGATGGTCAGTGATCCAAAATAATCTTCTTGTTATACAAGTTCTATTGTAATGAGTGTTGGCCGTTAAAGAATAAAGATTTTCTAGTATTATTATCCAGTATCTGTTTTACTTTAGTCATTCTGATCCCCACATGCTATACCGCTAAATTGCACCCAGGGTCAGGTGCCTTTTCATGTGTCCTCTTGTATCCTGCTGAGCAAATTGCATGACTTGACATAATGGACTGTGCAGGAATTGTGAACTAAGGGAATAGGTATCCTGTAATTGAAGCTGTACCACTCTGATAGTTAGGAAAATATTTTTCTAACCTAATCTTCAGTGGAGAATTATTGGCTTAATAATTTTTTAAGCTTAAAACCTACCTTAGTTTTGTAATTTGTGAGAAGGTAAATTACATGCTCAAGTAAGGTATAAAGATTTTTTTGACCCAGTTACAAACACTTCACAGATAACAAAATCAGGTGTTTCATGGAAATTATCCAGAATAGTGCTGAACAGCTGTTCTGTTTGCACTCCATATGGTTAAACTACTTTGTATGTTATAAAAAAATCCTTTATCAAGGATTTGTTTTGTTGTTCCTCCATATGACTAATATCTTCGGTCAGTCCCATGTATATATAAGGGCCACTGCAATTCTCAGAATCATTTAGCTTAATCAAAAATATTATTTAGTTTCTCATTGTGACCTGTCTTGTTTCTACTCTGCAGTGTTTCAACAAAGAGTTGTGGAAGTTGTCTTTTACCAGTAAAGTTTTCATTTGCACTGGTGAAAACCAGCAGACTTGAAAGAGATGTGGCTTTAGTCTTGGCCAGCTCTGGTCAATTTTAAGTGTTGTCTCTCCTCAGGGCTTGAGTGGGGTTACATATAATGGTTTGAAGTGACTTTTTTAGCTGTTGATCATCAGATGTCCTCTTAAAATTATTTTTAACTGCTTAAGCAGTTATTTTGAATTATAGGAAACATTCTCAGGAGGTGAGTTAGTGGGGAGAGGTAATGTGAGGTGAATCAGGGGTTCAGTGTGGTAGCTATTTATTCAGTAACTATCAGAGTGGTCATTCCTCCTGTTCCAAGGAGAAACACATGTTCTTCATTCTTAATTATAGGTAATGTAAAAAGACTCTCCCAGGTGTATTGCTTAACTCAGATTTGCTTATGTGGATAAAATGCGAACTATTACATTTGTATATAAACATTCACTTCAGGAAGTAAAAAGTAGGTTGATCTTTCCTGCAGTAACTATAAAACATGCCTTTATATGGCTGAGCCGACCTGAAACAATGATTCCGCAGTTAAATTTATGCTGAATTTTCATTAAATGCTCACTGAATGGCGCACTGTTTCCAGACCTGTTTGGGGCTGTTGAGTAACACTTGTTGATCAGAAAAAAGTGGAAGCATTTAGCAATGAATTATTAATGATATAAGTTGTTAGGCTGCCAGAGGAGTAAAGCACACTGGTGGTGTGAGCGAGTGCTGTGGCTGAGGCTGAGCTGGGAGGCAGCACATTGCCATCTATGGGCCGTCGGGAGAAAGGGTTGGAAACAGATGGTGAGCATTTTCTTTTTCCCTGGTCTGGAAAACAAAAGGAAGGAGAAAGGCCCATACAAGGTATAATAAAGGCTGTTTACATTCCATTTTCTGTAGTTAATAATGGGAATTGTATTTATCTTAGGGCACAGCTTTTTTTCTGTACCACAAAGTTTAATTCCCATTTTCACTCCAGTATCTAATGTGGAATGTTTTATTTAGATTGGCAAGATTCTGGTACTTTCTTCTGTTGAAATATGACGTGAAATTTACTGTCTTGTAAAATAATGTATTGATACAGCCATTACTCCTCTGCAACCATTATATTTTGTTTGGGCTTCAGAAATGCAATAGTTTGTGATTTTAATGGAGGTCTATATTGAGTATTAGTTACATTTTCTGCAAAAACATTGCTGTTTTGACTAATAACCTGGGTCGTTAGGCCTGTCTGAAAAGTAAGCTTAGATGTGACCCATCAGAAGCTCACAAGATCAGGGTCTGGAATGAGTTTTTTTTCTCTGTTCTTCCTTTATACCAAAGTACCTCAGAACAAACAGCTATGTAAATAACAGTTTTACACTTATAGGATTTTTTTCAGATTCTTCAGGTGGAGAAAATTACTCATGCTGATAAGGATTCATGGTTGGACTTTGAGCATACAAAAAGGGAATGGACATAAATGTGACTAAGAGATGATCAAATATACACTATTTATTTATATAGTAGTATTTTGCAGGTAACACTGACGTGTAAATGACTGTATTCTAGAGTATTGTCCCAGGATCTGCTGATCACTGCTGTGTCATTCTGAAAGACGAACAGATGCTCAGGCCTATGAAGTTAGTAGTTGAGATATCAATATGTAGGACCTTCCTGAGGAATGAGAATATGTGACTATCAATGTATTATTAATTCAGAGTTCCTGGTCTTCAGTCTTCATGTTTGTCATACTTGGAAAGTTTTTCAGCTTTTTCCTCTGTTGAGTCCTTCAAGAGCCTTATATGTCTTCCTGCATCTTGGAGAGTCAACATCCAGATTATGGTTTTTCATCAGTTTCTGATAAAATGTAATTCTATTCATTTTTTACCTAAATCATCAAGATTAAAATAGTTTTGCTGGGCAATTAATTGAATGAGTCTAGGAGTTCAGTCAAGTCCTCAGAACACTGACTGTTTAACTTGCTTCAATTACTTTATGGTATGTAGTGAAGTTTTATCTTTTGATTGTCTTTAGCATAAAGTTTTACAGTATCTATCTCTCAAGTCCCTGCTTACCAATGTGTAAGATTAGAGAAATCATATGCATAAAAACATTTTGTTGATGGTTGGGCCACGATTTTCTGATAGAGGTCAACCCAGATACAGTTTGTGCTCTTGATGATCACAGTTTCTAAATTGCTTTTCCTTATGAGTTGTCACCATTCAGCCATCACAGATAGAATTATGCTCATTCACAGTTCTTTTCAAGATCTCTTTCCTGCTATGTTTTAAAGTAGTACTTACATAAATGCTTGCAAATAATGTGTTTGTATTACCCATTCAGGGTCTAGAATTTATTTCCATTTGTTTAACCTCATGCATATACTTGTAGGTATTATGATGGTAGACTGTGATTATCCCTTTCCATCAGTGTATAATTTTTTTGTGAAAAATACTGTAAAAAGTTTTCAGTGTTCTGGGTGTTTTTTTAGTAGAGCTATGAAGTGCAGTATCCAAAGTATTGTCTATTTGTGTATAAGGTTTGTGATTAATTCTTTAGAAAGTATAAAAGGTATAGCTCCATCTTGTCATTAGTGTTAAGAAGCAAGATTGTTTCTCTTCCCACAGAGATCTGTTTATAAAACAACTTCAGCTGTTTTTTACTGTATACAGATACATCAATACAAACTTTATTTTTTGTTGCTTAGAAAATTAAAACAGAATTTTTCTCTTTTTTTAACAGGTCACTTCAGTGGTTATTAGTGTGATGGTAGACATTCAATAATGAGTTTGAAGAGTTCTAGTGGATTGATTTTTATTATTATTTATTTATAATACTTTGTTCACCTAGCCCCTCCTTTTGTTATAAAAGGCATTATGCAAGTTTTCTTACAATATTGGATGTTTTCATAACCTTGGAATTAATCTTCAAAAAATATTCATATCTAACTCTGAACATTATTCAAATTTATATATTTTTACCATGTCATATAAATGTGGCATAAAAATTGTTATATAATTGAATTTAAGTATTTGAACTAAAATACTTTGTGTCTTCTCTTCCCCTCTCCCCTTCTCTCTGTCTGAATTAGGGGTTGATATAGAGTCAGCTCGAAAAGAAGAAGAACGAATAATGCTAAGAGATGCAAGACAGTGGCTCAACAGTGGCCATATAAATGATGTCAGGCATGCAAAATCTGGTGGTACAGCACTTCATGTAGCTGCTGCTAAAGGCTATACAGAAGTCTTAAAGTAAGTGTGGTTTAACTTCTTCATATTTTATTGTCTTGATGTAATGCTGTTTGGAATTGGGCACTTCTAACTTGTAGAGAGTGTATCTTGAAAATCCCAGTCTCTCTAGAACAAGCTATTCTCAAAGCTTGATTTTATATTTTCAAGCACTCATAAATCATGATGTGGTTAGCTTTCTATTCTAAGTCATTCAAAATATGAATACAGTATACATGTTGAGCCTAAATACTTATTGTAAAGGAAGAAAGTTGATTAAAAACTTGCCCTGTTTCTAAAGGCAGCTATGTAAACAAGCTTAAGACCTTTTTATAATGCCAATTAGCATCCTAGTTGGTGCATATTTTCAGGACACCGTATTTATTTCCATAAATAAAGCAGAGTGTGTAATTCAGGCTAAAAGTTTTTACACTTGAAAACTAGATAATTTAACTTTGTGTTTTGATGACGTTTTTAAGTCATGACTCTTAAAATCTTCCCTGGAAAGCTTTAGGTGAGATGTCCCCTAATTCACAGCTTTTCATAATGTAATATCAATACATATTGTAACATATTTAATTTCTTTTTCATCAAAGCTCCACTTTTATTGTAGTAAAGCATAATTAGTAATACATTGCTTTAACGTGGTTGTAAATTTATTTGACTGCTTTAGCAAAGCTAAGAGAGCTTACAAACTGAACATGAGTGAAAATGAGCACACATCCTGGCTGTGAGTATTGGTGCCTTTAAGGTCTGCAGAGCAATTTATTGAGTGGGAGTTCTGTTTCAAAAAACCCTGATGCTTCAACATGACGAAGACAAATTATTCTGTTGAAAAAGAAGAATTTTTGTTTTAGAGTAGCAGGTGTCTGTAAGGGAGTTGTATCTATAACTGTTTGGGTGTTTTTTAGCTCCCTCACTTACTGTGTTTTTTGTAGTCCAGTCTGTATATTTCTCCTAGGAGAGGCAAAACATATGTGCAGGCAATTTTTATGATTGCTTCAAATTATAAAAATATGTGCTCTGTATTAAATGCAAGACTGCAAGATCTGCAGCTCAGCATGTGTGAAAGTTGACTCATTGAAGGATATTACTATAAGTATATTGGCTCTTTAGAAACTGAGGGAATTTTTTTAAAAGAATATTTTGTTCTTGTGTGATTTCTAACAGTTATGGACAGTGGTTCATACAGGTCTTAGCTCTTTACATAAAAATACTTTTTAGGTTAAGTGTACTTTGTACTCTAATGCTTACCTGAGAACCATGATGAATGCGAGTGCTGAATGCAGGCAGAACAGCAGGTTGTCTCTTTGAGCAGCTCTGCTCCCTCTCAGAGAGAGCAGTTGAAGCATGTTAAACCCTAGATTTTTGCAAAAGGTTAATGGCAGGAAGTGAAAGTTTCAAGCAGCTAATTTTAGAATGAAAGGACGTTTTAATAGTTTGCTAATAAGAACACAGTATCTAATAATTTTTTACATTTTACGACTCTTTTCCTTAGAAAGCCTTTTGCCTATTACTGCATGTAATAGGCAGAAGAATATCTAACTGTAAAAAAATGGTCTTTGGAGAGGAAGTGAATAGAGAAGAAAATTGAAAAGGCTGTTTTTCTTGAATTTTCCTTAAAATATGTATACATACCCGCTAAACAAAAGGCAGATGTTTCTGTGAGAATTAAAATTAATCAACTGTCAGTAGCCCAAATAAAATATCTTTGAGAAAAGAGAAGAAAGATACTACCATAGAGCTGTTCTAAAATTTTTAGGTATTTATCCCTGTCAGCAGTGTCAAGATCTATTTCTTTTAATTTCTTCAGGCTTTTAATACAGGCTCACTATGATGTAAATATTAAAGATTATGATGGCTGGACACCACTTCATGCTGCTGCTCACTGGGGTAAAGAAGAAGCATGTCGCATTTTAGTGGAAAACCTATGTGATATGGAGGCTGTCAACAAAGTGGTAGGATTTTTATGTAATCCTTGTCAAGATACAAAGTTCTGGTCTCTAAAGTGACTTTAGAAGCCAGGGTAAGAAAAGTGATGATAAACTGCTGTTTACTGTACGTGGAGCTTTATATAATGCATGTGTTGTCAAAACAGCATGGTTGTGTTCAGAACTAAATTCTCTGATTGTCTAAATTAATTTCCAGGCCAACTTTATGCTTAGTTCTGTATTAAATATTTAGATCCATTCAATCTTTGACATGAAAATTCGTAATTGAAAGAGTTTGTTGGCATTTCAGAGGTACAAAATTAGTGACTTGATGGATTGCATTTAGGCTTTCATTTGATCTCTGAAGATAATTATGATAGCTTTAGGTAGTGTTTTAACTCTTTGTGTTGGTATATTGAAGAGTTGTCACTATATTATGCTGATTTGGGTGTGGTGGAAGAAACTCTGGACCTCCTGGACATAACCTGAATGCTTCCTAAGCTCTATTTCTTTGACTTTTATGCAATGGCCCGTGTAGCTTGCTGATCTTGCTCCCAATAGACACAAATATGTTCATGAGTTCACATAGCCATCAAAAGGATCCAAACCTTTTCATTCAGCCATGTAAGTGCTCTCATTCTTCTTGTCATAGTGTGTTTACAGATAGATTCTGTTCTACTTTCAATTTATGTGTTAGATTTTTTTACTGGGGTTGTGAAAATGTAGATGTTTTACACTAGAGAGCACTCTCATAAAAGTACGTTCAAATCCACTGGACAAGAATAAGGAAAAAGGAGGTGTAGAGACATATCAGCTTTTTTTTTTTTTTTGTATATGGACTTGTCTCTGTAAGCTAGGAAAGATTTGCCTGTTTTTAAGGAAAGCCTGTTTTTTGCTTTTGGAAATACAAGGATTGAAAACTCTGGATTTGGTTTCAGTTGTATGTGCTTAGCATCTCAGAGAAGTCAGCCATTATTGTTTAGGCACCTGACTTTAGCTATCAACTGTTGCAGAGTTGGGTTTAAGATATAACCTTCCAACTGCAACAGTTTTCTGCAAAGTGACTTTTTGTGGTCATAGCAGGTCTAACTACCAAGTAATAGCTACCTGAATAGAAGGCCATATTAAAAACTGTAGTTATAGTGCAAATACAAACTTGTGATAATAGTTCCAATGCTAGAAGACCTCAAGCTGTTTTGGCTAATGCTTGTTGAAAGGTGCACATGCTTCTGCTGTATGATCAGAAATAGTGGTTTAAAGGTTCATCCTTTCTAACTAGTTAAGATAGTCTTCACAGTATAATTAGGAATAAGTTTGCCTTTAGTTAACATTTTGAGAAACTGAAATAAGCACAGACAAACAGGAACACCTTTCATTATTTTTATAAGCTACTCTGGCCACTTTTAAATGACAGCTCTGTTTCTATTACTGGTTATTGTACAGAAGTACTTCCTTGTTTGATCTTGTCATGATCCCCCCAGCATCTCAGTAAGCCCACCCAGCATGTTGATGCAGCTGCATTTATGCCAGTGAATATAGGACTTTGCCTAGATTCCAACCTTCAAGTATATGTCCCATGGAAATCATACCCTGAGGAGAAATAACAAGTGGTCATAGCAGATCTTTTATAAAATAGAATCTAAATTGTAAAATACAGTTTTGCTGTAAAATGTGAATGCATGAATGCTTAAATTTAGTGCAACTCCCTTAAATGATTAAAACTTAAAAAATCAAGCTATATGTGATAGTCTAAGATGGGGAGGATACTGAATTGCTCAGGATCCATCCATTCAGCTGTTGTTGTGAACAGTTGTTTGGCACTAATACTGTGAGATTATATTCATCAATCTACTTCTCATTCATGGTGTTCTTTTTTTCCTTTAAATGACAGTAAAATTTTATTATCATGTCTTTATCACTTAAAAATGTGTTTACTCATCAGGTATAAATGTTTTTGTTTGAATTCCTCCCCCACCCCAAAAAAAAGGGTTTTTTAAAAAATTGTTTTCTAGTACTGACAGACTAACAGTTTGCAGTAGAGCTTGATTAATATTTTCCAATTTCTCTCTCTAAACATTCTCCTTAACCTGCATGTGATGAGAAGACATTGTAGTCTGATACATATAAAATCTGTTGTACAATTATGGTGTTTTACTTATTCCCCTTCTCCAGGGTCAGACAGCATTTGATGTGGCAGATGAAGATATTCTAGGATATTTAGAAGAGTTACAAAAGAAGCAGAATCTGGTAGGCCTTGTGCACGTATAGATATATATATGAATGTATCTTGCATTTTAATATACATATGATTATGGTATCCAACTCAGAATAGGATATAAATTAAAAACAAAGTTCTAAATTCAGGGCTTCAATTCAGGTGATGCCACAGTCATCTCCAAACTTCTTTTATGCCCTTACTTGGTCACCTATGGTGACCAAAAAAGCCTTGGAAGAAAAAGGCGATCTACAACTTGCCATGTCCAGTGGACATTTTATGATCTGAAGTATCAACAATGAGCATCTTACTTGGAATAACAGTTTCTAAGATTTTTTGAGCTTTGAACATTCATCCTTTGAAAGTTTTTATGCATTCCAGTGTTTGTAGTATTTAGAGATTCCCCTCCATTTGTTATTTTGTCACACTGATGCCATTCTAAGAATTAAACTGCATCATTCTCTGTTTTGAAGCTTCATAGTGAAAAACGTGAAAAGAAATCTCCACTAATTGAATCCACAGCCAACATGGATAATAATCAGACACAGAAAACATTTAAAAAGTAAGTAAAAATAAGAAAAATTATGAAGTCTTTAAAAAGATGACTTTACAAGCTGTCACAAAGTCTTACTTAACAGGCTTTAGTAAATTTTTCAGTACTTAGTAAATGCTTCTCTTTACACATTCAGTAAGGAGACGCTGATTATGGAGCAAGAAAAGAATGCATCTAGTATAGAGTCTCTGGAGCAAGAGAAAGCAGATGAAGAAGAAGAAGGAAAGAAGGATGAATCCAGTTGTTCTAGTGAAGAGGAAGAAGATGATGACTCAGAATCTGAAGCAGAGACAGGTATATTTTTGGAGCATTCCATTTCATTAAATATTTACTTCATAAATTTACCTGTTTAATATCCCATGATACAGAGTTAAGTATGTTACATTTCACTTATTCTTCTGTATTTCACTAAGTTTCCAGTTATTTTAAAGTAAGTTTATATATGTCTAAAGTTGAGTCATAACAGATGTATCAAATGGGTGTCTTTACTGGTAGCTACTTAGGTTAAAGCTATTAGCCAGCTTACTTGATTGGCTGCTTAACCAATAGATGCTGTTAATTAGATAGAACAATATAAGTCTGAAGTAGCATGTCAGAAACATTAAAAAAGTTAGAAGATCAAATTATAGAGGAAGACTTCTTAGCAGTATTTGCTTGTGGAACTAGTACAGAGATTGGATCAGCAGAAGTGCAAACATTCTCATTTGTTCTTGTCATCTTGAAGTAATTACCAATTAATCTGGCTCAAGTATTTATAAAGTAGTAGTGCATATAATTTGTGTGTACTGAAATAAACTTTTAAATGTGTTATTTTAATGTGGACTGTTATTTCATATATAACTTTAAGAGAAAGTTCTTTTAAAAGTTCTGCATTGTATGCACATTATTTCTCTCTTCAGAAATGGAATTAGTGGGTTGTTTTTTTCTAGAACAATTATCAGAGTAGCAAGTACTGATAAAAGAGCAACATAATATATTTTCCTTTCAAACCAGAAAATAAGTGTCGGGCAATAAAGATGTATGTTCAATCCTAATAAAGAATATTAGAATTGCAATGCACCAGTACAATACATAGACGTGGAAGTCATTAGAAACAGCTTGTTAATATTTATGCATAAACTTTTAAAAATAACTGGTTTTGGTGAGCTGTTGGTTTTTATTTTAATGCATTCTAACTTCTTCACCTGCAAAGATAAGACTAAGGATGTATTTTAGAGCTAGCCAATCTGTCATAAGCATTTAATGTAGGTCGAAGTAAAAATAATTTGCAAAACCAAACTTTCTATTATGTTTTAATTTTTTTTTTCAGTTTGAAATAATCCAGCATTTCAGTATTAAGCTGAAAAAAAAGTGTCTGGCAGACTTTGTAATTACTTTTTTAACCTTAGTGTACTTGAATCCATTATTTACTGAGCTTTGCTAAATTCAAACTACTTATAATATATAACATGTAGTAATTTCTCTGTCACTGTGCTGACTGTAATGTCTGCTGAACTTTATGACTCTGGTAACTCTGGTAACTTCATTGCCAGGAGTTTGTGCCAGGAAAATTTGACTGTGACACAAGAATTAATTTATGTAAACTTTGGGGGTTTTAATATCAACAAGGCTTTATCATACTTTATTTGGCAAGATACACTTGAAGCCTTTCCCTGTAGAGCTACATCTCTTAAGTTCCAAGATTTTACTTTCCTTTTTTTTACCATTATTCAGCTTAAGGTAGTGAAATATTTTTCTAGTGAAAAATATTATTATAAGGGGCATGAGCATTCTGGTTATGAAATATTTTAACAGTGTTCAGTATTCTGAAGTACTGGAAATGATGATTTTGAATCTTTTGGGATAATTAAAATGTTTTCCTATGTTTTTGTTTCATTGGTTACATGAGAATATAGTTTAAATATAAATGCACTTCTGTCTGTAAGACCAAGAAGGGAAACATGAATATGAAAGTAGCGTATTGCAAAGGGCAGGGAAACAAGATAAAAAATAAAATTTTCATCAGTTTGGGTTTTGTAACTTACTTTTTTTGACATACTCTAATTTTCTTTTAATTACTCCATATCTGCTCAGTCATGCATATAACTGTGTTCTTGCTGCTCTAGAAAAAATTTCAGAACACAGTTGTGAAAAATCCATTTTTCTCCTTCCATGCTTTCACTCCTCATAACTTTTTCTGATGCCTTGAGTTACCACCTAGAGCAGAGGCTAGACAGTGTTAAAGGAATAAAGTAGGTATTTATTAAATGGCCTTCAAAGGATACACCTTGAGCAGTACAAGAGCTTGGCCAAGGCTACACCCAAGATGGACGACAGGTCACGAGTTTTTAGACTTTTATAACTTTTGGTCCATTTACATATTGGTGTTAATTGTCCAATTACAGCTTCAGGTTATGAAGTCCCATCCTCCCAGATTGCTCACCTCAATTCACTGTTGTTTATAACTTTTGGGTCTGAAGCTGCAACAGTGTCCTTGGTTCTTAGGCTGGAAAAGGATTGTGTTGTCTTAACTAAACTTCGAGGAGAACTTGCTAACACTTTATATGAAGTTCACAGTTATATACTAATGCAGTACAGAATCTGGAAAACTGAAATCTAAAACGTAAGGAATCATTTCTGTGTATTTTAAAGATATATTACTTACAAATTTCTATCAGATCTGCCTGTGCATCATCTCAAATCATACTATCAGTCCACATTGCCTTGTTCAGCTTTTTATCACCTAGAATTTTACCACCATTTTTTTTCACTTCTGTTTATAAAGAACTTTCCATATAGTGCCGTTGGTCATGTAAGCTATTTATATTTGTATTTGTTTCCTGTATAAGCAACATTTAAAACATCTAATCAACTATGTCCATAACTAAAACAAGTGTGTAACACCAATACCATAAATTACACACTGCATGAAAACCTTGTATACTTTCTAAATTAATTGCTCCTAGGCTGTGTGGGTCATGTAGATGGAAAGATGTGTCTATAGTAGGGCCATGACCAGTGGGGGTTGAACCCCATGTTGCTTCATATTGCACTAATAAATAGGAGGCAACATCCAAACCCAAAGAATGTGTTCGAATATATGAAACAGAAGCAAGGTGTAACTTTATGAAGCTCAAGCAAAATCAGTGACAGTAGTTGTTGTATCTCAATCCTGGCACTTTCTGTGTGTTTGTGTAAGAAAGGTTAAGGTTCATGAGCCATGGACAGAGGAAGGAGTTTGGACAAAGCAGAGGAAATTAGGTAGGCAGACAGTGAAATGTAGGTAAGAAAAACAAGAGACAAAGAAGGAATTAAGCAAATGGAAAATTGGTGCTCTGGAAGGCAAGTCCCTGCCTCAGCTCATTCTGGTCAGGTTCCTGATCAGGTTCTCTGTACAGTTAATTATTTCTTTGAACTCAAACACGCATAGTTATCAGAGACTATCACTTTGAATTAGCACCTGGCTTCTGTAGTTTGAATTAACTATTACAGAATCACAGAATCAAAGGATAGTCAGGGTAAGGAAGGGAGCTCTGGAAATCATCAAGTCCAACTTCCCCTGCCGAGGCAGGGTGACCTAGAGCAGGTTGTGCACAAAAGCATCCAGGTGGGTTTTGAATGTCTCCAGAGAGGAAGATTCCACAACTTCCCTGGGCAGCCTTTTCCAGTGTTCTGCCACCCTCAATGTTCTACCTCATGTTGAGGTGGAACTTCCTGTATTTTAGTTTATGGCTGTTGCTCCTTGTCCTGTCACTGGACAGCACCAAGAAGAGTCTGGCACCATCCTCGTCACCTGCCTTTGAGATATTTATATGCATTAATGAGGTCAGATGAGATGTTAATGTATCTCCTACTGTAGCCAGCTGCTAAAATACAGGCTGTGTGGGGAAACTGAAATCTCTGTCTCCAGAGGTTTCCAAGACGTGATTCATCAAAACCTTGAGCAACCTGATTCATAGGCAGTATTGATCCTCCTTTGAGCAGAAGGGTGAATTAGGTGATGTCCTGAGTCGCTTTGAACCTGAATGATTCTGTAGTTCTGTCTCTGTGTCTCTGACTGGTAACACCTGTTGAATACAAAAAAATTGTTACATGCACAACCTTTTAGAAGAAAACGGTAGACCTAGCTAAGATGTAAATTGGGAGTGAGGTAGAAAATACTGAGGAATAAATAATAAAATGCTGTTCATAAAGCCATAAACTGTCAAATTTGTTGGATAGAAATTCTACTCGGTGTTGTAAAGGTGATGAAATTGTGAATGAAAAATGAAGATTAAAATCTTGTAAATATTTTGCAGATAAGACCAAAACCTTGGCAGCTAATAATGCAAATACCACAAGTACACAATCAGCATCAGTAGCTGTGATGGCACCTTCAGTAGCTGGTGGCCAAGGGGCACCTACATCACCTGTTAAGAAGGTAAAAGAAAAATACCTTTTTATTTTCTATTATATCATAATCTTACAATTTTCTCTTTCTTTTTTTCTGTGTAAGTATATCTTTTTTGATTCTAGTGTAAGTAGTAGATTTGGTTAACCAGTGAATTGATAAAAATATGCACAGATTCTTAAAATACTTTCTGTTCTTCCCCAGAAACTGTTAATTTTTTTTTAAATTTTGAATGTCTTTAATTATGCACAGGGACCTAAAATACAGAACTATGAAATAGCAGAATGTAAAATCCTTCTGAAAAAGAAAAATTCTGTTGCACAGTGAGTGGAGTTCTTGTTTTTTTCTGAAACTAAACTTCATCTTTTGAAAGTCTTTTCTATGCCAAACTCCTCCAGAATTTCTAGAAGCTACAGTTCTAGTGTCTCTCTATGCCTGTATTTCTGATGCATTTAATTCTAGAGAGACAGGCATGACTATGTGACTTTTGGGAGTCCCTTGAAGTATTCATCTAGTGCTTTGGCACAGAAGTTGAAAATTATACCTGAAATAAGAAGTAAAAAATTGTGTGGGTCTCATCTCTGTTTTAATATGGTTAGGACCTCATGGAAGAGCTAGACAATAGGGACACATGATTTATTCAATGCATAGCTCAAAGCCAAACCTAGCAAAGCCATATTGCTTGCTGGAAGCTTTTACAGCTTGTAACTTTACAGGAAAAGTTAATTTGGATGAACTTGAGTTTTACTTGGTAAGGGGAAGATAGGTATGCTTGGGGAAAAAAATGACAGTAGGTATTCTGACAGAATGCATAGTCAGAAGTCAAACTTTTAGAATATTGGAGCAAACTGGATAGTAAGCCAGTAAATCTTCATTTGTCATTCATTACAATTTTTCTGTACACATCATCATCAAAGTATAGCCCTGTACTGATGCATCTGAAAAACATGTTCAGGAGAAGTGGTAACCATGATATACTGCAGCCACAGTAGAGAGAAAAGACATACTACTAGGAGAATACTATAAAGTGTATTTTGCTCCTAGGAGCTTACTGGGGTTATACGTCCATATTCAAAATAGAATCTAATAGTGATTCATCTTACAAAGTATACTTTAATGTAACAGGTGCAGGTATGTGATTTAATGATATGAGGGTGTATTTTCATGAGAGGAAATAAGCTTGATTTTAAGCTAAATTATAAGCTTTTATAAATCATCAGTACACTTCTGATTGTGTTATGCAGAAATTAATGCTTTATATTTGGTCTTCTAGGTAAAAAGTGCAGGCTAAAAATAAAGTGTAGTTATCTTCCTATTACTATGTGAAAAGCTCAGGTCCTTCTGTAGCTACAAAATAAATGTACTTAATATCAAAATTATGATCTTGTAACATAGCAGGTACATGTGATCTAAAGGAGCAGATAGATAAACAAAAATGCTTTAAACTCTTTTTACCAATGAAAGTAAAGCAGCACTCTGTGTGTGATCTTGCACCTACACTTGCACCTGCCTTTTTGGGTCTGCACCATCTGATCTGCTGTAGCTGCACTTCTGCTTTTACATCATAGATGGCCAAACCAAGGGGCGCAGATGCACTATACTAAGCTAAAGTCAGGCTTTCTTCATTCTGCATTGCTTTCAGTAATGCTGCTCTGTGACTGCAGGTACTGAAGGTAAGGCAAGTCTGGGAGGATAGCCACGCTAGCGTGGGACGTAATTTGGGGATCTGAATGATACATGGTAAGAAGATAAGGGATATGTTAGTGTGAATCTTCCAGTATTCTCAACAGTGTGAGGATTTAGGCCACAGACCTTGTAAGGTCACAGGCTTTGTTGTTCTTTTCTATGCAAGCTGTAATTCTGTCTCTGAATGAGCTAAACATCCTGTGTTACATTTAGTTGTAATCTGTTACTATGGTTTTAAGTGTCTTACTGTTTTATTTGGTATTTTTGTGTTGTAATGAAGAGTTATCTAATATAAACCTAGGAACAAACTATATGGTGTTAAAACAACCTTTGGTTTCTATTTTCCTTCCTTTCGATCTTCATCTTCATCTTGTCTTAATTGGCTTTAGTATGATTTCATTCCTCCTATCATGCCTGTCGTGGAGTCAGTAGATCCTGCATCATGGAGGCAGGGCTTGCGCAAAACTGGCATTGTTCTTGTGCCCAGTAAGGGTGGAAAATCTATGGTGAGGTTCTTGTGTGCACAGGTTTACGTACAGGTTGCAAAATAACATATTTAATCAAAATGTTTATACCAGATTTGCATGTTTCTAAGTTTTTATCTCAAGTTCACAGCGTGTATTAAAAAGTGTGGTTTTTTGTAAGCTAACTTATATAAGAGTGGTATTCCTTGACTGGTCTTATGTTTCTGATCTCATTGACTAATTCAAGAAAAAAGTGCATAGGTTGCTTCTCACTACAACTTCTCTATAAATTCAGCACTTACGATTATTAAAAACAACTGTGTTCTTGAATCTTTGCAAGGAACATGAATTACCACGGGTAACATAAATTAATAATGTAAATTCATTTTCATGTGTTTTATAGTTTCCAACATCTACAACCAAGGTATCTCCCAAAGATGAAGAGAGGAAAGATGAATCTCCTGCTTCATGGAGGTTGGGTCTTAGAAAAACTGGTAGTTATGGTGCACTTGCAGAGATTACTGCTGCCAAAGAAGCTCAGAAAGAAAAGGACTCTGCAGGTGTTATGCGTTCTGCATCAAGTCCTAGACTTTCCTCTTCTCTGGACAACAAAGAAAAGGTAATAATTTTCAGGATAAAACAACATTTTGAGGAATTCATATACCTTTCTTAGTATGGATGTTAATCATGTATTATAGAAGTAAGATTTTAATACACATCTGTTCTTTACTAAAATTCCAAAAAGTTAAATTACAGGGCTTCTTTATAGTATCTCTCAAAGTGTAATGTGCTCCTTCAGTGTCTGGTGACCTGGTACATAGGTCTGGCATTTCCTTCCTTTTTAGGACTTGCAAAGCTAATAGTCATTTTTACAATTTGGGGACATGAGAGATTTGATAGCATTTGCATCACTTGGAGAATTATGCTAAAAGAATCTTATAAATGAAAAAAGTCTCATTTGTATTCATTTTCATTTTGTAGTGATTTTTTATTTTCAAAAATTGGTTCTGTAACTAAACATGGATATACTAAACCAAGTGTTTTGCAGTAGCTGAACAAAATAGAACTTGTGCTTCTATTCCAAATACAAATGTTTATATGATTTAAAGATTAAGAATAATAATGTACTGTACTATATAAAAATACTGAACCAGTTGCTTTCAAGAATCTCTGTTGGAATTGTACTGCAGCAAAGAAGAAAAAAGGGAAATAAGTCATTAGCATCACAAGAATGGAAACATTAGCAGTTTCCTTTTCCTGTTGTAGTCTTTTATGATAGTTAACTAAAGCTTAAAACTCATTTATATAATCAGGTCATTTTTATAAACAGTAAACACGGCCAGAGCTGGCATAATGATGCTTTTCCAGACAAGATAATCAATAATAGTAACAATTAACAAAAAACGAATGTCTTTCAGGAGAAAGATGGTAAAGGAACTCGACTTGCATATGTTGCACCTACAATACCAAGACGGCTGGCCAGTACCTCTGACATTGATGAAAAAGAAAACAGGTGACTATGAAGTTATATTTTTTTAATATAAAATTTAAATAGGATTTTAGAATGACTGACAAACTTTCACGTTTTCAAACAGTGATAATTTATAGCATTGTCTGACTGTATAGATTATGCATAAAACCAACAGTTTCCAGCTGCAGAAATGCTAACATACATTTTCATGCAAAAAGAGGTGCATTATGATGGCCAAAGGTATCTGAACATAGAATACATCTTTTCAAAGTTTTGTTTTATTTTGCCTTGTACACCTGATTGCCTTACATATAATTTTGTGAAAGATATGTTTTATTCTTCTTGTTATCTGAACTTCAAATCTTGAGCTGACATTTTTATTAGAAATTCAGGTTTTGTATGTCAATTTTGGGGATAGTTTTTCTAAGTAGATTTTTGCAAGGTCATTCCTTGCTGCTATAAACTGCAACAACAGCCTGGAAATTCCTTATGACTGAAGTCACATCAGCTAGTGATACATGTCAGACCCCTCAGGAACAGCTACTGCAAGCCTAGTTACACTGGTCTTAGAGTATCATGAGTTCTAAGGGCTTGTCAGCTTTTAAAGTTCTTATAATTCTTTTCAAAGAATGGAAAAATGCCATCAAATCAGCTATTAAAAAAGCCAAGTAGATTTCCCTTATTGCACTGGATAATCTCAGGAGCAAACAGAAAAACGTCTTGTTCCTTTTTTGAGAAAAACAGATCTAGCAATGACCACAGAGAATAAACAACAATTGATTTAATGTCGATTAAATCCTCTTTAGCAGTTTTCTTTTGATGCTGCTTTCTTCTTATGTTTCTAATAGTTTTAGTATGAATATAGTATCTTTCCACAGTGGCTTGAAATGATTGTCCATAAGAGCAATTTTATACCTTATTCAGTTACGTTTATTTTAAGTGTGTTATCCAGGATTTTAATTTGTAGCTCCTGTTCAACTCGCATCAAAAACAGCCTTCTTTAATGTAAGTTTGCTAAATTACAATCTCCTTTACAGAGATTCATCTGCTAGTTCAATACGTGGTGGCAGTTCTTACACCAGGAGAAAATGGGAGGAAGATGTCAAGAAAAACAGTTTGAATGAAGGTCCTACATCATTAAACACGAGTTATCAAAGAAGGTATGGGATTTTGGGATTTTCTCTTTTTTCTATCAAAATAGGCTTAAATGTCAACAAGTACTGAATAATTTTATAAGGACGGTTTATAACTGACATTTTGCCATGTTCATAATAATTGCAAAGTGTGTATTGCAATGGTTGTGCTGATTTTAAATGTGCAGTTGTATGCTGATGGAGTGGTTGTGCTGATTTTAAACTATGTAATTAAAGTTAAATACTTTCTTTTTCCTATGGTTTATTTCAGTTTGGGGTTCATTTGATGCTTTCCAGATGAGTTCAGTAGTCAAAATCAATTATTTTAAATGTTGGAATGTTTCTGCTTGGTATATGAAAAGGGGGAAAACACTGTCTCTGTTGAATTCTGGTTATTGCATGACAGTCTTGGAGGTATTGGACTGCTGTCTTTAATTCTAAATTATAGCCATACCTATGTTGAGTATCAGCATCATAGAATATATAGAATTCACTTGAATGCAAAGTAAATTACGAAAATATGAGAATAATTCTCAGGTGTGCTGGTTCCTAACTTGCAGAATTTTCTCAGGAGGAATCATATGCTGCACATAAAATGCATTATTAACTTTGCTGCATTGTGTAGTTTCAATGTAGCTATTTAAGTCAAATTCTTCATTGTAATTAGTGGGGAAATAGCTAAAATGAATAGATCAAAGAAAATAATCAAATAACTAAGCTGCATATTGATATGTGCTGCTGAAGTACATGAAACATACTTAGCATTTTTTTGAGTCTTGACATTGATGTTATCAGTAACCAGGCTGTCTCATACAGCATAAATCATATTTATTTCTTGTAAACCACTGGGTCTGCTTTATAGCTTGAAGAGCAAGGGAAAAACCTGAGTGGGATGTTATTCTTCCTGGGAATGATTAAAGATTTTTTTTAAATGGGGCAGCATATTTAATTGCTTTCAAATTATAAGAGGAGTGATATTGATGATATTTTCTTTCCTGACAAGCTGTGCAGTAAGGTTCTGCATTTTCTGAGGTCTTCAGTGTGGGTGAAACAGCAGTTTAAAAATGGGACATTTGGGGCCCTGTATGAATGCTTTAGTAGATGTGATCAAGACATTCTTACATAAACGAGTGAGATTCCATTCTTTATCCTGTTCGGTGAAGAAATGGTTGGGACTAAGGGACACTTCTGCTGCCTTCCAAAATGATAAATTAAAAGTCCTAGCCAAGGAAACAATGGAAAAAATGCCTTTTTTGCACCAGTTTCCAAGACTCAACTGAGGCACAGAGTACATGGGCAAAAATTTAATGGTTCATTCACAGCTTGGTGATATTTTAATGAGAAAATATAAGTAATAAATGCAGTCATTGTACATGTCTCTCCTTCAGTGGCTCCTTTGGTAGAAGACAAGATGATTTGATAAGTTCTAATGTTCCAAGTACTGCATCAACAGTTACCTCTTCTGCTGGTCCTCAGAAAACACTGCCTGCCAGCACAAACACTACTATGAAGAGTACAACAGGTACTACTTCAGCAGGTGTACAAAGCAGGTAATGGCACCAAGACATTTTGTTCCTTTTTTTTGTCAGGTCTACTGTGTGCTTATGTATGTGCATGCGTTCTTGTTTAGTAGATCCTGGGGCTCTGGATTTTTTCACTTTACTGTTAAATTTGTTTTGATTTTATACAATTTGGCTCAAAAATTGTGAATGGCTTTCTGCTGTAACATGAAAGCCATGTTGATATAAAAGAATAAGTCAAATGTTAGAAGAGTCTGAAGAATAAAAGTTCAATTATTGTGAACTGGTAATTCTTAATTTATTCAATTTAATAGCTCAAGCTGAGCTTTCATAGTAGAGACCTTTCTCAGTTTGCTTCTTAAAAAAAAATCCATCCCTCAATTTACATGTTACTAGTTGTTTAGTAAAGTGCTTTCATTGTTTAGCTGTTTCCTTTTCTCTTTTTTTGTGTTGCTGCTTGTTATGCTGTAGTACCGCAAATCGTTTGTGGGCTGAGGATAGTACTGAGAAAGAAAAAGACACTGTTCCTACAGCAGTGACCGTTCCTGTTGCACCATCTGTTGTAAATGCTGCAGCCACTACCACAGCCATGACTACAGCTACTTCTGGCACTGTGTCCTCAACATCAGAGGTCAGGGAGAGACGGAGGTGTGTAAAGGTCCTAAGAGTAATATTGCTCTTACACAAAAATTATACTTTTTTTTTATTATTTAAAGGAATGTGTTGGTTACCACAGATTTGAACAGTACGGTATGTAAAGCAATGTTGTTTTCTTGCTGTGCATTGAAACAACTGGTACCTCAGTTCATCTAAGAGCTTAGTACTAGTAGACACCATTAATGAAATTTAAACTTTGATGTTGTATGTTTTTTACTGGCCTTGGGTTCTCATATGGTATATGGTATTTTCAGATTTATATTTCTCTTAACAGATTGAATCCTCTTAGAAATACCAGTAATGGAACTCTGTAAAAACACTGAATTAAAAATAATTAAATTAGCAATTAATTAATTAATTACTACAACTACATTGCTGCAGACTGAGATAGTATGCCATTGGCAGTATGCTAATAAGTCACAGCATAGCATTTTTTCAATCATTTTGTATGCCTGACATTATTGAGAAGAGAGTATTGAACCCAACACATTCTGTTTATTTCATTGCATGATGTAGGGTCTCTTCTACTTGAAACAGTCATACAATTTCAAATGCAATGCTTTAAGAGATATTCAGTATGAAGAATGAGTAAGAACCTGATGTAAATCTTATTTTAAGAATATGGTGTTTTTTTCTGTTTACAGTTATATGAAGGATGAGTTAAGATTGGTGCATATTTGTTTCCATAAAGAGTGGTTTCCTTCTATTTATGGAAGCAAAAATAAGATTTCAAAAGATTGTTAATTCCTGTTAGCTTTCCCATGTTTTTCTTTTCTGGGTACTTATAAATGTTTATCCTTTAACCCTCCTGCTGCAGTTAAGGTTTGTGTGTTGCTCCTGTAGTAGGTTTGAAATGTACTTTCTGTATCAGTGCCAGATATGTGTATCTCTGTATGTTCACAGAGGTAATGAAGCCATTCCTTACTACAGGAGAAAATTGTATTCTTTTGGTTCACTTAAGGCAGCAGCATTTAAAGATTCCTTATAGAGGCCTAATTAGGGTACTCTGTTTTTTGTAGACTTCCTTCCTACCCAAAACTGAGATGAAAAAACTTCTATGATACGTAGGTTATGTTTTTATTATTCCCCACCGTGATTCAGGAAGGGTCCACATGTGCTAACAATCCATTTCAATAACTACAGTAGTTAGAACCTGCATTTTCCATAGTGAAATTTGAACCAAACCCAACAAATGAAAAGCATAACCAACAAAATATGCGTTTTCTTGAAAATAATTCAGAGTAGTTCAAATTCTAAAATTCAGATACTATTTCAGTCTTATATCAGCTAGAAAGGCAAGGAAAATTCGAATTAGGCTTTTGCTGTCTCGTTTGCACTCACTAGTGTGTGTATACTAATGTGCATATACTACGTATGTTTTAGATACCTGCAGTTGGCCTGAAATGCCGTGGTTTTCTCTGACTGGGCTGATTGTGTAAAACACTGTTGCAGATGCATTCTTGATGGCATATTAGTATATCCATGAATCTTAGAAGTCAAAATTGGAATAATTGCTGCATGCATTTGAGAATGTAGCACTCTAAATATGAGCACAAGCATATCTATATGTGTATATATACAGATAGATAGATAATTTGTGTGTGTATCTACATATGTTTCTATGCACATGAAAAAATGTGTATGAAATATTATATGCTATATATTTTCTTAAGTAGTGAAGTAGGTTAATCTGTGTTTATCAGCTGAAATTGTATATTTAGAAAGTATGTTTGCAAGACTGTTTCAAAGATAGTTGAAAAGTGAAGATATAAAGTACTTTATTGATGAAGCACATAATGGTGCATTCTTTTGGAACAGCTGAAGAAGCTGTATTCTTTATTTGATTTTCAGGATTGGTAAAATCCTAAAAAAAACAAGGAAGAAACAGGGAAGGAAATGACAAACTTGAGTCTCTTAAATGTTTGTATCATGAATAATACAGCATAGGTAGCTCTGTGTGGCACACACAAGGGATGCTAGGGAAGAGCACTTTCTACTCTTGACTGTAACTGCCGTGTGCACCTGAAAAGTTGAGACTTTTCATTTTCTCTGTGCAATTAAAAATATTTCAGATTTAGTGGAAGGTAGGCGTAGGTACAGCAGTTACTAAAAGGAGGTTATGGGAAACAGTTTGTAGCAATTTTAAGCCCTAAAGATAACACCTGCTCTGCAATCAAACCCTCCTAGGTAGGTGGTGGTTCAGGTCAAGTTAACTATAGCAGCTTAATGGGAACCTTTTTCCTTGTGTTGATACAGCCTAGAGTTTTTGAGAAATGGAAAGTCAGTCAAAAATGCTGCTTGCAAGAGACATGGATAAGGAAATCAAATTTACATAGTGCAGGTTTTTAAGATGCGCCATAAGATGGAAGTTGTTTCAACATTTTCAAGTATAGCAGTTAGTTGTAAGTATTTTAATGGGGTAGAGCATAGGTTGTAATCCATAGGTCTGTGTAAATTAAGTTTTTTAACTCTTATGATTGTTTCAGAACTCTTTCTAGTATGTGCTAAGGCTACTAAATATATTATTAAGTGAGCAAACTGCTCTTTCCAAACATAAATTATTTCGGTGTTAATAACTGATGGCATAATCACTAGCAAATTATTGAATCCTTATCCAGTGACTTAACTATTCTTAACTAATGATATATAGAGACAATCAGAAAATATTACAGAATCTGATCTAAAGAAGCTCAGAGAAGTTTTAAGCAGCCTTTTAGCAACCTCTTGATTTTGCTTTTTTCAAATATTTTTTTTCATTTTTTCTAATTTAGAGCCAATTTAAGGATTTTAAAACTGTGTGAAATTATAGCAGCTTCACAGAGTATTCTGCCACAGAAAATCAACAAATGCATTAAAATCTTTATGTTCTTTAATTATGGGTTTACATACATACAAATATATGCATTTGTGAATGTATCTATGTCCTGTTGGTTTTTTACCTGTTAACTGGATTAGAGAATTTCTTAAAAAGAGTCTAGACCTTGCACGTCTACTCTAGTAGCCTTTTATGTTTGATTACCTGCTTATTCTGCAGAACTTCTGTGGGTTTCATGAAGATTTATTTTTAAGCTCATTTTCTTCAAAGGGACTTGGGTTACTCAAAGTGTGGATGATTCATGTGAAAATATGGTAACCACCTCCTGAGGGATTCTTTATTTCTGGTGAAATGGATGATATAATGAGGTTTTCTGCATTAACAGTACATTTGGCTTTTTCTGAAAGCTTACAAGTTATGTTAAAAGTTAGTACACACACATATTTAATGTATAAATGTTTAACTGGCTGAATCTCTGAGGTCTTCTACCCCTGTGTTAGTAGACCAGTGATGTATCAAAAGAGCTGAAGTTAAATTTATAGAAAATGGGAAGAAAAAATTTAAATAAAGTAGGAAAACTGGGAATTTTAATTGAGTGCTAAAGCTGCTGTCTTGAGTAAGTAGATCAGTATGATGTGAATGAAATGTCTAAAATGTAATCTATCCTATATAGTTAAATATTTTCTTCTGACTGCCTTAGTTTTCATTCTGCAGTGTTGGAGAGGGGGTGGGGGTTTGACCACTTAATAAGTTTGTGCAAAAATTATCATATGCTAATTTTATTTGTAATTAACTCTTTAGATCATACCTCACTCCAGTACGGGATGAAGAGTCCGAGTCCCAAAGAAAAGCTAGATCCAGGCAAGCACGACAGTCTAGAAGATCTACACAGGTATTACCAAAGCTTCTACATTTTTGAAAATATACCCATAACATCATTCTTGAGAAATAGGCATAGCATACTGCAATTGCATCCATTTCTAATTTTTTTTTTCTGTGCATGTACTATTGTAGATAGTACAATTGAGCTGATTAGCATATAGGTAGCTAATAAGATTCATGACATAGGAAAAAATACTTTTAATCTAATTTCTCTGGAGAAGGAAAAATACTAAAAGAGAGTGGTAATTATTATTACGTGCTAATAATCTAATATCTAACTGTGTATCTCTTTGCAGCATTTCTCTCTCTTAGTTTGCATACTGATATATTTGGAAGTTCTTCCCAGTTTTTAGCCATATCTATCAGCAACTAGCACAATCCTGTCACAGGGACCAACGTGGCAGGAGCAAAATAGAGTATCTCTAATGGTACTCGAATGCTCTTTGGGCAGTGGAGTAACTGCCAGCCACTGTCTGCTGGCAAACTGAGAATAATCAGCAAATAGTCCCTGAGTAAAACAGCACAAAGAAATACTCTAGCCATTTTCCTTACCTGTTTTTAGGCTGAGTCCATAGCTACATTGCTTACTGATGTTGCTTTCAAATCTTTGCAGTTTTAAACCCCTCAAATACTTCTGGTTAGCTTTCCAAATGAGAGATCTGTGGTGCTTGATACAACTTAATTGTATGGGACTTATTTTTTACTTTGTAGTACTAATTCAGAGCCCTGAATGATGGTCAGACTACAGGCTAACTATTGCTGAATCTGTACAGTGAAGAAACTACCAGGAATTACTGGATTAAACTTTATCAACGCTAAAAGCAATTAAGTAACTCATAAGATGCAAAGTTGGCTTTGAAGAATAGATTACAGAGTGTTTTGAGCAATGTCTCACTAAGATATGTTAGCTGAAAAGTATAGTAGAGAAAAGCTGTCTTCATAAAATTGTTTGCTTTCTGAGCTTATTTCAAAACTAGTTTTTAGCCTAAAAATAGCAAGAGACTTCTTAGTGTTGCTGACCTAAAAATCAAATTGCAAGGATTAATTTGTAAAGTATCAACATTTCTTAAAAGATGAGTATTACATTTTTAGGGTTCTTTCAGAAATGTTTAGTATGCTTACAATCATATTAAAAGCATCTATTGGAGTCTTAAATTATTTCTATAGGATCTTCTGTGCAATCTGTATCTACTAGTTCAGCTAAAAATTGGCTTGCTGGAGAGTCTGTGGTAGATCACATTACAGCAAATACTTGCCACATACCAGAGGGATGTTTGGTTCAAAGATTCAAGAGGAAAGCTTATAGGTAGAATATATAGGTAAAATTTATTTCTTAATAGATATATTTAATTTTCTTAAGTTGAATGTTTTCTTTAAAATATTTATGTAATGTGATCACCTACATTAATGTTAATGTTATATTTAAATGGTGTTTGCTGACTGCTGTTTTCACAGGGCGTAACACTGACAGATCTTCAAGAAGCTGAAAAAACTATAGGAAGAAGTCGTCCCACACGAACCAGAGAACAGGAAAATGAAGAAAAAGAAAAGGAGGAGAAAGAAAAGCAAGACAAAGAAAAACAAGAAGAAAAGAAAGAATCTGAAACTAAAGATGATGATTATAGACAAAGATATTCCCGAACTGTTGAAGAGGTATTTTCATGATGAGTCTCTTTAGGTAGAGAAATTATATGAATCTTTACTCCAACAATATTATTTTAGTTTTGGTACTACTGTAAGAATAATTTATATAGTTAAATGTTTTCTTATCTCGTGGTTTGTATTCATTAATCTTGGTAAATTAATTCTGACATTTTTCTGTTGAATAGCCGTATCATCGCTATAGACCAAGTTCAACTTCTACTTCTTCATCATCCACCTCTTCACTCTCCACGTCCACTAGCTCTCTATCAAGTTCAAGTCAGCTAAACAGACCAAACAGTCTTATAGGTATAACTTCTGCCTATTCTCGGAGTGGAACAAAGGAAAGTGAGAGAGGTAGGATTACTGTTTATGAAGGTTTTTTTTTTTTTCTCTTAGTTGACAAAGAGTAGCTTACATTTCCAGAGGTATTTCAGAATGGGGTGAGATACGTAAGACCATTGGGGATGTAGCTTGCTCAAATCTTCTGTAAGAAATTTCAAAACTTTCATATAGAGAGGAAAAAAGATTTTCTGTATTTGGTGGTTTCGCAGCCATATGTTTTTTTTTCTATTGTTGGGTCACAGAAATTTCAAATATACTCCCATAAATATCCACATAATGCTTTAATTTCTACTTTAACACAATAATTATAATAAAATACTATATTTCAAGGTCTGAATACTTGCATGTTTTAAGAAGGAATTTTACTTGATTAAATAATTGCTAAATAACCAGGAGTTTTTTTCATTCCTTCCACATTGAAGGACTGGAATGATGCTTTATTTCTTTAAGGACCTCTCAGGGTTGTATAAGCAGCTGGAAACCTTTTCCAGCTGCTCATACAGCCCTGAGAGGTCCTTAAAGGGTATTTTTCCTATTGCAGTTCAGATGTAACCATACTTCTGCATGCTTTAACTGGTTTATGTAATCTTAAACTGAGGATTAGATGCATGATTCAGAGATCACAGAATGTTCTTCTCTGATGTCACAGAGATTTTGCCCTCATTTCAAATGTGAGTTACCTGCTTTAATTCTGAGACATGTTGTGCCTGATTCTTTGCCTGTCAAATGAGGAGCCTGTTAACATACAGTGTGATCTCCTGTTCTTGGACTTGCCACTGTTGACTTGAGAGAAATACTTTAATTCAAGTTATTGATCAGTAACTTCAGTAGGGTTACTGATTGAAATTGATAATTTTGTTCCACAGAGGGTCAGATAAAATGATCCACTGATGAAATCTCCATGAACTATATAGCAGTATTGCCATGTTCCCTAGAACAGTATTTTCTGAGGAAGTTACTGGGGCTAGGCTTCATGGATATGCTTTCTAATTTTTTCCCTTTTTCCTAAAATGAACTGAAATTTGGATTATGATTCTTTCATAATGCATGCTTACTCTAGGAAACTCACTCTAGATTGTTCTATGGAAAAGGTTTTCATTTCGTATATATTAGCTACCAGAGGTTCTATTTTTTTCAAGTTATGACTTCTGGGGGAGAAATACACTACCATCTGAAATCTCAGCAGTAAAACCCTAGTTTATTAAATTAGGAAAGGTGTATGCTCACCATAAATGTATTTCTCTTCTTTCCTATTTAATTTTTAATTTCCTATTTAATTTTTGCTTCATTCTAAATTGTTTATTTACCTCTGAAGACTAGTGATGATAGTTATTAATGATTAGTGATTCTTCTATCTGGACTCAATTCTGTGGTTTCTTTATTTAATAAAAGAACATCGAGCTAAATAAACTGCATGATATTAAGTAAAGAACTTTGGTTTGGGCAGGTTTGTTCAATGGTGGTTTTTTTTTGGTGGGTTTTTTTTTTGTTCGTTTTTGGTTTTTTTTTTTGCACACGTTACTTGTAACGGGGGTAGCAAGCACAATCCTGAGTTGTTGCATCTATTTCAAATTGCCATTGTAATTTGTTTTAAAGGAAAAGGACATCTGTAATACAGTAATAATCTAACCTAGGAGGTCCCAATTTATTCTTCCTTAGAGCAAAAATGGAGAGGACTGTGATGAAAAGGAGGACTCTAAGAAGGATTTGTAAAAGCTGGGTTTTATTTAATATTGCATCCTTGATTTATGCAACAAAAAAGCTTGTTTGATGAAGTATGGTAAAGGATTACCTTCTCTTTTTTTTTTTTTTGTACTTTTATACATCTGCTGACACAGATGTTTCAATTATTAGATGGCAGTTTTGAAAACTGAATTGTAAGTCCAAGTTGTATTGTATTGCTGTTAGATTAAGACATTTTGATTAGGTGACTGAGGTGAAATTAATATCTAGAGTATTTTAGAGCTATGTGTTCTGAGAAGTGTATGTTATAGCAAACCCTGTATGTGGTAAGAAGCTCTTCAGTGAATTTATTTCAGGTAAAAAGAATTTATTGTGAACATTTTAAAGACTGAGAACAAGTATTTCAGAAAATTAGACTGTGTCATAATTCAGTGAATGAGAAAGTTGTTATTAACAGAAGGGTGCAAAAAAGAAGAAGAAAAGGAAGAAGATAAGTCACAGCCTAAGTCTATAAGGGAAAGACGGAGACCAAGAGAAAAACGACGATCTACAGGAGTTTCTTTTTGGACTCAGGATGTAAGTAAACTTCATTTGTAGCAAAATTAAATGTGTGTAGTCTACTCTTAAAATAGAGAATTGTTTAGAGTAATACAATATATAACTCATTGTTCTAGAAAATATAATGCTTTTCAATTTGAATAGTCTTTGGTTTTGGTTTGATGCTTTCAGGAGCAGAATCAAAATTAAGTTTTTTCAGTTGATACTGCTAACCAGAATTCTAGAACACTGTACTAACCATAACTTAATAGGAATTATTAATTATGGAAAAGAAATAAATTATTCAACAAATGTTTTCTATTGCATGTGTACCAAAGCTGTAAAAATGAGACTCTTTATTTGGCACATTGCAAGTAGCTATGTACTTAGCAAATTAAAGAACTGCTGTCAGATTAGAAAGGTTATAGTTGATGTTTCAGACTATTCCTTTTTCCTTTTCTTTGTCATGGGATCCATATATAATGTAAAAGTCAGGTTTTCATGTGTCAAATGCAAAATTGTTTCATCTCCTTCTGGTACTGAAAACATGTACCTGTTTGAGAATTTTCTTCATATATCCTCTGTATTCTCTTTGGAGTATTCTGCTGCTTTTAGATTTTCATGTTCAAAGTGTAGAATGCATTAAAATCTTACTAAGCTTTCAACAGTTTTATTTTTCCTCTCCTACCTCTTTCACCAGAGTGATGAAAATGAACAGGATCACCAATCTGATTCAGAAGAAGGAACAAATAAGAAAGAAACTCAGGTAATTTAAGAAAGATAATTTGTTAATTAACTTTTAAGAGATACATTTTGTTGTAAAATTTTTGTTACAGTTGAATTTACATATCAACAGTGGCCATAACTGACCGTTTTGACTTCCATTCCATTTGTATAGAAAACATAGAATCCAGAAAATGTAGATTATAAATCCAGAAAATGTAGATTCGATTTTTGACGCACAGGTCAGGGACATGATGCAGCAGGTTACTGGAGCAAGCATTCTGTTTCTACCTAGCAAAATCTTTATTTTACCTACATTGTTATTTTCAGATAAATTATGGCCAATTACTTATACACACTAATTAAAAGCTTTGAAAATTAAGCCCAGTGCTGTCATTATAATTAAAAAATAATATGAGAAGTTAATTTAAGGAAACACAGAAAGTTGAAAAGTGCAATGCATGTAATTTCTTCAGTGAACAAAATGGTTTTCTGAATATCCTAAATGAGTATTATTGGTCTTGATAAAAAGTCAGTGGAAAACTGTATAATAGGTTTGATTTGATGGGAAAAGTTCTTGAAAACAGAATGGTGTTTGACAGTGGGATGAAAAGGTGTTAAGAGGGAATTAGTTATATAAGCTGAACTATAAAAAGAATATGTAATATATTTCTTTTGACCTAAACACTGGAGTAGCACACTACACAATCATGTTCATTACTTAGAAGTAAAGCACAAGTGATATTTCTTTCTTTTTTGTAAAAGCTTACATTACACATCTGTTAAATATTTTAGTTAAGAGACTCATTCTGTGCCGTTTTGATTTTCTGTATTTTTTATTTCTGTGGCACATTAACATAACTGCATAGTCCTGTTTCCTCCCATTCCAATGGTACATATCATTATCCCTAGGTCTGTAATTACTTCATATTCTGTTCTGTAGACATTAATTCTGGTAGAGCATGCTATGTGGTGCTTCTGATAAAATTAATAACATTACAGTGAAATAGTGCTAAATCAGTCCCAAAATCATGAATATTATTAAAAGGGTGAGTGTGTTGGGCTGGAATGTTGGAGACATATAAATTTGACTGACCAGGAGTTCTCGGACAGGTGCAGTTTTTGCTATGTGGCTAGGGCCAGAGAGTGGTGGTAAATGGAATTCCATCCAGCTGGCACCTGATCAGGAATGGAATTCTCCAGGGTTCATTATCGGGGCCTGTCCTGTTCAATACTTTCATCTATGACCTGGCTGAGGGGACCTAGGCCACCCTCAGTCAGTTTGCAGGTAACACCAAGTTCAGCAGCAGTGTCGATCTGCTGGAGGGCAGGAAGGCTCTGCAGAGGGGTCTGGACAGGCTGGATCAGTAGGCCAAGGCCAACTGGATGAGGTTCGGTAAGGCTCAAGTACAAAACTTGGGTCCCAACAACCCCATGCGGTGCTACAGGCTGGGGACAGAGTGGCTGGAAACTGCCCAGGGGATAAAGTAGCTGGGGGTGCTGGTGACAGTGACTGAACATGAGCCAGCCTGTGCCCAGGTGGCCGAGAAGGCCAGTGGCATCCTGGCCTGGATCAGCAATAGTGTGGCCAGCAGGACCTGGGCAGGGATTGTGTCCCTGTACTTGGCACTGGTGAGGCCACACCTTGAGTCCTGTGTCCTGGGTCTGGTTCTGGGCCTGCAAGAAGGACATTGAGGTGCTGGAGAATGCCCAAAGAAGGGCAGCAAGGCTGGGGAAGGGTGTGAAGCACAAGTCCTGTGAGGAGTGGCTGAGGGAGCTGGGGTTGTTTAGCCGGGAGAAAAGGAGGCTCAGAAGAGACCTCTCTCCAACTCCCTGAAAGGAGGCTGTAGCCAGGTGGGGGTTGGCCTCTTCTCGCTGGTAACAGGGACTGGACAAAAGGAAATGGCTTCAAGCTGAACCAGGAAGGTTCAGGTTGGACATCAGGAAGAATTTTCTCACTGAAAAGGGTAGTTAAGCATTGGAACAGGTTGCCCAGAGAGGCTGTGGAGTCACCATCACTGGAAGCATTCAAGAAACAACTGGACATGAGAGCATTATGGTTTAGTTGTCATGGTGGTGTTCAGTCAAAGGTTGGACTCAGTGATCGTGGAAGTGTTTTCCAACGCAAATGATTTTATGGTGAAACATCAGAACAGTTTGCCCATTTTTCTACAAAATCTCTTAATTCCCAGCATTATTCATGCTCTTGACAGAAAAGAGTGATGTTTTATTAGGAGTGGTTAGGCTATGGCATGTACCTTTGATATCCTCTGTGCAGTAAAAGCCCTTCAAGGTCAAAGGGGAAATTGAGTATATTGTGGAGAATGTGGCTGTTTACCTATGTACACTGAAAAAAATACCGTTTCCTTCTATAAAAGGAAACCAAGCAAGCCACATCAGCTCCCCCAGAAAACGACCTATGGGGATGGCTTCAGCCACTGCTAGGTGAATAACATTGGAGGATGTCCAGGTGATAATATGTCAGTAGAGTTTCTTGACTGAAATGTCTTCACTCAAGATTGGAATAATAATTGGAAAAAATTATGAATCTGTATTGACCACCCAGAGGGGCAAAATGTTTGTGTGGCTGATGTAATACATAGAGGATGCTCCCTCACTCTTAAGTAATCACTTAGTTTTGCTTCTCAACTTACAAGAGTTTAATTTTTTATATTACTTTCATTAATTCATTCCAGGTGAATCCACGGGGACAAAATTTGCTGTCATATAAATTAACTCTAATAAGTACTTCCTTATGTTGTTGCTGTAGTAACTTCTTTCAAGTCATGCTATGTTGAAACAGTGATCCTGTATCTTAATATATTGTTTTGAGCTGAAGTCATTATGTTCAAAACATGGTAGCTGATGTTAAAGAAGAGAAAGAAGGAACAGTGAATTTGAGGAACACTGTTCAGATGCCTTTGATAACAGGAAGCAAACCCAGAATGCACTAACTGCTGCAATAACTCCACTGTTTAGGGCACTCGAGACTTTTAGAGTGTTATGTTAACGTCCTTGTAAATCATATTTTGTCAAGTGCATTCTAGCACATATTTCTTCTCTTTTCTTCTTCTTTTCTATTTTGACATAAAAAAAATTGAAGCTTGACACAGTTCAGATAATACATACTGGTGGATAGCATGTGCATGAGTTTAGTTGTATTTGTTCACAGATTGTTATGTATTTTAATTAAATTATTCACCAATCCATTCTTTTTCTCTCTTTTTACCTTTCCCTCCTCAGAGTGAGAGCCTTTCAAGGTATGTGCAATTTAAACAAAATAATTAGAATTGTTACACTTTCTGTCTGCATGTTGTCATTTTAAGTTCTTTATGTACAAATTCAGCTTAAATCCAGTGGTTGGATTGAGCTTTCAAAGGCTATGATGATACTTACATTTTGCATGAAGTATGATTGTGAAGCTACAGTCCTGCCACGTGTGGGTTGAATACTCCATGCGGGGGAATCTGTTGAACTCCATATTTGTAGTGCACTGAAGGCAGGCTGGGCATTTCACAGAACATAGTGAGCACAGTATTATGCCCTACAGATTTTTCAGCACAGACCCAGCTTTTACAAAGAAGACAAGAGTTTTTGTTGCCTCTCTTTTAGAATATCCTACTGAAAATCTTCTACGTAACTTCAAGAAAAATACAGCCTTTGAAAAGCACATTTCCTTAAGATTTGTTAAAGAAGTAAATGCTAAAATATTGATAATTTTTAAAAAATCATTTCTTTTTGGACCATTAGCTTTAATTATTAGAATTTTATTATGTTCTGACTGGTGAAAATAATGTTAAATAAAACTGCTGTAACACATGATTAGTGAAGAGTGAGCAGTGTGAAATTGCTCTTAACTTTATTAATACAGGATTTTATTGAGTTATTAGGATAAAAACTGCTAAAGATTTGTTTCATCAGCTGTTTCTGTTGAAATGCTAGAACTCACAACAAATAGTTTTGAAATCCTGGTTGCTGTAATAAAACTTAATCTAGTCCATTCATCTAGTGTTTTTTAAAACACTTCAATTAAACTAATACACTTTAAAAAAATCTTGTTTATAAATAAAGAAGAATTAAGTTATCTAAGCCAGTTCTAAAATATTTTAAGACATGTAAATATTTGCTTGCATTAAATAATTCAATTACATTTAAAATATGTCTCTGCATGCATTACTCTGCAGACTGAGCAATTTGAAAACATTTTCACCAAGAATCTTGAAGTAATAGAGAATGTAAAAATGAAATTTGCATCAAATTAGAAGACAGTGGTCTAACAACAATACATAATTGCATTTGGTTGTTTTCAGCTGGGTAGCAGCAAACTCAAAACGTGATACAGTCAGGGGTCTCAGTTTGGCTGCAAAGGCAAAGAAAAATCAGAACTTTTCTTTTACAGATATGATACGGGATCGCTCAGCATGTCTGCAGGTGATCGTTACGATTCAGCACAGGGGCGATCAGGGTCACAGAGTTATCTTGAAGATCGAAAACCATACTGCAGTAGAGTAGAAAAAGATGATAGCCCTGATTTTAAGAAGGTATCTAATTCAATAAGTTTGGTGGGAAAATTTGGTTTCATTACTGCTTTTCTGAAATTGTGTGAAAGTAGTCTCACATTGCATCCGAAATGCTGCTTAGAGTAACTTAGCTGAATGGAGAAGCACAGCAACCACTACAGTGGGGAAAAATATACATTATGAAACAGCTTCTGACTTTTGTACTTTTCAAGGCAAGGGAGAAATCCAGAGGAGCCAAGATAGAGTCAAATAAAAAAATGATAGTATTTATCGTAAGAAAAGTATCATTAAAACTGATGTATGCATATGTGAAGACTATTATGTGTTTGCCAGCTTACATACATATAAGGTAAAAATATGTTTAGCTCTTGTTTTAAAATAGAAGAGGAGTTTGTTGAAATGTTTACGGTGGTGGGGTAATCTGTGAAGTCTAAAGAAGAAAAGGTGGCTTTATTATGTGTAAGGTAAGTTGTGTGCGCCCTATACAAAGCTGTTTGTTTCTAGAAATATTTAGTAACAGTTCCTTATAGTGCTTGCTAATTTTAAACATCTTTATTTTACTTCTGAGATTCTTAATGTATTTGTTAACTTTACTGTGGTTCAATCATACTTTTGAAGTTTTTTGGCTAATCTCACTATTATCTGATTTTTAAACAAATATTTTCTCTTAGCTTTATGAACAGATTCTAGCTGAAAATGAAAAACTGAAAGCACAGTTACATGACACCAACATGGAACTTACAGATCTTAAGCTACAGTTGGAGAAGACCACTCAGGTTTGTATAAAACAAAAAAATCATGTACTTAACCAACAATGTAGATAATAAATCAGAAGCACCCCAGGCTGTGGGCTGCTCTTGACTAGGCATCAGCTTTGGTTTTTATTCAAAGATGGGAATGGAGAATTTCTTTCTTTCTAAAGAGAAAAGAGTGCACGATTCTGGTCTTCAGCTGTGAACAAAACATGTGAGACTGCTTCCTGCCTACTTAAGTAGTAGTGGCTCTTGCCAGCATGTATCTGCATGCAGCTTTTTTGCAGGGTAGGAGTAAACACTTTCTGCACTGTTAAGCTTATATTCAAACTGACAATTGGGGCTGCTGGCAAATTGGCATAACCTGCCAGTTCTTCCTGGCTGGTTAGATAGCTTTATCTTGGAAATTAAGAGCAAGTAATGCATTCCTGTTACCAGTAATTGCTGTCAGATAACAGTGCTGCATACAGTTATACAAGACACATACACTGGAGTTAGATTTGTCTAAATTTGTCTACTCTTGCTGTAGAATGTTTCATATTATCAGATCATATTTACCACAATTCACCTGTACTTAATTGTCTTTCATGGGTACCCTGCAAATGTTAGTGAAGATGCCTGTTTTGTAATGCTTTTAGATAGAAATACTGTGTTTTTCCTGTTAGCCAAAGGCTGTGTCGTGATTAAATAACAAAGATGGTCACAGAAGTGCTTGATAAATCCAGCTTATTCTTTATCTCAGTGTTACTTCCCTGAACACACTTTAAAATGCTTTTGATTACATACTTCAGACAGAATACTAAAACGTCTAATTGTTTTTTTCCTCAATTCTGTGTTGTGTCAAAGCACATGTCAATGTCTTCATCATTTTTGTGTTTCAGAGACAAGAAAGGTTTGCTGACAGATCACTCTTGGAAATGGAGAAAAGGGTGAGTTTCTGCCAAAGAACTTTTAAATATTCCAGTTCAAGCTTTGTTTTAGCTTGTTTTGCAACCCCTGGTTTGGATATATTTTAGTAGGAACAGAAACCTTTCTTATAATTTGCATTTTTTAGAAGGTTTGGGGGTTTTAGGTTTCAAAGTGGCAATGAATGTAAGTTGGGAATTACACTTAAGAATTGCCTTTAGTTTGCCTATTTGTTCGTGATAACAAGTTTCTAAACTCTGCTGCCCTCCAGGGATGTGCCACTTGTTCCATCTCATCCAAAACAATTTTGGCATTCCAGAGGGTTAAGCAGATTCATTGTGACTCATTTTTTAACACAATTCCAATATTCAGACAAGTTAATTTCCTCAGAGCTTTCCAGAGGCACCAGTTATTGTTGGTAATGAGGTAGCTGTTTCTGCCTCACAGATGTGGGACCTTAAACCTGCTAATGATATAAAATTATCTTTATCTGCCTCTTTCCTTGCAGTGTAGCTTTTTTCAGAGGAATATGATAATGGGGTAGGGGGATAAAGTGGAAGAATGAGTAAACAGTGCAGGAAGAGGGGCATCAGAGACACCCTAATTTGAATGGGAAAGAGTCATGCAGTGAATTCATATGTGAGATGGACTACAAGAATTATTTCAGAAGTTGGACACATGATAATTTTAGGCTGTAATTTCATGTTAATTTAAAATCCAGCCCTGTAAAAGTTTAGTTTCACAGCAGTGTAAAGCAAACTACATTGATTTTGTGATGGTCTTGGCTTCCTTCATTGACTCTGAACACCATGTGTTCTTTTCTTCTCCCGTGATCCTGGAGTGACACATTAGAGACAAACTGGGGAAAAAAATTAAACTTTGACAGTAAGAAGTGATGTGATAAACATTTATTAATCCCTGGTAGATTTCATATTCACTAGCCTTTTGTATTGATTTTCCAGTATTTTAGGTTTTATTTATACAAAACAAGTTTTGGTTAAACAAAACTGTCCCGTACATAAACAGATTTTACAGGAGCACATGGAGATGTAGAAATACTCTCAGGCACTTCCTGAAGTTTCATTATCTTTATCTTAATAATCTCGGCACTTAATTGCTGCTGTTTAGCACGTATTTCTCTCTTTAATTTTTTTGGCATCCTAGTGTGGGCAGTGATTTCATCAGTAGAAAGGTTTCAGCAGCAGATAATTGGTTTCTTCCTTGCTAGCACGACCACACAAGTGGGCATTTAATTATTTAATCGATGTAGCTGCATCCATTAATGTGTGGGTTCATAGGTAATGCACGAAGTACTGCATAGATAGACATAATTTCAGATTTAAATTGCTGCTTGGCTTTCTCCCAGAACAGGCTGTTGCATTACAGCAACTGGCTTTTTTAGAAATTCTTGCACTTTTTTTTTAAGACATTCAGACCAACAGTAAAATATCTTTCAGAAATGTTATTTTTCCTCAATGTATTACTATTAAATCTAGTGGATAAATAAATAACTTAGTGATGTATGTATGTATGTAACTTAGGTGCTGTATGGCTGAAACAGGATTTACACAAAATTTGTACATCTGAATCTTGTTTATAATTACACTTCAGATAGAATTTTAAATGAGGAATACATTTATGATTTTAATTTTTTGTTGTTTAAATCTGAGGCTTCACTTTGAATGTGACTGAAGCAGGATTCTCAGCTGCTAGTCATCAATAGCTGATCTGTAGAAATAAGCTTATTGAATTCGGCATTTCAAAATAATTATAAAGATACCTTTTTAATGTGTAATGTAACAATAAAAATGCAAAAATTAAAAGAAATTGTAGAGCTTTTCTAAGTATACTTCTCCAAGTATGTGACTTCACTAAAATAAAATATAAACCTAAATATTTTAATATAAATTACATAAAGAAGAGGAGAGGAAAAAACTGAAGTAGTGAGGAAAAATTGTAAGAAATAAAAGGCCAATAGAGAAAGAGCTGAAGGCATCTTTGGACTATGACATTTTCCAGCTGAAATCTACCTTTTCAGTGAAGAAAATGAGAATATGTATTAAGCCTAGATTTGCACAGTAGTAAAATTCAGAAAATACTGGCTTTGAATTTTATTTAAATTCACCCTTCAGAAGTGGGTTTCTGTGATGTGACTTGGTGATACATTGTGAATATTGTTCATTTGAAAACTGTTTACCAGAAAGGGATTGTTTCCATGGGGATGGGGGTACAGATGAGAGCACATGTGCAAGGTCCTAGCAATACATGGGCAAAAATAAGGGTTTCTTTAACATCCTGTCACTCTGCCAAATATGCTAATACCCCTTTGCAGAATTTTGTGACGTGGTAATAAAACTTCAAACCAAAACTTAAACTTATGGGTTTCAGTCTGGAGTAGAATTCAGAAAAATATAGGTACCTTTAAACATTTTTTCCCAAATTTAGAATTCTTCATCTGGGAATTTGAATTGTGGAGAGGTGTATTTCTTTGTATTATTGAATATACAAATATATGTAGGCATATACATCTGGTTTTACTACTTAAAAATTGTATAGCTCTGTGGGGGTCCGTTTTTCATGTGTGAGTATCTGTGTACATCAGTCTGCACAATCCTGTGGCTCCTAGTTGCTTTGATACAAATATAAATGAGCTATTTTATTTTATAAGATGGGAGATTAGCATGTATTTTGTTTTCTTTTTTTGTGAGTTACAAATGTTTTTTGATAGACCTTACAGAGTTGAGGAAGTATGTAATAAAATTTTATACCTCATAGATTTCAACTACTTTGAGTCCAGGAAATAATCAAATAATATTGGCAAACCTTCTCAGTGAAACTGCAGTGCATTATTTCATTGGCATCCCTCAAACTGGTTCCTAGAAGAGTAAGCAGTTCAAGAAAAAGAGGAGCATAGCTTCAAATAATAGGAACAAAACAGTTTTACAAAGACTATTATACCTAGACCAGTCTATTTGTTTCTTTTGTATAATGTGAAGTATAAAAAGTCAGTTAAATATTTTACTGAATTGGTTTTTATTGCTAATAGACAAGCTCAACATGCTAGTTAAGCAAATACTTCAAAAGGATTAAGAATTTCTAGACACCTGAAATTTTGAGATTTGTTTGATCATTCATCTCTTGGTAATAGAAAAAATTGTTGAATATTGCTTAATATAAGAACACATCATATATGGTATTCTGTAAGACTAGCAGGTAACAGATAAAATTCTAAATATTGTAAGACATTGTGGGATTTTTGTTAGTTACTTGCATCCTGTTAACTCACTGGTACTTATGCTCATTACAGTTATTATAAAAAAAGTCTTAATTTGAAGGAGTTAAGTACATTAAGTAGTAACAACTGCAGTAATATATGTATTACTCTGATAAAAATTAAAGTTGTTTGCTATAATGGGAAAATGTTGGGGTATAACTGCACTGTGATTAAACTAAATTCAAATGATTTATATCTGAAAGGTGTCCGGCAAGAGTCAGTATCTACTGGGCGGTATGATCTAACCAAAGTTTTACACACCTCAGTCAATGCTGCTTGCTGTTTGCATAACACCGTTGTATGCAGATGCATATGTCCACTTTGCAATAATCTGTTGCTTTTGCCTCTCACCCTCTGGAAAAAAATCTGAATGTAGAGTACTGATACCTGCAGCTGCTTTTAAATGAGATACACTGCATCGTCTGACACAGGAAAGCAAGCAATCAAGCTATAAACCTCCAAGTTTATTGCATTAGCTGTTGATCTGTCAGATGTGTTGAAAAATAGGTTTCAAATAAACAAAAGCATATCTGCACTGCAGACTGCAGTGTAGTATAGAAAACCCTAAGCTAACTTTCCATAAACTGGCTTGGTTATATAATCAGTGCAATCAAGTTCATATACAAAGGATAATTTCTCCTGCTTCTCAGGTAAAAAGGGAAATAAAAGGAAAATTAAACTATACAAGAAATGCAGAAAATAATCAAAAAACATTTTCTCAAGAAGCAGCTGATCTCATGTAACTAGATGTCTTTGGTACTGAGCTAAGTCCTGTAATGTCAGTTGTATCAACTGTTGCAGTTCGGAGTGTGGACAGATCCCACTGAGCTGAGACAGATGTTTCAGCTAACTTTGTCTGTGAAAGCTTATGTTTTTGTGCTTGTATCTTTTAATATTCTTGTTCGTTTCTGATAATTTTCTGCATTTCTTGGATAGTAAGGTCTTACAAAAGCCTAGCTCATGAAAAATAAATCCAAACAAGTTGTACTTAAAACCTTTCTAAATTAGTGAAAAGGAAGGGGTAGGTTTTGTAGGACTTTATATTAATTTCTATATATCTTCCTCTTTGGATATTAAAATTCCATATTGACCAAATTTCTATGTATCACTGCCATCACAAGTTTTCTGTCCACACTATGCTTTTGGTTGTATGATCTTTGAAACTTGAAGTATTTCACTGTTACCACAGTATTTACAAGCTGTAATTTTTAAAACATTGTATTGTTCAGCATTAACACACATCTTCTGATTTAGGAAAGAAGAGCGCTAGAAAGAAGGATATCTGAAATGGAAGAAGAACTGAAAGTAAGTAAATTAGTACACTATTAATAACAAAGTGTATTATTATGTCAGTGAGACATGTAGTCTGGCAGTATTACTGGTTTCTATAATTTCAGTAGAAAATAACTAAGTTACAGCTTGATGTTAGAGTCACTCCTGTCACACAGCTTGTAGCAAAGCTGTGGTGCTGGCATAAGCAGCCATATATGTATGATTGCACAGAAGGTGCTGAGTTCTAGGATTCTATAACATGGCTAACAAGAAACATTCAGAGGTGGTTAGAGTGAAACATATCTTGAGCTAATCAAGATGGAATTGCAGTCTACAATTTTGATGTGATACTCACATGTTTTATTTACTAATTACTACTATTAAAATCCATTATTATTAAATAGTGGTAGCATATAATTGTATAGATATTTAAGCATTAAATGTTGTTTCAATCTTTATCTCATGCTCTTTATTAATTAGATGGCATGTTACAATACCAAAAGAAAATCTTCCGTTTGTATAGTGTGAATCAGGTTTTACTTAACAAAATGCAGTAGATAGAATTGAGCTGTTGTCAAATGAGTGACACATACCGTATTGATTTGTGCTTTTTTCAACTATGTATAAAATGAATCTCAGAGGCAATATTCTTTTTAAAATAAATTTCATTTCTGTTTGGGTTTTTTAACCAGTCTTTATTAATGTTAAACCCTCTGATATGATTAAGAAGGGTGAGAATTTGGGTGGGTTTATTTTCTATTATGTCCTTTCATATAAACATTGGACATGGCCAACAAAACTCATAGAATTTAAGTGGAATATGAAAGTACCATTATTTTGACATTTGATATTTGTCACTGATTAACAAGAAGTTTCCTTTTAAGCTCATTTTTGAGCTCCCCCTGGTGCTTGGAAATGGCATTAATTTAATAAGTATTAAATTAATACTTTTCATAAAAATACATGCACCAAGTTCTGTTAAAGTAATTGAAACTGACAGGCAAAAGAGCAGCTGTGATGCCTCTGGCTCCCTTGGATTCAGAACAAGATAGTCTGCTGTAAGGGAGGACACAAGGTCCGTGATTCCTTGAGGGGTCTTCAGAAGTGAAATACAGAAAAAACAAACTATGATAGAGGAAAATAATTGTCTGCCTAAGAGGAGAAGACAGGATGTGAGCTAGGGAAAGTTAGGCTTCTGATAAATATAGAGAATACAAATATGTAGTTTTTTCCGAAAGTTTTTTGTTTTTGTTTTTTTTTTTTTTCAATAAGCAAGAAGTGAAAGTTTTGAATTAAAAATTAAGTATTCTTCACACAGTTTGTTGCACAGTTGTTTAAAAGTATATGTTAAACGTGTCATTATGTACAGGGTTTTGAATAGGAGACTCAGTCTGTGCAATTAGGATGTTAAGTGAAGAATTCCAGGAATAGCTCTCATTGTTAATGCATCCTGAACTGTTTTGGAAAGCTGTGACTAATCACTACTGGTACTTAGATTGCTTTTCAAGAATGTGCCACTTGTTTAATACTTTCCTTTCACAGCAGCTTATTTACTTTAAACAGGACTGTCTCTTCTAAGTTTTCTTTCAGTTCTGCTCATCTAATATGCATGTGGGTTTTTTTCTCATTTTCACTCCTATTTCTTTGATTCCTGCAGAACCTGCAACAAATAAAGCAGATTCAATCTTTGAAACACATAAATGAGCGACTGGTGACTGAGAATAGGGCCTTGACCCGAGTGCTTGCCAAGTTGTCAGGGTCCTGTAGGCAACTGCGCTCTGTGGACTTGTAATTTCTTCCTTCTCCTTTGTTTAGCCAGGCAGGTGTTCAGTTTGTGCTTGCACAGAATTTTACTATTAACACTTGTGTGTCAGAAACTGACTCAGTGCTGCTCGGTTCTGGAGGTGTGGCTAAAGCTAAAGCATGGTGCCCAGTGTACAAGCTAGAGGTGTTGCAGATGTGCTGGTATGGTGTGGTATCGCCCCTGATAGCACTGAAGCTTCTCCTTGAAGATAAATTGGCAAGGATCCAAGAGACCTTTGACATGTTAAAATCTTGGCAACAACTGAAAGGATTTGGGTTTGCATGAGGATATACTAAAGTCAGTCTCTTGTTTTGACGTTTGTGTAAATGCTCAAATAGATTTGCCTCTAGTTTTCTAACAATTTGAAATTAAGATTTGAGCTTTCTTTCTGCAGTTTGGTTTAAGTGCATAGAGTTTAAAAAAGTTTACTCTTAACAAAAAAGTGTTTGAGAACCAGTTTCAGTACTGTGCATTCCTGAACAGCTGCATTAGCAACCATTTTTCTTACATTTGTGTATTTCAGTGTTTCAAAGGGGATCAAAGTATTGTTTTTTCAGAAATGTATTTGAATTTCAAGTTGATTACTGTTTTCAAGTATTAAGTTCCCATTTGAGTCTTGCCAATCCTTATTTTTATATAGACAATATAAAACATGCAGTTCTAGCACAGAGTTAGGATTATTGATTTATATTGCTATATGTATAGGCATCCCAGTGTGGATGAGAGTCCTACAGTGCATGAACTGTAAAATCACAGACAAAAACAAACTCTGCCTAGTGTGTCAGATTGGTTCAGACCCCTTCTGATAAAAGTATTAACTCCTTTGAGTTTCATCTTGGAAAACAATGCTAGTCTGTTGTTCTTAGTGTTATTGCAGGGATGTTTCAGAAACCCATGGAAGGTTCAAAACTTACATGAGGATAAAATGTGGTTTCTATATGTGGCATATAGAAAATCTATATGCCTTTGTTCCTCCTAAATATAACAAGTGTCTAGGCTGGAGTTTACAGTGAGCTTTTTAGATGTGTAGTTGAAAAAAAATAAACCAGCCTTCTGCACAATGACTCTTGCTAAACTGCTTCCTTTCATCTACCCCCCTTCCCACTTAGAAAGGAATGCGATGAGTGTGCATTCTGCTCAGAATCTGATCTTGGGTTTTCCCCACTAAGAGGCCTTAAATGAAAAGGTTTATCCTTTTGCTTGGTGTCTTTCTGGAATTGGACTAACATTAGGATGTGGTGTTCCTGATCCAGGCTCTGCATTCCGCAATGCTCCCTTGTGTTAACCCTTACTGAGGAAGTGAAGTCAGCTCACTGACCTGGCTGAAAACAAATCCCTTTATTCATAATAGTACTTGATCCAACTTACCCCAGTATTGTTGGATCATTAAATTAACTGTGCAGAAAGCAGCAGGAGCACACTGCTGCATGAGGAAGAAGAGCATTCCCTTTAGGGCTGTCCATCTTACATCAGCCTCAGCAAACAATGTGGTTTTTCAACACAGCTGAGCTAATCTAATGACTGCTGTCCACATCTACACATCCATATTGTCTTTTTTGTTGCTAGCACTGGCATTCCTTTAACCATGATATGCCATTTGGGGTGTTAACCACAGAAAACCATTCAGTATTCCTCTCCATAGCAGGAGTTTTCAGTGGCAGGTCGTTGTGGAGCTTGAGTAGCCTGACCAGCAAAAGAGAAGCAATGGAAACACAGCAGGGAGCCTTGACAGTATGATGGTAGGTTAACAATAGCAGTGTGAACAGGTACTTCAGCAGTTCATGAACTTTTTGTAATCTTTATTAATCAAGTAAATCCTCCAGCAAGGATTATTACATGATTATTATTTTACAGATCTGAGATGGCTCCACATATGTCAGATGATTATTGAATCATCATTTGCTAAATGATAACACTACAAAGTTACTAGCTAATCATGATACAGACAGACAAAACAGTGCATTTTTAATCGAATCTTAACACAGGAAGATACTTTGCTATTTTAGTGAGAAGCAAATTGGAATTCAAAGTGTGCAGGAATTCAAAGTGTGCAGTATGTTACTGTAATTTTACTGAATTTACTACAAAGGCCTTTTTTTCTCCTTCTTGTCATGAAAAGTGTATGGTGTCACCTCACGAGAAGTTTGAGTACCCATAGAAATGCACTGCTCCAAGAGATTTCTTTAAATTATATGGGGATTAGTATAAATGAGAAGTGTAAGTATTTCAGGTTACATGTGCTTATCCTTCCTGATGAATCTCCTGCTATTCACAGAACCATAGAATTATTTAGATTTAGATTATTTAGATTGAAAAATCATCAAACCCAACCAGTACCCCAGCACAACCACACCTAAACCATGCCCTGTGTGCCACATCTACATGTCTTTTAAATACTGTCAGGGATAGTGACTCTACCACTTCCCTGAGCAGTTTTGCTTGACAACCTTCTTGGTGAAGAATTTTTTCCTACTATGCAATATAAAACTCTCCTAGTGCAACTTGATGTCATTTTATCTTGTCATATAACCCTTTTATCTCTTACAAGTCTTCCCCTGTATTCTAGCAGACTCAAAACAAAAGAGAAAATATTTCCTTAAGACCTAATCTACCTATTAATTGAACCAGGATTAAAATCTACCTACAGAGATTTGCAGATATATAATGGTACTGGATTATGTTAAAGCTCTAATTTTGAACAGTGGATTTTGTTAAAGTAGTTCACTAGAAAATCTACCTCTCTGTGTGTCTGTCTCTATGTAATTAACCATTATGGGCTGCAGCTCCCTCCCTACTCAGTAAGGTGAAAGAGGACTGTGACATTCCTGGATTTATTTTGAGGTTTCATTGGAATGCACACACAACACTACTCAAGGTATTTAACCAGTACAAAACCAGACTCCCTTGATTCCCTGTGCATGGCTAGATGAGGGTTGTTTTGGTTTCACCCAGTACCTTTGGTATAAAATCTGTAGCAGAATGGAAAGGAGAAAGAAAAGCTTTTGGTTGGTTTGCCTGAACAAATGGCCATTCCGTTGTTTGCAGACACATGCATGTTATCTGGATATGATCCCTATCTTGGACAACAGTAGTTATTTTTTACAGCTCAGACTTAAACAATAATGCTTGACAATTGCAAAAAGATCGCTCATGTTGCCCAATTTCAAATATATTTACATAGTTTTTGAAAGTAATCAGCATTTTACAGCTGTTTTTGTTCAGAGCACAGGTCTCACTTGAAAGCTTCCCTGTGACTAAAGAGCTCAACTTAGGTGGCTTTCCCTAGGCTCATCCATAAAACAGTTGGAATCAAGGATAGCTGAATGATTTTTGACTACTCTAATTGTAGAGACCACTTTTTTTCTTCTTATGATCTCCTGTCAACTTTCTTTCACATAATTTGATATTTGCAGGGAAATAAACTAGAGATCTACAACCTCAGTCATTTTCAGTTCACCGTCGTGATTCACATGAAAGAGTCTGCAGTTCAGTGAATTGAGTGTGGACAGGAGATGTAGAAATGAAACCTAACCCTGCATTTTTAAACTTACTAGTTCTTTCAATTCCATTCATTCCATAATGTTCAATCCCATATAATGGGATTGAAAGTATAATTTTAAAGTATAAAGTGTAAAATGAAAATAAACTAGTGCCAAGAAAATAGTGAAGAATAGGGTAACAGGTGTTACCTAAGTTGGTAGCTGAACTTCCTGCATACACTTGCACTTGCTGTTACCTCCTGTGTGAACCCCCTGCTACAATGCATAGGTGTAATTTAGCTGTGAGTGTGATAGGCCGTTTGTTATCAGTGTGTGAATGTAAGTACAGAGAACTGCTGAGATATTTTCTGGTTTCTCTGGAAGCTGAATCTCCCAGTACCAACCTCTGTGCCCTGACTTGTCCTCCTTTCCTATCTGATCCAGTCCAACTCTCACCTCATTTGGCTTCTGCCTTGCAGCTTTTGTGCTTGTGTCACCTATCTCCTTTGGCAGCCGTAACTTGCCATTCCCTAACCTGTCTGCCTGAGTATGTAGCCTGGTGTTGCTGTGATCTGTTTCAGTGATCTGAGCTTGTGTGAACTATGCTATTCAGGGACATGATGTCAAATTACAGGATGTGTGCTTCAACATGACTTGGGAAGTGGTTGGAGGATTAATGCTATGAGCTAACAAGCTGAATCACACTCTATCTCATCAGGATGAAATCATCCAAGGGCACAGTGGTAGAGATGCTTAGCCACAGCATGTTTTTTTGAAGCTCTGCAAGTGCAGTATAGACAAGTCTCTTTAAATTGTTGGTAGTTAATTTCCCCCTGCCACCTTCCTCCCCCCTGGAATTTGAAGTATTTCATTACTTTCCTCATTCTACTATAAATGTTTTTGTCAGAGGCTGGTCATCTGCACCACTGAGTTTTAATGTATCTAATCCAAGCAAATGAAAACTTCTAATCTCTAACCCTTAAATGTATCATGCTAAAAGGGGAGATTTTTGTGAACTGCTGATATGAAGTGTGAGAACTGCCGGGATACTTAAGCTGAATAAAGATTTTGACTCACAGTCCTTGTCTAGTCTTGCTGCTTTTACTTGGGGTGTAACAGCAAATAACCACCATGTTTCATTTTTCATAGATGCTACCAGACCTGAAGGCAGACAACCAGAGGCTAAAAGATGAAAATGGGGCCTTGATCAGAGTTATAAGCAAACTTTCCAAATAAAAGGTTTACTACAGCAGCAAGTAACGGTATTGCACATCACTAGTAACTCCAGTGGACCATGGTATGGCAGTCACTGGAAGTGTGGGAAGATCCTTCAGAGATTGTCATTTTCAGATATCCTGCCAAACACCCTCTTACCTGTGTGTTTTTTTGTATCAAGATCATTGTTTCTGTTAAAATGCAGCTGCTGAGAAGATAAAATGACTGAGAAATCTTGTTTACAGCCACAGCATAATAATGAAAGTAATCAAGGCCAGATACGCCTCAGATATTTAACCAGTAAGCCTTAGTTGTACATAAACACTTTACATCAACAAAAGCTTTCAGCTCTCACAGACGACAGTTACTCAATAATGTTTTTGTTGTGCCACAATTCCCATTTTTTTCCTATACTCAGTTTTTCTTAAAGATTTAAGTTTGGATTTTTTTTCCCTTCTAATTTTTTGTGTACCAGATTTTCTTGTACAGTGTTTTCACAGCTTTACCATTTGCAGAGACCACACACCCTTTTAAATTACATAATTTGTGTAGCTAACTAGAGTTGTATTGTCCAACCACCTGGAACAGAGATGTTTGGTGGAACATTTGCTTTCACTGTTTGTGCAATATGCATTTACTTCCTATACAAAATGCTTTAAAAGTCAGTTGAAATTAGAAATATTTTAAGAGTCTTGTTTTCTGCCTTTATTGGTCACTTAAAAAAAAAAAAAGTTTGTAGTGAAAGACATTAGATCCTGTAATGGTCACATTCATTTGAGCAGGTACTGAGTGATGCTGTATATATAAATGTGTACTGGTTTGATTTTTCAGACCACCATGTGGCATGCTTGAATATATTTCCCTATTGCAAATGTCTGTTAATGCAAATTAGGCTATCCAGAATAGTGTGTTTAACAAGGTTCGTTAATTTTTATGGTATAAAGAATTTAGACATTGTACATTATATGGAGCCCTATCTTTACAAAAGGTCTAAACTATATAAAAACTTTATTATCTTTTTGTCCCTTTTTTTTTTTCATTTGATAGTGTTCACAATAATAAAAAAATGCATAAATATAACTGCTTCACTACATTTCACATACCTGTATTTATCTGAGTGCTGTCCAAAACTGTTGTGCTAGCCAAAGTAATGTACTAAATCATTTGAAAAGCATAACCCATTACACTCACAATAATGTTTATATGCACTGTTGTTGCCATGTGAGAAAGGCATCCAATTTGATAACACCGTGTCAGACCATTTTATACATTTCAGTGGCCTTTAAAAACAAAAAAATACTTAAGTGAAGATCGTTTTTGTTAGGAACAGCTTTTATATTTTCATTAAACCATTCAAAGTATGACATCCTATTGGCACATAGTTTATTGTCTAAAACCACTGAACAGATCAGCCATTAAAACAAATTGTACATTATAAAGCTTGTAGTAGCTATTGTATTATTGATTATATTGTATACTATATTAAATGTGAATTTGTACCCCTTCATTTAAAAAGGTTGTGTCTTACTGCCTACTTGGGGGGGAGGGAGGGTTAGCTTTACAGGGGTGGGATATGTTTTGTTAAGGAAGACATGATGTCCTCTCTCTGTTGATTGGTTTTTTGAAGATGTAAGGTAATGCTCTTACTACCAAGCTCAGGATTTTTGATTTTAAAGGTACATGGATAGTATGAGATATCTTATTGTAATTGATCTGTATGAGAGGTGGGTCTGAACCATAGGGACTTCCATTGTCTTATGCTAACGTAAAGAATTGAATGGCTGCAACATGTTGAGTTCTGTTACAAGACAATTAGGCATATTCTGGATTATATTTGGTAAAGTTTGGGTGCCTGTGAATGATTAAATACGTGTTTCTAATATTTTCGTGGTTTATATTTAGGTTATTTATTCTTCTTATCTAAAAAATGAATGGCTACTGTGCTATATTGATTTATTGGTAGTACTGAGCAGACCTTGTATCTGCATGAAACTAGTTGCAAAACCCACTATTTTGGAAAAAAAAATGTATTTTGACATATACAAATAAAATGTATACAAAATATTTTAAATGTGTGAAAGGCATTGAAATTTGTTATGAATTTAAACCATGTTATAAGTTTGCTATTTAAATTCTTTGGTGGGCATTTTTCATTCATGGCATTACTTGGATGCAAGGTTCAAGTACCTTTCAAAGATTGTAATCAGATTGTGATTATTTGCACATCATTGTACATGCACATCTGTAAATGCAACAGTAAAAATGCCATATTTATGCAATCTGTAACAACTTGGACAAATGTTTATATATTTTACATAAACCTTTCTGTGTGCAGAATCTGAGAACCATTTTTTATGTTATATTAACCTAATCTCACAAAACAATTGCTAAACTTGTGTCATTGTCTTACTGTTCCTGATTGTGTTTAAGATCCATTACATCCCCAGAAAATCCATCTACAACAGAGAGAAAAATGGGTTGTGGAAGACTATTTTATTATTTGGGAGGCTGTTTGCATGTAAGAAGTATATTATTACTGGCTGGTGACTCTGACAAGCTTCCTTAAATGACTAATGCCTTAAATGGTAATTCAAACCAGCAACTTAGATTTTCAGGGGACTTGTCACAATGTGGAAAGGGATCCCTGTGTCCAGAATTAACATCAAATACAGAGACATGGAAATAGCAGGTGTGGAGAGTGAAGAGGTAAATGGCCTGCCCAGAACCAGTTCCAGCTATGGAGGGTGCCATAACCTGGGGAGGAAGAAGGAGCGCAGTACGCTGAAGTGGGAGGAGAGTGCAGGAAGCATGGCTGTATAAGGACTGCCTTTGTGGCTCCAAACAATAGCAGTTACCTAGAAGAAAAAACTCAGGAGTTGGAATTTCATTTCTTGTCCACCTTGTCTCCCTTATAAAAAATTTCCTCTGAACCTTCCTAATTCCTACAACATACTGCTTTACTGCAGTGGAACATTTGCTGTTTCCTTGCCATCTCCCCAAAAGCACAGTTACAATTCACAGTGTGCAGGTCAATGTGTTTGTTTACTCAGCACCAAGTACAAAATATGAATCTTGGGATTCACTCATTTAGAAATACTGCCCTAGCTAAACTTGGGTTGTGCTCACATGAACATTAAACTAGTATTAATCTTACCTGTCCAGTACTCCTGGCTACTGTTCATCTGCTGCCATAAGGGCAAATGGGTTGCCATACAAGGGTCCTTTCATTTTTATTTTAGGAAGAGTAGTTACTTACATATGTTTTAGACAAGGAAAAAAGCATGCTTTTGGGTTTCTGAAGATACCTGCCTTAGGAGATGTGTGCTGAGGGAGAAATTTTAATTATTTCACCTCTGTCAACACAAATGGACTCCATCTGAGAAGGCTCATACCCCTGCTAGCTGGCATAACCATGAGGTTTATAGTCAAGAGTGAAGGCATAATGCCAAAATATAATGGTAGACAGGAAATCTACACCAAAAAAGAACAGGGGGTGAGAAAGAAGTACACCATGATGTCAGACTAGGAAAGGCAAGACCATGTCAGAAAATAAATGGTTTGCATGGTGGCATCAGAACAAGTCAAGAGTTTAAGGCCAGGCCCCATCTCATCCAAACTCCTGATCAGAGAACTGTCCAGTGCAGCCAACAGTATGAGTTATGGCTCGCTGCTGGCTCATAACACTGTTCAGAGGAGGTATTAATTTATTTATAAACTGAGTATGATATAATCATTATATTGACTTGTACTCGATCTGGTGATCCTGGAAGTGTCTTGACTTCCCACAGCTGGCTCTTTACTGTTCTTTTATGACCATCTTGATGTATTACTCATCTCAGTAGCACATCAGCTCCTCAAGAAAGGAACATGGACCCTTTTGTCTCTGCCCTGCTGCTTGTGGTCTTGTGACAGAAGTATAAATGGAGGCGGCCAAATCTGCCACACTGAAATGTGGTGCAGCTTTCAGTCCTGGGATGCTCCAGGCTGGGCCTCCCTAGAAGGAAGAGTGGGCAAGGGCTCTTGGCAGCTGAGGCTTCAAGCCTGTGCAGTATGGAAAATGTAACCAACCTCATTTTTAGTTACACTTAAGAGTCACTCTTCACCTTTTAGTAGCAGCTTCAGTTTTCTCTGAAAGTTTTCTCTGTCAAGATATTGACATGGTACAGCATGGCCAGTAGTTAATGACAGTGCTTTAATTGTGCAACTGAGGGATTAATAATGTTTTATAGATGAAATTTAATTGGCAGTTACAATCCAGAGGACTGTTACAACAAAGCATGACACAAATTCACTATATAATACATTTAAAAAACCCAACAAAACTCCACATCCATTACACAGTTTTTGGGGGAGGGTACTTTAAAAGAGACAGAAGAAACAATTGTCACTGCATTGTAGGGGGTTGCTTTCCCACTTGCTTTAAAGGTTCTGTTGAACAGTTCTGTTGCAGCTCTGCTGGTCACCTCTGTGAAATTACAGTTTTTTTCACACATAGGCATAGCCAGTCTGTCTGCTGGGGAACAGAAGAAATGCTCTTAAGTTTTCCAGAAGCAGCTCTTGCTATTCATGTTATGTACACACTGTTACATTTAGCTGTGGTGATTCAGCTTCCTCAAGTTTTTAAATCAAAGCCACATGAGTGAAAAAAATGCTGGCAACTGGAGTTGCTTGCTTTACATTTGTTTTGATTGCAGGAGCCGCAGTGGAGCTAGAGAGTAGTTAAGAGAGTAGTAGCAAATAATATTTTGCTCGGCCTCAATATAGATGTAAATTAAGACTAGAACGTACGTGACAGGTGACTGCAGGTTCCTGCACCAAAGACAGAATTAAAAAGCAAAACAAAACCTCCCAAACTTACAATTAATTGCTCACTTTAAAGGGAGACCTGCTGCCATACTGATGAGGTAATCAGCTATTCCTGCTTGTGTCAGCACCTCCCCATTTTGTATCACTGATTAGATAGGAAAAGTATGTAGCCTTTAGAGAAAGGAGGAACTGTTCAGTTTTTTCATCTGAAAACATCACCTGTTGGATGTCTAATGTTTCTCATCTGGCCCAGGGACGATTACAGCAGGGACAAAAGCCCCACATTCCAACTCTAATTATTTCACCCTTCTTGCTTGGGTTCTACACATCTGTTTTGCAAACCTATTCAAGCTTAGCAGGAATAGTTAGCCAAGACAGCGTGATTCATCTTCTGGTGTGGTCTTTTCCCTTTATTTGTTGGAGAAGAAAGAAAAAAAATGTAATTAAGTATGGTGGATGGTGGGAAAGAAACTATTTATTTATTTGGTACCATCTTTCTGTGCCCCCTCATTGCTCTACAGAGTCCTTGGAGCAGAGTTTCACTGGGCTGAATTGCTCTTTGAGCAAACCAGCGCCTGCTGCAGTGCCTCGGGTGGGACCCCAGCAAGGCTGGCTGCTGCACCTCCCCCTGCCTTCATCTCTCCCCAGACAGAAAATAGTCCTTGCCCTTGTTTGTGGCTGCTTATATACACGTTTTAATGATGTCTCTAATTCCAGAAAAGGGAGACCTGATCTGAGGGAATTGCTACATTGCAGCTAAAATGAAGCTACTGCTCTCTGTATGTAGTTACTTGGGCCTGTACCCCAAGTCTGACAGAGAAAAGAACATGAGTTTTTACATCAGTTGGTACAAAATACACATCTACACAAAATTACACAATATACACATCTTGCCACACAGTCTAGTCACTGCCCAGAAAGATTTAATGAAAAATTTTAAAAATAAAAATCCGCATTTACATCAACTGCAGATAGTGTGGGTGATTCTTCAGCTGTTAGCAGCTCACCTCTATTTTCAGCTGTATGAAAAGCACCAAATTAAACTAATTTCTTTCCTCCCACTTAACCTATGGCTATTGGTGATGCATTATGTTAAGTAATTGCCCAGTAATGCAGCCACAGCCACAGCCACTCTTTTTGTGAAAATAAGAGAGCTTTCACTTCAGGGTTCTGTGATGCTTCTTTAGCCCCGTGCATAAAAAACTCAGAAGTATAAGGGGGAAGGAGCGGAAGTGATACTCCTGAAGCGCTAATATTACTTTACCAGTTTCTGCCTAGAAATGACGACACCGAGATCAGTTTCCAGCCCGTGGAGGAGCTCCGAGCATGGCAGGGCCGGGAGGTGGCACCAGACGGCTTCCCTTCTCCCGGGCTGCTCCGGGAGTCCTCCGCGGCTCCCTCTGGGCTCCCCTGGGGTTCCTCCCGACCTTCCGCGACTTCCCCGCGGGACAGCGGCCGCTGTACCGGCCGGCTTTGGCCAGGCAGCGAGGCACGGCCACAGCCTCAGCCCCGCTCCCTGTTGGTCTAGGAATGCAGCACGGCTTCTGCACCTGTCCCTCCCGCTTTGCCCTCGACACCAGTGCGTAGGAATGGCTCAAACGACAGTGCCTCGAGAAACTCTGCCTCTGATGTAAACTGAGCGAGGTCTAGTATGACCGATGAAGCGTGGCAGAGAACAGCAATCTCAAATTCATCGACACCAGAAACGCACTAGGTTAGTCTGAAGGCGGCAAGGACTACTTTTAAATATCTTATACTGAAAGCCTGCGAAAGGAGCTTGACATCCTGGGAATGGCAGAGTGCGCTTGGCTCGGCTGGAGGGCTGAAATCCATTCCATCAGAAGGCAAAAAGTGTAACCCAAGAAGGGCTGGCCAGTGACTCTGGCGGGACGGATCCGTGTGTGCGCGGGCAGGTACCCCTGCACAGTGAGGACTCCCATACTGAGTGAAGAGACAGACTGGGAATAGACACCGAGCACCACAGGACAGCTCTGCTACAGAGAAGAGGGACAACAAAAAAAGTAATCCTCCATATCAGAAGTTGTCAAATCAGCGGTTCATAGCAGCACTGCACTTGGCTGAAATGCCGAATCACTGGTTAACTCCTTCTTGCTCAGCCCCCTTTCACTATCATCTGTGTGTTGCTTTGCCGTGTGACCAGAGAGCTCGGAGGTCCTTGTAGCTCTCCCTCCAGTCCCTTCTCTGGTGCAGTATACCGTGGGCACTCGCATCTTTCTGATCTCCTCAGCCTTTTCTCCTCAGTTCTGCATGGATGAGGTTCTGCCCTATTTCCAAGCCACCATATAAAATTATTTTCTGTGCAAGAGAGGGCTTTGAAATCTAATTACATTCCCTGTTATCCCTGGAGATAGCCATAAAAGACCTCCGAAGTCACTTCCCCCAGGACCTTGAGCACTGTCTAAATTTCCCTTTGTATGGGGAGTGGCACTCAGGATTGCTACATGCAGGCACTGAGTGCAAGAACTCCTTCATATTTTACCAACAAGTCACTACAAGCTTACCGACATGCCACAGCTGCTGGAACGAGCAGCCTCTCCTCCATCTCCTCACCTTAGTTGTCAGTTTTCTCAGTTGCTCCTGAGTGCCACCCTGACCATGGAAATTCCCCTTTAGACATTCAGACCCCAGCACTCTCATTCAGTCCTTCTTGTACTTGCTGCCTATTTGCAGTCCCTCAGACCACTTCCCATCCTTCTGCTTGCTTCTTGCACTTTCTACTCATTTGCCACTTCTCTCTCCTGTTTCGCTCCCCCTGCAGACCTCATCACTGGTTACATCTTCCAGAGCTCATTGCTCCCCCTTGTCTTCAGCTGAATTTTCTGCTGTCCACAATTCCTCACTCCACCAGTGCAGCAGCCTCAACACTGTGTGCTCTCCCTCAGCCTCTGTTCCTCACCTCCCACTCCCCTTTTCTCACACTGCCTTATCCTGAGCTTCTTAGATCCCGAATGGTTTCAAAGACTCCATTAATTTTTTCCTGACCACTGGGTCTTTTTTTTTTTTTTTTTTTCACTGATAATCTAATCTTTGCCCAGCAGGAATGTCTCTACCCAGCCAATGAGTTCCCACCTACTCTTGGTTATCTGTAATGAAAGGGCGTGGTTTTACCATAAACTAAGCCCACTCCTAAAAGTCACCTGTTCCCACTCAAACCAGTTATTCCCCTCCTCAGGAATCAGCACTATTTTTCATAGGCTCCATACCTCATAACAGTTTCCAGAGTGAAAGGTCTTACACTTCTTTCTTATTTTCAACCCATCAAGGTGTTTGCAGGCATAATTCACTGTTTCCTAGTTTTCCTTCATCTTGTTTTGAGTGTCTTACAATAAAGCAAACCCATAAGGGGATGCCTGTTGGGTCTTAATGCTAGGAAATAAATAAATTGAGCATTGGCTATGGGTTTGCTGAAGTATGCAGCTTGTCTTCTCTCAAGTAACTTTTGAATGTTATACTTCTTTTTAATATGTATTTAAAGCTTGTCATCTTGAAACAGCAAATCTTGTATTATAAGCAAATCACAACATTTGTTTTTAAGCATGTCCACATTTGTTTATATAAAATAATTACAATGGCACATAGGTTTTGTTCCAGTTTTCACAATCTCAAACTTTTATTCTAAATGTTTATAGCATGGCCATGTATCATTAAATAAATTTTGTAATATAAAATATCAACAAAATGTTAACAATAGGATGCATATTTTATTTATGTTCTTTAAACTATTCACTTCCTTTGTAGTCTGTTTGGTTTCATACACAATCACTCTAAACTCTTTCAAGTGCTTCCCCCTCCTCGGCTTACACTCACTGACACATCACTACCATTGATTGATTGTTGTTTGTATTTGCTTTGGATAATTCCAGATGATTGCTTCTAATAACCAGTACTAAATTCCTGAAATATCTGCCTGATTCCTTTTCCAAGGCAACTTCATTATGGTATCATGAAGCACAGTAGGCCCTAGAAATATTGTGCTGCAGGAGAAAAATAATCTCCAAATGAAGGGATAACTCAAACAAAGCATTGTAAAAAGCCATCACACTAAATTCTGCATGCATCATCTACTGCATTTCAGCAAAGGCCAAGCTTCTTAGTCAGCTCTCTGAGGAGATCCCTCAGCCTTAACTATGATTCTTTTGGGGCATAGTTTTGTGCTTACTGGACTTTCCCTACTGTGTGCAACTCATCACCTGAACAAGGTTAGATCAAAAAGATGAGGTATAATCAAATTTAACCAAGAAGTATGCAGTGACAATCAAGAGGCTTAATTAATTTTTACTGACTTTGTATTGGTTTGTCAAAAAATCAAAATAATTTTGAGTTAGAGTGCTGTTAATTAAAAAACAAAAAAAAAACCCCAAAACCACAATACAACAGCCCTGAAGGATTATGTATTGTAACTAGTACCAACAAGACACAGACTGACAGTGAGCCAGGAACCACTGGATTTGGTTTCTAATTATTCATTTGCCTGCTTACATTTGGAGATACAGAAAGACAGGAACAGAATTGTCTTTGGTACAGACCAAAAATCTGTTTAACAATGTTTTAAACTTATGAGATAGCTGGATAGAGGTCACAGAATTATCTTGAGTTGGAAGGGACCCATAGGATCATTGTGTCCAACTCCCTGGTTCTGCAGAACTATCTAAAACTAAAGCAGGTGTATGGTCAGAGGTCGCTGTCTTTAAAAAGAATGAGTAGGCTCCATAGGTGCTGGAAACATTATAAAAAGGACCAAAGATGGTGTTACTCAGATAAGGTTATCTTATAAGGTAGTTTACACCTATGATATTATTTCTATCACGTGGAGCGGTACAGTCAGCTCTTTATCACCAAGGTGATAGACAGTATCTTAGATGGCACAGCAGTGGGGTAACCTGGCAGCCTTTCCACTAATGAAGATGGTGGCAGGCTGGCTGCCCATTTAAGGTATTCCCAAGAACTCGGGACTCTAAAGGACAATGTGGCACAAAGACAGGCTCTAGAAAACACCCAAGGCTGGCTTACATCCTTTAAGATTAGAGAGCTCTCTCCTGTGAAAGAATACAAAGAGAGCAAAGCATCTCTATTTGTTCCCAAAAGGACAAGTCTGGAGCTGGACTAATAAACCAGCAAATGGCCAAATCCAATGCCTCTGGTGTGTTATGCTCCCTGGTATTCTTATGGCAAGGAAGACAGGCAATCTGAAGGAGCATTTTAGTTCAACAGACTCTGTGCTGCTCAACTATCTCCAGGTGGTATTGTGTCTTAGAAAATTTATCCCAACACAAGTCACTTTATGTCTACCTACACTGAATTCCATCTGTTACTTTATCACTGCCATTCACTTTGTCAATTTGTTGTTTTTCATTTTCTCAATTTGTTGTGTTTCTTTCCAATTCTTTAATTTTGATGGATCTGCCATAGTGAAGAGCTCTGCTACAAGATGCTCCCTAGACTCCTTCATAGTAGGGAAAAGCTTTTTTAAAAAGTGCTCCTTTTTTATGGTGATTGTATTCTGGCTCTACTGATCTGCCATCAGGGAAATTGCTTCTATGCCTTTTGCAAACTAGTCCCCAAGTATACTTACAGCCTGCCTTACAGCATACAGCATCCACCTTTTCCTCTCTTCTTTCCCAAGCACTGTGAGGCTCATCAGCATCAGCTTTTTCTCTACCTCCTCATACCTCCCTGTTTAACATTTTGACTCTGTGTCTGTTTTTCCCTATTCCTCAAGTTGCTCTAGGGCATACTTGCCTGGTACACTGCTCAAATCCAGCCCTCCAAGCACCTGTTTGGATGAAAAAAAGAGGTACCACAGTTGCTCAATAAACTTTGTCAAAACTATGCTGGCTGAACCTCACCAGAAATAGCAAGGAGGTAAGACAAGCCAAGTCATTACTCTACAGCCTCATGGTGCAGGACATGAACAGCAGCAACAGACCTTCTTACAGACTAGGAACTATGGCAGACGACATTCTCATCACACTTCTGAAGTCATCTGCACAGATGCCGGATCCATTCCCATACCCACTGTCATTCTTATCCAACAACTGCCAGCTGGAGACTGATGGAAATCTCTACATTAATTTTTCATACTGTAAGATAAAATATAAAAAAAAAAAATCAAGCAAACTTCTGTCAGTTTGTTTTCTGCCTTTTGACACTGCATTCTTCTATCAGACAGATGAATAAACTTTGCTGCAAGAAACAATATTAGTTTGTCTGTCAAACCAAACTAGTTCAAAGAAACTACATCGTTTTTTGGTGAAATGATAGCTGAGTTCCAGAATGGTAAAACACATACAGAAACAAGACTAGAGGATGCACTCTAGGACTGATCTTGAATGCTAATGCTTCCTGATAAATCCAGCTATTTCACAAAGCTCTGTTTTATTTACACATAAGATTTCAAATTGGACCCTAGCACTTAAAAAAATGGTTTAAGCATCCATCCATCAGTAGCACAGCAAATAGGATAAAACTGGCATTTAATTAAAAGCAGGATTGTCAGATTTGTACAAGTTTGCAGACACAAACTGTAAGAAAGCAATCAATTTAAACCACTGACTACAGCAACTAGAACATAATGAGTTGTTAGAACCTTAGAGAGGAAAACCTAGATAGAAGATTAGCACTATGGCCCCCATCTGTAGTGAGGGGGAAAAAGAGAATGATTTAATCAGCTTCTGCAAAAAAAGCTGAGGAAATGGAAAATCCCTGATGATAGGCTAAGCCTCTCAGAACAGTGTGCATAGCTCTGAAGTAGCAGAAAGTGGTATTAAATTGAAAGGGATAGCAATTCACCTGCCTTTAGACAAAAACACCCAAGACCATTAGCAATAAAAGGTTAAAAAAGAGGAGCATATGCTTAAGGACTATTTTACTTTCAGGTGAGATATGACATTAGAAATGTCATGGAACATAGGCAGGGAATTTATAGGAAGATTAGACAGATGTTACAGCCAGAGATTTAACATAAAATGTTTAAAGAGAGGTTTTTGAAATTTTATGGATAAAAAGAACACATGTTCCTACAAAAAGATGGCCGTAAGATTTCACTGTGTCATAGCAATTTTACGCAACAGCATTTCTGGACAGATAGTGCAGCAATAAGTAGTTAGGTGGGTTAGTTAGGGTACAGTGATGTGGGTGAGGGTTATCCAGCTAGTAAAATTTAAAGCAACAGATAGAGAAAGTTTAGTGGAACAGCATCAGAGCAAGCTAAATAAACCTAGCTTAATAAACTGTGAGTGATAAACAGGTAGAGCAAGTATGTGACTGTAGAAGTTTGGACTGGGAGAAGAAAGATGAAGAATGCTGAGTGAATGAATTTCAAAGAGGATCCAATATGGGAAACAGTAGACAGGTGCACCAAGTGGAAGAGTTTCATGGAAATTCAGGCAGAGGCAAAGTAAAATCTGGAGCAGAAGGAAGAGCATGTATGTTTGAGACTCAGGCAGGTGAACACAGTAAACTCAACAGAGACTTTGGGGAGAGATGCTGAAGAGGGTGAGATGGAGGGAATGTTTCAGTGCAGAACACGAGCATATATAACAAATGTTTGCTAAGCTCAGAGCATGATGGTAACAAGTAAACATTGGGCAGGAATTTGGATGTTGTCCTTAATTTCCTCAGCCATTAATATGCTATTATGTTCTCTGTTTTATTTTCCAGCTCTTGAAAATTGCCACTTCAGAAAAGATTATGGCTCAGATAAACTTGAATTCAGAACATTAATAAGGTTAGATAATTTCGTTTAATCTCTGGAAGAAATGATGACCATCTGAAGCAGCTTGCAACCCTTTACAAAGGAGGCAGCTTTGAAGTGCCCAACCCCAAAAGGTGCTTCATTTCCTTATGATTTTAAGAATGAATCATGGGTTTTTCTCTAAATTAAAAAATGAAGTAATTTTTTCCATGGCAAAGGAGACCAAGATCATTCTACCCAATCCTGGTGGTAATTTTACCTCTAGGGAAGAATCTCATTCCAGAATATATAAAACCCAATATCTTAAGGCTTAAGGACCCTTATCATTACGCCAGTTTAAAGCATAGCTAATCAAATGAATTGTATTTCTAGGACTTAAGATATCCTGAAGATTTTTTTTCCTTTGTAAGAAAAGAGAAAAGTGTTGTTCTAAAAATGTTTGCAACCTATTAAGCTGTTCTCCCTTGTGGCAGAGAAAAACATGCAGCGTGATACTTAAACTATTTGGGACTTTATCCCTGAAAGCTCTCCAGCACAGACAACCTTATTGAGATGCAAACACCTGACAGTCAGCATTTCTGTATTGGGCACTTAAGCCCAACCTCATTCACCACAACATAACTTCTGTTCATTTATAACAGACTATAAAGTAAACAAAGCCTTTTTGGCACAAAAAAACCAAATAAAAAACCCACCAAAAAAACCCAAACGCCCCCCCCCTTCCCCCAAACCTCACAATGTTTTACAGTAGAGAGGAAAAAAAAAACTAACAGCAGAGTACAGCTAAAGCCTGGACATGTCAGCTTCTACATATAAGAAAGGTGGGCACATGGGATGTGAAGCAGGGCAGGCACATCTAAGCCTTGATAGCTGCTACAGATTGCCACAGAGAGAGGGGCTCAAGGGGCAGCTGGCATGACCTGGGTAGCAGAAAACTGAGGGTGTCCTAAGAACTAAAATACATTGTTGTATTTCTCAATATGCACAACATGCTGTAAGTAACAACTTTCTAATATGACTTTTTTGCTAATATTTGGCCAGCTGTGCTGCTCATGGTATGTAATAATGAGGGTGAAATACTGTTATTGTCACAGTTATATGATTCTTTCAAGAAAAGCTCTTCCTTGTATAAATGGGAAAAAATTACATGATAGGAGAGACAAGAACTCATATCAGAAATCCTTTTTCTAGATGATATTTCCTAGAAATACAACTGAGTACTTGTCTAATTTAAAAACTCTACAGATAAGAGTGTAGGTAAGAATTTTTTCTTCGAGAGAGTGCTTAGTCAAAACTTCTGTTAGGACCAACTTTACTTATTTTGTACTGCCAAGTAGTAAAGAGTAGCAGAACTATGTTTTTACCATCTATTTTTCAGCCTATTTACAGCTTTCCAAGCCAACACTGAATAACTAGCTGGTTTTGTTTGGAGATTTTCCCTTGGCCTGAAAGATAAGAGGTTTGCCTGCAGTAATGAAACTGTACCTTAACTTCCACATATATGAACATTTAAATGCCCCTTCAAAACCAACCACCACACCAGAAACACCCCTAAATCCAGACCAGAGCAGAAATCAAATATGAGGTCAGTGAAAAGTCCAAGTAAATGAATGATCATCAGAAGGGCAGAGAAGATTGGCAGGGTGAAACTGTGCCCACTGCTGTGAAAGACAACAAGGTAGTGGCTTATTTAAGGCACAAGTGGCTACTACATGGACTAATACTGTTAATTACATTGTGCAGAGAGCCTAGCAGCAGATACTTGGAGTTCCATTTTGCTGGATATTTTTTATCCCTATCACCTATATATAATTTTTTTTTTCTGTAAAAAGAAACCAAAAATCCTTGCAAAGTTTATATTCTGAAGTACTACTTAATTTTATTAACTAGGTGGACAAATTCAGGAGTGAATCTGAAAAGAGGAGAAAAGGTGATCATGTGCTCTCAGCTAGGTAAATCCAGGCTATATGGATTTCCTCTGATTGATGTAAACTTGTATCTTGTCCTGAGCCAGCTGGAAAGGTGGCACTCCTTTCCCTCACCATACCACTCATAAAGCATGATTAAGCAAGTCACAAGTCAATTGGAAGCTGTGATTTTCAAAAGTACCATGATCAACTTCCAGGGTGCTACAAAGACATAGTGAGTTCGGGCAAACCAAAAAAAGCTGAGTTTTCCGTGCAGGCTTACCCATCTTATCACCTACATAAGCTCTTCAACAGATAGCACATACTCCCATCACGGTCCTTGCATGATCGTTTTCCCTAACATTCAACCGAGCCAGGTTTCCCCATTGAGGGATGTTATTATTTATAAACGAGACATCTGTCAAGTCTTTGCAGCATGACTGGCAGAAACCCCTTGAATCCTGGCTTCTTGTATCAGGAAAACACAGGATCTTTCCCAACCTTCCGCCCCTGGGAGTGAACTTCCACCAGGCTAGCAGCAGCCTGCCCAGCACCGGCGCGGCCCAGAGGAAGCCATTCTGCTGCGGGAGCCACTTGACCTCGGGCTCTTTCCCACCGTGCCACGACCCCGCCGCACAGCGCAACGGCGGCACCACGCTTTCAGGCCAAGCCGGCGCTCCCGTCCCAGCGCGGCGTGTCCCTGATGACAGCGAAGCCGCGGGCTGACCGCGCCGGGCTCCGCACACGACTCGGCTCGCCGGCGGTGACAGTGGCCAGCGGTGCCGCGGAGCCGACCTGCCCCAGGGCCGAGCCCGGCACCTGCCCCGCGGGAGGCGGCCGCACGTCGGGGCCCTTCAGCCGAGGTTTTGCGGCAGGTGCGGAGCGGGTTTGGCGAAGCTCCCGCGGAGGGGTATGACACCAGACCGCCTTCTCCGGCCCCTCCTGGCGGGGCTCCGGCAGCCCCCGCCCGCCGTCCGTTAAAGCCGCCGGGGAAGCGAAGTGCGGCCGAGGCCGGCGTCGTCCCGGCCCGGGCATCCCCACTCCATTCCTGCCGCTCCTCGGGAGCGCCGAGGTCCGTGTCCGCTCCCGCGCCGACGCTGCCCGGGGCAGGTGCCAGGATACCGCTGCGGGCCGGCAGCCGGGGCGGTCGGGTCGCGGCTCGCACCGGGCCGGGCGGGGCCTCCCCGCCCTCACCCCATTGTCGGGGCCATCTCGGCAGTTTCCGCCCTGGCTTCGGCTGTGTCCGCGCCGCGATGGGGAAAGGGGAGGGAGCTCGGGAAGGCTCGGGGCCGCACCGCTCCTTCCGGGACGGCGGGAGGCGGTGCCGCTCACCTGGTGCCGCCGGCGCTTTGCAGCGCCCGAGCCGCGGCCCCGGCGGGCGGGAGGTGAGCGCCGGCCGCGCTCGCCCCGCCCTGTTGCGTGCGGGAACGCGGTTCCCCGGGCAGGCAAGAGGGCGGCGGGGGGAAGGCACCGGCTTCGGGGATGGTACCCGATGGCCTGGGGCACGGGACGGCGCTGCGCGGCCGTCGTGGCCGCAGCGGGCGGGCGGAGGAGGCGGGTACTGCCGGGCGGCCCCGCGCCGAGGGGTGAGGGGAGCCCCGGGGAGCGAGGGGCGCCGGAGTCGGGCGCCGAGGTTCGAGCCGTGGGAGCCGAGCGTGCGAGGGCGGCCGGTGATGGAGACTCGTCCCCTGGGGTCGGGGGCTTCCCGGGGAATTCGCGAGGCGGCTGGATGGGGGATAAGCAGTGCGGCGGGACGGCTCACGTACCCCCTTTGTTTCTCTTCAGGGTGTTTGTGCTACTCCTAGCCTCTCTCCCCGCCCCCGACTCTCCCTCCCCCGTCTCTCCCGCCCGACCCGCCGGGACCTCTCATCTCCGGGCGGCAGCAGAGCCGCCTCGGGGCGGGCGGCGGCAGCGGTGCTGGTGGGGCGCTCTCGCCGTCCAGCCCGCCGGGAACATGGCGACTGGCAGCTACCGCAGCGCCGGGGGTAGCACCACAGACTTTCTGGAGGAATGGAAAGCCAAGCGGGAGAAGATGCGGGCGAAGCAGGCACCGCCGGCCCCGGGCGCACCGGGCGGGGGGGAGCCCCGTCCTGCGGGGGGCGGCCCCTCCGCCGAGCTGAACAACAACAATAACAACTTGCCCCCCGACCGCGCAGCGTCCCCCGCCGGCGGGGCGCTGAACTGCGTCAGCCTCGCCAGCGCCGCCCAGGGCCGCGGCGCCCCCGCGAAGGAGCCGCCACCGCCTCTCGCCGGGAGCCGCGGGGCCGAGCCCGCCGCCGCACCGGGCTCCCCCGAGGGCGAGGAGAAGCTGGCCGCCAAGGGAAAGGGCTCGGGCCCCAGCGCCAGGAAGGGGAAGGGGCAGATCGAGAAGAGGAAGCTGAGGGAGAAGAGGAGGTCGACAGGTGTGGTGAACATCCCGGCCGTCGAGGTGAGCGGGGACGGGGGGTGGCGCGGCCGTAGCGGAGCCGCCGCTGGGGGCGCCGGGCGCAGCCCCGCTGCTGCTGGCGAGCGCTCTCCGCCCCTGCCTGGGCTCCCCGCGCTGCGAGCAGCAGCGCGGTGGGCCGCGCCTGTCGCGCAGGGGTCGGGGCAGGGCGGCATCCCAAGCGACGGACAGATGTGGTGTAATTTATCCTGAATAAATTAGACCTGTCGTAACTTGCAGCTTTTTTTTTTTTTAGTAGTTTCTTGTCGACAAGAGAGCAAGTTCAAACCTTTTGGAGGATCAGACTGAGACACGTGCCTGTTAAAGTATGGTCGAAACAATAGTAATGAGAGAAAATCGATTTATCAGGTTGGAATAGATGTTCAGGTGTAAATATTACTCAGTTTGGAACCCAGAAGAATTCCAACTGGAATGGACTGGAAAAAATGTAGTGGTTTGAAGAGCATTTTTTTGAGGCGGAGGAAGATATTTTTATCAGCCAACACCACTGTCCTCTGCGGTTTGCTACTAGTATAAAAATCTGGCATTGATTTGTAATACTCCTAGAGGAATTCACAAGAATGATAACTAAGCTTTTAGCTTGTTTTCCAGTTAATAAGAAAGGCCACAGGAAACTGAACAGAGTTGGATTTCTGTCTACAGTTTTGCACTAGTAATGGTGATCACCATATTTTAATAGAAAAAAATTGTAGTTCTTCTGGTTAATATTACGGATTATTAAATTAGGTCTAGAAAATTAAAGGTCTTTGTTCCTGAAGCAGCAGGAAAATATGGAATAGTGTTCTTAACACCTGAAGTTACTAACCCTTGCTTGTGACATCCTAGGCACTTTCACACCCTTTTATGTGAGGTGATCTTGGAAGGTTGAGAAATGAGTTTCAGGAACAGTAGAAATCTTTATAACTGTGGTTTTTGAGAACAATTACTTGCATAGTCTTTAATTTGAGGTAAAGTGTTTTGGCATAGGTCTTCAGTATCATTGTTTTGTAAAGTGGTGAATACAAGTGAGTTCTTTCAGTTTTTTTTTTTCAGGGTGTGCAAGCCTCACAGACTGTACCTTGTTTGTTTTATATGGACCCCCCCTTAAATACCTGCCCCTTGTGCCTTTTATAGGAACCTTAAAATGATGCATCTTTACTTCTCTAAGTGAACTACTCCTAGCCCAGTCAGTAATGGTTTTGCACATTGCAGCGGGTGTTGTATGACATGGTATTTTAGGGGTTTCTCTTGTGTACCCTGTCCATAGTACTATGTACCCTGTACATAGTCAGTTATACTCTCTTTGGTTGGTTGGTTTTGAGCAGTGGGTTTCTTTTTGCTCTTTGAGATTAATGTCCCAGTTCTTTGAAATATTTTTTTGAACTACTGTTCCTGTGGTAGTTTTCGGATGGTGTGATTTTGGGTTTGGTGAGTTTAGTTGTGGTTGGGGTTTCTGCTTGTTTGTTATGTTAAAGTATTACTCAAAATGTGTCTTGCTTTCCAGGAAAACACGTTCCTTTCTCTGCAGCCATTAGAATCCTGTTTGAATTTGCTGCGTTTTTAAGGGTATCTTTATGTATTAAGGGTAACATATGTAGGCCTTGAGAAATGAGTTCTCACCTGCTCCCTAAACTTTGCTAAGTGTTGCCACGTGCCATGGAAACGTCTTGTACCTTTACGCTAATTACTTCTATAAGTAGCAATTAAGCATTTCATCACATTTTTTGGGTAAAATTTTAATAACTGTAGGTAACTCTTGTACAAGGTGTTATTGGGGAAGCCTGCTACTAGCAAGTGTTGCATTTTTTACCAGTATATACTTACGCAGAGCTATCTCTTTTCAGTATTTCGCCTTTCTTAAAGGTTTTTATTTATTGCCACATGCATTCCTGAGAATTGTTTAGCTAGGGGAACACTAGATCATTCCTGGTAGTGAACAGCTTCAGAAACAGTCTCCAGTGTCAAATGTGAGTACCTACTTACAGGTTAATGCTTTGCAGACTATTTACCTGTCATGTCTTTCATACAGCTCTGTAGTCATGAGAAGATACAAGTCATGATACAAGCTGGTCAGCTGAAGTTCTCAGATAAAAGAAGGCTGTGATGTAGATGATGGCTTCTTAGAGTAATCTGCAACACTCCTGTTTCTTGCTGTCTTTCTCGCTTGATGCCAGGCATAGCTTTATTGTGCAGTCAATACATAGTGACTTCGTAGTACACCCTGAATTTTACCACTTGTAGCTCTTCATGGTGTATGTTTTAAAATTACTTCTCAGGAGATGTTATTTTAGAGCTTTGCTGTGTGTTTCATTGTCTTATTTTTCAAGAAAACAATTTTTGTAAGAATGAAGTAGACCTTTTGTGCTAAATATCTCCCCTTTATGATCACCATGCCACTGTGGTGGAGACCGATAAGATCCTCTGAAATGAAAATAGGTACCTGTTGAAAAAATGCACTCCTAAACGCTTTTCTGCCCAAAACTGAATACAAAAATAGTTTTTGCCCCAAAGAAGTAGGATTTAATTTCATATGCAATGCAGCTGGAGAATTTATTGATAGGAAAGATGGCAGAATAAGAAAAGTTTGTGTTCTCTTAAATTATCTTGAAACAGGCACAAAGAATGTTAGCAGATAACTTATTAATGATTAATTTCTCTCCTGTTCTCTCTTTTTCAATAGGAAGGTAATAGGGCCAGTTCTTACTGTGTGTTAAGTGTATTTTGTGTGGATGTTGGTGAAGGACAGAAACCATAGTGGAAGCTGTGAAAACAGATGGTGACAGGTAGAAAGTTGACAATGCTTTGTATTTAGAGGCCACCATGATAAAAGTAAGGGCTGGTTTTTACCTTCTCAGCGCTAGTGCTTATCTAAGTAATGGTGACTTTTGAAAATGGCTTTGGAAATACAATGTTTTTCCTTTCAGCGCTCATAAAGTAGTTTCTTGAAAGTTGGATTTTGTCTAAATATTAAGTGCTGTGGGATTTGGGGTTTGTTGATTCGTAACAATTCTTCAGGTTGTAAAAGGTAACTGAATTGTATGCAATTACCATTACTATGTATGTTATCTTCCTTAAATATTAAATTTTATAACAATTTTTAATTATGTTTGGAATGTGTTTCTCAGTTTGCAGGTACTCACTTGATGCAGGTGTTGAGTTTACTTGCAGCATTTTTCTCATTTACAGTTGTGCTAATGCCTACATAAGAAACACAGAGCTCCCATTATTTGCTGACAGTGCTTTGTGAGGATCCATATATAGGATGAGAGTTATGTTTTGTACTGTTGTAATAATTATGTCCAGCTCCAAGTAAGCCATGCTGTGCTGGTGAAACTGCAGCTTTACTTCTGTATCTTCACATTTGAGGATTATGCTGATATAGCTGTATGAGTAAGGTTTTTTAGGTTTTTTTTTCTGAACTTCAAAATGGAGAATAACAAATATTTTTGTGGCTACTTTTTAAAAAAAAGGTGTATATATAATCAAAATCTTGGTTCATTTAGGAAGGACAGTTGTATAGATGGGTTTTATGTAACGTGTGCAGTATAGATAAAGTTTACATTTTTACTTAACCAGATGGAAGTCATCTAAGTTGGGAAGTGTTCTTTTGTTAATAACATAGTGATGAATGATTTTAAAAGGTATAAGGAACACTGATTTGTGTATTTTGTACCTGAGGCTGCCAGACCAGAGACACAACAGTCTCCTGACCTGTTCCTGGGAAATACTGGAGTGAAAGGTGGAAGTGATTCAAATACGGACTCTGCAAAGGATGTTCAGCCAGTCTGTGTTCATCTCTTGTATTATGAACAGCAGTAAAGATACAACTTTTTGCATCCTCACTGATGGCTCCCTGTCAGGAGTCTGCCTGTGTGTTTAGAAGGCAATGCATATGGGGTGCTTGGTAGGTGTCATACTGAACAGCAGCCTTGAAAGTAAGCAGAGCAGTGAGTACTTTCTGTGGGAAAGAGTTCCTGCTACTAGAAAAGTCCACTGTGCTCAGTTGAGACTAACAGAAAGTTGCTGTGTTCCAGTTGGAAAAATGTCAAGAAAATGTAAGTGCTACATGTGTCAGGCATAGCAATTACTTTGTGTGTTGTAAAGCAATTGAAATCCTTCTCTGAATGGCTGGAAACTAGAGAGAAGAGTGGAATCCTGTACTAGCTGTTGAGCTCTTTTGATTAGAAGCTTGCCTTCAGCATTATCTTTCGTGGTGATTCCCTACCTGAGGATTAAAGTGCCTTCATGTTATATCTTGAGATTAATGAGGGTAGTGTCTTTCCATTGTCTGACATCAGTTGTGTTGTAAAACAAGTTGTTTCTTTTCGTGTGTGTTGAGGAAAAAAGAGCGTCAATAAGTGGTTGTTCAAAGTACTAGGAAAAAACCCTGCATCTGACTGATAGGCTTACCATTCATGCAGTAGTAGTAGTGTTATAGTGGAAGTCTGAAATTATTTGACCTGGACAGCCATTCATGATAGGTTAGACCATTCTCCTGCTGGCTTTGTCTAGTGAACACATCTTACTAGAATTCAATTTATGGTTCTTCCTTCAGATGTGGCAGGGTGAATAGAAACATTTTCAGGTTCTGATAGAAGAATTGTATTAAGATTGTTTATATCCAGTTTGTTTTGCTTTTAATGAGTTTGTGAATTCTGATTTTGAACAAGTCTCCTGATAACACCTGTTCAATGGGCATATTTTCTTATTTCATTTTTTTTAGCACATGATAAGCTTATCCTTATTTTTTTCAAGTTTTGTTTAAGAATATGCTGTAATATCCTGACATAGCTAGGTACTGGAAGTTATTTGTCAAAAAAACAAATCACAACTAAATTTTTAGTAAATTTAAAAGTCTGGAAAGCTTTCAATCCCAGAATCCATGTAGAGCTTCTAAATCGCTGTGTGTGTACCTTCCAAGCCTGGTGTGCCTATTCCATTGCTTATCACTGGCAAGCCTGGGAGAAAACCAGGTTTGCCTGTGATAAGCAATGGAACTGCATGGCAAAATAGGATGGACTGTGTGCTCATTAGGTCCGTCAGTTGTCCCCACGAGGTGTTGGCTACAATGAACTGCACTTGAAACATTCCTACTCTGATGCACACAGCAAGAGGAACAAGGAAGAGGAGTTTCCTTAATCCCAGAGATATGACATCATTGGTATAAGTGAAATCTGGTGAGATGAGTCCTGTGACTGCTGTGTTACAATTACAGGCTCTGTGGAGGAGAGATCAGGCAGGGAAGATGAGGTGAAGAGATGACATAGGTAATAGAGGGGCTGGAGTGTATGGAGTTTGGAGTTGGCAATGGCACAGTTGAGAGCTAGTGAGTAAGGATTAAGGGACAAACTTCATTGTGGAAGTCTTCTACAGTCAACCGAGCCAGGATGACAGCACTGATGAATTATCCTTTAAGGAGCTAAGGGATATCTGTAAATCAGCGACTCTTGTTCTTATGGGGGACCTCATCTTGCCAGATGTTAACTGGGAGCACCAAACAGGTCCAGAACAGGTCCAGGTTCTAGAACACCTGGATGATAACTTCTTGATATAGATGCTAAGGGAGTTGGCTCAGAAAAGTGCCCTTCTTGATTCGTTGCCTTCATCAGAGAGGGGCTTGTGAGTGGAGTGAAGTGATTGGTGGCTGTCTTGGCCACAGTGACCAGGAAGCAATCAAGTTTAAAATGGTCATGAGGAGAGCAGAGTTCAGGCTGCTCAGGGAACTGGTGAGTAAGGTCGCTTGGGAAGATGCTTTTGAAGGTGCTGTGGTCTAACAGTGCTGGTCACTTCAGTATCACCTTCTACAAGTACAGGAGCAGGTAACTTGAAAATGTTGGAAGTCAAACATGAAACAAAGGGCTGACTTGTCTGAGCAAGGATCTTCTGCAGCAAGGCAAAAAGGAAAGTGTATGTCCAGTGGAAGTAATGTTCATGGACGCGGGAAGATTACAAAGATGGTGTTTCACCTCTGTAGGGAGAAAATTTGTGTAGCTGAAGCTCAGTAAGAAATGAAGCTGGCCAGAATTGTGGGAGACAGTAGAAGGGGCTTTTTAAAGTATATTAATAGCAAAAGGCAGTGCAGAAATAATATATGTGATGAAAATGGTCACCTCACAAACTGGAACGTAGACATAGCAGAGACATTTAATAATTTCTTCACTTCAGTCTTCAACACTGGTGATCCCAGTGCCCTGAGCTGGGATGATTGTGTGAATGATAAACTCCCAGTGAACCCTAATCTCATAGAGCATTTGCTTTTCCAGCTGAATCCCTCAAAATCTATGAGACCTGATAGAGTTCATCCAAGGGTACTCAAAGAGCTGGCTGATGTAATCACAAGACCTCTCTCAATGATTCTTGAATGGTCTCAGGAATCTGAAAAGGTCCCAATCGACTGGAACTTGGCAAATGCCCCAGTATTCCAGAAGGGCCAGAAAGATGCCCCTGGTGACCGCAGGTCTCTCAGTCTCACTTCAGTTCCTCATAGAATTATGGAGAGGATTATGGTGGGAGTTACTGAGAAACACCTGAAGGACAATGCAGTTATGGGTCACAGCCAGCACAGGTTCATGAGGGGCAAGTCCTGCTTGTGAAACTTAATTTCCTTTTTTGACAAGGTGACTCTCCAGTTGATCAGTGGTTGCCAGTTGTGATATTTTTGGATTTCAGTAAAGCTTTTGATAATGTCTGTCACAGTATCATTCTGGACAAAATGTCCAACACACAGCTGGATAAACACATCATGCAGTGGGTGAGCAACTATGAGCAAAGGGTTATGGTGAATGGAGTTACATTAGGCTGGTGACCTGTCATGAGTGGGGCTCTGCAGGGCTCCATCCTTGGCCCTGTGCCCTTCAACATCTTCATAAATGACTTGGACACAGGACTGGAAGGAATCGTAAGTATGTTTGGTGATGGTACTAAGTTGTGAGGAGCTGGTGATTGCCATGAAGGCAGAGGGACTTTGACAAATAAAAGGGCTGGGCAATCACCAACCTTATGAAGTTTAACAATCACAAGTGCTGAATTCTGTACCTGGGATGGGGCAACCCTGGATGTACAGACAAACTGGGGAATGTAACAGTGGAGAGCTGGCCTGTGGAAAAGGATCTGGTGGTCCTGGTTGAGGGCAAATTGGAAGGGTCACTGTTGATTAGTTCCATACAAGTTTGTACTGAGTTCTTAAAACTATATCTGTAAACTCATGTATGGTTTTCTCTGCAACTTTTTTTACCCCAAGGCTGGAGTTGTGTATTTAAAGAATTTCAGTTGGAAGTCTAAGTGGATGACTTTTTTTTGTGCTACACAAGGTCATGGGAAATTAAAATAAAAACCACAACCCTGTTGTTTTATTTCAGGATTTTACTGTATTCGATCTGTGTGCATGTTGCTATGAAAAACTGAATGGATCATTTAGGTCTCTGTTACTCCAGGACTGAAAATCTTATAATCACCTCTTTTGTATAGTCTTACTATATAATAATCACATAATCTTAGATGTAGCTATGCTTGACAAGAACATCATCCTGAATTAAGGTAAGTTGAAAAAAAAATTAACCAAAAAAACCCCTCAGAGAAACAAAAGTAAAGCTGTGCCATCTTCAATTTTTACCTGTCTTAATTCTCAACTGTTACTCACCCTCAAACAAAAATAGGAGAAAAAAAAATGCTAGGTACGGGCTTCACTGAGTCTTTTATGCAGTATTTCCTTGATTTTCTTGATCTGAAACCTAAGTAAGTGACTGATGTCTTGAATCTCTTAAGTCAGAAGCTTTTTAGTAGGTGAGAGACTTGTGGAAGCATAGTCCACTGCAGTGCTGGGTGTTTTCTTTGTGTAGGTATTGCATCTAAGTGTAATTAAGGTTGAAAGGAACCTCAGGAGGTCTTTAATTTGACCTTGTTGCATCCAGTCAGATCTTGAAAATCTCCAAAGTCTTCACAGCTTCTTTGGGCAATGCTACCAGGACATGATTGTCCTTGAGATGAAAGTGTTTACCTTTCTTTTGGTCTGTCCTTTAAATTTGCATCCATTGTCTCCTGCCATGCACTGCTGCAAAGGGCCTAGGTCTATACTTAGTGTCTGCCTGGGACAGTTGGAAAAAAGATGGTTTTGGTTTTTTGGAAAAGCAACAATCTAGATAGGCTTTAGTTGGCAGAAATGGGTGATGTAACAAGATTTGAGGTACAAAGGCAGGATAGCTGGGTAAAATGCATGGAGCACTCAGATGTGGAAAAAGTGTTGTGAAATAACAGCCAACTGTATGTGTGGTGTCTAAGCCACATACATCTGTGAGATGTATGAGAGACCACAGTGGTAGGCAGAAGCCAAGGAAGCAGTAATGGCGAATTCCCCTCTTTCACTCTTCCCCCTCTCAGCACCTTCTGACCCTGCTACTCATTTTTGTTAATTACAGAACTTGTTCATGTCCTGCTTGTCCGCTGTATTTACTGGTACATATTTATATTTATATTTATGAACTGTTTTCCATGCAATATGCAGTTTAGTGTGTGTAGGAACATGGGATTTCATCTGAAACCTGCACTCATCTGGATTGGTCACTTCCCACTGTATGCTGTTTGTAAAGCTCTTTAGCTTAATTTTTCCTCTCTGTGCACCAATAAAATAAGACTAATTGTAGTGTGTCTGACTAAAGAACCACCTTGCTCAGTGTTCTGCTCCTACCATGGCCATTATCAGACACAAAGGAAAAAGTCTGCAGAAATGTTGTCTGGTGTTTCCTGTGAGATAGTTTTCTAGCCACTTGATAGTTTTCATCTCAAAGACTTGCAGCACTGTATAAAATTTGCTAAATAGACAGAAATTAACATGAATTTATGTGCAAAATACTTGTTCAGTCTCCTCTTCAACTTGTGTAAACTGTTAGCAAACAAAACATCAGCCGAGGTCCACATTCCTAAGAACTCTCCTATATGATGAGATAGCTCTCTATGATTATTTCTTTCTCTTCCCTGCAGAAGCTCAATGTGGTATATGTAAGCCTCATGTCGTGATCCCTGCTCATCAGTTACTGTATATATTCCTCAAGATTGTTGAGCTTCTGAAAGATGACCTTTATTGCAGAGTTTAGGAGCTAATTAATATTCTGGTACTCTGACAGATTATTAAACAAAGTGAACATCAAAAAAGTCTTAAACCAACCATATAGTGTGAGCAGCCATTTCAAAAGAGTTCTAAGAACTCTTAGTCTGCTTTTAGAACAAATTTAATCTGAATACTTCTTCCAAGATACAATGAACAGAGTAATCAGTGATACAAAGTGTAATTTCAAATTCTTCCATAAACATACATTTTATTTTTGTGGGTTGAACTACGAATTATTATTAATATTGATCAATTAATCAGTGCTTTGAACTAGCCAGAACTATGCCAGTGCCTTATTAGCCTTAGTTGTTTGAAGTTTGGCAGCAATTGTGCTTGTAGTAGTCTGTGTCCCAGACTATTACTCACAGATTGAGATGGAGTGTGTGTATTTTTTATTCGTGGCGATGAGGCTTATTAACAGTTATAGACTAAATCTAATCTGAAATAGGACCATGACTTCATGCTTTCAACAAGTCTGATATCAAGAGTCATCTTGATATCAAGACCAGATCTCTGGTCAGAAAACAGTACTAAGCAGTACCTTACTCATACCTCTGTTAACTGAGCAACTCTCCTCATTTTGTCTTGCATGTAAGACGGTATTTATAAAGTCTTTTGCATTTCTTTGTAATCTGGAGACTGAGATAATCTTTTTTGAAGAATACTGAGAAAAACCAGGCAAGGTGGCGTGTTAACTGTTTTAAATCTGCAGCGACTGTATGGCTGGATTTTCCCTTCATTTTCCACAACATCTCCAAAATGAGTATGGGTTAGATAAAACTTGTATTGGAAAAAAGAGGTGAGCACATGACAAAGTAGAACAGCAGGATTTGAGTGTCAGAAGGAGGGGAAAAAGTATGTTCCAGTCAAGTTGTATATTGCATGTTTTTTAATTATAAGTTCTGAAATGGAAGGTATATTACAGCTATTCTTAAAACACAGGTGATTAAAATTTTTGTTCATATAAATATGTATAAATCTAAGCTGAAATATGAAAATTACACTTTTAAATACACTTATTTATTTCCCTATGAAGTTGAATCGGTAGCATTTGTGCAACCAATAGTTCAGGGTAGAGATCTAAATCTGAAAAAAAAGCTAAAAAGTCTTTTTTCCTGTTTGGTTGTTTGCCTCTGTTATTGCTCCTGCATAGCAGGACTCCAGTGGAAGTTTGGAGGGACTGTATGAACTAGGATCTGTGGCTGGACTAGTATTTGGTCAGTATCAAAAGTTGATTAGCAAAAAGGAAGTAAGACCTGTAAAATATTTTTCCACAGTTTTAAGTGGATTTTTTTCCATTATTGTCTACTTTTATTCAAATTACAGAATTAAGATTTTTCTGTCTTTTGTGCAGGGATGGTTCTTCTACTTGGACACTGTTTATTAGGAAGCTGCACTAATTAATCATGAATGAATCCTCTAAAATATGACTGGATATGTACTGCCATAAAGGTATTTCCATCAGGGATTACAGATGCTGTCTTATATCTGGAACTTATCCTGGACCATATTTTTCTAGCTGTCTTTGTGTGCATGAGCTATTTGTAGGCCAGCACTCTGTGAACTTCATAGATGATGGGATGTAAGAAGTGAGCTCAGAGGGAGTAGTGCTGGCTTGGGGAACCAAGTACACTGAATGGGATGTGTGAGTGTGTCCTGGGTGAGATGGGAAGGTGTCTCTCCAGACAAAAAAGCTTGGAGAATCCAAGTGGCAGGTCACAGATGTTTGTGCCTAGGGATAGCCACCAGACTCCAAATTCAGCTTTGCATCTAGGCTTGAACCAACCTAAGTGCAGTTGGTTTCATTTAAAAGGTCTTGGCTTTGAATCAGCTACAGGTCCAAGGAAGGACATGTTTTTCTGTGATAGGCAGCCCTCCCAAAGAGGACTATAAATAATGTCGTCTGTTGGCTCCTTTTTTTTTTTTTTTTACATATAGAGAAAGCTTGTTTGAAAACAAGGGTTTTGCAATTTACTTGGCTTGTAGTTATGGAAATACATTCCTTGAAATATTTTACTTTTGAGAAAATTATGAATTTTGTAGTCAGTGTTTTCATTTGTTAGCAGCTACTGGTACAAGTTGATTTGAAAGGCACAACTGTAACTGAAAATGAAAATTTCTTGAGAATAAAAGAAAAGTAATCACTTTATTTTCTCACTTTTTTACTTCTAAGAACTTGATTAAAATTTTAGGTGGCGTATCTCATGTCTGTAAGAGGACATTTCCTTTATTGTCTGTAGCCACAGGTTTTATTTAACAAGAATAGTCTCAGAATGGCATGTTCAGTCATGCCTTAACTGTATGACAAGCAAAATGCCTGAAGCACATAGAGATAACAGCAAATGGGGACTGTATTCTAGCGAAGAGACACCGGCTCATTAAACAATCATGTTCATCCCTGGTATTCCAGCCCTTTCTTTTCTTCCCTCAAAATTCTGGCACTACCAGTATCTGGCAATAGTATACTCCAGCAATTAAGAGGTGAAAGGATATGAATCCTGTATGCCTGACAAGTTCATTTAAGGTAAAAACATGTTACACCAATACCATATTTCCTATTGATCACTGAGAGTATTTAATTTGTAGGAAACCTGTTTCCCAAAGTACAGCAATGAAAAAACCCACTTAAAGTGCACCTAATTGAAGTGTAGCTAGCAATCTTCATGTGTATGTAATGAAGGAAAGTAGGAGGGTATATAAAAGCTAGAATAATCTTTAAGGTGCAGTTTTAAAACTTCATCTTAAAGACAAAAAAAAAAAAAAAGGGTTGAGGTACTGGTATTTGAGCCTTTGTTTGGCTTCATTTAGAGCAAGTGGGTAGATTTTCTATTTTGCAAAATACCTGGTTGCTTTATTTTTGATTTGCTTTGTAGACTGATCCTCCATTTATCTTAGTAATTTGTTTCTGACTAATATTTTAATAGCATGTTAGGTACCATGTCCACTTCTGTAATCAATGTATGATTTATTGTTGTTCATTCTTTAATGTAGTATCCAATTTATTTAAATGAGACTGACTGGTTTTGTTAGTTGTGATAGCTATTTAATTCTTAATTTCACCAAAACTCCTGTGTGTATACTTCTAGAGATTTATTTCTTATCTATTTCTTCATGTCTTCATTCTCAGTACAAGTTTGTAATGTTTATGCAAAGGTCTATGCTTGTAGGAAAATTTTTATTAAATTGTCTTTTGAATGGATTGTTGTTTTTAAAGATTCTGGGCTGGGAACTTTGAAATAAAACATCCTTTCAGACTGTGAATGCATTTTGCATGCCTTGGACTTTTTTTGTGTTTCCAGGTATGTCTGAGGTAGAGCAAAGGTCAGATGTTAACCATCTCCTCAAGTTACGTTTCAGTTTAAGAAGACATGAATGTCAGGAATTTGCAGGACTGAGTTTAGTGAGGCCAGTAATGTCAGAGTATTAGTTGAAAAAGTAAGGAGGGGAAGAAGGGAATGTGGCAAGAGGGAGGAGGGTATTTTATATATACTTAAATATACTTCACCCAGGGCAGACAATGTGCTACATGGGATCTCAGAACTGGTGGTGTTGGGATGAAAAAGTGTGTTGTGTGTATTTTACTTTTAAATTAAAAAATAGCTTTACTAGCTGTGGAATGGTTTGGCTCTGAAAAAAATTAGCATTTGCTGCTGCTTGGATTTTTTTTGTTTGTTCTTACTTTTTGTCAAATGTTTTAACACCTTTGAAAGTCTGTGGGAGTGTGATCATGGATGTTTAGGTTTTTAGATTTTTTCTTTTTTTTAATTGGGAAGCTTTGCAAGAATGTGCTTATTTTCTGCTTAAATGCATTTGCTGCTTATAATTTAAATGAGTTCATAGATGAGTGCTTTTTACTTTCAAAATCAATCCTCTTCAAAAAATGGAGCTGTCCTTGAAAGGTGGATTTGTAAAAAGGCATTTATCTCCAGAAGGCTCTTTTTATTGTTCAGAATATAATACTTTACATATTTAATCTAGTAGTCAGAGTGTTTTACACACAGTTGGATTGAATTCCTTGATTGTTAGGGAATGTTGAACTTGAAGATGATTGTTGAGTCAGTTCTTGTTGAAATATTAGTAGATATCTGCTGTTGTAATCAACTGACCCAGGAAGAAGAACTTGTCAGGAATTCAGTCCACACAGTCATATTACATTTAAACTTGCTACTGTGTTGGAGCAGTTTAGTTGTTGTTGATACGTCATGATGTGACAGCGCCAAAACCTGGACAAAAGATAACGAGAGAACAATTTCCACTCGATTATTTTAAAGTATTTGGAACAAGAACTGCAGGGCTATGTGAAGACTTGCGAATTTTTGATTTAAGCTTTAGTGCCTTTTGTTACAAGATACTTAAATGGGCCTGTAATGAGGCAGAAGGAATTGTTCTGGCTGCTTACCCGTTTCAGATATTTGGCAGCTGCCTGTTTAGTCCCCATAAAAAGTCTTTGGTTGTCTTTTGACAGTAAATAGCAAGAGGAAAGGGTGTGAAGCTTATACACTGCAAATCTCCGTGCTGTATCTGCTGGTAGAGTACTGTACCAGAAATGGGCACATCACTTCCAGATGTTAATGTCTGGTAGGAGGACTAAGTGTAGTTTGTTTTGAGAAATGAGTAGAATTAAAATGCACTCAAGGGTGTGTTTTTTTAACTTGAGCTTAATTTGAAGACAGCCTTAATTTCCAAGTCAAACTTTACTGATTTTATTTTATGCTGCTACAAATTGGTCAGAAAATTTCATTATTTTTGTATTTGGTTCCAAATTTTGCTCAAATATAAATTTCCAGCAAGGCCTTTGTCAATACAGTCGTTGCTTACTATAGTTATTGGCTGGAAGTTTACTTGTTTTCATCAAATAGCCCTTTCATATCAAAGGGGGAGGATCAGGGAATCCTCTTGAGAAGGTACTTTGTAATGCAGTCAAAAGCTACACCTGTGTATCCCTTAAGTTCTCACTAGATCATACAGCAATACACAAGGAATAGGATTTGCAGAGTCTGTATGTGACTATGTTGGTTTTCCAACATTTGTCTCTATGTTGGTTTTCCTCTGCAGCTTTTAATCCACGACGCCCGTTTCTTCTTTTCCTTGCATCTGAGAAAGTTGCTGCTCTCAGTAATAGTAAAGCTACAAATTCCATAATGAAAGGCCAAAAAAAAGAAGTGATCCAATTAATATGCAGCAGAAGGAAATGCAGTGTAAGTGAATGCAGTGAGAGAAAGGAGCAGAAAATAATTCATGGAAGGGAGAGAGATTTCTGATCTTGGCAATTTTTATTTGATTTCAGTGAACTATAAGATTACAAATCCATTGGAAGCTGACTTTTATTTGATTTGGTGCATTTGGAACACCTTTGCTCAATATCTAGTCTTTATCATATAGTGTGTGAAACGAATTGTGACTTCCCTGTGTATCTGTTTACATAGCCAATAGAGTAACAGTTGGAACAGTGAAGCAGTAAAGGTACATTTGGATAGGGCAGCTCACTTTTTGGGTGTGGGTAACATTAGCAAATGTTAAAGGAACTATACTTCTATCCAGAAAAATGTGTGCATTTTAAGCAGTCCATCTTTCTTCATTCCCGTAATGAATAGTAGAAAATCAATTGGGTGTTTCAAAACCATAAGCTTTGGCTTTTAAAAGATGTTTTCTTTGCATGTTTTAGGAGAACTTTTCAAATGCATCTGATTACTTATTTGTGTGGACTTTTTTTTCCCAAATTGCTTCTGCACATTTTTTAGATGCAACTTTGGACTTGTGCCTAAATGCTTCTTTACACAGAGCTTTGAATTATATACTATTTTGCCTGAATCATCTCAAAAAGGCAGTATTGGTCTCATTGTTACCCAAATGTAAGAAAAATAAAAGCCAGGTGGACCCTGGGATTTTGACTCTGGGGGGAAGAAGGTGACAGGACATGAAAGATAAATCAAGCAGGCCTGCTGGCTCTATAAATGCATAGAAATGTTGATTGGAGGAGGCCTTTGGAAGTCTCAGAGCAGTACTTTGAGCAGCCCTGCATCAGGTCAGCCTTGGTTTTGCCTTACTGAGGCTTGGAAACCTTTAAGGATGGTCTCTCCAACTATCTCTCTGAGTAACCTGACCCAGTGCTGTGCTGCTGCTCTCTTACTGAAATACTGTTCCTAGTATCCAGTTGATGCATTTTGTATCCTTTGCTTTATCATCTGCTGCTTCTGAGAGCAGCCTGACTCCCATCATCTTTGTAACTAACCTGATAGTTCAAGGTTGCTATTAAATTGCTCCTTTACTTCTCTTTAGCAGGCTGAACAAGCCCTTCTTCATGTGCTCTTCCTCCAAAAAACATCTCTAGTTTCTTTTCCTGCTGTTTACTTAATTTCCTATTTTCAGAAATTACTCCATACTTTAATCATGTTTAAATTAGAGTAAAGGGAGTATAAAGCATTGCTTATTATTTTTGTTGGTTTTCTTAGTCCTTGTTGTAAATAAGCTGAAGCATATCTGAGAAAAGTGTCTTTTTATCTGTTCTCCTTGCTGGAGTTACTGTTCATCAGACACATATCAGAGAGAGTGTGGGTTGTTTCTTTTTTATTAAGAAGTAAGAAACAATTAACCTATTTCTCAAGGTAACTTCCTCAGAAGCTAGTAAAAGTTTACATTTTTCTCAGATCCTTTTCTTTCCAGATGTTTCAGGGGCCTAGGGACCTTAATTCAACAGTTCTTTGAAAAAATGAAATCAATATGAATCCACCAATGATATGTCCAATGCAGTAATTTTAAGTAGGAAACATTTTTTAGGTTGTTCCTCATTCTTTAAACTGAAACATTTTAGTTGCAACCAGAAGTATTTTTAGTAACAAAAATACTCAGTGCTGATTTGGATAGATATGTATTCTCATATTTATCGTATTTCAAAGAATTCTGGTATTGCTTGCAAGAGCCATCTAGGAGACTCATAATCTTGGTGAATTATGGAGTGCTCATAAAAATGTATCTGTTATCCAGTTACAGATAGTTTAAATTTGAATGTGAAAACAGCATTAAATGTTTATTCTGACTAGTAGTAAAATTTAATAACTTCTCAAATTGATCCCAATATCTTAATAATCTGCAAGTGCTTATTTTTATAAAAGCTAAGTGCTGCCTTTGTGCTGATAAAAAAGTACTTACTCCACTATTGTAAGAAGATTATAGTTATTTTTAAAAGTTTTAAGATATGTTTAGTGATAGAATGCCTTGCATAGTGTTTTTTTTCTGGCGGATGGTTTTGAAAGATGAATGATACTACTGTTTGTGAAAAACTTAGCTTAGTGTTTTCAAGAATGGTATTTTATTTCCTTGGTTTCCATTTAAAAAGTCAAATTCTAAATTGTGTATCCAATGAAATTTATTGGGCTTTTGAAACTTCCTTTAATGGCAATATGAATCCTCAAATGTGTACTTTTTGGTGATGAAGTTCTTTGTTCCTAGGTTGAAAATGAGTTTCATCCTTTGATTTGACTCTTTAGTTGTGCTGTTATTAAACTTGTACTTTGGCAATGCAAAAATAAACTCTCTTCTTGCTTTGTTGATCAGAATTGTGTGAAAACAGCTGGTTTATGAATCAAGTGCTTGATTTAGTTGTGGAGCCTAAATCTGAGCAAGTCTGAGGAAAGCTCAAAATAACTTTTTCATTTTAATACTGGCTCATATTATGCTTTTCATTGTCTATGAAATGGTGCAGGGAACAAGAGCTGACTATTGATGCTTAAAAGCCTTTTCTTTTGACAGTTTTTCAAGGGACATATTCAAGTTGTCTCTGTCTTCCAGTAGTGGATAACTGTGACCTCCATAATCTAAAATTTACAGATGGGATAAAGTTCAATAATAATCATAATGTAAGAGTGGTCATAAAGTCCATTTGATTTTATTGTTTCCTCAAGTAAGGCTAAATAGCATGTTCTTCCCCCCTCAATGCTTTTTCTTTCTTCATTACTTATATGTAAGATATGTAGTTTAATTTCTTAAGTATTTTGCTATTAAACTAAAGGTTGTGTGAGAATCCCTGGGAATCGGCAGTTTCCCAAGAATGTGACTCCTGAAAGATGGTATGTTGTAACATACTGCTTCTGCAGCCATGATGTGCTGCATGTCAGAGTAAATTAGAACACAGCTTATTCATTCTCCTGCTACATCACAGGGCTTGGGATTTTGAATACCCATTACTCCTTATTCTTCAGAGTTCATTAATAGTTTTGGACCATAAGTAAAGTTCTAGGTCACTGGCCCTTTCCCCGTTAGTGTTAATGGAGCCCTTTTTATGTCTACTGGAATGTGAAGAATGAAGTTTTACTTCCCTTTTTGGGAACTCCTAATTTTTGCCAGTTGTACAATTACTTCAAGTTTCTGCATTGCTTTAAGGAATAAAAGAGTATCACAAATTTATTTACTATGAATAATTAGAATTTACAACACAAAGAAATTACATTTAAGCCTTAGCCTTTGAGGAAGCTAATTATAATGTATATGAAGATTCCCTAGAAGATGGGAACTGAATGCTGAGAAGACTTGTTTTAATGAGACTGGTTTAAATTCCCTTTTTTATGTTAAGGCCTGTCTTTATTTTGATGCCCTACTCATAAGCTGAACGGAAGAGTGAGATTTGAGTGAACAACTAAGAAATTATTTTAAGCAAGCATGTCTCAAATCATATTAAAAAAAAATAGGAGTTGAATTTCAAACTGAAATGTACAGTTTGGGTCTTTAATGTAAAATTGTCTTTTCAAATGTCAGTTCAAAAGTAGCAGCTTCAAATATTGTGGAATTTTGCAATGTTACATTCCTTAGTAATTTTGAGAAGTGCAAAGAGGTTTAACTTGGTGTAGAAACTATATTGCAATCAGTATTTTTTGCTTCCCTAAAACCTCCTCACATTATCTTATTAAAAGAGTCTTTGCATGTTGATGGTTGTGGTTTTTCAAGGAAAAAGATCAGGAGGAGTGAGAATGTTCTCTTTTGTGTGTGTGTGTGTGACTGTATCCAAGTTACTATCCCTAACCCAGGTTTTGTTCTGCAGCAAACTAATTTAAATCCTCCTAGGAATGCACAATATCCTTGCCAAAGGGTTTCACCCTTTTCAATTGAATGCTGTGTTCAAAATAGGCATTCTTTACTTCTACTAAAATTTTTGTCTTTAGGAATAGACTGTAGCAGTGCATGTGCTTTGTGGCACATAGAGGTAAATGTTTAGTCTGTGCTCTTAAATAATTAAAAGTTCAACATGGGCAGCTTTGCCAGGAGTGTTGCTCACTGGAGGATGAGCATATGCAGAAAACCACAAATTAAAACACTGTTGGAGTGTAATAAGTAAAACAAACCATTGGATTGATTAAAAAGAAAAAAATTTACAATTCTTGTCTCTTTTTTAAGAGTTTATAAGTAAGTTATGTATCAAAGCCAGCAGAGTCAGATAAATCCTCAGTTTTTCCAACACTTGGCTTCACACACAGATAAACTTCTCAAACAGCAGTTTTCAGATCTTCCCTCTGGAAGCATACAGCAACATCTCTTACTGAGAACTGTGGCCACTGCAGATTGGGTTGGACCTATCCTGCTCTCAGTAGAACCTGCATTTATCTGCCAGGGAAGATCCTCAAAGGACCAAGTGCTTTAGACTTGGGGCTGTGGTCAGTCATCAGCTGTGAGGGTGTTAGTACTGAGTTCTGTGCCTCTTCTGTGCCTATCTCACTTAAGGCAGAGTTACTAATAGAGGGTGTGCTGTTAGCCCATTACAATGGGAAATAAGGGGATTGTTTCAAACAGTAGGTTTGGATACTTTAAATGAATGTTTTCAGTTCCAGGGTCTGGTAGCATGGCCATGGCCAAGTGCTCCTTTCATTTGGAGGACCCATCTGACTTAAATGTGCAATTCTTTTCCTCAAACAATTATTCAGTCATAATGTAAGTCATGTTGTGTCCTTCTGGTTAGATTGGTATTACTATGCTACATTGATTAGCACTTACCATTAGGAGTACATATTGAAAAAATATTTCTGTTTTCTGCTCAGTGGAAACCAGTGGAAGTATTCTAACTGAGGCTTTTCTAGGGAGTTGGTTCATCTCCAGTAAGGAGAAAATAATCATGTTCAGATAACTTGCTCGCAGAGGAGTTGTCCAGAGTAGTCTCTGGTCTGGTAATACTGAGCAACCTTGGAATACTGGAGAAGTTTTCAGAGAATTTGAGTATAAAATTATGATTATAATTACAAAAGCAATTCAAGGTTCATAAATCTAGATCAGCTAGATAGGAATCAGTTCCAAGTAAATTAGTGGGAGATCTATTTTACTTAATTTTCTTGACTAATGGAACAGGCAGTATAATTTAGCAGATCTCTTTTTCCTAGTATTTCAATTGAGACCATCACGGAAGTCAGTTGTAGTTACCTTGTAAATAGCTTGTGTTAGCAGGAAGGCAGAGGTTGTAAGAAAGGTAGTAATTTTGATTAAGCTAACAGGGAATGTAGATGTGAACTAGTTTCTTCAGTAGGTGTGATATACTTACTAATAGTAATTGAAGTTAATGCTCTGGTGCAGTCAGTTGGATAAGGAGGGAAAAGTGTGATGTAGGAACTGATATTCTTTGCTTTAAAAAAAAGAGCCTGTAATCTAAGTGACATAAGAGCAGTTGTCCTCATTCAAGGGAAATGCTCCAGAAACATCCCAACATCCTTTCTTGGCAGGGATGAGTTGGGACTGTGTTTGAAAGCAAAGCAGGTGTGGAACAACTTTTTTTTTTTTTTTTTTTTTTTTTTTTTTTTTTTTTTTGACCATACCTTCTCAGATTTGAACTGTATTCTGCTCAGGGGAATTTTTGATGTGTACCTATGTCTTCTGATGAAGAGCCAGTGTGCTGCAATCCCATATGTGTGAGAGCAGAATTGCTCTGCTGCTTATGCTTGTTTTTCCCAGTTTGCTGTGCAACTGCAGATGGTTTCTGTGGGATGTGTGCATGAAGGTTGGTGAGGATAAATGTGTTCTTGGTGCAGTTTGTTATCCTTACTTGTTGTTTCTGTTGCCACTGCAACTCTTCCTGCAAAGAGTTTATTATTAAGAACTCCTAGAAAATAAGGCTGCAGGGAGCCCCGAAGAGCTGTCTAGTTTGTCATCTTGTCCTAACAGCATTCTTACACCTGTGTTATTCCTGATATTTATCTTCCATTGATGTGTACTTTAAAATCTCCAGCGATAAAGATTACTTTTCTAGGCAAACTGCTCTATGCCCCTTTTTTGGACATGGCTTTTTGTATGTTGTTGGGTTTTTTCTTTCTGTGATGTACTTGTTATTCTTGCAACAAAGTCCTACTAGGATGAATGAAATGCATAAGTGAATCAGTCTTCATCCTATTTGCAAGGTGTGTTTTTGTTTTCACTAACCCAGTTGGTTGTTTACAATGTGAGCTGAGATTCTGGGAGAAAACCTTTCTCACAGCATTTTGTATCAGTAGTGAATGACTGTGAAAGCCTTTGTGGGTGCTTGGTATGAGAATGCATAGATGTACCTGTCTCTTGCTTCCCTCTCCACAATTTAGAAACGGTCTTCAAACACAAACCATAAATAGCAAAGGAGCTACAGAAGAGACTCAGAGCCTTTCATTATCCTAATTCAATTTAATAAGATACTACATTTTATGGAAGTAAAGATAACCAGAAAAATCCTAGGCCATACATCTGCACATACAGCCTGCAGATTCAAGAAGTCATCTGGGTCTTGTGTTGGAACTCAGAAGTCTGAATCAGTAGTTTGTTTCCCTCTAAAAATAGATGGTGTTTAGTATTATCAGGGACACTATTTATATCCCAAAATAGTTAATAATGTTAAACGTTAGTATGTGCTTTTAAATGAATTTCTGTTGAACCTCTATTTCTCTGGTTTGAATTGCTGAGGTTTTAATTTTGTGAGATTTTATCCTTTTCCATGTCCAGACTGCTTTAGATCCTTGCTTTTACCTGACTTGCCTGTGGTGGTCCTGGCACCCATTTGATCCTGTAGTTAGGTAGAGCAAGGTGTACAAAATACTGTTCCCTTTTCATAGAGGTACCTTTCTACTAGGAAGTTACCCTGACATGATTTGCCAGAGTCAGCAGAGGGGGTGCAAAGGACTGGTAGATGCCCTTGTGCAGGAGCAGGAAAGAGGGAGTTGGAGTATAGCTAAATGGACACTTGCTGATTGTAGCTGTTGTGGAACCTCAGCCCTTGCTCATTATGTTGTTAAATTTTTAAGGAATCTTGGGGAAGGGAGAAGTCTTGTTTTCTTGGCTGGAAAAAGCAGTTGCAGGGGGACATGAAAATAATAAAAAATAGGAAGTAGAAGTAAAATCAAAGCAATGCAGAGTTATTTCAGTGTTGAAATAAAGTTTGACTCAACTTTAGGTTGAAGGTTCAGTTCTGATTGTATCTGGAGTAGTTGCCTTTCTTTAAATTGTCTAGTGCCTTTACACAGTTAGTCATAGATATGCAAAGAAACTTTGTGTTTCCACATTATTTTAATATTGTTTGTGAGACTTTAGGATTCCTTGCTCTTCCAGATCTACAGTAAGAGTCATGTGGCAGGGAAGGGAAAGAGTTTTAAATGCTTATTGAACAGAAAACTGTATATATATAAAGCCTTCTGCTAATTTTTGTTTCGTTTAGTGCAGGTGCTAAAAGGTTAATAGCTACTCTATCACATCTATTGTATCTAGAGATTCTTTTCTAACCTAAAGCAATGTTAATTTCCATTTAAGGAAGAATGTCTGCAGGAGCCAGTGGTATTTACTGACTGCGCCTGTAAAAACATTCCTTTTCACCCTCAGATGCTCACTCAGCCTTCTGTTTTCCAAGCGACGTTATTACAGGCTTTAGCTTGTAGTCTGAGAAATGTTTTAATAATGTGAACAGCAGAATCCTCATTCCTGACTCCTCCTCAGATACTTCTTTACTTGCTTTCCCCTGCTTTGGATTGGACTAAAGGTTTAGCAGTAGCTGCGGGGGATTTATTTTGCTTTTTTGCATGTGTGTATCCTCCTGTTAACAACATGAAGATCCCTACTGGAACATCAGTTTGTATTTGAAAGAGGTTTTTTGTCATTAAGATTTCCTTAAATCAAGGGAAAAAAGTCTGATTTTAACTATCATTTGGCTGTGATAGATAATTATACGAGACAAATTGAATGGAATCCCATTTCCAGTGTTATCAACTCATGTGAATTCTTCTCCTTGTCCTCTTTGGTCAGAGTGACAGGCTGTTGGGCTGGACACAGCAATAGCTCATGGCTGCTCCATGGTAACGGAATGAATGCTTCTACCCCGTGGTACCTACAGGCTACTTGAATTACCTTGTGTTTACCACAGTTTGGTCTACAGAAAACAACACATGTGAACAGTTAATATGGCAAACATGATGCATGTTAATTTTGCATCAGTCTTACCCTTAACCTCACGCTTTCATTACACTCAATAGATGGGGGGAAGAAGTATAGCCATTCTGTTCTGTGCCTCAAGCAAGGGAGAGCCTTGCCAGTGCCTTGGGTCTAGAGCACAGAGCAAATCCATGTCACCTTGTAGCAAAGTTTCTCAGTCACCAGTAATGGGCAGATTTCTGAGTGTTTCAGAAGAGAGGAGTTTACCCAATATTCCTACTTTGAAGTTGAGAAATGTATGGTACAGTTGATGTTACAAATCAAGATAATAAATGCTTTATAAGCTGAAATCTTAATTATTTGCTTGAACGGTCTGGTCTCAGGCTCTTTGATTGAGCTGTCATCTATGTCTAGATGGGGTGACATGCAAATAACTGATTGCTGAAGACCTGGCCAAGGCTTGCACTATATTGTATGCAAGTAACTCTATAGCTAAAAAAAACCCCATAACTTTATCAGTCACTCAACAATTAAAATAACAGTAATGGAAAATTGCCTTTTTTGTATAAAACCTGTGTTTGTAAATGTAAGCTTTTATTTATCCAGCATTTTCTGCGTTTTATTTATTCATGCTTTGTTCTGGTTTGATTTCCTGTAGAAATAGCATTGCTCTCTTATGGAATGAGTTACAGTAGTGTAAGGTTCCAGTGGGTGAAGTTGTTTTGAACCAACTGTGTGACATGACTCATTACTCCCATTATGATCCTATACTATGATATCCTCACACCTGGATGGATTTGGTTTTGTGTCTATGCATGTTCTTCTCTGTTCTGAGGTCATCATATTCAAATGCTACTTTTGCACTAAGTTACTTGAACTTCTGGTACTGTTTAGTGTGCACATGAAATACTCTTTAGTGGCAAATTCTTGTCTATTTGCATGTTCCCACCCTGAGGTCCTAGTTTTTCTTACCTACTGAAAGTGGAGAGTGCCCAGCTCTGTCTTAGACCTGGTAATCAAAATATGAAAATTTTTGGATGCATGTTGCAGGGAAAATTGTCAGAGTGCAGCCCACTCTGACAGTGACAGAAAGACCACAAAAAACAAGTACCTTGTGTAGTTTTGCTTCTCAGACCAGTTGAAACAGATGTGTCCTTTGCTTGCTTGCTTTGCTGCTGTAATATCTGTTTACTTGAGTAGCTCTCTCTCACCAGGCATCAGCTACATGTTCTTTCTGTGAGCCTTTCCCACAGCTCTTTTTGTCTACCACGCTTTCACCTTCTCACTCTCAAGTCAATACCATAGTTCCCTTAGTTCCTCACAGAGCTTTTGAATGGGAAGAGTCAAACACCTGCTGAGCTGGCTCAGGGCTGTATACAGTGCTGACTGCTTACGTGGAAGGGTAACTGCCTGTTTTGTCTAGTCCATGAATTACTGTGGCAACTAATCTGCATATTTCACTTGTAGCAAACTTCAGTTAGCCCCCTCACACTTGTGCAACTTTAATGTCTTAAAGAATCTATTAGTAAGTATTAATTACTGTCTGGAACACAACATGCACACACCCGCTAGCACTAGTGACTTCAGAAAGATACAGGTACAAAAGAGCTGGGATTTCTGAGCGCAGTTTCCATAAGAAGCAAGGATACAAGTGGAGGTAACAGAAGACTCTTAGGCTGTTAGCACGTGAGATTGCACTATGAGAACCTGAACTGGATTTCCATCAAGGTCCTTGGACATTGATATATTTATTTTAAAAGTGTTGGCAATGCTCCCAAGGAAGAGGACTTCCCTACAAATACAGAACTAAAGAGTGATTTTGGAAGTCTAGGTTGGGAAACAGCTTCACAGAATTGTCACTAGGATTATTCTGTAGGTATAAGGTGTTCTCCCAGGAGGTAGTTAAAATGTTGACTTGAGCAACAACTTTAAACTTTTTTCATCATACTTGGTTATATCTGTCCTATGGAGGCTTCAGTACCACAGATGTTCTTTTTCTCTCTGCACAGTTTTGATCAGTGCTGTTTATTCCTGACAACAGTGCTAAGTCCATCAAAAGAGCTTATTTATTGCCTCGGAAATAAAATTCAAACTGTTTTTTTGTTTTTTTTCATCCAGATAAGTGCCTATCCTATTTGAAATGCTTTTTCAGTACTACTTTTCCCTTTCTGCCCCATGGCTGAATGTGGAGTCCATCTCTGGTTAGTACACTTACTTGTATTAGGACTCAAAAGAAGCACCTGGAAGAGCAGAAAATCTGATTGATATTTTTATCAGTTTTTCTGTAGTTTGAGAAGATCTCACTACTAAATGGGAAGTGTAGTGCAACTCTCAAAAAAATATTGTGCCAAAGTTTTCTTTGTCCCTTTGGGATCGGTTCTGAGTCTGTTGTCCTGGCTTGCCTGTGCTCATTTGGTTTTCATCAGCCTTTTTGCCTTTATTTAGTTTGACCAATCCCACACCCACTGTATGTAAACATTGAATGAGATTCAGTGAGCAGAATAAGAAAAATGACAACTAGCCCATTAGGCAAGAGAGCAGAATCCTATGAAGGCACAGCATTAAAAAAGAAATTAAATGCAACTTGATATTCAGACAGTATAAATGGCTACAAACTGCATGCTTTAGGGGATAGGGTAGTTAGAAATACAGTTCCACTGATTAACCTGTTTGGTCTCCTTTTAGAACATTCTTCAAGTACTGATCTCATCTTTATTTCTCTTCAGAAGCACCATAGATGTACTGGGGGAGAGAATATTCTTCTGTGCTATATGGTCACATTAAAAGGAATAATTATATTTTTAAAGTAGCATGCTAATCTTCTCCAAGGTTTTTTTCTCTCCCTGTTTCTGTGGCTTTAAAGAGAAGGGTGCTCAATCTGTATGGTCTTTTGCTATGTGACAATAAATCTGTCTCTCATTTGGAGCATTGTTTCTGTTTGCTAAGTTTTGTCAGAGATACATGGCAATGAAAGTCAAAGTGATGGTGGTTACAGACATTTTTACTCCATTATCTGTTGCTTGAGTGGCTTTTGTTCAGCCATTGTCTACATGCCCTCTAATACCAACATCTCCTAAAATCTTACCTTATACAGGATCAAATTTAATAGAAAAAGTAGTGTAGCCAAGCATGTAAATGATCACTTGTTTTCTATACATCCAGGAAGAGTTCTCTTTTCTGCTCTTGCAGTCTGTGATTGTTGTTTCCTAACATCTGTGGCATGATGCAAACTGATATATATTTCTTTGCAAACAGTGCAAATATTTTTAACAGATCTCTATTTTTTACCTCCTGGCTGAACCAGGCAAACTTTGTTTTACAGAATTTCTTCTGCTCAACCTCTGGTTTGCCATCTTTGTTTCAGAAAGGATGCATCATTTCAGAATGTTAATGAAGAGGTTAATGAGACTAGTTTGGTGACTGACTCCTCTTCTCTGTGTATGTGATTTTTAGGACCATTTCTGTAACTTTTAGATTCATATGTTCAACACTATTAGTGATTTCTGTGTAGACAATGTAGTTTTTATTAACCAGATATCCACCATCAGTAGAGGAGGGAAAAGACATGTTACTATCAAAATAGAAGTAATGAGCAGTGTGCAAAATCTGAATGAGGAGCGGGATGTTTATTTTCACTCTTGGCACACAGAGATGTGCTACATAAGGACCCTATACTTCTGAAAGTCAGATCATACCAACAGCATTAGGAGGCTTTGGCTGCTTTTTTCTTACATTCTTTGTTTGATGTTGATTCACATTTTCTTTTTAAGAGCATGGGTTTGGGATTTCTTCTGGATGAGTCATAATTCTCTTCATGTAATAATTTCCCCATGGAACAGGTGTAAGCAGCTGGATGTCATTGCATAAGGATCCTCAGTCATTGTTGCTGCTTGCTACTTCTGTTCTTAGGTGTTGATCAATCAGAAGGGCTCTAAAATGCTAACCATGAGTTCAGCGTTAAATAGTTTAGTGCTTAATTCTGATGTTTACCAATCCATAATTTTTATTATGTCTCTCTCTTTTCTAGAAAGTTTTTAATAGTGCTAAATAGCTTGTCTTTTGCAAGACAAGTTTTCTTGTATCCCTGGAATTTTACTCTGTGACTTTCTTATCATGTACTAAGTAGTTAAATTAAGCATAACCACCAATCATTCTTGACAAGCCTTGTGATAAAGGATTTTTTGGCGATTAGTTTAAGTTAAACATTTGACTTTTGAACTCATTCTTGTGGTATGTTTGAAAATACTGGTGACCAAACAGTGTATTTTGATGAATAACAAACTGTAAACATTGCTGCTTTTTGTTATTATAATGAGGGATAATTGACATTCTGGTGTTGATGCCGTTGATGTTTTACATAAAGCTTTAAAAGAATTCAAAATACTTTGTTATTTTGCTCTTAATACAGACAAATATGCTGGGTTTTTTAACCGAAACATTTCTAAGAGGATTTTGAGACTTTAAATTGTATTTGCTCTGGAATATAATTGAATGTACAAAGCAGGTACTTAGAAATTCTTCTTATGGGTGAGAAAAGGATAGAGTTCAAAAAAAAGTAAATGTGACTTATAATCAGGAATGCTGTGAATTTTGTAGAGCAAGATGTGCATTTCACTGATGTGATGCTCATCTTTTAGGATTGCTTTGTTGGCAGCATGGTCAAGGATGAGCAAATCCTATGGCTGCAGTCAGCTGTGCTCTGGCCCACCTGCTGGGCACTGACCCATTCTTGTGTAGGGTCTCTTTTATTCTTAGATACCAAAGATTCTTGCCTTTACTACTCTTCTATGTTAAAAATCCATGCTTGTGATTATACTAATGGTTGATACTGGACTGCTCCAGTTACGGATGTAGACTTTTAGAAGCGCACAAAAGTCATGCAGATAAGGTGTTGGAGTTCAGTATCCTCTTCTGGACTCTCTTAATATGAGAATTGAACTCTTAAAAAAATAAAATCTTTAGCTGGGTAATTGATAAAACTGCTTGTAGGTTTTAGACGGTTCCTAGGAATAACATTATCTGTTTTCACCTCTATAGGAATGGTTTTCAACTGGTAAAGGAAAGCACTTCAGCAAGTGAAATGTGATGAAAGGCTTGCAGAGTGAAAAAGATGCAATTTTTCCAATTATACTGTCATTATGAGAAAAAGATTTTATTATTCTAAATGTGTTTTACTTAAATATTTTGGGTGCTGTCTGGAAAGTGTAATGAAAGTGTGTTACAAATATGATTAAAATTAGTGTTTCAGAGGGGAAAAGTTACGTAATCTTAAATCATAGAGGTTTGGGATTTTTGCTTGGTTTTGATGGGAGGCACTGACAGAAGCATTTGATACTATGCAAAGAGATTGGAAGATGGTATTTAGCTGATAAAGTTGTGCATGGTAAAGCAAGGAAGCATTTGGTTCTCAGTGTTGCAGTAAGAAAAGTGATTATAGAGAAATCATGTGTAAGATATGTAAGATAGTTGGTTTTTATTTGCAGTCATTTTTCCAAGTTTTTCCTTAGTCAGCCAAGGGAAAGAAAATGTTGAATACCGAAATGTATGTTGCAGTAGTTAATTGCCTGGATAAGTTTTTTCGGAGTTAAAAGCAATTTATATCTTGTCTTGTATTTCTTGAGTTTCTGTTTATTGCCCAATATGAAGCTGAACACGAGGTTTTACTGAGAGTACATATGTGCCTGCACATCTTGCTGAACTGGTTAAATATGGTATTATCTCAAGGGCTCATCATTTTCAAAAAGCTGATGTAGCACAACCCTTCCTGGAGTTCTGCGAAATAAATAGTTTGAATGGGCTTGTATCTGGTCCAGGCAGAATCAACTGAGCTTATTAAAACTGCTGAAATGAACCTGGCTGACCTTTCATGAAATGAGCTGGGAAGCCCTCAGTTATGTGCTCTAAAGCAGAAGCAGGTTGGTGCAGGAAGGGAATGGGGACATTTTGACTCAGCGTGATTTCTTATGGAGAGAGCAGCTTGTGCATACTCATAAACTGATCTGCACAGGATAGGAATATTGCTTCTCTCCAAGGAAAAGAGAGCCGTTCTCCAACTTTTGCTTGTTCTTAGCAATGCACAAATATTTATAGGAGGCAAACCAGTGAATCATTAGAAATGTTCTTCGTACAGTATCTCCTTAAACTGGAGGTGGTGGTGTGCTGGAATGTGGAGATATCTTTGTGGCAGATTCTTTTGAAAGCATCTTACTCTGCTTGTATTTTCCATACTAAAGGTTTACAAAAAAATGTTTATACTACAGCTTCAAACATCTTCTGAAATCCTAGAAAACCTAAAAAATTTCTGTGGATTCCTTATATTAAGATCAGATGTGGGAATGTCACATTGAATATCTGCTATACAAAACTCGGATGATTTTAATGGAAAATAAGAATCTGAAATGGTATGTGCCTAGTGGCAAAATAAAAAAGCAGAGGAAAGGGAATGGACAGAGAGAATTATATAATGGGTCAGAATTACACCTCAGTGGTTACAAGTCCATTTCTCTGCTGTGCTGAGAGAAAGTAATTGCTGTACTTACATCTTTTTCAATGATGTGGAACTAGGTTTTACAGCGAAGTGCAGTATTTGAGAGATCCTGCAACATGAACAACACATTAATCCAGCTAATTGAAATGTCTTGTGAGCTGAGGCAGTTTCAGCTGCAGGGCAGTTTGAGAAAACCCAGTTTTTAAAGTGTCTAACAACACTTAAAACATTTTTAATTTTTTCAATAATAACGTATCAACCCTCATCTGCAAACTGAAATGTGGTTTTATTGATTTTTATTGCTCTAAAAATTAACTAAGAACATAAATGGCAATAATGCCAGCAATCAATAACTGAAGTGCATAAGCAGGATATTTTCAATAAGAAAGCTTATTTCATCATGAGTCAAAACAAGTGGATTTCCTTTTTAAGGCAAATGGTTATTGAAGCAAAACTTAATAACCTACTAAAAGGCAGTAAAAGGTTTAAATTATGTACTTGTTAGTTTGTTGGTTTGTGCTCAGCCTGCATTTTGTAAACATTGTGTGAATTGGTGTGTCTGCATTTTTGGAAGGGGAATGTAACCTTTGTGTTTGGGAAACCACAGCCTCTGACAGTGATTACGAATCTGCTTTAGGGCAGGAAGGCATTGGCAGCCCTGGCCAAATGTGCCATGCCAGCCATGGATGGTGACTCAACCTGTGCCCATGACTCTTCCACTTCATCTCTTACAAGTAATAAAAAACCTGGTGCCTCAGTGGTTCTAACCACTCAAACTTGTGCTGGCCTCAGCTGGTGGGACACCTGCTGCAGTGAAGGGAACTGGAGTGGGGAGCAAGCTCCCATAGCCTTTAAAACAGAAGTTATATGCTCTGAATTAGATTTACATAAACTGTTTAACCAACTGTTCCATGCTTGGGAAGGAGGCCTTTAACCTTGGAAGTATGGATTATTTGGTGTGGTTGAATACCTTTCAATGGTACTGATTTGCAGACTTTTGTTTAAAATTATGTGGCTAGAACTTTCATACTAGATTTTGTTCCTGTTCAAAATTGCTGAAAGAATAGATAGTGGCAGGTGATCTTATATTAAAAGAGAGAAGAACATTCTTCATGACAGATGTAATTGTATTCAGAGAAAAATATTTCTATGGAGCATCCATTGTCTTTGGAAATCTTATGAGATGCATGTATTGGAAGGAGAGAATTTGTGGAGAAAGGTACACTTACGTACTTAGTCACTACTAAGACCTTTTTCCTACAATATTGATATTTGAGCTTCATTTTTCTCCTTAAAGAATGTTTTCCCTTGAAAATGCAGTTGTTTCCTGCTGAAACTCACCCCCAGATTGGGGTGACCCCGGGAGGTGGTAAAGTCTCTCCTCCAACTCAGGCTTTCAAAGAAAGACTCAGTAGTCTTCAGTCGTCCGGTCTCAATGTAGTTTATTGCATGTTATCTCAAGGCACACACACTCCCTGACATTCTCTCTGACTCCTTCTCCCTCTGCGTCTCTCTCCGTCTATCCCGCCCAAGGGCTGGTGCCATCTTTTATATCACACATTGCGTATTAAATGTTTATAGTTTTTCTCCAATGCCTATCACCTATATTGAACAGTGACTTTCTACTCTAAACCAGTCTGTCAGTGCCAACATCACCAAGAACATGGAGGATAGGAAGGAGAAAGAAGGAGGACAGGGCACGCCTAAATCCCTCCATCTTAGAACTTTTGACCCCCATGTACAAAACTCAGACCCCTCTGTACAAGGCCTAAAACCCCCCTGTGCAGCACTCAAAAATCCTTCCTTTCACTTTGTGACTACTTCTATTATAATATTTAAACTTTTGTGATTTCTTATTCTTCCTGCAAAGTAGTAAATTGTTCCATAGATCAAATTCAAAACCACAAGAGTTTCCAGCTGCTTGCCAGGGTCTCAGATGCTACTAACATAGACCCGGAACATCCAAGAGTGTCTGAGGGACACCTTGGGTTACGACAGTTTCCATTCTCTGTCATGACAACTTGGAGACTGGAAGGCCAATCTGAAAATGTTTCTGTTTTTCTAACACAGTATCATTCTTCATCTACATGACACTGGCTAAAATTTACATGATAACTTCTGTGTGCCTCATAGTTCTTTCTGAGCAAGCCTGGCTTTGTAAGAGGCAAAGATGACTCCATTTCTTGTTGCAGTAGGGCCTTATTCTTTCTTTTTGTGTCACTTCATAATGGATTAATATGATAATGGGATAAATTAGGACCTAAGTTTGTTACCAAAATTTTAAAGTTTTACAGTTTATAAAAGGTAGAGGATGTTGATTTAAAGATCATTTCCTAGAATATACCATAGCAGTGTTTGTTAAATGCTTCCTTATAAGTGGACCCTAAAGAATTACATTAAATATTTGTAATTATTTTATTAGGAAAGACTCACTGAAAGTGTTTTTGAATGTGTAATGATTTAGCCATAGTAACCTTCTAAGTATGCCTTTCTTAGTGATAGGAGCAGGTCTGCATGAGTTACATTGAAAGGTTGGTTAGAAGTAAACCAGTGAAATTGCTTTAGTGTTGCTGTCATGAGCCCTGCTGTGGAGAGTTTAAATGGCTTTTATTCAAATAGGTTCACTTGTGGAAACATATCCCTTTCTGGTTGGCAGTTTTTTCTAGCACATGTATCACCATAGTGTTTGTTTTGGAGGAGCTGGACTTAGTTTTTGATATACTAGTGCTATTTTCAGCTAGCAAATAACACTGGTTTCATTTTTAAAGATACTGTATTCCAGCATTCTCATAATATACTTTTGACTAGTTTTGTGTCCCTTGTGCAAAGTGATGGCAGAGATTGTCAGTATCTGAGCCTCAGAATACTGACTTTGTTTTTTCTGCATTAGAAATTTCAACTGAAATAATTTGACATTCATATTTTTTCTCTGCTAGTCCTGTTCTCTGTTTCTCAAGGTACTGTACATTAATCTAGAAGCTTTTTCTGATGTCTTAAACAGGTTATTTCCCTGTGTTTCCGTAACAAAGTTTCACACATCTCTTGTTCTAATGTAGAGTGCTGGCAAACAGCACTCCAACATGATGTCATGGTTGGAATTTTTTTTAGCTTTGTTTGCTCTAAGTTGGTCTTCTAACATAGCTGACTTAGCCCAAAGCTGGTTGAGACCTTGCATTTCTACCCTGGCCTTAATGTGCCTTTGAGCTAGAACAGAGGCAGTAATACTGATTGTTTATTTTTTTATTTACTTGCCTACTTACTTTTACTGTGTCTGTCCTGACAGCAGTCAGTGGTATAGAAATGTAATCCTCTCAAAGCAAGTGTTTCAGCAAATCTGGTATGAAACATTTGTTTTGAAGAGTCAAAATGTTACATATAAGTGTAAACTGTGAATAATTAATGACTGTTCAAGTAATTTTAAAATTATGGATTTTCAGTGGTAAATTTTCAAAGAAAAAATAAAAACCAAGAGGGCCTAAATTAAAATGAGACTGACACTTCAACCTCAGCAGGTGCCACTATGTCAAAAAAGATCAGCTGTTGAGTGAAGAGTACAATTAACTTTTTTTTTTTCTTTTCTGGATTTATTGGAAATCTCTTACGTGTAAAAGTAATACAATTGCATATGGCAAACAGGGTTGTAGAATCATTCAAATGAAAGGAACTTCAGGTATAATCCAAGCTCCTGCTCACAGCAGGAGTAACACTGAACTTGCACAGTGTTGTCTAAACCTTTGTCAAACTGGAACTTGTTTTGATTATTTCTTACTTTTGTGATGAAGAAAAAGCTGTTAGTTGGAAAGAAGAGCATTTAAACACTTTGCTGAAATATGAAATTAATATTTGAAGATATTCACTGATTAATTTTGTGAAATATGGGAAGCATGTGAAGCAACATACAAAGACTATAACTGATAACCAAATATTTTTTGTTTTAGAGCCTTGATGAGTATGAAGATGATGAAGCAGGGCAGAAGGAACGAAAAAAAGAGGATGCTATTACTCAGCAGAATACAATACAAAATGAGAGTTCCAGCGCAGATATCTCTTGCTCATATTTACTCCAGGTGAGATCTTAACTTTGTTCATTTTGGCATTTTACTCAGATTTAAAACTTGTACTACTTCTTTGTATATCTTAACAGTAGATTATACCCTACGTGAAAAAAACCCTAAAGTTCAGGAGTTGACACATTGCTGAAAACAGAGTATGAGGTTCTATTCCACAGACTTAACACTGCTGAGACAAAGATTCTGACAACAAAATCTTCTATTTCTCTAGAGGTCTTGAAGGTAATAGTTTTGATGTTCATCCTGGAACTTACTATTTAGTGAGGGGAAGAGAAACTGGGAGATTCAAGTGAAAAATACTGACAGGTTTAGAATATTCAATTTATTGGAGGTAGACTTCTAAATCAGGAAACATTTTCCTAATTTATTTTGTTAATTGACTTCTAATTACTCATTCAGGGATTGAAACCAATACACAAACTCCTAGGGTAAACAGCCCTTGCCTCTGTGAAACCTTTTCTCCCTTTTTATTGCTTGCCAATCCCCTGACCACACTTATTGCTGCAGTCTCCTCCCCCTGACATCGAAACATTGCCAGTTATGCCCAGTACACCCCTCCTTCATGCTATACCACCTGTGCCAAATGTTCTGTCTCTTTTCCTGAGTGCTCTAAGTCTCTTTAACCAGTCTTATTTCTTCTTCTGTTACCTAACAGTGTGTACAAACCCTTCTGTACAAACTGTACATCCAGCTCTGCCTGTTGACTCCAACAGAGGCAACAGCACATGCAACAGAGGCAACATGCAAACAAACCAAGCACGTGGTGCTCATGGGTAGTTTTATAACCATCCATAATTAGAGATGGCATGACTGGATTGGTGGATCTGGATGCACTTCTAAAATTTTGCCCAGTCTTTCATCTGCTCATGGATGCCTTTAACGTTAAGAGCCTGGGGCAGGGACATCTACAGCTTAATTACCTGGAATGTCAAGATCAGTCCCCTTTTGTTAAAGTTGAATCTGTCATTTTCCATGTTTCCATGTGATTTCACCAAGGTGTCCCAGTGGAAGACATGGGGAACAACTGCTTCCTCTTTATGTGACTGAGTGCTGCAGAGAGAGGATGGCTCCTTTCAGCTGCATATTCCCTAGGCTGAAGAATTCTATTTTACTTGGTTGTTCCTCATACAGGAATTATTCAATAATATTCTCTACTTTCCAGTTTGACTCTGTTTTGTTTGGTACCCAAAACCAGAACCAATAAAACATTCAGTACAACATGCAGTCATAGAGTGGTGCTGGGGTTTGTTTTGTTCTTTTTCTTTCCTAGTAATTCCTGATACCTGTTTGTCTCCTGAGCATTGAATTTACTGTTTATATTGTGTATGACTAATCTAACTTAACATTTTTTGAGTTATCGGTGAGTTAGACTAACAAGCTCAGAGGTCAATGCCTGTGTAAATTTAGAAACATGTTCACCTTTTGTTTCACTTATGTACCCTAAATTTAATCTTCTGTTCCACCTCTCAGTCACTCCCAATAAAGGAGTCCTGCATATTTTAACAGTTGATCTGTGTCTTTTCTGTTCTGAATAGCATCTGTGGACATCTCCTCCCCAAACACATTGAAAAGCACAGGTCCCTGCACAGATTCCTGTGACACTATTCTGGTTGTTCTGTCCACTGTGAAAGCTGACCATTGGGTCCACCATTATTTCCTGCTTTTTCACCAGTGATTTATTCACAGGATATTTTCTTTCATTCTAAAAGGAGATTACTTTCTTGAGTAGGCTTTGGGGAATGCCTTTGAAATGGAGTATGCTGTCAATCAAATTTCTGTCCTGGATATGTTTTTATAACTTAAAAAAGCTGTATTAGATTTGCGAATTGCAGCTATTCTACAAATGCCCTAGTGACTCTTCCACGTGCTATCATATTTACTTACTTATTCCTTAATTGTTCTAGACCTATTAGCAACACTTTATCCTGTATAAATATCAAATTTAGTCCTCTGTAGTTCTGTGTTTGTTTAAGAATCTTATTAAGGATGATGTTTGTTACCCTGTGTGGTACTAGGGCGGTTTTAAATGAGAAGTTACATTTAATCTTAAGTAGTTCAGCTATTACATTTTTCAGTAACATCAATAGTTTCTTCAAAGCTCAAGGAGTAAATAGATGCCTTGTTCTGGTAGACCTGATACATTTAATTTTTTTTTTTTTTTTCCACATTCTAACAGTGCTTCTGTTGTAAATAGACTGTTCTCCAGAGGGAGTGCTCTGATATGACACTCTTACTATTCTTTTCCATGGTGAACAGCAACAAAATTATTTCTTCAAAGCAAGTGTCTCCTCTGAGTATGCCTCAAATATAACAAATCCTATAACTGGATTTGTTGTCTTTGCAGATTCATCAGGAGCCATCATGCTGAAATTTTTTATGCTTTTTTCCAAGTTGTTTGTAAGACTGTTCCTTACAGTGTTCGCTCTCTTTTCACTTCTTCAGCAGATATTCCAAAAGTCTTAATTTTTAGTTTCTCCTAGTGGTATAATGTAATGCTTTGGCTATATTCCCATGCCCTCTTTTTTAATCCATATTTTCTATTCTTCTTGACCAGCACTCTCAGTTCTTATTTACCAAGCTGTCTGTATTAATGTGAGCACTACTTCTTTCTTGACAGAGCACAGCAGGAGTGTCATGTCACCAACAATACAGAAGGGAGTCCCAGGTCTCTGGTCTGGCAAAAGCCCAGGGTGGCACATGTACAGAACAGATGGAAACTTAGAAAGTTGTAGCTACTAAAGCTTAATCAGTTTACTACTGGCTCTGTCAATTCGATTTTTATTAGAAGACTTAGAACTTGCCCATTTTGAACAGAATTTGACAGCAGTGTTATTTCAGCTTTGATGACTTAATTTCCTTTTGATTCTACTCTGTCCAAGACTCTTTTTAAAAGTAGAGCTCGTGTTGTAGATGTAAGAACTAATTTTAAGTTGCCATTGACCAATATATATTTTACTTCCATGTACTAAGCAGAATAAATACATTTCTGTATTTACAGTATATATACGTATATATATACACGTATATGTTGTATATATATACATAATAAATACATTTCTGTATTTACATTATATATATGTATATATATACATATATATTGTATAGATATATACATTACAGCTATTTCCCCTCATTTGTCCATTCTTATTATCATTTAAGGAAATTTGTAAATACATAATTATTGCGAATATGGTGAATAAAATGGCATTGACTTCATATTTGATGAGGAAATACGTTGCTGAATAAGGTTTTCTTTCCAGTCCTTAATCTGATTTTTCAGTTCCCTTTCAATATTGTCAGAGGTTGTGGTTCTCATTTTCTTAGGCAATATGTAAATTTTTTTGAAAACTGTATGAATTTAAAGTTCTTGATCCAAAACACAGGCATACCAGGTTTATTTAAGAATAGATCTAAAAATACAGCAGATTTGAGTATTTTCCTTGGAGCAGAGCTATTTGACTGAAATAATCTTCTGAATTATTTTATATTGGCAATATAGAAGATGGTAGGTCTGGCAATGTTACAAGCACTGAAAAACTGTTGCAATCAAAGTATTTGTTATTTAAATTTAGCAAAAGATAGTGTGGATAGTTACATCTCATCAGGTGAATCAACATTAAATCTGCTCCCAGACACAAGTGTTATATCTGACTCTGACTTTCTTGCTCGACTTTCCTCCTGTTCTTAATAGGACTAAAATCCTATTCAGTTGTTCTGATCTTGTGAATTACGGTACTGTGGGCTACTCCAGTGATGTGTATGGAGATGCACACTGAGGGTGATAAGTCATACATCACTGAGCCTAGAACTCTTACAAATGAGATAAAAAATATGTAATGCTAAGGATAAGCATAGTTAAAACTACTACTTTAAAAGTTACTGAAGTTTCTACTTCAACTAGAACTCTTTGGTGTCTGGTAATTATAGAAATCTAGCTCTTGTTTAGCAGAGATGGCAAAATTGAAAATAGTGCAAAACTATTTGATAGCAGTGTCTTTCTTGTAGGTGGATAGAAATGATATGTTCAAAGTAGCGAGTATGTCTTAATTGAAAATGGTGTTAGTATTTATGTGCTATACAGAAAGCCTGCATCAAAAAAACTACAAGATTTGGATGGAAAAAAACTATTTGTTTAATGAAGATTTATTTTTAGGTCTTTTAGAAAACTTTCTGAGTTCCAGAATGTGGAAAAGATGTTACTATTAGCTGATACTCAAAAAAAAACCCTGCCAAAAAACACCATATGCAAGGCCTTTGTATCAAAGCATTCGGGTTTGCCGATACCATGGTCACGTGCCTCTTGGAATTTAGTTGTTTGTGCATTTGGCCTCCTAAAATATGTCCCAAATATGTGCCCTTCTCCATGTAACACTGTGGCAGTAGGGTTAACATAACCTGTCTGTCATTACAAAAGTGATATTTGAGCATGGTAGTATGTTGTGATGTGTATGTCACCTTAAAGTGTTCTTGAAAAATCGGAGCACCAATGGGGAAAGCTGGGAAGATTAATTCAAAGCTAATATAAAGCCTTGCAATGAGAGACACATGTATAGGTTCTCCATCCATTAAAACCTTCCAATTACAACTAGTTGTTTTTAGGTAGTTATGCTATAATAATACAGAAGTATCATTCTCAATACCTTAGAAAGGGTTTGAAATCCTTTGTTTTATGGTATCTTTGGTTCCTTTCTGCTTGCATTTTATTTCAAATGTTGTAGTGTCTGTGAATGCTAGTTGTGCTGTGCAGTGAACGAGTACACTGCAAAAAAATTAACAGCTGTGAATAATTGACATTTAAGATACGGGATTTGAGTATATACATATTGTCAAAAGCATCAAGAGACAAAAAGGTGTTTGAGAACTTCAAAATTACTTTTGTCACTGGCATGAGGGTGGGGGTTATTGAGTTCTAGATGTGTGTTTGTCCTCACTGAGGACAAAAAGGGTCTTGCTGGATGAGCTGAATCCTTTCCTCTCCCTGGAAAACTTGACTGAAACATGTCAGGATGATTTTTACTACTAACATAACATGGAAATAGGAATCAATTATAGTGAGAGATACTGTTTTTTTGTGCCTCTGGGCATGGAAAGAGGAAATTCTGAATCACTTAGATACTGAACTTCAACCTTTGTGAAACTAATACTCTGAATCCTTCAACTGAAAGGTAATTATTTATAAATACTAGAATGATTTGGAGCATCTTCCTGTAGAAAGGGAATGCTGATCTTCATTATTATCACACAAAATTTGTCTAGTGTATTTCTTAATTCCATATTAAGAAATTGAAGATCATAACTATTGCCATTACCAATATCTTTTGCATCTGTCTGATTGTCAAAGACTCTATGCAGTTATCTGCTAGAAACCTGTCTTCGTATTTGTAGTGCTGATATAAAGCTGGTAGGGGAATTTTGCCTCTCAAGCATTATGAGGCCTGGAACCCCCAGTATGATATGATTCACTCTTTTTTAAGCCATGACAATTGTTTTGCTGTTCCTAATTGCATATTCTATATTGCTGCAAAGCCCAGGGCCTCATTCAAGGCCCTTGCACTTCAGTTGGAAATAGTAGTAATTTTGTTCCAACCATTAATTTACTTTGTGTATGCAATTGTAATGCACGTTTCTTGCTCTCCCTATATTGGTCTTAGCATGTACGTGAACAAGAAATTCAAGAAAATAAGATACTGAATCTTACAAAATTATTTTATACAAGATACAGCTTTGTGAGATATGTTTTAGACAGTTAAACATCCACACTGAATTGCAGTCACAAACACAGAATGGATTTGCTAGACAAAAAAATATCACTTCATTTGTAGCACTTAACTTGGTTAGACTGTAAATTGTATTATATTCTACAACTACAAATTATGTGCATTAGCGACAGACTAAGGCTTGATCCTAGTGCTGAATTCCTGTGGAGCTGTTAATCCAAGACAACGGAAGGCAAAGCTGCTCTAGTTTTCAGCTCAGAGCACTGACTTACATACACAGTAGCAGTGCCATGTCTTGTGTTGCTCTCATTCCTCTCTGTAGCAGCAATACAGGTTTTTGTTCTCTGCAAGAGGTTAGCTTGTGATAGATGCTTGGATAATCATTCAATTTAGTGTAGAAATTACCCAGCGTCTTTGAAAGAATCCTTGTTGATAGGAGGTGAGGATAGGACGAAATGTCTACATAATTAGCATTAATGGTACAACTATGAAATGGTGTCACAGTAGGTTGGGTTCATTGCACTGACTTCAGTATGAATAGGTTAAGGTGGCTGGTGAAGTAATTTAAACTTGATTTATTAACATGACCCTTTAGTTATGCCTTGTGCATGTGGTTGTAAGTCATTCAAAAGCCTTTGAAAATTGAAGGAAAACCACATCTGATCTTTTCTTAACCTTTTATTCTAAAAAAGTTTAACATTTCACCAAAACATTGCAGGCACTTTCTAAAAGGAACACGGTCCAAAGATATTTCTACAGAAGTATAGTTCTGTTTGCTTAAATACGATTCTTTTCTTTAAATGTGGCCTAACACATTTAAATTTTTGGAAGCAAGGATATATATCAGTGTTTAATGTTTAAATGTTTAATACAGGCACCTTATAAATGCTTTGCTGAAAGCAATAAATAAAAATAAGGAATAAAATTCCTTCTTAGCTTTGTGGCAGACTGTGAGAAGTGCAGGGATCTGAATTTGTTATATGAATCTCCTTTCAGAAGGACAGCTGAAAACCTGCTTGACACAAGCTTCTCTAGAGTTCTGTACTTGAATCTTGTGCTGAGAATATGCTGTTAAATAAGCCAGTCAACTCAAGTTGCACATCTTGCCTATTTTGCCTTTTCTGGCATTTCATTTTGCAGTGTAATGAAATACAACATCATTTTACAATTACTCTTATTAATCAAAGTATATGGTAATAATATTCATGCCTATTCATACATGACCATGGCTTTTCAAAGGTATCTGACATCTAGGTTTCATGTCATTCTTGCAAAGAAGAACTGTGTGTATGCATTCAAGAGTATAATTCATCTTTTGTGAGTATTTTGCTGTGATGTTGTTTGATGTTAATTTCCATCCATAGAGCAAATGTGGTTGTGCTACAGTAGGCATGCCTAAATGTATTAAACATGGGTTTTTTTCAGCACTACATTTCTTAGATGTTAGGCCAGTAATTATTTTGCATAATAACATGATTATAATATTGGTATTGTTTTTAAAAGTAAGGAAGTAAATGTGATTAAAGTACAGAAATATGTTAATTATGGTGATGTATGTTTGAGTTTGGAAGTAATAAGTAATTCTGCCAAATCAGGTTATCTGACTCTAATATTTGAGAGTTAACTACCAGATAGAATTCATGTTTGCAGGTGGAGTGTGATGCACTTCACAGAGATGATATGAAAGCAGTCATTAATATCCACAAAGCACTTAAGCAACATTAGTGACTGCAGTAGAAAACTCACGAGGAAATCTGACTATATGTCTAAAAGTGCATAAAAATTAGTTAAAAATTATTCAAATTCAGTGTTAAGTATTAAAAGATCACTAATTTTTAAAATACATTTGCACCTTAAGTCAGTTTTGTGTGTGTGCAGTGCTTTTAAAGTGACATTAGTTGGAGGGAATTTGCTGCCCCGTGCAGGTCATGATGTGGACCAGGTACTTCAGTTACCATCTGCCATGGCCATCTGCCATGGCTCCCATGGCTTGGGAGACACAGATGATTTTTGTGATCTGTGTAAGGAAAATAGGAACACAGGAATTTCATGTTTTCATGGTCACACATGATCAAGCAATCACTCAGGTAATTTCTAGCAAAATGGGCCTATATTCAGAGCAGTTTGAGTATGTTAATAACTAAGTAATTAAGGCATATGTCCACTTTTTGAAGAGCTAGCAAACGCAAAATATTGAACATTACTCACTGAGAACTGTTCTTTGTGTTCCACTTAAGAGATGTTGTGGAAAAATACACCATGATGTTAGGAAGGGCAGTGTCATGAATTTGAATGAAAGTTGCATAGGTCTAGGACGTTCTGATCTGTTCTGATTTGGTTGGCTTTGCAGTCTTGATTTGCTTTAATTGCTTTTCTCTGTATGTATTATTGCAGGTTGGAAAAAAAACCCACTCTATATAGTAAGTTTTTAATTAATCTTCAAGGTAACTTCTGAGTTTGAGCAATAATGTTGCGTGGTGTTTTTGTCTGGTATAACTGGAGGCTTTAACTACACTCAAGGATTTGTTTTGATAAAAATGAGATTACTAGTTTTTAGTTACATTGTGTGATTTGTGTTTTTAGTAGAACAGCAAATTTTAAAACAGTGGAGTCTGAATTTCTCATCGAAATGGCTATGTCAAAAGATGATGTTGTAGCAACATAGGTTTTCTCTGCCAAAATCTTCCTTCTCTCCTGCCATGTGAGCAAATTTAGTGTATGATATGTGTCTGTTGGTAGAGTGCTATTTGATCCATGCATGTTCAGTGGGTTTTGCTGTGCCAAAGGATCTGCACACGCAAATCTGATTCAGCTGTACTGCATGTGCACTATCCAATACTGCTGCTTTTGCAAAGTGCTTTCAAGGAAATTGTGGTCCTTTTTGCCTCTAAGAAATCAGGGAGCTGAGAGCTAGCAGTTACTGATGTGAGACCAAAGGGAAATAGGGTGGCTTTAATTTGCCTATGAGCCAGATGAAGTTGCTTGGCTAAGCAACATGTAGCCTTGAGGATGCAGCTTGGGCATCCCTACTTTGAGTTGCTTGTCTTCTGCTCTTGAAGGGAAATACTGATAATGACTACCAAGATTTGTCTTCCTGACAACTCACCAAGAAGAGAGATGTTTCAGTTTTTTGTGGAAGGCATTATTTATGTTTAGTGCTTGATCACTGTCAGCGTAAATTTGACTACCTTTGATGGCAAACTTTGCTTTTCTTAGAAATACAGAATTATGAACATTTTTAACATCTGTGCTCAGTAAAGTTTAATTTAGTGGATAAGTGGTTTAAGCTTAAAATTTTGTCTGATGAATGGATTTCACTCCCAGTAAATATAATTTAATGTACCCATGAAGTTTCTTAAAATTGACTATTTGATTTTGTGGGCCTGTGTGTGTGTGTGCACAACTGTTTGTTGCAGGACCTGTATGAAAACTAGAGCTGAATTAAGCCTGTGTCTGTGAAGGCAAGGCATTGTGAAGGCTTCCTGCTCTTACTTTAGAGTCACAGTTGTGCCTAGGAATCTACAGGGTTTTCAGCACAGCCTGTTCTTCAGGTACTTTCTAGATCCTTATGAAGAGCATATGTGACGCAAAGTCTGTAAGTTATGATTTCTTCCTTCTAGTTTTGCTTAAGTTTGGTTGTGGTCCTTCCACTAAGATTTCATTTTTGGGGGCTTTGTTTACTTTTATTCTAATTTTTTCTTGTCTTCAGATGTTGCTGCTATGTACTCAGCCTGTATGAAAAGATACTTGGTTTGTTGTTGCCCTGTTTGTTTCTTTCACTATGGAGTTCATGTAGCTGTGCTCCAGAATTGCACCAGCAATAGCTGCTGTTACACTGGTCTGGAGCCTTTTTTGGAACTTTTTTAATGCAGATGCAAGGAATAGGAAGCAGTTTCTCAAAATCCCAGCGAATGTTTTGAGGAGGCTAAAGGGGCCTCATGTAAAGGAATTTATATTTTTTCCTCACATGTTTTCTGTTTTGGACTGGCTTTTTAAGTCAGCTGCGTTAGTGGGTATCCTCTCTCAGTCTTTTTTTTTTTTTTTTTTTGTCAGGAAACAAGTGATCCTGAAAGTATAATGATAAACTGTAGCTGAGGTTTCTTTGGCAAGAAGAGTCATTGAGCACATACAAATTTATTGAAAAAGAGGGTCTTGTACAAATAGATTACACAGCCTGACTGATATTAAAAGCTTTTGTAAGGTATGGAAATACTCCTGATTCCTGCACTTTCCTGTGCTTCTACTCTAGAGAGAGAATTTTTATTAATACTGCTTTCATGCCAGGAGCAAATCTGAAGCCTAGGTAACAGTTATGAGTACCTGCTGGCTGTGTAGAGAGAGGGAGGAGGTTCTTTTCTGCAAGAACTAGCATGGACCATGGACCAAGAGGATCCCTGCTGCAAGGTGGAGAGGGGAGATGGCTCGCTCAGTATTGCTGAAAGATGGGCTGAAATGTATACTCTGCACAAATACACATAGCAATAGTTGTCAGACATTTTGTAGCATGTATCATACATTCATGTTATTAATAGTTAGAGAATAGCATAGCAGTAGTTACTCAGATGTGCTGGTGTATTTGGAAGGTGCATATTCCAGTTCCATGGTGGTGGGAGGATGGCTGGGGCAGGATAGTGTATGTACATCCTTGCAGTCTAGTGTAATTAACGTGATGGCTCAGGAGGGAGGAGGAATCTAATTCATAATTGTTTGGTGGAGACAGTCTGACTATGTTTATACTGCTAAAAAGTACAAGACCTGGGTGTGAGCTCAACTGCTGAACTGCTGATAGAGCCTGTGGCTTAATTATTAGCAACATTTTCTGGCAAGGTTTTGGTTCATGCTACCTAATGCTCTTTTATGCCATACCTGAGGACTGTTTGAGGAATCATGTACCAGGAAACAGTCCTCTTAAAATAGTATGAACATCACAACACCAGTTTTGGCTGCCTGTGTAGTGCTACAAGGACATTACTAGCCTTTGCTAGCTCAGAAACAAGTGCATACCTTTAATCAACACACCGGGGTATGCGACACAGACCTATGTTTCTTGCTCTGAAAACACTGCTTTGAGTTGTAGTTCAGCCCTTGTGTGATTTCAAATACTTTTGTCTGAGGGGAGCCTACAGATTCTTATTTCTTAGGGATACCACATTATCTTTCTGGTCATTTTTCCTGCTCTGCTTTTTCTGTGAGTCACCTGAGATCTAGTCAGGTTTTTTCAGCCTGATCTAATCAGCTCCTTCACCGCTTTTCTTCTGAGTGTTTGTCCTGAACTCTTTTTCTGACTCTTCAGTGGTGAGTATTGCTTGAATATAGAAATAGAGAATAATGATTTTTAAAAAAAAGCTCTGTTAATTTGTTTAAATGTGTGTTTCTGGTTTCCTTATGTCTTGGTTTGAAAAGACAGGAGTCTGTGAAGGAAGGCAAGGGCCTCCCGTGAAATGGAAAAAGTAAACCCCCTCCCTCCAAATTACCACAATTTCAAAATAAAAAGGCTCTCAGGCAAAGATATGGGAATGGGAATAACAGTTCTTTACTAGGAAAAAAACTAAAAAAAAAAAAAAAAGAAAAAAAAGAAAATGTAATTAGTACAAACAAAACTACTGATAGAGTCAGAAACCTGACACCCTGAGGAGTCAGGGTGTTGGTGATAGTCCAGTCAAATGGTGGCTGCTCCTTCTGGAGTGGCAGATGAAATGCTGCTGAAGCAATGATCCCATAGAAGGGTGTAGTTTTTTCTGAAGGTCTGATGATAGAGTAGATGGGCCTGGTCTTCCTCTGGGAATCCAGTGAAGAGGTTGTGTTGATGTCCCAAAAAATGCTGATTTTATGCAGGGAGGGATGCTTGGCTCCTCCCTCTGGGTGGAGCATCTCACAATGGAATGATGTAACTTTATCAGTCATGCAGTGAGCCATTCAATGGCCCATTAACAGAAGATGTCTCCCCGGAGGGAGACATTGTCCTTAGAGGAGATAAGAAAACTGCCCAACAGAAGACACCTACCCTACCTCCGACAGATGGCAAATAGAATATATGCTTATCTTACAAGCCAGGACACCTTATTACTGGGAGCTGTTTTCTTCTGGAAGATGCTTGACTTACCTGGGAGTTACTTGTGTTACATGCAGGTAATTCTTTAATTATTTTCTCTCACCTTATGTCCTTAATAGATTTCTTCATAGGTACGAATTGAGGATACTTACCTTTCTGTTAGAACTCTGATTGATTCCCTAGGTGTTCTTCCAGTGTTTCTCCATAGCCCCCTGGCTCTGTGTAAACAGGCAGATAAGTCATAGCTGCCTTGGCTTTGTAGGAGTAATATCTATCACTTGAACCCAGGCATTTTAGTACATCTGTTAGTTCTTGTTTGAAGATCTATTATTACATATTAGTTAAAGATAGTAGATGAGGCTGTAAAAAATAAGGTTCACAAAGTTGTGTTGCATTTCTGTGAAAAACATCTCTAGATGTTTTCAAAGGGGTGACACAATTGAGAGGAACTGTGAACTCCCCTCATGGGCAGAGAGCCCTGTAGATAGACCATGACAAATTAGAGAATTGGGAAATCACCAACTGTATGAAATCTAACAAGGGTAGGTGCCAAATCCTTCACCTGGAATGGTGCAGTTCTGGTTGTGAGCATAGACTGGGGAGCAGGAAAGAGACCTGGAGGTCCTGGTCGATGGCAAGTTGAACATGAGCCAGCAGTGCCCTGATGGCCAGAAGGGCCAACCCTGCCCTGGGAGCATCAGGCACAGCATTGCCAGCTGAGCAAGGGAGGGGATTGTCCTGCTCTGCTCTGCACTGGGGCGGCCTCACCTTGGGTCCTGTGTGCAGTTTTGGGTGACACAATGTGTAAAAGACATTAAAAAAAGCTATTAGAGAGCATTGAGAAGAGAGCCACAAGGATGACGAAGGTATGGAGTGGGGGCCATATGAGGAGCAGCTGAGGTCAGTTGATCTGTTCAGCCTGGAGAAGGGGAGACTGAAGGGAGACCTCATTGTGGTCTTCATCCTCACAAGGGGAGGAGGAGGAGCAGGTACTGATCTCTTCACTCTTGTGAGCAGTGACAGGACCGGAGGAAATGACATAAAGCTGAGTCAGGAAAGGTTTAGGTTGGATATCAGGAAAAAACTCTTCACCTAGAGGGTGGTTGGGGACTGGAACAGGCTCCCCAGGGCAGTGATCACAACACCAAGCCTGACAGAGTTCAAGAAGTGTTTAGACAGCACTCTCAGTCACACAGTGTGATTCTTGGGGTATTCTGTTTAGGACAGGAGTTGGACTTGGTGATTCTGATGAGTCCTTTGCAACTCAGCATATTTTTTCATTCTGTGATTCAGGGATGGAATGTAAATGGGAAGGTATCGCTTGACTTCTGAGGGAAAGTTGCTTTTGGGAAATTTTGATGGGAGGAGAAGAAAGGTATTTCATCTGTCTTTTTGCTGTTTTTCACATCTGCAGTTATTCCTGGTTTGTATTAGGGCCAGATTGCCTTTCAGTTGTTTAGCATTTAGATGCTATCCCACTTAAGAGCTGAAAGAAACATTGTCTGTATTGCAGAAGATACATAACTGCCATTTCCAAACAAATCTCAATGCAGAGTTGTACTGAATGTGAGAAGTAGCTGTAGTTAATCAAGACGTGAGTACAGGAGTTAACTTGATTTTTTGGATGGAGATAGAATCTACCTGGATATGTAAATAGGCAAGAAACCCCAGCAGTAGACCTCCTTCTTCCATGTAGGGAAGTTGTATTTGCTCACATCTTGAAGAATGTACAAGAAGGAAGCCCATATTTGAATTACTTATGAAAAGAAAATTGCTTTGATAGCCTAATTTCAGTCAAAATGTAACCTTGCACGATGCAGGAATATCATTATATAGTAATAATTTGCACTAGTGTATTGTTCTATTTCAAAATTGTGTGCATATTCTTCATGTAAGTGTATATACATGTATATATACAAGTATATATACATAAGTATATATAGTGAGCCCTAACAGCCTGATTTTATCCACGGGATTTGCTTTAATTGTTTGCAAAACTTTTGAGTGGTGTTTCAAAGGATTCCAGTGAACCTTTTACATAGTCCAGCTGATTCCAGAGTCTGTACTTATTTAAAAACAATGTTTGTTAGGGCATTTTAACTAGCAAATTTGTAATAGTAGGGTTGGTTTAACATCTGGAAAACTTTGTCAGACTCTTGTAAACACAGACAATTCTATTTATTTAAAGGCCGATGACCAGCTTGTTTATGTAATCTCTTTGTTGGCCAGGATGAGCCAGGAGCAAACAGGAGAGTTAGCCAAGTTCCTTGCATCCTAGTTTGACAGAGATTTAATTGGCAGTAAATGGTTTCATCAATTGAAATGGTCTCAGCTGCCTATTCTGTCCTTATATATTCTCTCATGCAGCAGGTGCATGTCTGTGTGTTAGTGAATCAGATGAAAGAGCTCATGTGGCATGAGAGAAATGTTTTCTTTTTCCTTGCTTTTTTCACGTAGATCACACCCTGTCCTGCATTAATACCATCCACACAATCACTTTTGTAGACAAAACAAAAGGGGAACATGACCAATTTTGTGGAGCAATGTTGATGTATGTCAGTCTGCAGAGTGTTCACTAATAATTTGGTAGTGAAGTATATACTGTTAAAAGGTAATGCAAGCTGCCTGATACCATGTGCAAAAAGTAAAAGTAATTTTAAGGCTGTGTTTGGAATACTGCATTGAAGTGAGTGTTTGATTTCAGCCTTGGAGAAAGAGCTGATGTTGGTAGATGTCTTTTGGCAGCAGTATTTTTTCACCAGTATGAAAGAAACCATTAGCATTGTTATGGTTTACTTCTTTACTTACTGTTTTTCCATTCAAGATTTCCACAGACTATAAAAACAATTCATTTTTTAGAGGGAGACATTCAAATGAATGGGTGTCTTTGTTGCTCATGACAAATCATTCACTTTCATAGTAATGATTAGATACTTTAAATATGGGTTAAAAATCAAATTTAAAAATATTAAGGAATATAAGCCAGATTTGTAAATAAGCATTTATGTAGAAGAATACTCATCTGCTTTTAGGTTAACCCTCTGTCAGAAGGGGCATGTCTCTTCTTTTCTCCTTCCTTTTCTTCATCTTCTGCCAACCTTCAGTTCTCCAAAAGTGGAGGAGACAAGATCTTAAATTATAGATGCTTGCCTCATTTTAGGATCTTCTGAATAGTTTGAAATCTTAGATTATTTTTTTATTTATAGGCACATAATGCTATTTACAGCGTGACTACTTATATTCATGTTGCCAGAGACTTTTAAACACATACGAAATAAATTTCATAAGAAGAGAACAGAGGTAAATAATACATTTTCCTAGTGCTTTCATCATCACTTTAAAGAATGATTGGTTTGCATTTACATTAGAGATTTCAAAGTAATAAAAATCATAATTTACCAAATCTGCAACATTAATTCTGTGTTCAGAGGATTTTTTTTTGCATCAGATGTGCATTTTAAACTTTTTGTTCACAGTTAGTTTTAACTACAGAAATAAAAACCAATAATACTTACTGTAGAAACATCTGCTACAAAGGACTTTTTAATTGAGTCAAGGTTTTTTCATTTGTTTGTTTTAACAGCTGTCATTTGTAGCAAATGGGAGCATTTGCTATGCACTTCTTCTCTGAGCATTTTTTGCTTTCCCAGCTTTTTCTGAAGAGCTGGCTTTTCTGAACAGTAGTGCCAAACTTTTTTAAAAGTGTCCTGTTGAGTTAAATGTACGAGTCTGTGTAATTGCTTTATGGTTTATGTTTGCATTTAGTATATGAAAATGTTTTAGAAAATATGAGGGTATACAGTGCATTCATTGCATCCTTTTAGTGTCTAGAGTACAAAAGCATCTCTTACCTTAAGATTTCTTTGCACAAAGGTATGTGCACTACACCAGACTGCAGTGCCAGGTGCAATTTTTCCCTTTCTCATGAATTCTGCCTTTCACTGCAAACAGAGGCTTATGTTCGCAAGGAAGCATTTTCCTGAAAAAAAGAAGCTGTTAAAAAAATAAGAACTGAGGAAGATTAGAGCCCAGAGTTCCTACTTTATTGTATCTGCAGGCATTTAAGCAAAATTTAGACCCAATGTAACTCTCCATCCAAGCCTAAAAAGGCAATTGAACTGCTTGCCCAGAGCTAATGGGGCAGCTGGGATGTGTCTGAGACCATCACCACCACGAGCTGTGTCTGATGTTACTGATGTGGCTTTTCAACTCTCAGATACAGGGAACATGTATCCTAATGTATTAGATGAAACAATTTGAATCTCTTCACGTACCTCAGAGTCAAATCACTTCATCAGTTACTGCTGACTGTCTTAAAGCTAAAAATCTTTAAGGCTTGAAGAGATCTTGGGAAGTCTCCAGTCCAAGTCTTGCAGACAAAGCAGGATATGTGTAACAAATTGCTCAGGACTGTAGCCAATGGGGTTTTTATTATCATGATGGATAGAAATATGTCTCCATCATCTTTACCCCATCAGGAATTTGTACACATTGGCAAGATACGTCCTGAGCATCCTATTCTCCTGGCTGAACGCTCCCAGCACTTTCAACTTCTTATGTGTCAGATGCCCCAGACCTTTAATCGTATGTCCAGCTTGGCTGTAGTCTCTCCAGTATCTTATTCTCATACTGAGAAGTACAGAGCTGGACCCAGCATGCCAGCTGTGGTCTCACCAAGGCTGAGCAGAGGAGAATTAGAGAATATGCTTAGTTGGAGGGGACACCCCAGGAGTCACACCATGTGCCTGAGAGTATTATCCAAATGCTTCTTGAGGTCTGTCAGGTGTTCCCAACCACCCTGAGATGTGAAGAACTTTTTCCTAATATCCAAACTAAGCCTCCACTGACACAACTTCAGGCATTCCCTTGGGTCCTGTCACTGGTCACCAAAGAGTAGAGATCGGTGCCTGACTGTCCTTGTCCCTTCATGAGGAAGTTGTAACTGCAATGAGGTTTCCCCTCAGTCTTGTCCAGGCTGAACAAGTCAAGTGACTTCCGCAACTCCTTGTGTGAGTTCTCCTCTAGCCCCTTCACTGTCTTTGTAGCTCTCCTCAGGATGCTGTCCTTTAACCTGCTGGCAGTGCATCCTGGGGATGCCATGGACCTTTGCTGTAAGGGAGCAGAGTTGGCTTACGTTCGACTTGATGTCCACCAGGACACCCAGGTTCTTTTCTGCACAGCAGCTTTCCACAGCATGTGCTTCTCCTTGGGATTATTCATCCCCAGACTCAGGTGCAGGACTTGGCATTTTCATTTTCTTTTCGGACTTCATGGCGTCTCTGTAAGCCAAATTTACAGCCTGTCTGTGTCCCTCTAGATGGCAACACAGCCACCTGATGTATTGTTAACCTCTCATCCAAGTTGTTTGTAGTGTGCCAACTTGCTGAGGCTGTACTTTGTCTCATAATTCAGGTCACTAATGAAGTCATTAAACAGTACTGGCCCCTGTATCAATCCCTGCAAAGGTGGCTGGCGTCCAGCTGAACTTTATACTGCTGCTCATAACCCTTTGGACTCAATAGTCACTGCATGGTCTGCTTATCTGGCCTCTATTTCCATATACATATGCTGTGTGGGAAGGTGTTGAAAACTTTGCTAACATCTAGGTAAGCATCATCTGCTTTGTCTTCATTCATCAAGTCCTCTCATCATAGAAGGCTGTCAGGTCAGGCATGGTGTTCCCTTCATATATCCATGCCGATTTCACCTTTCTGTTCTTGAGGATTTATTCTGTTTCCTACTCAGGGACTGAGCTAAGGACTGTCCTGTAGTTCCCTGGATGATCCTTCTTGAAGAAAGGATCATTTTAGTCCTCAGAAACCTTCCCCTGCTTCCATGACCTTTCAAAGATAACCTACCCTTAAGTAAACTTTAAAAATAGCATTGGTAACATTTAAAATTGTTTCTCTGCCCTCTTAGAGGTTAAATTAGGTTTCTGTTTCACAGCTGTGAATCACTAATTTTCAGATGCTGTCATCAATGATAGAAATAGTTATCAGTGTTAAACCAGCAATTTTGGCAAATTTGTGGGTTTCTTTAAATAGTTCCCATGAATTTGTTGAATTTTGTTCTTCTGCTTATGTTAGGGATAAGGTGTAGCACATATGGCAAAAATGGAAAATGCTTCGTAAAATAAAATGTACTTTCAGATGAAGTTTTTTTTATATAATACAAATATTTTTTAAAATTCTATTTTCTATAGTAAAATACTCCTTCTGTCCTAATTTTTAGTTTGTTTATTTACTTACAAAGTCACTAGTGTGCTGATTAGTGAAGGCAGTGTGATGTCTTGTAGAATTTTCAGAGTGGATGGAATTTCTCTGGCATCTTGTTTTGAGAGCTCATTTACTTCTTTGCCTGCAGTAAGTGTTGTAAGTAGACAGCATTTCATACTTTGCCTTTTTTTTTTTTTTCCTCATAAAAGCAATTGTCCTTTAAGTCCTTAAATATTCTTTCTTGACTATTTACTTGTTATTTGCTGGCGAGGTGTTTTGCCTATGACTAAGAAAATAATTGGTTCATGTTCTTACAACATCCTAAAAAATATTTATGGACTTACTCTGTGAAATCTGAGCCCTTGTTCACCAGTTGAAACAAGTCTTAATTTTTGTACTAGACAGCTTCAGTTTTTGTTCTCATCTGGAAGGACAGCAGTGGTGCTGATGAATTGAAACAGTTTGCTGCTCTTGGACAAGTTGATGAACAACTATCAAAGTGCACATGTGTTTCCATACTAGTTATAGTAGTGGAGGTGTACTGGTGGCAGGGTGTGAGCTGTTTCACATGTTGTGCATGCAGGGGGATGGAATAAGTGCATCCAGTTTTATGATCAGAGGTAATCTGCGGCAGACACTTAAGGCTTCTGGGGTGATGTTCAGAAGCAGTAACATGCAGAAGCAGCAATAGTCCTGGTATTGTCCATACCTGACAACAAAATAATGCAAAACTGACTTTTACAGTGGCATGGGACTGCTCTCACTGCAGACTTAGTTTTCTGTGAAGTGATAAGGTATTTTAGCAGTGTAGCTACAAGAAAAGTATTAATTAGTTTTTCCTTTTTGTTTCTTCTAGGACTCCTCCAGGACGGTTTCAAGCAGGTATAAAAGGTATGAGATCTTTGTACACAACAATTTTGTTTACATTTCTGCCAGAAATAATGCTGATTAAATGGCTATTTGTAGTAGAAGCCATCATACTGCTACTGTAGATACATAGCCTGATATCAGGCAAAGGACCTGAAAGATGCAGCAAGCTTATCCAAAGCCCTCTATTATGTTACTACTTTAAAATAAATTCCACTAGTGTTTTACTGGATCTTACCATGGCAGAATAGTTACCCAATCAAATGTCAAACTCTACTACACATTGCCTAGGAGCCAGTATTTTCACAGCTTCATTCATGAGCCACTGTATTCCTAAGTTGAATAAAGGAAGATAATTTTGTTGCTCTCCACAATAATAGTGAAAGATGGCTTTGACATACTACTGTCTCAGTTGTAGAGATGTTTCTCATATACAGCATGTCCTGTTTGTTATTTGTTTGTCTTTGAGTCAGGTATTACCCTGGTCATTACTCCAGCTTTTAAATCAGAGAAATACTTCAGAAGTTCTTGATGCACCTGACCAGTGTGTGAAATTTTTGTCCATGTAGAATTAGTACTGACACAACTATCACAGCTATTAGGAAATGTTATCGTAACACGGGGTCTAAAATACATCAACTGAAGCAAGACAATTGTGTAAGAATGTTTTTATTTGGTACATGAATGCATTCCCTTTCAGGTATCCTTTACTTGGGTAAAATATGTAGGTGGTTAATTCATCTGTGTGTGTGTATAGAGATATATATATATATATGTATATATATATATATATAGCTGTAGAAAAAGTGCAAAGAGCATCTACAATTATCAAGTCTTCACTGCTGTATTTTCTACCCCTCAAAATTGTACACCTGTAGACTCATAGAATGGTTTGGGTTTGAAGAGACCTTGAAGATCACCTAGTTCAGTCCCCTGCCATGGGCAGGGACACTTTCCAGGGAACTAGATTGCTTAGAGCCCCATCCAACTTGGCCTTGAACACTTGGAGGGAGGGAACACCCATAGCTTCTCTGGGCAGCCTGTTCCAGAGTCTCACCTCCCACGCTGTAAAAAAAAAAATAACCTATCCTGTTATGCTTTAGCTTTCCTAGCATGGTGTCTTTTACATTTATATTCCCAGGTTCTCATAAACTCAGTTGAGTGATGCTTTTTATAGGTTTTTTTTTTTAATCATTTTGTCATTGCAGAATGGGCGGGCTTATTGTCACAAGCTTAATAACTATGTAATTCATGATTCATTTCTTTTTAATCAAGCATGTTTTAGTTCATTCTTTACTTCCTCTTCAGTCCTGGTGCAGACTTGTATTGCTGTTTGTATCTGCAAATACTTAGTGGTGTGTGTCATACTTCTGTGGCTTTTCATAAACCTTATCTCTGCTTGCATGCTGTATATACTTGCTTGCAAAAACTTGGTTGTGCGTGGGATAGTAATAAATAGAAGTTTGCACAACCACATTCATAATTTATTTGAAAATAATCTAATTCTACTGATTAGCATTGCAAAAGGAGGAAATGCCAAAGCTAGGAAATGCTAAATTAGACTTGGTTATGCAGTCTTCCCTCAGTCAGCTTTAGTTATATGTGGGATGTAGAGTCTTTGTCAACTTCATCTGTCAGGGCTGGCATCACATGCAGGAGGAATATGACTTGCTGCAAGCTGCTGTTCAATATTTTATGGATGTTGCCATCTATCTTACTTATTGCATAGTCTTGAACTTCAAGTTGAAAGTCAAGTATTATTTACCACTGTCAACACAGTGCCCAGTGCTCACAAATACTCAGTGGGTTTTATTCTCCTTGAATACAATGCCCACTGTGATTGGAATTAATATTATTTATTAATTTTCTGCTGTATTTGAAAATTTCTACGTCCCTGAAATAATTTTTCCTGTGAGGGAACTTAAGTTATTACTCCCAGTGGTTTTGCTTTCCAGTTTGCATGCTAAAGGAGTCAGAACCAAAATTGTTCTGGGCTTGTTTGCTTCTTCCAACATCTGCAGTAGGTGAAGGTCTTACAGAAAGCAGCCTCCTCTACAGTAATTCTTATTCAGATCACTCAGATCTCACTGAAGTCCCAAATACATTAGGAGTCCCTTGGAGTCAGTTGGTTAGAGCATGGTGCTAGTAACACCAAGGCAGTGGATTCAATCCCTGAATGGGCCATTCACTTAAGAGTTGGACTCCGTGCTCCTTGTGTGTCCCTTGCAACTCAAAATACTCTGTGAATCTGTGAAGTGGAAAATGCCATTCTGTGGTTGCACCTAGAATTGGAATGTTAATGCCAAAGGCTGAATTGCAATAATAGGCTGCTTCAAGACTCAAATACGTTTAGCTTAATTTGCTTTTAACAGTCTTGGGTGTACTCTCTTAGGTTTTCAAAGCAAACAGAGTGAAGTGTGTTTCACATAGGGACAAGCACTTAGAGATCCTATTTGAAACTTGCGACAGTAAGTGGCCAGTACTTTGTGGGAGATAGATGGTCAGTAGACTTCATAGACATAGGATAGCAAAAAGGAAAGTATATTTTCCTGAAATGTTGGATTCTGTAATAGATTCTCTTTCCCACTGAATGACTGAGTTCTTTGCCAAAAATATTCAGGTTGCTTTCTTCCATTTTTATCACTGCTCCTTCTCTTTTGCCTTCTCACTCTTCCCCAGTTATTCTTTATCAAACATGACATCTTGTTCATCTCAGCATTTTTCTTCACTTCATTGGTTTCCATTTCCTAGGGCAGTTAGACACCCTTTCCTTTAATCATTGAGGTCCTGTCTTCTCTTTATTTTTTTGTCTGATTTTGTGTGTGTGGTTTTTTTGTTGTTGTTTTTTTGTTGTTTTTTTCTTCCTGTTTTGTCTCCATTATCCTTTCTGGTTTCTAGTCCTGGATTATTGATATTATTCTGGACTTCCAGTACCTTTCCTTTCCATTTTCATTTAACTGTTTTCATATCTTATGTTATGATCTTAGAGATTCTTCTACAACTTCAACAATTCTGTGATTCTGCCTCTACACTGAGATACCCATCCTCCCTGTATCTGTATCTGACAGGAGAAAAGAGATTAAAAAGCAGAGAAGATCAGTTATGTGTGTTCTTACAGAATCATTGTTCTCTTGGTGTGTTCCAGGACTTAAGGAATTGTACAGATTTTACACTATGAATTACACTGGCTACTTTCCCCTATATGGATGCAACAATCTGTGACTAAACATTTATATGACATTGCTGGGAAACCTATTTCACTGAGTGTCCATTGACTGGAAAACCTGTTTACAAATGAACTCTGATGGCTTCTCTGTGTTACTGTGTGCTTAGTGACTTGGACAAACTGAGCCTGTCTCTTTGTGCTGTAAAGTAAATAAAAGTTTGTGATGAGGATCTTGGTCTTTAATTGTAGTCTGTCTTCTGAATTTACTTCAGAAATTTTCACACCCCCAGAAGTTTGTGGAGGGGTTCCTTTGTAGTTGCATTATTAAGTGCATAAAATATTTTCAAGAGAAAGTGACTGTTTTGTTGTGGTCTGGAGTGGTACTGTGAGATCTATTAAAAGCACGACCAGAATCTGCAAGGTCATGCTGACATGAAGGGCACAGGACTTACAGGAGAGTATTTGGGAGCTGTAGTCAGTCAGTCATGTGTCCTAACTGTAAGCTTCATGTGTTTTAAATGTGTAGGTATACTTAAGTTGCAATAGCCCATATCAACTTCCCATTCTTCCATTTTCTTCTCACGTTTTTTAATGTAATATGGCTTATCTTGGCCATTTCAAACCACTGTTATGAAAGTGGGTTTGCCTTTTTTTGCACTGCTTTGTGAATAGATATTTGAAGTACCAAACATATTGCCTTTAGTAAGAATGGTTTTCCGATTTAGGTCTGATGGTATCAGCACAGTTGGTGTTACCAATGATTTCTCAAACATGTGAGAAGGACAAAGTACATTTTCTTTATTGAAATATTTGAGTCTAATCTAACATGAATTATGTTTCTTTTGTAAACTAAAAGGCTTGTTTGCAAGTAACAGTAAAGGAGGATATTTATGCGGACATAGGAATATTTTTATAAACACAGAAGGTTTGTTCTGTCAGCTTACTTTAAAGACTGTCTACTAGTTTTTGAACCAATTAATTTTATTTTTAAAAAAAAGTTGTAAAGTAAACCTTGCAGATTGGGATTTAAAGATTTTTGCGTGGTTCTTGAATCAGATCAATTGGATCCGTTTACAAAAAGAGCTAGATTAAAATCTCTTCATGGTTCAGAAGTGTATTCCCCTTATAAGTTTGTTTACTAGTGGAAATTATTACAGTGTGGTATGGTTTTATGGCTTCAGTCAACATGTCAGAGAGGATTTTTGCCCCCTCTTTTAGGATAGTACAGCACATTAACATGGAACCCTAGAGGTAGAGACTATTTAGCAGTAATTGTAAAAAAGTCCATCATACTTGAGTTTATCATTCATGTAAGAGTTGAAAAATGCAAGGGGAAGTAGAGACCATAAAAAAAGAAGGTGCTTCAGAGCACTCATTGGAGGGACTCTGAAGGAAATGTTTGAACACTGCTCAAATTGCCTTGCTCAGTGTTTTTAGATAATTATAAAACTTAAACGATAACAGTTTACTTTCCATCATGCTAACCTTGATCTCAGTAATTAAAAAAAAAACACAGCCACGGAATGCTGTTTCATAATGCTGTGCCCAGACTTGCCTGTGTTTAGGAGTTTCACAGTGAGGGCTGGCTTTGGAAGCATTGTCTCATCTAGCTTGTTACCTTAGGACCACTGCTTTGCAGATATGAGCATTTTATTTTAGACAGGGGTCACTTAAGAAGTTCTTCTTGACTTTTGTAGCCCTTCTTGAGACACTGCTGATGTTATGAGAAGGCATGAACACGTAGGGTTTATTTCTGCAAAATGTTTTGATGGTCTAAGTTCTGGCTGGAGTTCCTCACTGCCCCTTGTGCCAGTGCTCATGCAGCTGGGCATGGTACTGCTTCAGGGAGCCACTGTGGCTGCAAGTTGATGGCTTTCTTTTGCTTGGCTGCTCGATTGCTGCATCGTAGTTTGAGTAGCTTCCCATTCACCTGAAGGACAGAGGCAGGAAAAGTGGAGGAGCCTAGGGAATGCAGCTGTAGAAAAGGTAAGACTGCCTTTCCTTAGCTCAGCTCTGCAAGCCACAAATTTGGTTTAAGCAGTCTGAAGTAACAGCCAAGGTGCCCTATTTAGAAATAATTGTCCTTTGCTTCTTCCAGCAAGTTTCCAGCAAGTTTCCAAATCAGGTATAGTTATAAGATTCTGGCATAAAAACAAACCTGTTGTAGTTGAAATACAGCTTGGACAAGGTGATTTTCATTGGGTGAAATGGCAATTTGGACAGTGCTTTATAAAGACATTGGAGAGGATCAAAGAAGCATTGGAAGGAACAAGAAATATTTCACCTTGCTGTAATAATACTTTTAAACCCGTCCCTGTATAAATAACTGATTTTATTGTAAAGAAAATAACTAGGAACATCATTCCTAGTTATTAGGAAAATAACTAGGAACAACAAACCAGAATTTTTGTTTCTCTGTAAGAGGAGTCAAACTGATTTTGCTCTATTGTTTTTGTTTTAAGTATAGCCAGAAAAGAAACCTTGTAAAATATATTTATATTTGTGTATTTTTATATATAAACATAATTTACATGTATACTTCCATAGACAGTATCTTTGTTGGGGGTGGTTCATAGATGTTTCCTCTTAGTAAAGAGACATCAAGTTCAGTGATACTGTTTTTCTAGTCATCATTGTGGAAAGGATCCTGGGGGGCATCAGGCACAGCTTTGTCAGCCAGGCAAGGGAGGGGATTGTCCTGCTGTGCTCTGGGCTAGGGCAGCCTCACCTTGAGTCCTGGGGACAGTTTTGGGTGCCACAATATAAAACAGACATTAAGCTCTTAGAGAACATCCAGAAGAGAGCAACAAGCATGGTGAAGGGACTGGAGCAGGAACCCTATGAGGAGTGGCTGAGGTCACTTGGTCTCTTCAGCCTGGAGAAGGGGAGACTGAGGGGAGGCCTCATTTCAGTTACAACTTCCTTGTGCGGAAAAGAGGAGGGTCAGGTACAGGTATCTTGACACTTGTGATCCATGACAGGACTCAAGGGAGGGGCATAAGGCTGAGTCAGGGGAGGTTTAGGTTTGATATCAAGAAGTTTTCCAGCCAGAGAGTGGTTGGTCCCTGGAATAGGTTTCTCAGGGCAGTGGTCACAGCACCAAGCCTGTCTTGAATTCAAGAAGTGTTTGAACAATGCTCTCAGGCACATGTGGCTCTTGGGGTATCTAGGGCCAACAGTTGGGCTTAAATGATGCTGATGGGTCCCTTCCAATTCAACATATTCTGATTCTGTGATTCTTTCTCATTTAACACACATGAAGTGACATTGCATCTGAAGACTTAACTTCCATTCTTTGTAAAAGATGTTTCTGTTGTGTCATGGGTAGTACTTTTTTTTGTCATTGCCGTGTACTAGCCATTGGTTATAACAACCAAAATAATGAACTTTTTATCTTTCATATTCCTTGTGTTAGGTTATGGACTGATGCCTCCTTAAATTTTTTTTTTTTAAATCCCATTTCCTAGAAGCCTCCATGATAGGTTCTTTGTACTTTCCTACAGTGATAAGGAATGTGTTCAGTAGGGTCTGCTGCCCAGTGGAATAGGTGAGGAAATTCAAGTGTGAGTTTCAGGAAAAAAAACCCTGAAAATTCAAGTATTTTCTTTATTAATGAAACCCTTCCTGTCCAGGTGTTCTTTCTTCTAATCTTTGTGTAGGAGCTTCTGCCAATATCACTCACTGGAGCTGAGTTTAAATACTCCAGTATGGTGGCAAAAGTATTAATTTTTAAATAATGAAAAATTTGAGACCTTTTTTTTTGTGTGATCTCTCCTTGAGACATAAACAGCACGAAACTACATGTTTTGTAGGAAACTCAATCTAGAATTTATAGAGTTAAGTTTAAATATTTGTCTTGTGTTGCAACATGCATATCCGGTCCTAGAAATGTTTTATAAAAAAAATCTTCTGGATGAAGAATAAACAGTGCTAAATATGGTAATAACATTAAGCTACAAAATTCCTTACAATTGTGTCAGTGTGTCTTGGAAACTTCACACATACTGGAGCAAAAAAATATTTATATCATTAAAGACATGACTTTGCCAGATACTCCTGCTTTTGATTTACACTGTATCCATCTAAGTCTGCACATTGTCAGCAGGGGTTTTCTAGAGTTATGAAATGCAAAATGGTTAAATTAACACATTAATCATATACTCTTCTGTGTTTTAAAGGAAATGTTGTAGGGATGCTCATAGTGCTTTTCATTCTTTTCCTAAGTGGTCTAGAACATCAGTGTATACATACTTCAGCTGTGTGATTTTGCAGAATCACAGGCTGGTTCACATTGGAAAGGACCTCTGGGGGAAATCTTGTCCAGTCCCCTGCTCAAGCAGGGCCACCTAGAGCTGATTATTGAGGACCATCTGCAGGTGGCTTTTGAGTATCTCCATTTTTTGGTTTTGTCTTGGCAGTTTGTCTGTATATTTTAGATCTAAGAAGTGTAGTTTTGGTGAATTGGAGAGGGAAAGTCTCTTTCCCTGCTCTCAGGACACTCTGTTCTGTTGTTCTTAGTTATTCATTAGAATCTTCATTGAAGGTATGTAACATTACTGTTAGGAAGAAAATTGCTATGGGAAGGACACTGTTAGTTTTGTGACTGAAAATGCTTGACTTGTAATACATATTTTTAAACTAGTACTGGTTTTGTACACACCAGTAGTAATGGAGAACATGCATGCTTTTTTTAAAAACTAGCTTATGTGCACTTGCAGTGCTTATCTGTTGATTCCATGACTGATTTTTAATAAATAGACATATAATCTAAACCAAAAAAACCCATAGGACCACATAAGGAGTGAGCATCTACCAACCAGCATCTCTCTGATAAATTCCTCTGTACCAAAGTTCTGAAGTAAAATGTCTGGAGATGGCATAAAATTAATTTGTTGGGTCACATCACTTTCTCACTTCAGTTTACTTTCCATTCCCTTACAGACCAAATCCATAGTTCCCAAAGAGTTAGTCAATATTCTTCTTATGTTTTGGACATATACTTGTGTTTTCATCCCTTATGTTTTCATCTTGTTAAAAAGATGCTTGGTTTAAACTCTGTAGTGGCACTTTAGTTCTTGAAATGAAGTAATTTAGCTTGGTTTTTAATGTGCATAGTTAATGAAACTTGAAAAATAGGGTAAGTATGTGGTTATAGGGTATTACCCATGTGATGAAAGCTGCATTATCCAAGTATTTGAATCCCTCAGGCAGTGAATTTAGTGAGTTCTCAGCCACACAAGAGCTGTGAAATACATTCTCTGCAGTTTATTACACTGACCTACTGACTGCTTTGGAAAGCTCTTTTGTGACTGCTCTCATTTCCATTTTGTCAAATGTGTAAATAGGAGTCTGCTTTGCTCTGCCTTTCACAGTACAGCTAATGCACCAGATGACGATGCTCCAAATAGATATTCCCGAACAGAGAGGACAGTTTACGGCAGATACAGCAGAGATGCAAATTCTTCTGGCAGTTCTTTACCAAGTAACACTTTGGAAAAGAGGATTGAGGAACTTGAATGGGTAAGTACCAACTAATCTTTCTATGGTGTACATCTGAAGTGAAGTACTTCTGAAACTCCGTGGGGAAATTTGCAGGTAAAATACATAGAAATTATGCAAAATGCTTGAAGTACAGATAGTTACGTCTATGAAAACATATAAAAGAGTCAGACTGACTGAGAAGAATGTGAACTTTCAAATCACAGATGTTTAGTTTTCATTTGGTATATAAGTGAGAAATAGTTAAGGCAAAGATGATACACTTAGAGTGCTATCAGTGCTCTGTGTGCTACTCTTATGTACCTTGTGACACACCAGCACAGAGCAAATATCTTGGGGGAAGAAGGAGCTCACTGGCTGTTCACAAGGTTACAAGCCAGTTTCAGATCTACTTGTTGGTTTGGATTTTTTTAGTATACTGAAATATTGTAAAATTTAATTGCTATCTAGTTGTTTGTTAGAGCTGTAGACATTGAAATACATATTTTAAATGGTTTTCATTTTTTCACACTGATTTAATAAAAACTGTTTGGGAAAATGTAATAATGTTAAAGCTGAGCTTTTCACTTAAGCCAATATTTTGCTAAATAATGTCATCTGTGTAATCTATTACTGGCTTCTCTGTCTTCCTCTGAAGTGGATTTTTTGTGGGTAACTTACTAAATATTCTTGATTCGTATGAGTGAAAGTTACTAAGTAAACACAATTTGAATAGGTCTTTTCTTGGAAAGGGAGAAAATAACAGCTATTTTGCAGAAATTACTGTTTTTGATTTAAGACTAGACGAACCTTCATTTGAGTAAAGTACACCACAATCCTCCCTTCTAAATCAGCTTCTTTCTGAAATACTTTAATTGCCAGTAAAAAAAAAATAGAAGAAGATTTAAGAACCTTCTTTCCTAATGAATATTTTCATTCTTTCTCACATTCGGACCCACAGATTTAAGAGTCTTCATTTCTTGTTAATGGTATTATAAAAAGCCAACAACAGAAAATCCAACCAACAACAATTTGGAAGCTGATACTTTACATTTACTTCTTCTGTTTTGGGCCCCTGTCCAATTCTGTGTTCATGCTTAAGTTAAATATAAATTAAAACACTATCACTTGAATCAGATACCAAACAGATTTGCTGTTCGTAAAATATTCTTAGATGTGATTCTTTAGCTCCTTGAAATATAAAAGGACTTGAAGATGTGGGTTTGACTTGCTGTAGGAAAAAAAATATAGATAAGTGTGTGTGTGTTCTTCTTTCTTTGTTTTAGATGGTATTAACTTAAAACTGTCCCTTAAAACAAGAATTTACATTTCCAACTTCATTCTGTATTCTGGTTATAGGAACTTGCAAAAGAAAGACAGGAAAATGCAAGATTAATGAAGATGGCACAGGACAAAGAGGAACTAATTGGAAAACTGAAAGAAGAAATTGATTTATTAAATAGAGTAAGCAAATACTTTCTTACATGGCTCTATAAAGAGGAAATAAATGTGTCTGCATTCTCTGTTGTATTCTTCAGGCACCATGTCCAGGCAAGGTCAGAAAATAATTAATTGAGGGGTTTTCTTTGTATTTGTGTAGCTTTTCAAGAGGTATGTCAGTAAGTTGTATTTTCTTTCTAAGGTGACTTGTATTTGTCATGATTAACTTCCCTAAGTCTGGTCAATTCCTTGTTGTTCTAAGTGTTTATAAAGCAAGGTTAAAAAACCAACAGCTCTTTATATTTTGTATAATTAAAATGAGTAAATATTCTCATAAAATAACTCAATAACTCAAAAAATGAGTATATATTCTCATACTCCTTACGTTGATCCCAAGTAAAGGCAGAGTAAGACAGAGGGCAGGAGACATGAGGTAACATCACCAGGCAGGGTGTGAAGGCAGGAGAAGAGGGGTAGAAGAGTGAGATATGCTTGGGAATAGGACAGGATGAGATGTTTTAAAGTTGGTAAAAAAGCTGCACCAGTTTTAAGGGCAAACAGGAATTCTTTCATAGGGTGGATTATGACCTCATCCTGACCTTCCTGGCTGAGGTGTGGAGTCCTGATGTACTAGAAATACATGCCTCTCTTCTAGTCCATGCAGACAGGGCTCTGGTGAGTCCATCGGTAAAGGGAGGCAATAACTGCATGAAGTGTCAGACCTACGTTTTGCAGCTCTTCATTAATAGCAAAGGAGGACAGCATTCAGAAGTTTGCAAGCTAACCTAGAAAATTAAGACATGAGATTATTCTGAAACACATATTTAGACTTTTATATGGAGAAAGTTGGAAGTTAATCTGTAGGATAAATGAGGTGGTATCTGTTTTAGAGAGATTTGTATTTCAACTGAGGCATTGCTCTTCATGCAGTTCTTTCATTCTGCAAAGAATCTGTCTCATCTAAGCTTATTGGCCTTATTACAGTTGAGGCAGGTGTTCATTCCTTCTGCATAATGGATGACAAAGCTATTTAATACTGTTGGTCACATCTGACTTCCTGACTCAAAGGTCAGAAAGAACAAATCAAAAGAACCTAAATGACTGAAATCTTGGGGCATAGGACAACTTTTTGAGAGGTTTGATGTTCCAGAAGCAATGTTACTTGTTTTGGCTACTAGAAGTGTGATGTCCTAAATGAAATCCATCAAGAGGATGGATTAGAAACTGTCTTTGAACATCCATAGTAAAGTTAGGCACTGTCTGTGCATTGCCTGTGTTAAGTACAAGGGCAGTTTTTGCTTGTTGGATGGAAGAAAATATAAACTGAATGAAGTAATTTCAAAACCAACTTTGTTATATATTGACAAAAATTTTCCTTTCAATGAGATCTACAAAGCCATCTTATTGGTGCTCCCTAAGTAAATACTTTTAAACACAGAAGAGAAGGGATTTTTTTGGTCTATCAGGTCAGCAGTTTTTCATAGCTTTAATATTGTGTTTGCTCAATGGAGTGCAAGTTGTTTATGTCTGTGTCTCTTTGGCTTTTCTTAAGGATGAAGTAGCTGGCTTTTGATTTTATGACCAGCATAGTTATTTGTCTTGAACTCATGTCTCAAGTGATGCTTCCATTAACACAAATACAGTTTTACTTTCCTGTTTACTAACTCTTCAATTTATGAATTGTTTCTATATTGGCTATCCATGTGGATTCAGAAAGAGAAAAGGTTTAAAAAATTAGAAAAGCTGCATAAATATCACATCATTCTCATGATAGAAGATTATGGAAGTTAATATGGCAGTTGTATTTGCTTCAGGTTTATTATCATAACTGAAAACATGAGAGCCAGCACTTGGACATCCATCTGATGGAGTGTCCTTCTGTAGGCCTAGCATCAGGATTGGATGCTTTTCATGGAAGAACAGCTGCCATCCTCAGCCTTCTGTTCAGATAAAAGGATGTCCTGAGGACTGAAATTTATTTAGTGAGTCTATGCAGAGATCATCTTAAAAAGTTTTGCTGGTAAGCAGCCTAAATAAGAGTCTCTAAATTTGACCATCTACACATTCATTGTTTTCCTCCAGCTTTTTTGTTCATCAAAATATACAGTTATTGGATGTTAAGATGCACAGATATGGGAAGAATACCACATCAGATACCCTATATAACTTCTTAAAAGGCCGTTTTATTGTGTATCTTTCTGACTGCTCAGTCCATATTTTGCAAAATGCTCTTTTTAGAAGTTTTAGTCAGTTCATAACCACAGATGCATCCCTGATTGGCAAAAACTTTGTGTTGCATTTGAAAAACTTTTTCCAAGAATCATGAGAACTTCCTGGTAGAATTTTTCTCATTTTAAGTGAGTGTATTTATTTAATGTGACATTATCATTTTGCTGAGATCAGTCAGTATATCACAGAGATACTTAAAAGAATATGAGCTGCATTTAGATTGAGGAATAGAAAAGGCTTTCTCCTATAAACGCATTCTCTCATTCCAGTATATTAGACATTAAAAGTTTGTCTGCCATGTTCTTTGTAAGAAAGGGGCAATTGCTTCATAAAAATCTTAAATGTCTGAAAGGAAAGGCATCTCAAAATATTTGAATACTTTGTAGGCAAAGTTCAGCTGTCAATTAGTTTATGCTTAGTCATTTCTGAACTTACTAAGATGCCAGTGTAGTTAAAAGTGTGTTTGGAGAGAGTCTGTCAGTGAGGATTTACAGTCCAATTAGTGTCAATTGTGTAGTTATCAGTTCTTTTGGCATGCAACCTTCAAGCTTTCCTGCTATTGCATCTTTTTTTGCTAATAAGCATAAATTAGTGTTGTAATTTTGAATAAGAAACTTTAAATTTCAGAGTGGCAGAATCCCCTCCATCTCTCAGCTCATTGTTCTGTAGATACTTAAAGTGCAGCAGTTATTTTTCCTGGCTTATATTCAAGAAACTTTTACATGTAGTAATTTTTGGAATGTTATTTTTGCAGCATAAACATTTCACAAACTTTTAATATTTTATTTTGAGTCAATTATACTAGAATTTTAAACAGGAGGTTTTTAGGTAAGCTTTAATTGAGGTATCCAATGGCTTGATCAAGAAGTTTGAACATTATAATACAACTTTTATGTTTACCAAACTAAAAAGAAATAATTTTATTGAAAATGTATTGTCCTTTCCATCTAGCTGATTATTAATCTAAATTGCACAAAAGAGATTATAAAGTGTATTTGTTTATACTAAATTGTATTTATAGTATCTATCCACCAAAACTTAGCCTGCTTAGATATTTAAGTCACTTGTATCCGTTACGGTGGAGTGGTCAAATTGATTTGCTGGAAGTGATTCATACTTGATACAGCTTTACTTCTGTGAGGCAAAGAGGAATTTCTGATAGTGATTTCTTGATTCCGCTCTAGAAAACAATAAAGGGATTGCAAAGGTATTGAGGTGTGGATTTTAGCTTGGCAAACTGAAGAGGCTTTTAAAAACCATTATATCGATTGAACAAATGATCTCTATTGTGCACTTCTGGAATGACCTCACTGAGAAAGAAATGAGAACCTGGGCTTTGTATGTCAAACACCGCATAACTACTTAAAGGGCCAAGAGAGAGAAAATCTTCTCTTTACTACTTAAGGCAAGAGGACAGTTTGGCAGACTAGAATCAAAAAACACATAGGATCTCCAGTGAGAATTCTGGTTGGCTTTCCTTTGCCCACCTTTCAATTTTCTCTTTAAAATCCTGTCCTTGACATCACTCTTCTGTTTCTTCATCCTTCTCTAGTTCACATTCTGTTTCTTGCATGTGAAATTATATTTATTGAAGTAATGTTTGTATTAAGCAGTCATTATTACTGGTTTTCACTTTAAAGGCTTGAAAAAACTTGTTAGGAGTGAAGAAGTGAAATGGGAACTGGACAAAAATGGTAATTAGTGGACAAGACACAAACATTTGTGTGTGTCAAACACATTTTCAACATTCTGAAAGCAATCTATTTTGAGCACCCATTACTACTCTGTGTGCACTGTCTGTTCTTCCAGTAGCACTTCAGGTAGAAGTATGAAGGTATGAAGTCCATTTTTATTCTTTTTTTCCACATAAAAAAAACAGACTGGCATGTCTTTTTCTGAAAATTTTGATACCTAATCACAAAACAGGTCTTCTTGCAGTAATAATAAGTGATGTGTATACATGAGAGCCATAGTTGCCAACAAGCAATCAGGGAAGCAGTAACAGGAGCTGATTAATACACTCTCTGTATATGCCAGAAAAATAATCACCCCTATTCTGTTTTGGTTTCTTTATGCATTAATTACTGCTGTAGCTTTGATTTGAACATGTTTCTATTTAAGGTGCTTAGGAATATAATATTAATGTTTTGTAATTATAGTAGCACTTTGAAACAGGCTGGTTTAACAGTTCTAAGGGTACCTACTGTGACACTACTTCTTCCCTATCCCAGCTTCTTAATTTCAGAGCTAAGATACTAAATTTCTGCTGCTACTAATTGAGAGTTTGCATTTCCATCCTAAGAAGTGTTTATTTTTCTTTTTTCTTGTACAGGATCTAGATGATATAGAAGATGAAAATGAACAATTGAAGCAAGAAAACAAAACCCTCTTAAAAGTTGTTGGACAGCTGACAAGGTAGAAGATTCAGATGTCAATGAGGAAAGATTAAAAAAACTACTGATTGAACACTAAGGTCAATATAGTAATATTTTCTGTGTTGCAGTATCTTATAATAACTGTCTTTGTATTTATTGTTAGGAAACCAGATGAATGTTTATTTTCATAGTGCTTTCTTCATTCAATGAAATGGCATGAAATTTGGGGTGTATTTTAGCCTTCTTTTCACATAAGCATGATTAAAATTTTTGACATGTTTCAAAATTTTAAGATGAAAAATATTTGGATTTTGTATCTTCAGATTACAGCTGCATAAATTACAGTAATCTAAAATTCATAGCATCAAGACCGCTTTCAGTCCATGTGGGTGTATATTTTTGAAATGAATGGAAGCAATACATATAAGCTTTGTTTACACAGATTCAAAATATGTATTTTGGGAAATGCTTCCTTTTTTGTTCAAGTAGCTGTAAAGTGGATGCCTTATTACTGATGTATAACATTTTGCAGATTGATGACTTGCTCTAGAACTCTTTTATGTTGAGGTTTTTTACTGTGTCTGAAAGATTGACAATAGTAGAGAGTAGCAATTTTTTTCTGTGTTTAACAGTATTCTGTCAGAAGAGGAAGGTTTTACTAAAAAACAACAAAACAAACAAATGCAAAACACCACAAAGCCAAATAAATTGCCTCTGGTATCAGCATGAATAAGTTCTTAGAATCACATTGAAGTTGTGCACTGCAGTTTATTTTATAACTTTTGCTTTAGCAATGAAATGCAAGTTTGCAATGAGACAGTTATTTTGCTGTGTTGAGAATTCAAAACCTGGAGCTTTCACTTTAGCAAAGACACTTCTTGTCATCTTAAAATTTGTAGTGATCATAACCCATGCAAGTTTTTGGATTTTTTTTAAGCTGAGTGAAAATTTTTTGTACGTGACGAAGTAGAGGAGCATACTAGTGATTTGTGCCTTTTTGAAACATAAGATGGTATACAAACCCCATTTTTATCCTTGATTTTAAACTAATAAGTTGTTTAAAAAGTGCCTGGTTAGATGTTACAATCCAGTTATGACTGTGGGCAGTCTTCTATAGCTGACAAAATTTTCCTTAAGACTTTGATCGCAGATCTCAGTTAACATTTAGACTAAAAATTATTTGTACTTTATGTACAGCACATTTTTCATTCCTGGTCAGATTAAATGTACATACCCTTTGAGGAAGGACACTAAAAATTAAAACTTTTCAAAGAGTCCAGGCTTTTTGTGGGCAATTTTGGTGTCAGAAAGTTACATACATATAGTTCTTGTTACCTTAAAACTTAAAAGCAACTTTAATATAACACTATTGGTATATTAATATATATATGTGAAATATAGATGACAGTTGATTTTCAGATTTGCCAGTTGTTTCCATAATGTGCATTTAATGACGGTGTTTCTTAAATTTAAAATTTCAGCTATTATTGTTACATTTTAGATTGTTTTGGATATAGGATAGATTATTTTGCATTTGTGTATTCTGATAAGGAAAAATTTGTCAAAACTTTAAAGTGTTTTTCAAGACACTTACAGTCCAGGATGCCTCAGTGTTTTCCTCCACAGTGGATGAGATTCCATAGAACACTGTAAAACCTTTTCTCAGGGGGTTAAATGGTATAGGGGGTTTGTATAAGCCCTTTGAATTACAGTGTACACCAATGAGTATTGCTTGTGATATTATTGAAACAGTAAGAAGTCCCTTAATTTATAAGTTCCATGAAATTGAACATTTGAAGACATAATAAAGTCAGTTGAGATGTATGCCTTTTGAATAAATATGAAACTTTCTCTGGAAGAACATCTGATTTCCTTCTCTGTGTACTAGGCAGGAAATACACGTACCCATGTTCTGCATGGGATGTCAAACATATTGGAGCATTATTAAATGCATAATATAATAATGTTAAGCATACTGCAGTACACACAGATAACAATATGAAGTAGCAAATGAGATACTTCATAAAATGTGTTTCATGTACATTTTAAACCAAAGAAAAACAGCAACAAAGAACATAAACGAGAGTTACTTGTCTTCATATTACCTCTTGGTGGCAGTAATGCCAGAATTAGAATTTTTTTTTAACTTGTACATAAAACTGACAGAAGTATTTGGCAGAATTTCTGGATTTCTAATGTAACTGTTCTTGTTCAGGGCTAGTTGTGATTTTTCTGCTCTGGAAAACTTGAGGTAGTTGAGTTTTCCTCTGAAAACTGTCTCATAATCATAATGCAGAATGATTTTTAGAAAATACCCATTTTATGTGTTTAAAAAATTTAAGCATCGTTAATCTGTGAGTAGCTGAATATCCATTTTAGTTTTGAACATTGACTAGTTGTGGTGGTACTTGTTATCAGATTATAAAAATGATTTTGAGATTCTTCTACTGCAGGTGAAAGATACATGTTTTATAATAAAGATTGTTTGCCTTTGTTGAAATAAAACAAAATTCTTTTTAATCCAGGCTGAGTGCTTACTGTCTTTAAAAGAGAATTAATGCTGTCTCTCTAAAATTCTAACTGGATTTGTCCTCTGTAGTATGAAGCTCCCAATCTGAACTGCTGAAATTAGTTTGGCATTCACATGGGAGTTTTCAAGTGTGTATGCATATGCAGACACACAAGAGAGAAATCTGTATATTTACACTATACTTCTTTGCTTCAGGTAATAGTGAGTATCCTTCCATCAATTACATAGAAATGATCTTTTCTCCTCCTTCAAAGCAGAAATGTAACCCTTCCCAGGGAAAGCAAGAATGTTACAGTGCTGTTTCTACAGAAAGTGAATTGATTTAACTTCTAAAGCTCTATAAAAGTACATGTTCTCTTCTACTGCACAGGCGGAATCATTAAGGGCAATCTCCTTTTCATTCATAGCTGCAGACTGCACATAAAGAGAACAAATGGATAATCAGTAAATATCAGGGAGATGATAACAATATCACATTTTATCATAAAGCTTGTAATGTTGTTGTTTTAAAATAATGTAAACATAAATACCATAAGCAACCACGCATTCAACACCATGCTTACTTTATGGATAAGTCATTATCTGTTAAGAGCATTTGCACTTAGTAAATTTAAAAAGTTAGGTGAATTTGGGTAAGGATGACTGCCTTTATGAAAACATGGTGGCTTTTAGATTTGTTTTAAAATACAAAACTATGTGTTTCCTCAGTTTATGGCTTTGGCATTTTAGGTTCCTGAGTCTTGGTGGGAAATTATAGCTCCAAGTACACAAGTGCCTCCTTTAATTACTGGATTTGCCATACCATAGCTACCTGATCTTAGCACTTGGTATGTTTTCCCATGGAGATTCTAATTTTTCTCTCATAACTTAACTATTTGTATCTTTTGGTATATTCTTCTTGCCCTTGTTCTTCTAGAAATTTAAGTGGTATCTGTGAAGTGTAACAATGTCCATATACCTATTTGCTGGATTTTCTCCTTTCTTAAACAAACCTCAAATATTTATATGAAATGTTTTTCTCCTACACTGAGATATGTACTGCTGCTGACAGTTGGTCTGGGACACTTAAGAGCTTACCAAGATTTTGAGATGAATTGAATATTGATAAGGATATTGAGACAATCTAATGTTCTAGTTGTACCGTAAAAAGTTCTGTTAGTCTCCAACTATTAAAAGTGAAACCCTGTGGGACTATCACACGTAACAGTAATGGTGGTGTATGGAAAGCATTTGGACAGGAGCCAACAACAGGATCCGTCTCAGGTGTCCCAAAATAGCCCTATCTTCTATGCAGTGGATTTCCACCTAAATCTACAGCTTTGCAGCTGAGCCTTTCCTGTCTAGCAGTTGACCACCCTTCAGGTATGGAAATGGATGCACATGTTTCACTTGGCATTCCTTGAGCAGGGAGGGCTAATTCACACCCAGTAGCCATAGTCTCTCTTGCTGGTATCTCAGGAGAGATTTCTGTTTAAACAGAATTGACCTTCAATTTCTGCATTCACCAGAGACATTTGATGTAATATTAAGCAATTGGCATGTTTTAACAATTGATTAGGAAATTGTGACATCTTTTATACCACATAAAAAGGGAATGTTTCATTTTCTTATTGCTAGACCTTGAAGTGAAAGTTGCTGCCCCCCGGAAAAGGTCTTATAACATCTTTAAGTTGGGCTCATTTTATAGCCTGATGAAGGTGCTTACCTCAATAAACCCAAATCCACCAGGCCTTCTTTTAACAGCAGTAGAATTTAAAATGTCTTTGGAAGAATTTCAGGAGCAGATTTGAGGGTAATGTCTTAAGACTCTTAAGTCCTTGTTTTCTTCTGGGCTTTGAGCAACCTGGTCAAGTGAAAGACATTCTTCTGCATGGCAAGGGAGGGGGGAACTAGGTCATCTTTGAGGTCCCTTCTAACTCAAACTATTCTGATTCTTCGTTTAAGAAAATCTGGATAAAAAGACAACATCCAGTATTGTTTCTGAGTGACTACCTTGGTAGTCATTGGTGGACTTTTGAGGGAACACAACTGTCACTTCAACACTGAAGTCCTGCAAGTACTGTAGTATAGCTGAGAATAGCAGCAGCATTCTAGAAATGTCTTGAATTTTCTACTGGTTTGAGCCAAACTATGTAAAACATGCTTAGTAAATAGTGATGGAGTTGTAGTGGATGTTGCTAATAGAGGAGCCAGAAAACTCTTACTTTTGTAGCTGTATTTTAGGATTGCTTCAGGAAATCTTTCTGTGGCTATAATTACTGAGAGGTTAAACTGAACTTTGGCAGTAGTTGCATAAGTTTTAGAAGGAAACTTTGAGGTAAGAAAGGCCATCTTCGCTATCTTTAATTGATGCCTTTGACACTTAGTTATTTTTGTGGTAAAGCTCTTTGCTATCTACAGATAACAAGAGATAAAAGCCTTATCTGTACTGCAAAGATAATCTAAGTCTACCTTTATTTCTAATTAATATGTTCTAAATGTTAAAAATATTAAATAAGAATCAAACTTTGTTTTCAGATCTGGAATTTCATTAATAGGGAAAGTAATGAAAATGTATGCATATTTTGTGCTACTGTTCTGCCTTATTTTCTGGTAAACAGAACCACTGTTGAAAATGAACAGGTTTTATAATTGATTGTCTTATTGTAAACCTCTTTAGGTGTTACAGCTAATAAAATTCATGCTTTCTGGAATACCAAAAATATTCACTTAAAAAGTGACAGCAGAAAAAATGAGAACTCAATCTCCTCGTAGTCTTTTAGGGTGGGAACTCAAGCAATTTTTATGGGTTGTCCTTGACTAAAAGACCTGAAGATATTTAGGTATTTCAGGCTCATTAAATGAGCTGTTGTGTAATCTGCAACAAAGTAGCATTAAATGTTGTCCTTCTTTGTATCAGTATTTTCTAAGAAAGCTAAGCATAATTTTAAAAAAAGGCAGTGTTTTTCTGTTACCAAGATTATATTTTAGAAATGTGGAGGTTGATAATTGGCATATTGATATACTCTCCATTAGTATTTCTCCCTGGAAATCAGGTTTTGTGGACAGATAGTGAAACGAAATCTTTGTTTTTCTCTCTCGGAAATGTTAATCTCTGCTTTTGCCTGAAGGCTCATTATAACAATGATGCAGTTTAGAGAGTTTAAAATTTTGATTGCAACAGTGTATGTGTGTTTACAGCCAGCTACCAAATATATTTAATGGGTGGGGACAATAAAACTGCTGAAGCTTTGCAAGTTGAGACTCTCTTGAAATTACTCCCATATTTCTCTGTGAAGCAATTATAGAGAAACTGCTAATTGTTCCCAGCTGAATCACCCTTCTCATTTAATTGCTTCAGCTCACTATGGTTTGTAGTAAAATATCACTTAAATCTTCCTGTAATTCTGTTGCTTTGGCTTTTTATGAGAAGTGACATTTAAAAGAGTGGTCACTTTCAATTTTCACTCTCCAGATTCTAGGATTTATAAGGCTGCTTTAAAGCAGGGAGAAGATGAGACAATGTTGGGGTTGAGAATATGGAGGATTGAATATTAGGGAGAAGATACCTTTGTGTAAGGTTGAAGAAAATCTAGTTTCCTCCAGCACTTTTTTCACCTAATTTTCAACAAGGAAAGGATGACAAACTGGATATCTAATAGAGATCTAGAAGTGGTTCCACTTATCACTGCAGTACAGTTAAGTGTTTTTATGAGAAAAATGTAATCTCCAGCTTTTCATTTGCTCACCTTTGCACAGACACTTAAAAAGGAGAAGAATATGACTTTCTACCCTTGAAGAAATGCAAATGACCATCTTTACCCAGGGCTTTGATCATATATTTCCTACAGTATAATAGTCTGTAGATGAGTGGTCAGAAATATTGGACATTGACTTTCAAATACAGTGTAATTTGTAGTATGCTGTGGTAATGTTGGTTAGTATGGTTAATGTTTTGGGGGATGTCTAGCTCTAAGCATTTAGATCTCTAGCAGAAGCATAACAGAGCTGGTTCTCAGGATAAGATGGGAACTACTTGCTAAAGTGCCAGGAGGAATTCTGATTTCCCTGTATCTGAGAGCCCTCCTGCTGCATTTGCAGATTTCAATGTAGAAAATTCTTCCTTAACAACTGCTGAGAGATTTATGAAAAAGAAACACTCCCCCCAACAAAATACTCCTGTTTCTGTAATGTGCCAGATAGTTGTATGCAAGTGTTGTGGAACAAAGTAATTTTAAAAGTCTTTTAAAAAGCACATTGAATATAATGTTACTGAGTGAAGTAATTTAGTACATCCTAATGTAATTCACTGTGCCTGTGTAAAATGGTAATGCTTTTATGATTTTTTTTTTTTAAAGCTTAGAATCAGAGGAAGGTTACTCTTTTGGGTGCACTGGATTATAAAAGCCCAGAACTTGATATGGATCTCAAGAAAGGTGCTTCTTGTTTTGATTGAAGTGGCTGGTGCAGCTCTGCAAGCATGCTCTTCATTCAGCTCCCTTTTATGCAACTGTCAGCAGTCTTCACTGAGAAAATCTCTATGTAGGAATCACATCCTTTTTATTTGGCACCCTATCCACTGAGGTTACATGGCTTTTAGAATGCTGCTAATATTTTAGCTGAGGCAGTTGAGAGCAGGAAGAGTTGCCCTGGCTTCCTTCTGTGGGAGTGTATTCCAATATTTGGAAGCTACTCCTGGTAACAACTGCGTGACTTACTCCACTGGTAGAAGAAAGTAGATTTGCTCTTTATTCCACTATAAATAAAAGTAAATAAAAGAAAGTAGATTACTCTTTGGGGTTTTTAATTAGAAGTGAGAATTTTTACTAATTCAAAGGCAGCAGTGCCCAGCAGGTGTCCACAGGGCTGCCTCTGTAACACAGAGCCTTACCACCTTCTGAATTTTATTACGAGGTCCATCCATAGGGTTCTAAATTGACCTTAGATGAGAGGTCAAAGCATTCAAAGCAGAAACTAAGTCCCATGTCCAAAAGTGTTACTAAAATGGATGAATAAAGCTGATGTCTTTGGTGTGTCTGTTCTGTGGGTAAGCAAAAATGCAGACCTTTCAAGGCATTTTACTTTAGTATATTTGTCTGATCTATAGGTAAATAAAGACTTGGAACTTTTCAAATCTGTAATTTCATGACCTTTTTTCTTGAACACAATTGAAATGTATTTTATGACACTTTAAACAAAGACAAACAGATCTCATTTGGCTACTTGATGATTCTACAGAAAACGAGTGCAATTGTCCTTTTTCTTGGTTTCATTAGTTATCTTTTCCTTTACTGATACCTCTTGAGATTTTCAGTGCTTAAGCTGAAATGTAGTTCAGTTTACATTCTAAATCTAAGGAAGGTTATCCCAGCAGATGGTTATTTATCTCTGCAATTGGAGTGTTCTGTGTATTTTACTCATTTTTTAATGCCATGGAGTCAAAAGCACTTAACTGAAGGGTTCAGGAAATGCCTTTATCAATGCTACCAAATACTTACTTTTTTGAATCTATTAACAATCTTTTCTGGCCCTGTGAGGCAGTCGGAGCTGTGTGATTATGGAAAGTAAACAACTGAAGTACCTATACAGGGAGCAAGATTTAGAGGTAAGCACTTTCTGTTTGGTTTTTTCCTCTCTCAGGCTATGTACTAGATATATTCTGCTGTCCACTACACTGCTGCAGCTAGACAGCTGAACCAACATATTTCAGGGCAGTATCATTAACTGTGCTGTTACAAAGACCCACTGGACAGGATGAATCAGCTTCCATTTATTTAAAAATTGGCAAAATGTCCTGTTCTTTTTCTGCTCTTCCTCTATGAAGCTTTTATCCATCTTTCCCACTGCTCTTTTGCAGATAACAGTGTGTCCAGATACTCAGAAACAGGGAAGTTTTAAAGCAAGATACCGACTATTTCTCAGCTGCCATGTTCGGCACCGAGGCGGTGAGACACAGGGTGCAGTTCACTTAGGCGTTGGCACCAAGGAGAATTTTCCTTCTTCTAATTTGGCAAAGTGCCATATCTTCTCACCAAAGAGATGGAAACAAAACATATTTTTCCTCGTCATTATGCAAGAATCAAAATAATAAACTGTTTTGAGATCTTGGCAAGCATTACTTTGGATTTTAATGGACTTTAATAATCTCTTAAGTAATAATTAAATAATTTTTAATTAAATCACTTCTTACTAATGTGGCTCTTGGATCCGAGGCCCAGGATGGAAAGCTGCAAGGCCAATGAAGGCAAACCTCTCCTTTGACTTCAGTGTCATATGTGCAAACAGCTGGCTGTGTTAGTCTTTTCTCTTTCCTCTAACTATACTTTTATGAAGTTTGACTTCATTGTAGGTCTGCTACAGTATTTTTTGTTTGTGTGTCACAGCAAGAATTTTGGGTGTGTCAGTGAGAGATGGGAACAAAGGTCAGGCTGGATGGCAGGTAGGGCTTGTGGCTGGTGAGTATGCCTGCAGGGAGGATATTTGTATGAGATGATGGTATTTGGCTTGAGAGGGGAAGTGACAGTGTTCTTTGGTTGAAGTGTTGACAATACTTACCACAGTAGCTAGGCTCTGTTGAACCTGTGGAAAATGGTGTTTAAAAATAAGTCCTCATTCATACTGATTCTGTTTTTTTCTTTTATTTCTTTAGTGCAATAAAGAGCTGTAACTTTAGAGTGCAGAGGAATTAGAAGGGGACAGAAGAAAGGTCAGAGTGTAAAAGAACAGGACATTGCAAACAGGCTCTAAAGCAAAATGGTCACAGTAAGTCATATATGAGAGGGTGGCTGGAGTCCTCCTGCCAGCAGACAGGCTGTCCCAGCACTCAGCAAAATAATAGCAGTCAACCAGAAAGGCATCCAGTCAACTTGGAAAGGCATCCAGACTGTGGGCTGTGAAAGGTGAGAGCTGGGGGGTTCTTCCTTTTCAGGCAGATAAGTTTTAAAAGCTACTGCTTTTATCAGTTTTCAGTTGATAAAAAAATCTGTATGCTGTTACCAAGCCTATATGATCCTTGGGGAATGTGACAAAAAAGGCTTAAAATTTACTGTGTATTTTCAGATATATTTTGAAAGTGTGTTTGGCACATGTAGTTTCTACAACTTGTGTCAGTGATATGCAAAAATAAGGAAGTGTCCACAGGCATTGGAAGTGGCTCAGCAGAAGCAGTAGCAAATTCTGTGGCAGAGCTCTGAGCTCTGCTGGGCCTGTCCTTGAGTTGCTGTGTGGGTGAGTCTCTGATACTGGCTGACAGCAAGGTTGGTTCAGTAAAGTTGCAAATATAGGGGAGTTTGCAAGCTCTGCAAAAAAACAGGAAGAATTTAAAAGTACATGAAGAGATAGAGTGGCTACGGTGGGACTTTCTTCACTAGAGGAAAGGAATAATTCAACAATGAATAGTAAGGACAGAGCACTGTGAACTCTAGAGACCACTGTTACTAGCAGTAATAACCCATTCCTTTGAACCATAGCAAAGTAAGAATAAGAAACTAAAGAGTAGCACAGAATGAGCTAAGTGGTTTCTGAGTGATTTTTGTGCTCACTGTAAAGAAAAAAACCCAAACCCTGAACACCTGGGTAGTATGTAGTCCTTTGAAAAAATCCTTTGAAAGGAAGGCAAAATGCCATTGTGTTACTCATAGTGCCAGGTGTGTTGAAGGAAACCTTTTCATTTCTGGTCTGATGAAGAAGGATTTTGATTTTATTTAAATGGGAGTCTTTTTTTCTCTAAAGGGGCTAGATCTGTTAGTGTAAGTTTTCCCACAAAACTCACCTCGGGAATTTACTGTGTTTTCTAACTCATGTTCAAGAGAAGTAAAGTTTTAGCTATCTAGATAAAGTAAACACTTCTCATTCCTTCCCCTTTCAATTGAGGTGAAATGGTAGGGAAAGGATTTGAAGTAATTGTTTCTTAGAAGAGGAGAGGTGGATTTGGTGGTCATTGCTAAGACTATGATTTAATGGGTTTTGGTGTTACTGGAGAACTGGATATTTTGGAAAACATGCCTGTATTTTGGATGGCTATTCTGGAATATGTTTTTTTTAATATATTCCTAAATTACTAATTCAGTCCAGATGCAGAACAAGATTAATTACTCTCCCTGTACTTTCCCTTGTCACCATGCAGTCCTCCTATGAGAGTTGTGTGTTAGAAAGCCAGGAAGAGGGCAGTCTCACTACAAGCCAGTCCATTTTACAGGAACAAAACCTAATTCCCAAGTTTCTTTACAAATGTAACCATGTTAAGTAGAAGACCTGTTCAGGATTGCATAACAACTTCTGTAGTAATTAGAGAAAACTACATGGAAAAACTACACTAGTAAAGCATTTGTGTTTCTAATTCATCTCTCTATAAGGTTTTCTTTCCTTTTCTGTCAGTCTGATACAGATACAACTGTACAATCCATTTTTTCTCTTCAATACATTTTTTCCATTTTCTCATTTGTTGTTTCTTTTCCTAAGTGAAATGAGTGGAGTCAGCTTGACAGAGCTAACCAACTTTCTGTAGACCAGGGGCATGTGATTTGTGGCCTATATTTGGGAAACCACTGGTATTAAGTTGTTCATGAAATCTGCTTCAGCAGCATGATTACTAGAGAAGGATGTCAGCCCTCAGGAGGGACCAAGCTGGATGCTGTGCTGAGGAGTGGGAGAGAGAAATTCTGTAACTCGCTTGACCAATCTGCTTAAATCATTCAAAACTCTGGTTGAAACACTGATCACCCTGGACAATTAATGATAGCGTCTTTCTAATAACTATTTGCCCTGATTTCTGCCTTGATGCTGAGAAAACAGGATCTCTATCGAGTTTGTTGCTAATTATGTATATACTGCTAGATTATCTGAACGGGTGAGAGAAACTTCATTTGAACCAGCATTTCTGTTTTCAGCAGCCTGGTTACTTGTTAGAGATAGTTAGATCTCTCAGTCAAGATGTTCCAGTCAGCTGTTTCCTAGAGGCAGCTGCTCCTTACAGACCTTTCCTGTCCACTCTTCAAGGTGCAAGACAGGGATGGGGCTGCTGGGACTCTGAGCCCTGGTGAAGACAGGAATTCACAGAATTCACAGAATACTGCTGGGCAGCACACGCTCATAAATTCACGGTGAATCAAAGATCAGAGAATTTTAGTGTGGGAAGCAGGCAGCTGGGGAATGAAATCAGAAGCCATTTCAGCAATCCAGTTTTTCAAAAGAGAGAAAATTAGCCAGCTGAGAGCTTTCTGAGAGAGTTAAAGCAGAGGCCAAGGCAGAGAAAGGGAAGAAAACTTGATGCCAAGCTGCTGCCTGCCTCTGTCATCCCAAGCTTGCTTCCTCTCCTGCTGAGGCTGAAGGGGACACGCCTAAATGGAACTGGTGGAGTGAAAAGCCCTGTCTCAAAGTGAGGGAAAAGGGACCTAATGGAAGACCCTTGTGACTGCTTGTGATACAAGGTGAGGGGAGTGGGGAGCTGTGTCTTGAGCGTAAAGGGCTTCCCTACCTTGATATGGTAAGAGACCAAGACACCTGGTGAGGTCCAGGTGTCCATGTCCAGCTCTATTTGTAGGGAAGGTTTCTATTTGTGTTCTGAAATGGGAAAGAAAGATTTCTTTGGCTGGGGTCCAGGTCATTTCACAAAGCCAGAAGAGAGCAAAACATCTTGGATGAATTCTCGTTAAGTGGCAACATTAGGTGTTGGAAAGTTACTTTTATACATGTTACATATGTTGCAGTGTCTCTTGGAATTGCATTTTAAGATAATTTTGCAGTCATAAGAGCTACTCTTAGATTTACATGTGATACACAGAACTATTAGAGCTATGTAAAAAAGGGAAAAAATGGTGAGACAAATACAAATACAAATACCACCAAAAAACACCAAACCTAAAGGAGCCTTCATTTAAAGGTTGCAGACTGCTTTTTAATTGAGGTACTCACAAGTTTTCCTCAGAAGGAAAAGGTGGGACTTGCCTTGTTTTTCCCAGATGATGACTCACATGCCAGTTTAATTCAAAGGGGAAGAAAAACTAATTGTCTGTCTTTCCTCCTATACAGAGCATTTTAATGTACCTTGATTTCTCAGAGTATATTTCATAAATTAAATGTTGAACAGTTCTACCTAGTCTTTAGAGGCAGAATCTGAAGGTGTGCAAGGACGCAAAGTGTTGCTCTCCCAGCTTCAAAGTTCTCAGGAGTCAGAATTTGTTTGAAGTCATGTCTCTTGACCAGTCTGTTTATTGTCTCCCATTTTCAACATTCTTCTCTTGACCTGCAGTATTAGTTTATGAACTCCATTACAAATTCCAGTACTGCAGGTCAGTAGGTGGTGTAGAGGTTTTAAGTAATTCCGAGCTAGTTTGGAGTGGGGGTAGATAGGGATGTGTACTGAATCAGACTCAAGTTAGGTGTGGTTTATCTTGATTTTACTCCACTGAAGTAAACCAAATAACAAGAAAATATCCTAATAATTGTAATTGTAATCAACTTCTCTGAGGTATGACAGTCAGTGGTGAAGTCATGATTACAGGAAACTAAAACAGTAATGAAACTGCAGTTTTGGAGCTGAACCTCTTCTTGACCTTTACGTGAACAGTAATTTCCAGGATAATTGAATTAGTATGTATTTATATTTATAAATAATTTTCATTTAATTTCATTCATACTGCTAAACAGTACCTGTGAACTGTGAAGGCTATGAACATTTTAGACATAGTCCTCTTTTTACTGCAAATTACTGCTGCAGGTAGAGGTCTTTAGATCTATATTCATAAAAAACAGGTGAACCAAAAACTTACCCCACCACACCCTGCCTTTTGCTGAAGCAATTTTTTTTTTTTTTTTGTGCTGGGGAACATAAAAGGACAGAGGCTCTTCATTTGAAACCCAAACTGTTCTGTTCCTTGGTTTTATGTGCACTTGAAGCATTTGTGGATTACCAGCTAGAAGGGAAGTAAGTCCATCTCATCTTATAGGGGCCTAAACCTGCTGTTTCTACAAGACCAATTATAATGTAAAATAAAGAAAAAAAAAAGTGAATTTCCATCTGGTATTTGAAAGTTGACACCAGAGTGTTGTTACTGATCCATTTGTCACCCCAATACTCAGGAAAGATGGGTATAAGGAAATGGAAAATGAGTCATAAAAATCTATTGGAGTTATGATCTTTTGTAGCAAGGGCAAAAGCCAGAGAGTAGATAAACACTGTAATCATAAATTGTCTACAAATTACTGAAGTTAGTTGTCTTAGTAATCAATATCTTCTCTTGAGCACCTTGATGGGAATCTGCTGACATAAAAACTGCAGCACTCAAACACAGTTTGCTCCATGTTTCTTGGATTCTAATGTATTGCATTAAAACCTTTTCAGTTATTATGGAGCTTTTAATACCTAGCACACAAACTTTAGCTTCAAGACATTGTTGTAGCACATACCATGCTTGGTCCCAGAGGTGTGTGTGGGTTTGTGTGTGCATGCATGGGTATAATGGGCACGCGTGCAGGTATATTACTTTGAGCAAACATTCAGGTCTTAGTGAAATGGTTCTTTTGAAGTATTAAAATAACTAGTATTTTTAAGTATTAAAATAACTAGTATTAGTAGATGAGAAACTTATTTTTACTTTTAATTTTGAGATAAAACAACAGCAGAAACTGTGTTTTCTTTTTCTCTCAAATTTTCATTTTCCAGTATGAGGTAATGGCAGGGTATTGGCAATGACACCTCTGCCTTTGCAGTGCTTTTCAGATGGGTGCTTTTTTTCTGTGGATTTGGCTTCCTCGGGCATCTTCCCTGCTGCTCCCTCCCGGTCCCTCGTCCAGCCCCTCGCTCACGGTCCATGACTGACATCTTCTGGTGGCATTTCCATACTGCACGGTAGCCTGGACAGCAATAATGACGAACATTTTAGGGCCCTAGCTCATGAAATTGTCATCCTAAGGTTTGTTTCATAACCCTCAGAGTCACTGTCGTCATGTTCTGCTTCATCACCTTATTTACATATGCAAAGTCTCAGTCAAATTCTGTATTCGCAGTTATTCCTCTGGGCTTCCTTTGCAGAATTCTTGAGTTTGATGACATTAAAAAAAAGTGTGGGGGGGGGGAACACGTAAACAAATAAGTAGCAAATAGATAAGATGCATTTTAACTGTATTGTGAAGTCAATGACTTTTAAAAATACATTTGGCCTCTAACTCGCAGCTTTGGGATTACTGTCATATAACAGCAAAGCTTCATACCAGCACAGACTTTAGATTCTCATAAATATAATTTTCTTAAGTAAAGCTTAAAGCAATGTGTTTTGGATGCTAGACCAGTGCCTCTGATAATTCTCAGGGCTTTACTGAGCTTCTGTGCATATATGCACAAAGCAGTGGGAAGATAGGTATGTGTTTAATTTAAAAGAAGCTGATGGTTTTGTTTACAGGAATTGTATTCTAGTCCTTCATCTCCATTCCTCTCTGCATTCTTTTCATTCAGGAACTCAGACTGTTTACATGGTCTGCTTCCCAGACATTGCACTAAACTCTGGATAGAGAGATGATTTTTCCAAAGAGGTCTGCATGGGAAACCCCTCAGATGAATGCTCTGTGGGGAGAGCTGGTGGGAATTTAAAGCTTGAGACTGCCAGCATTAGAATGGGTTGTTTGGCAGCAGTACTGAAACAAGGGCTGTTGCTCATGCTCCAGATGTCTGCTTGCTTCTTAATGTGCTTGAGGATATGGTGTCCTTGGGCCTGGGACATGCCATAGCCACTTACTCGCTGTGTTTGTTCCTTGAATTTCTTCAAAGTAAACAAAACCGTCTAGAACACTTTCTCCTCCCAACTCTGATAGGCAGTCCCAACCCAACCAGAGCTCTTTGTGGTTTCCTGTTTCCAGCAGTGCCATTGCTGTCCTGCAATATGAGGAAGCTTCAGGACTGCTGGCACTGTTCTGCAAGAGCTTTCTTCTAATTTTAAGTAAGTGAGGTATCCAACCTCATTCTTCCTTTGGACCACCATTAATTTTGAGCACTCTCCCTGCATGTTTTAGCCTGAATGGACAGAGCTGCCTGTGGCACTGCTGCATGGTGTTCATCCCTTGACGTTCAGAGCTCCATATGCAATACAAGTTGAAGTACCCTTCCAGGCACTTTTCATACCAACAGTCTTTTTACTTATTTCTTTTTACTATTTGCCTTCCTGAAAGTTTTCAAATACCTTGTGAAGATTGTTCTGAACACACCTATCTTCTGCTCCTCATAGAAACCTGAGGCTTTCTCTTCAGACAGGGACTTCATGAAATGAAACTATTTACTGAGACAACAGAGTTGTGGGTGAGCATTTCAAATAACATTTTCTGTTTTAACTTTTTTGTGCTGGATCTGGTTTGAGCACAACCTACAAAGCATTAAAAGCATTGGCTCTAAAATCCAAAGCTGAGATAATGCCCTTGCCTACTAAAAGGATAATCCATCTCCTCTCTCTTTCTGTAACTATGATGTGGTTTTGATCTGATTGATGTGACCAGCACTTAGCTTTACAGCTCTTGCCACAGTCTGACATTACATAAACTTGAAATTAAGAGAGCATGCTGTGCTGAAGTGTAGAATGGGGTCAGCACTGAGAGGGGTTCCTAAACCCCTGCACAGTCACTTCAGAGTTAAGTGCCAGAGTAATGCTTGGTCCTGTGCAGGGCCAGCTTGTCAGAGGGCAGGTCTGAATGGTTTGGGAGAGATTTCTTTTGAAACTGGCATTAAACTGAGGTGCCCACTTAGAGGTATCCGGTGATGCCTGAATTTCATTGTAGTCACTGGAGCTCATTTAGAGAATTATGCTTCTCTCTAATGCATAAACCCACTGCCTTGTGCATGGAATTGTTTCATTGATCAAATTTCTGCTGTGTATACTTGGAATTAAGCAGCACTTACACTTACAGATAAGTGTATATGGATACCTACAGTCAGATGTCTCAGGCCAAATCCTTGCCCTCACTAGAAAGCGATCCTCTTTTTTCAGCATCCAGAAGCACCAGCATTTTCTAAAGAAAGTCTGTTGCAAATTGCTTTTGTGGACAGGTCATTTTAGTTCATTGCAGTCAGTAGGTAGCCCTGTCAGAAATCCAGTCCTCTTCCTTTTTATGTAAAGCAGGTTTTTAAAAAATAATTTGTAAATATAATTGAAGTCTTCTTATTAATTATTTAATACCTTTAAAAACATTCATAACTGTTGTCCCTGGACACTTGAAACCATGTCAGTTCAGCTCCAGCATGAACTGTAGAACTGGAGAATTTCCAGGGAGTTGTAATCCATTATTTTCTCTCAAACTACCCAACAGCATCCTGAGCATATTGAAAAATATTGCACCTTCCTTATGAAAGATGAATCTGTGGTCAGGCAGTTTCCACGACTGCATATGTAGATATACACTAAATAAGTGTATCTTAAGTTTTTTGCATGCTGTATTTTACAGTTTTTTGTATATATACTACTGGATGGGAGGAAGGAATACAGCAAGTTGTTGATTTGAGTGACTTCTGAGATGAGTAAGTTTTAGTCCTCACTAATTGTTACTGGCTGATTCTGAAGGTGTTTTATACACCTGCCAGGTTTAGAAACTGCACAGCCCTGCAGTTAGTTAGCACACCCAGGTTGCTCTCTGCTTTCCTCATCTTCCACAAAGTGGAGCTACTGCTGCACTAAGAGAAGGGAACGTGGAAGAACAATTTAACCATAAGGAAATAATACTCTGCAGTGAAAAAAAAGAAAGTTGAAGCTTGACAGCTGAAAGTGAAGGAGAGATAATTCATCAACCTAGCTTTGCAGTGCTCTAGATCCAGAAATCATAGAGGCTTCTCATCTTAATCCATCTTGAGCAATGAAGTGTGTGTATGGCTTGTATGTGACACACCCTTGCTTTACCATGGCACAAACCTTTCTGGGGATGTGTTTCTTGTGGGAGACAGTGGTTGGTTTCCAAAACTCTTGTTTCACTTACAGGTAGAAATGTGTGGTGGCATGTACCACACCACTGAATAGTGGTGACTAGTTTGTACTCTAAGCAGCCACAAGATACTGTGCAAGCAGCTTGGTGAAATCTCTAAAAATCCTCACTGATGCTTTACAGCTGAGTGAGAGTGTCCAGATATTCATGAGGTTTGAGTTGTGTCAGGACCAAAACTCTAATCACTGCTGCAGCCTTGTGTCACCCTGTGTGACCTGAGATCAGGTAAGCAGCATTGAGTTGCTGTCTACAGAAGTATAATAATGCTTACCACCTCATTACCAAAATAATTCTTCGGATATGATGGGCAGGGTTTATACAACACATTCAAAATAAGATATATAAGTTCCTAATTAGGGAATTAATGTGCTTGTGAATATATAACTCTGCTACATATTACCTACAAAACTGTTTTCCTCAAATTATCAGAGAGCAAAAGATTTTAGTTTCCTACTTACATGGAACAGAGGGAGCAACATAGGATTCCCTGAAAAAAGGCGAGTGAGAAGTAAAACCCAATCATCACAATGTAGCATTCTGCCAGTCAGGCCATTAAGTACTTAATTAGCTCCTAAGCACACAAGAAATTCAATTAACTAGCATAGTAAAGCTGACCAAAAACCAGCTGTAGCTGTGGTTGGAATCAAAGAAGATTTTGAAAATGCAGCTGTGGACTGTAAAGTCGAAGAGACAGTACATCCAGCCATGGAGTATAGACAAAGGCAATGTTTCTCCCAATTTTTATTGACAAAAATAGCAAAGAAGATGGATTTGCCATCTTTATATGAACTGATGCTCACTGATGAAAGTGAGAAGCTTTAAGGGTGAGAGATAGTGCCTGATGGAATTGTGGGACTGATAAGACTAATCAAAGAATAGTTTGGGTTGGATAGCCTTTAAAGGCCATCTAATCTGACTGCCCTGAGGGCATGGGGTCCAACCTGACCTTGATTGTTTCCAGGGATGGGGTATCTACGATCCCCCTGGACAACTTGTTCCAGTATTTCACCACCCTCATTGTAAAAAATTTTCTTCCTTGTATCTAGTCAGAATCTATCCTCTTCCAGTTTAAAACCATTACCCTGTCCTATTGCAGCAGGCCCTGCTAATGTCTGTCCTCATCTTTCTTATAAGTCCCTTAAGTATTAAAAAGTCACAATTAGATCACCCTTTTCTATTCTGTTTTCCAGTCTGAACAATCCCAATCCTCTCAGCCTTTGGTCATGGGATAGGTTATTCATCCTTCTAATCATCTTGGCAGCCTCCTCTGGACTCACTCCAACAGTTCCATGTCCTTCTTGTGCTGGGACTCCAGAGCTGGAGGCAGCAGTGCAGGTGGGGTCTCACCACAGTAGCAGCATCCCCTCTCTCACCCTGCTAGCCATGCTGCTTTGGATGTAGCCCAGGACATGATTGGCTTTCTTTCACAATGGGCTGTGAGTGCCCATTGCCAGCTCAGGTCCAGATTCTTATCTATCACTATCCGCAGTTCCTTCTCGGCAAGGCTGCTTTCAATTCCTCCATCCCTCAGCTTGTACTGTTACTGGGGATTGCCAAGCCCAGGTGCAGCACCTTGCATTTGGCCTTGTTGAACCTCATGAGGTACCCATGGACTGATTTTACCAGCTCCAATCCCTCTGGAGAGCATCCAGTCCCTCAGTTGTGTCGACTGCCCCACTCAGCTTGGTGTTCTCTGCAAACTTGCTGAGGGTGCATTCAATCCCACTGCCATTGTCACTGATGAAGATATTAACCTGTACTGGCCCCAGTGCAGACTCCTGAGGGACAGCCCTTGTCACTGACCTCCATTTGGATACTGAGCTGCTGACCACTGTCCTCTGGATGTGACCATCCAATCAATTCCTCCTCCACCTAACAGTCCATCCATCAATCTGTCTTTCTTCAATTTAGAGAGAAGGATGCTAGACATCCTTACCGTACAGATGCTCTGGCTTCTTGCTGTTGTGTTTACCAGCAAACTTCTGACCTCCCTCCCTTGAATGCCTTTTAGACCAAGTGGGGAGGAAGGGGCTGATGCAAAATCCAGTTCTGTACAAGCTGAAGTCAGCTGCTCCTCATCAGAACCTTCCTTTTTTTCATCCTGCAAAGTCTGGTGAAGGGGAAGACCTGACTTTATGTTTTTGCTACGCACACTGTATTTTTAAACATGGTAAAACTGCCTGCAAACAAAAAATGGCTCACTGCTCCTTACAAAGTCCTTGATTTCTCTTATGACACCTTGGGGCAAGTCTGGACAGTATTCTCCAGGCAATCTCTGGGAGCCAGGTGTTATGAGTCAGTTATTTTTGTGGTATTATCCAGATCAGTAATTTCCAATGCAGGATTTTTTCCCCCCTTGATAAGTACCCTGTGGCTGTGTTACCAGACTTGTTGAATCATGTTGCGTGACAAGGAAGAGACCATGTTGCTGCTAATAAGACCAAATTCTCTCCATAGATAACTGTTTTAGATAATTAACAGGATAAAATGTTTTCATTATGTTCCAAGTACTTCAGATGAAAGGATACAATCCTTGCAGGATTTTGAAAATCACCTTGCTCTGCTAACCATGTCACAGTAAGTGGCTGTTCTACTATGTGGGAAACATATGGTTAATGAGATGAGAAGGGAATGGCATTAATTTTTTTTTTTTTTTAATTAAGGAAGAATATAGCAATCTTTAAGGAAATGAAGATCCAAATGCTTTTGTGCTTTTTAGTAAGATGATTTGGCTGATGATAATATATTTGTTTATCAAATTATGTCAATGATAATTTCAGATTTGCAGTGTTAAAAGCTATTTATCTTTAAGGCTATCTTTGCTATGGCTTCAGAATTTAAGTAGCTGGCATTTGCAGTGTAGCAATTTTCAGATGCCCAGACTGTGGACCAGAAGTGTGTGTGCTACAAACCCTAGGAAAAGTGAACAAGGCAACAGTAAATGAAAGAGGAATGTGTTATATGCCATATAATGCACTCATCAAGAAATGGTGTATTACTGCTTACACGTGGAGGAGACCTAATGTGCGGTGCTGGGGAATACAGAGTGCCATACCTGTATTTAGCAGCTGCTAGTCAAGGAACACACTGTGTAATTGTGTGGGGATGTGAAATATTTTGTCATGAAGGAGCTCCTCATCTATCCTTGAATGTATCAAGAGTGCGAGAGGATTTATGGAGGTGTCACCCAGGAGATAATGAATGCACACACATACAAAAGAGTGAAGACATAAAAATATTACCCAGACTGGCAGGAGAATGAAGGAGTTGCCTGATAATGCTTTTAAGTTGCTTATTCTTTTAATAAAATCTGGATTGCAGTGAAATTGACTTCTGTGTCATCTGTATATACATTCTGCTTAATGTTTGCTGTCTATTCTGTAGACATTAAAATGTAAATTTTTCTTTAAGATAACTGAGAGTGGGTATGGGATTGTGGTCTGAACAAAAGTTTGCTCCTCATGAGATGCTTTAAAAAGAGAATGTGAGTCAAACCAGCCTAAGCAAGGCATGAGCAGGGGCAGTCCTCTTAGCATGTAACCAGAGAAGTATTAGTGCTGCTAACTTCAAAAAAGGCTGGGAGGAGACTGGTCAGACTCATATACAGCCCATACTGATTGTTCAGCTGCCTGAGTTATAATGCAGTGGGTTTCTGTTATGATGCCAGGCAGGGAGAATGTTCTCTCTCTCTTAGGGAAAAGGTTACAGGAGGTTTTGTGAAGGCACTTGAGATGATGAAAGTTGCAGTGGAAACTCATGATGAAAGTCATGGTTGGAACTGACTTATAATTTCTGGTGCAGGGATAAAAACCCCAAAGCTCTTTGTTTCACCCAATCCATCATATTTCTTCTCTATTAAAAGTGCTACTACACTTCTTTGGAGTGCTGGTGTGACTGTCCATTGCTAATAAGTTGCAGAACATGATAAAGAAAAAAGTATACTCTACATGGCATAGGTACAGAAAGTAGGTTTTATGCTGTGGGGAGTGAATGAAACACTGTAGCATCCTTGTAGTTTATATTCTGAAATAAGTATTAACTAGTTGCAAAGGCTTTTTGTTTTTTCCGGAACCCATGTTCCTAAGAGATTGTTAGGAGTTGTTACAGAGTAGTTGAATAAACTTTAGAAAGTTGCCTAGGCAGAAGTGCAGCAAAGGAAGTATCAAGAATAGTCAAGAAGGGAACAGCTTGTACTCAGCTGGATTAGCGGACACAGTAAATACAACATAATAGCAAACATGGGATCAGAAGTTCAGTTAGAAGAGATCTCGTGGTTCTATTGACAGAACAGTGACATGGAGAAAGACAAAAACATGTAAGACCTTGTGGATTGGGGCTATATGGTAAGCAAGAGAGATTTGGTCCCCTGTTCTGCAGGCAATTTCTTTTTCTTCCTGTATTTTTGTCAGTTTATTCCTCTGTGTTATCTGTACTTTAAAAAATGTCAATTGGAAAAGTGTGCCTGCTTTCTTGCTTACTGTCATTGCATTATTAATTACTGCAGATTTAATTATGGTCATGGTGCTCAAACCTTTCAGGCAGCTATTTGTTTGTGTTAAATACAAGGAGTGAGAGCATTAACCAATTCTCCTCATGACTGGGCTGGAGTGGGAAAGTTAATTCATTGTGTTAGGAAAAATGCTCTTTTCGGAAGCATGGAGCAAAGCAACAATGATAACCCAAATCTTCTCAGGTTTTTATTCTGGAGACTTGGAAGGCTCAAAGACAGGACACTATGTGACTTAGGCAGGACTTCTCTACATTCTGGTACAAATCTGTAGCTACGTTTTCTATCTGTAGTATAGCAGAACTCTGGATAGCTAGGATACATGTTTACTCACTAGCCCTACATGTTTTTTTGCTGTTCACTTATATTGTCTCCATAAATGTCTTTGTTTCCCTCAAGACTGGATCTTTTTACTTTTCAGATTTTTTTTTTCTGCCAAGGACTCCTTCAAATCCTTTTTTATACCCTGTGTTTCAACTACAAAGACTTACCTGATTCAGCTGCTGTGGAAAGCTTTTTACTCTACACCAGACCATATGACAGCTCTTAATGGGATAGTATTTTCCAGTTTTCCAACAGGTATTTTCCAAGGTTTAGTCTGATCTTTGAAAAGCACTTTAAGTCACTTGCATGGAGGGTGTGATGTCTCAGTGGCAGCAGTTCCAGTCTGAAGGCAGGAAGCATCCTGCCATCTGTACAAGTGCCACACTGGGACACAAAGCATGTTCTGTCCATGTGTGAAGTATGTCTACAAATAAACATATTCCAGATAACATATGTGAAGGCTGAATATGTATATGAAGATTGTAATTGGAATATCCTTTGTGTACTCTCAGTTCATCAGAAGCTTTCATTACCTTCTTATAGACTACTGAGAAGACAAATCTATTTTTCTGGAAGTAACTCTTGTACAAGAAGAGGTTCTGCCTTCATTTGTCTTAGTGGCTTGATTAGCTCCCTTACCTTCTCATTTGAGATCATCTTTAGAGACATTTTTGGTACTACTGTTCAAAAATTTCTCCAAAATATTTGGGTGATCAGTAACATTTGAATTGAAATACCTGTCTTGGTACTTGATTCTCAATATATGAAATTAGAGATGGCCTCATACTTTAGATTTGTTGCAGCTGAAAAAAATTTACACCACAGGTAAATTTTGCCAACTCATTCATCTGTTTTCTAGATCACTAATAAATGTTCATTTGCAACAATGAACCTTTTTAGCACCTCATCCTTAATCATACACTATATTGGAATTTGACCATTTAATCTTCATCTAATCCATGAAAATGACTCTGTGAGTCACTCAGATTACTTAATTTCCTTGATAGCATTCCATCAGAGCTTTTACCCATTAATCAGTGTCAGATCATGGTGTATGGCTGAAGAAGACAAATATAGCCTGAGCTCAATCTGGAAGTCTTCAATGACAGATCCATGTCATGGTTTTGGAACAAATTCTTGGTGCCAGTGGGTGCTGATGCTCCTTAGGAAAGCCATGAAACCTTCTAGGCTAAGGTACATATTTGTAAACGTAATAGATAAAAGAACTTTCCCTGGGCTCAGGGGGAATGCAAGCAAACTCAAGTCTGTGCAGGACTGTGGGATAATCTTGATCAGGAGAGCAGAGACTATTTTGCCACTTCTCTGCATTGGTCTTTTGTTTATGAGGAAAATGTGTCAGCTCCATTTGATGCTATAACATCAGTGCATCATCACCTACTGTGTGCTCTCTATGTTGTAAGTAATAAGACAGTGTACAAAGATCTGAAATTAAATGTGAGCAGTCAAATTGATGAGACTGGTTCTGTCAGAAAATGAAACTCTTCATTTGGTAAGGTAGGTGTATTTTTTTTGGCTAAATGGTTGTTCAAAATCTCAACATGTTATCACACAGCGCATGCACAGGAAAAAAAAAGACTGTAATAGCTGTACCCTCCACCTTCAACCCAGAAGCATGGAAGAGGTATCTTCACTTCCACAATTTATTTGGCCTCTTTATTAGCTGCATGAAGGACATCTGGATCATTCCCTAGTTTGTAGAATTTTCTTTTTTATTTTGAAAACAGCATAATCTTGACATACATCTCTTTGTATGCCTCATGTCAGTGACAAAGAGCTACACAGTGTTAATGTCCTCTGTAACAGTTTGTCATGTGCATTTGGAACTACTTTTTGATGCAATATTAAAAGTATTCTCTGTATTGAAGATAAAGATTTGATGCATATAAGGTAAAGGTTATGAAGGCTGCTTAAAAGTTTTGGTATTATGTCAAGAAAACTCCTTTTTCATACTTTCTTCAATGCCTGGATGAGCAACAGTGCTTGAATGGATACTGAAAATTTGGGCTGGATATGCATTTGGTAGGTTCATGTTCTGAAAAGCAGGTCACAATGTGTAAAACTGAACTGGCAGCCTGGAGTGGAAATGTTAAAGCCTAAATAAATAAAACAGGGCTGTTAGAGTAATGAAAAAGAAACTGTTTTAATATTTTGCTTTGCATACTAACAGGCAATTAACTTTCGTTGACTCATGATGTGAAAAGTTATTGAGAGACAGATACTTTGCTTTGGTAACAGCCTGACAGTTGGGAAGAATGTTTTTCTTGACAGTTGATTAGGGGTTAAATGAGCTGAATAAAATTGGTAATTTTTGTTTCTTTCCTCACTTAGTATAACAGCTATTATATGAAGCATTTTTCTTTACAGTAGTTGTAATGACTGACTTTAACTAATTACTCTGTTGAAAGAACTGGTTTTGATGACAAAGATGTCTTCTTGGGATTCTTAACAGCTGCAAAAATGGTGCATATAGAACCTGCAATACCTTCTTCCTGCTGTCTCTTTCCCCCATAGTTTAAGCACTTATTTAATGATCTTTTGTCTACAAGAGGTTTAATTTTATGGTCATCTTAGAAGTAGCACTTGGATGTAGGTTAAAATATACCATCTCTCTCTGAAGAAAAACTTAAACCCCAGGTTTAGCACAATTGTCTGGAAGAATACTGATGTGTAGGCAACTACTTGTGAGTTTCTGTCAAGGTCATGTTTTGATAGAGGATGATGTTTTTTGAGGCAAATAATCAGGCTCCTGGGTAAACAAGGTAATAGTGCTTCATCTGCAACAGAGGTGGAGAATTCATCTACTGTAGCGCTGCTGGCTGTGACTGTCTTACTGATGAAAGCAGCTTTTCACAGCCCCTCAAAACGTGCTGTGCTATTTCACTTGTGACACTTGAAAGTATGTGATTGTGTGAAAATCCTGGAGTGAATTGTCTTTTCAAAATTTTAGATCAAAAGAGAAATGCCAGAACATCAACAGGAAATAAAACATTTTTATTGAATATCTGTGTAATATGTATGTTATTTTAACGACAACTGGAAAACTCTACTGTGGGGATTCACTACACAAAGTGAAACAAAATATAAACCACCTCATCAAAAATGAAGGTAAAATACGGCTAAAGTTGTCAGCTCGCGGGCCACGAGCGATATGGCAGGATAAAACACCCCAAACATTTCTACAAGATACAGAGAAAACCCACACAGAGAAACACTCAAGCAGGCAGTAAATATACACAAAGGCAACTAGGATCTTTCTACAGCATCAGATTCTAATACTTCACACAGCTTTGTCAGAAAGGTACATGTGGCTTCTTTGAGGATGAAAAATGTCATCTTGGTCACATGGCAGGTTCAGTCTCTGAGAATCTTTGTACCTTACAAACCAATTCTAGGGTGACGTTCAGTCTGGCAGTGTAGGAAGAGAAAGCATTAAGAATAGCTTAACACAGTAAGTCAGTCCTGGCACTTGGAACCTGCAGCTATCCTGAATGAGTAACTGAAAGCTGGAGACCATGAAGCTCCTAGGCTGGAAAGCTGACTGTCTATTTCTTCTCTTTGGTGGGGTTTGGTCCTTAAGGATAAGATTTTAAGATATTCCAGCTTGATGCTTTGCATGTATGTGCCTGTTTCTGTCAGAAAATGTCTCGCTTGTGTTTTTTCTATGTTTCATGTAAAAAAGAAACAAAATGGGTCTTGCTATTCTCACTTTTGGAGGTGGGGAGAGATACAGGCTTTTACTCTCCTCCCAGTACTTAACTGCTGCTTTTACCCTCAAAGTACTGAAAAACAGAGATGCTTGGCCATCCCTGCACTGACCTCTGAGACTGTCACACCTCTCCCAGAAGCAGAGCCTTGAGGGAGGCTGTGGAATTTAGTTCGCAGTGCACAGTTCTCCAACTACATTCATCTTTGTTAGACACAGAAGATTGATAAGAACATTAATGGTTAATTCTCATGCCTCTCTCCAAAAGCAATAGCATTTCCACATTTCTAGGGTAATTTGCATTGCTGAAAATAATGAACTCTTCAAAACATTATAAATATATTCACAGCTTGGAAAGATAAGTGAGGGGCCTCCAAGGACAGTACATGAGCTAGAGGTGATGCCCTGAATGACTTGATGAGATGGTACAGCGGAGGTGCCATGCTGGGGAGCTGTAAGATGACTTTACGGGAAAGCAGCAGGGCAAGGGGGCTTGGAAATGTAGAGTATTGCACAGGGCTTGACAAAATGCTGTGTGGTCAACCCATTCACTAGAGCATCCTTGTCCCCTGCATAGCTTTCCAGTTCTACATTGGTCCGTAACAACTGGAACTGCTTGTGCTATGCGTTCCTTCGGCAGTGCAGTAGAAGGGAATGGCAGTATTATTACAATATCACTACGGAATAAATTGATTGCTATCCACTGAGAAAACTACATTTCTAAGCACACACGGCAGTCACAGTGATACACAGAGCAGTCTTTCAAGACTCTTATGGAATGACTAATAGCTTCATAATAGTGCCATTTACTACATAATAACATTTAAAACATTTAAAAACTCCTCCTGAAACGAGCATCTAGTATACAGAAGAGGTTGCTTCAGTTTTCTAGAACTTGTTCTTTGTTTTCACTTTTTTTTAAAGGACAAATTAAAACTTAAGTATAAAGAGTATATAAAAGGTCACTAGCTGTTCTCTTTTGGCTTACTTTGAAGTGCATTTAGAACTATGGCTAAACTTTGTCATCTTCTGATGGGATTACAATACTGTCTGTTTACCACGAAACTATTTTGTATAATAAACTCACACGGCTGTGTCTAAAAAATATTCTGCATTCCTTCTAATCTGAGTTAGTATCATAAAATATTTTGTTACAAAGTCTAATGTGCAAACTCATAATTATAATGTGAAATCGTGGATGGAATTCACAGTATGCAAATTTTGTATAAAGGTGATAATGGAGAGCTACTCTTGTTTTCATGGCAGCATTTTACTACAGCTGCATTTCCCTCTTCCCCTTCCCTGCACTTCTGCAGTGATCTGTCTTCGTATGTTAGATGAAATTGTTGCCTCCTGTGGAACTGCTTCCTCAACTTTGAATCTAAAGCCATTTCAGTCTTCAGTCTGTTATGTGTTTGCTTTGGAATATATACAAAAAAATTATATCCTGGCTTCTGGCTACATCTCCATGAGGTCAGCCATGGAACTGCTCAGATCATGCTAAGTTGCCTGTGAAAGAAGTCTACCCAATTGGATTTGCCCCTCTAAGATTCACTGTGGACGTGAAATGTGCTATTAGGATGGTGCAGTTGAAAGCTCAGATTTAAGTTGTCCTTTAAGATGTAAGTGTAACACTACTAGTGCCTTACAAGTTGGATATTTTTTTTTCTGGAATGCAGACGATACAATAGTTACCCTATAATATAGTATCAGCTCTCCTATATCTCAGTCAATTTACATAATTTAAAATAGAACATCTTATTAAAAACATCTAGATATACACAGATTAGGAAACGCTTACAACATACAAATACACAAACTAGAAATAAATTCTCAGCATACTGATGTATATATACAACTGTGTGATACAATAAATAATTTCTGTCATGCTCTATCTACACATCATATTGCTTAAAAGAAGAGTAGATCTGGGGCGGGCAGTGGTGAAATGAAGCGCCTTTAAAAGGCTCTCTACATTTAAGTTTGTGCAAATTAAAATGGGAATTTTAAAGTACAACTGATCTGTGTCAGGAACACATGGCTGGAAATGAAAGGACCCATATTACTGAGGTATTTACAGATACTGGCTAAAGAGCACTATGTGGGCAAATGCAGAAAGGCTTCTTCGTCTTTTTCTTTTTCTTCTTCATAATTTAATTTAATTTAATTTAACTTAATTTAATTTACTTCTTGACTGCCAGCATGGCATCTACCTCCTCCTCGGGCTGTAGGGTGTGCCACTGTGCAATGGGCCGCCGGGGGTTGGCCAGCATGTCTGACCAGTGCCGCAGCTCCGCGCCGGTGCTGTTGTAGCCCACAAAGACTTTCCCGATGGCATCGTTCTTGCCAATCTTGTCATAGTCCAAAACAGTCACAACAATTTGTACTTTCTGTAATGAAACAGAGAAAGAGCAGTGAGCATGACAATATGAATGTGGGGACAGCCAGCCATAGAGAAGTCACGAAGGGGGACGTGTGTGACAGCTGGAGTAGATTATCCTAATGAGGAGCAAATTCAAACTTTTGTTTTTGCATCTTGTGGGCCTTCCAAATAAAAACAGGTTTACAACCTCCCTGTTAGCTTGAAACTTGGCCCCCTTGCATTAAGTAGCTTCATATGGAAGTCGAGGCTGATTGTTTTTCCTTTAACAGATTAAGAACTTACTACTACAACTACTACACCTTAAGTTAATTCAAAAGTTGTGCAATTTTACACACTCTTATTTTTTAAATAAATAAGTTAACAACTAAAGTTCAGAAATGGCTCTATGTTTGCAATGCTGTATTCTGTATTCTACTTCTTAGCAAATCTGACCCATCCATCCAGTATGCTAGTCAGGTATTTTCAGATAAATTCAGAAGATAGCCTTTATGGTTACTATACATGTGCACACACACACACAGACACACAAAAGTGTGTTCTCATCTCTATGCACATGAGTGTGCACTTGTGTGCATGTACAAGCACTTATGTATACTGTGTATATTCTGTGTATTTACAGAGAAATCTAGAAAACAGGCTGGTTGCTTAAGGGAGTTGGAATGGATGTATCAACCCCTGGTGTTTCAGGGCTCTGACACACTGGCACAACCTATGACTGAGCTGATGCTGGAGTACCACTTCTGTAGGAATGGTGACCTCTGGAGAACAGGGTTAAACAGGTCCCACATGGTCTGTGTGAGTCCATCTGTCACAGCTCATAGACAATTTTCCATCCATTTAGGCTGGGGCACACTGGGAGGTGTTTGAGCCAGGCATTTATGTTTGTAGTTGTGTGCACATACACACAATTCCTCTCTTTCAGGTCTTTAATATTTGTCAGAAGAGCATAAACAGCTATTCCTTTCGTGGAGTGGTGTTCTGTCGCAACAGCACTTGAGACTTTCATTCTTATTTTACGAAACTATAAACACTTCTCCTTATAGAGCTTTATTTTTAATGATGAGCATACAGTTATTTTCCTGATTCCAGTGTCAGCTTCCTGAATAGAAGGAAGAAACGCCCTGAAACACATTTCCAGAAAAATCCTCTATTCTCTAGAATTAGGTTTTTAAATTTAAAGCTTTAAATATATCTACAATCTGGACCTCTTACTGGAATGATTAATTTCAGGGCTTGTAATAGGATTATCTTCTAGAAGCAGTGTCGCTGTCGAGCAGGATGGGAAACAGAGAACTTCAGATCAGAAGGCAAAGAAAATGAGCTCTGATTTATTTCAAATATACCGCTCTATATATAGAGAACATCGAGAAGACTAATTTCATTGGTCTTAGAGTAAAAACATGTCACACCATTGGTGTGCAGTGAATGACGCACAGTGGCAGAGCATATCTATAAACAATGTGAATAACAAGATAGATTAGAGAATTATTTACATTCTTTCCCAACTGTTTCCCAGGCTCTTGCCTGGTTAGAAAACCTTTCTCTTTGTCTCTGAGCTGAGAATATCCACAAAGCAGTAAGACCAGGGTCTTGAGGTTTATTTTATGAAGTCCATTTCCTTACAGGATTGTACAGTTCACTGAGCCAGAGATGATTCCAGCAGGCACTTAAGTATTTATATAGTTGCTGATGACAAAAGTATATATCAAACTCAAGATTTTCCCACCCCAGAGCACTCACGATAAAAGGCAATATTCTGACGCAAGTATTTATAGATGCCAGAATTACATTTCAGTGTTGCTGTTTGCAATATACTCACTTTTAATGGTACCTCCCCAAATGAACATTTATATTTTAGATACATGGTACACTCACAGATATAAAAAGTAAGCATGAGATTATTTTTTTGCACTACAAAAAAATGCTTGCTTGCTGTACCTAGAAGCTTGGGGATAGTTATTACTATATATTTTTTAAAATGTTAATCATAAGACAAAAATGAGCACTGTAAATGAAGGATCCTTTTCCTTGCTCTACAAAGATGTAAAGAACAGCCAGCTCAGATAATTAACTTGGAGATCATTCTCCCCTCCTGATCTCTGGACTAAACCTACAGAGAAATGTGAGCATCCCTTTGCCTTTGTACCACATATTAAAGGAGCAGCTGCATGGCAAAACCCAAGAGGTGCTAGTAGAAAGAACTGCCTCTCCTAATAAACACTTGGATTAGCAGTTTCCATGGTGTGATTAAGCCCTTTGGACTGAGAGGGCCTGTAGACACCCCTGCTTACAAAGGCTGTCTGTTTTGCATATGGCAAAACACGTGCCTGATCTGCCAATAGCAACAGGATTTGACTTCCCGGTGGTGCTCTCCCATTACTCTTGAAGACATCACTTTCTTTCTCTTAAGAGCCAGAACCAATAGTCACTGTAAAATTCTTGAAAATGTTAACATTTGGCTCCTTTAAAATTACACAGATGTACTGCTATTGACCTGCTTTCCCTCCATGACCACTCTTTATTCTCCAACAATCAAGAAACTCATATAATTATTATTTTTTGACAGTGAATGTTTGCTTAATGACTTTTATATGAATAGCACAGGTCACAATGATTCCTACCATAGTAAGTCTAAATAACATTTAAAATTAGTTTTTCTAATCCATCATGGAGTAGACTAAATGTAGTCTTTTATAACTAACTCAAAATACATTGGCAAATGACCGAAGTCCATAATTGCAGATTTAAAATCAGAGCTATATAGTGGGGTAGATAGCTAAAAGGTAATTCTAATAAACTTATTTAAAAAAAAAAGAAAGGCAAAAATTTAAACCTCTAAAGCACAATACTTTTAAAATCAACTACATGCACCTCAAAAAATTACTTTGAATTAGAAGGCAAAATGGTCAAGTACAAAAAATGTGCCATGCCATGCCAAAGCTTTGATAGGGTAATTTAGAGGTAACCATTCCAGCTCCTCAGTCCTATCCCTATGTGTAAATCAAGACACTCACTGCCTAAACTGCCACTTGATTTGATTCATCTCTTTTTGCCTCTGGGTCTTTGATCCTTGTTGTGAAATCTTTGACAAGCACACAGACCAGCTTTCATTAAAATCAAAAGAAATTAGCCCCCACTGAATTTCCCACTTTTTGATTCCTAGAATCCACAGACACCTGTACATGCAGTAGGGCACAAAGAAATTCTAAATGGACTAGTCATGCATCCAAGTCACTGTGCCCACGCTTCACCTTGTCTAGTTTTAATAACTTTGTTAGTACCAAGTCAATAAAATTCAAGCTACTTGAAAGGTAGGCCTTGGCTCCTGGGCTTCTCTCCAGCCCAAGTTGCTATCAAAATCCAAGATACACAATGTGAAAACCCATACCATGCTCTCATCTAATGAAGAGGGAGCTCCAAGTTTTGTCCAAGCAATTTAAACACATTAAAACTTTCAAACTACAAGTTTAAAAGCATGGCATCTAATTTATACCATGACGGCTCTTACAATCCACAAAAGGATATATTCCCAGATGTTTTAAATGATGGTTATTTAAACCGGGAGGCCCCTGAAAGGACCCTTTCCCCACTCAGCTCCACCCAGAAAAGCTGTTTTATTGCTTAACATCTCCATAGTGCTGGGGCTCCATGGTCAGGTGGGAAGCCTACATGCAGTTCTTTTCCCATATGCTTTCTGAGATGGTTAAAAAAAAACTTCTCTCTTCAGATAAAAGACAGTTAACATTAAAAGAAGTTTATTCTCTCCCATGAGAGATGGTTTGCCTCCCAGTAGCTCAAAGATAGGCAACTGAGTCCCTGAAAATGCTTTGTCCTGGTATTTCCCACTGCTACTGTGGGTGACTTCCATCTCACTGTGCTGACTTCTGAAACCCTTTATTTTAGGTAATGAGCTCTGGGAGAAACATCTGGACAACTGCTGTAGCTCTCCTGAGGCACTAAGAGAACAGGTACTGTAGTACTGACCCCTGAGATTCTCAAATGCCTTTTCACTGAAAAAGTTTTCAAAGTGTACTGGATAATTGAAAAAAAGTTGTGTATGAATTAGGTGTTGTACTTTAAAGGGGTGCTGCAGTTCTTTCAAAAAACCGGGCAAATAAATAAATGCATAAGGAACACAAATTTATCTGATAATGCCAATTTATTATTTTAAATAATTTAGGGAAATAGGTTATATATGGCTTTTCTTTTATCTGTACACTTTTTTTTGCTGGCACAATCCTTCCCTATCTCCCTGTGGATTTTTTTTCCCCAAATCCATTTCTGTTAACAGAAAATGTCAGTTATCCATTTCTCACTGATGAATCAAATCTTCCTAAGTACTTCACATTTCATCATTTCCCTCTTGAAGCAGTCACACTCATCTAATGTAGCACAGGGCTGGCACCTAGGTGCTAATGAAGGCATACACATGTGATAATTAACACGATTCCTGTTAAATATTTATAAGGGCTGAGAAATAGAATACAGAGGAAAGACAAAATACTGTTTGACATTACCTGAATTTGCTCGAATGGTACTTCAAAGCTGAAAGACTCATTGTAGTAGGGATTCAGAGTGTTCTTTTTAATTGTAGTCTTTTTCTTCTTCAGCCTCTTACCATTCTGCATCAGATGGATCTTCACATAGGGATCTAAGCATTCAAGAGAAGAGGTAGAGCTAAGGAGGAGAGTTTAATGTGTTTTCTACAAATTTTAATCCCATAGATGTAGGAGTAGATTAAAAAAAAAAACAAAACCAGACAACATTCACAGCTCGTATCTAAAGAAGTTCTTAATTTCTACTATAGAAAAACTCCTGTATGATTGTGAAGTATTCTTGATGGGAAAAGGTACAAAATATTTATTGCCTTATCTCCTTAACATCATGAGGATGGAGTAAATTCCACCTAACTTTGTTCCACAGCTTATTAACCATCCTGCAAGCATTTCTTAGCAATGGTTTGTGGGGTGATTTTCCCAAGACCTGTGAGTGCTGCCAAATGCACACAGCAGGTACAGAGCTGGCATGGCCCTATGCTCTACAACCACCTGGCAACTATTCCCATCACTCCTTGGCCAGGTGCTGCGCTGTGGCTCTCCTGTCCTCTGACCTCCCTGGTGAGCTGTGACTGACAGGGTCCAGCAGGGTCCAGCACTGCTTGGCAGGAAAGGGCTCTGTCCCTTCAATACCAGCCCTCTGCCTCAGTGCTGCACACAGCCAGAGTCCATGGGGGCCACGGAGCTGGTATAAATTACAGACTGGCTTTGCCATTCTCTATTGAATTCCCACTGTCATTTCAAACAGCTTCTGGTGGCAAAGGAATGGAACTCATTTGGTACCTAATCAGGTGTTCCTTGTGTGAGCAAAACTTTCCTGCACATTACAGCACTGATGAGGTATCTTGGTGATGGTAATTTCAATGGAAGCTTCGCCTGCTTAAAAGAATAGCACTGTGACATTACAAGAGCCATGTGGCTGTCTGGAGAGTGGATTAACATTCTTCCATGGAGCTGGTAATTGGAAGTACCCTCACTGAGTTAAACTATTTTACTGTTTAGGCTTACCACAAAGCAACATTTGAGGCATCTCAAGCTCATACTTTTCAACAGCCTGTATGGTACTGTCACCAAAATTTGGGTAGGTACCTCTCTGGCTTTAGGCAGCTGAACTGTGATGTAGATCAAGGCAAGCTTCCCTTGCATGAGCTGGTCGGAGCTATATAAAATGCCTGCCAGATGTAAGTCACCTGCAGCATAACTAAGGGAGCCTGAATAATGCAAACTATCAAAGGAGAGAGCTTCTCCTTTCCCTCCTGAGAAAAGGCTGGGGCTACAGAATAAGGACAAATGAACACTGCACTTAATATCAGCAAACCATGCTTTATGATTCTGCAATGAAATTAATTTTTGGAAGAGTAATTGCACTCTTCTACAGTCAAAATATGCCTTTCTCTGGAAGACCTGAGTGTTCAGGACAGTTAAGCTACTGCAGTCACTTGACCACAGTCTACAGTTCCTATGAAAGAAACCTCATTTTGGTAATAGATTCAAGACAGCAGTCAAGGGTATCAAAAGATCCAATGGCTGTGAGAAGGAATTAGGGAAATTCTAACTTAGGAATAGGCCTATTTTAGACATATTTTAGAAGTAAGATGGAAACAGCTGGAGTAGCTTCTCCAGCGGTGAACTCTGTTACAGAGGGTTAAGACTCCTGCCTCAAAAGAATCAAAGTTCAAACAAAAATTAAATTGGGGTAGGTTTATGCTTCAGGTAAGATGGGATAGTAAGGGTTCCATGTGGCTACACAATTTATGAATTAAGGAGTATCATGTGAAGAGGAAAATGCTAGCAAAAAGCCAACAGAGGTCTATTTCTTTTTTAATACTGAGTTCAACATCACTGCACACAGGGTTTTGAAGATGGAAAGGAGGTGAATCTGGACTGCTTCTGGACTAATCAACATTAGCTGGTACTTGAGAAAAGCCATCATTTTCCCTGATGGTCCATGCAGAATGCAAACTGTGCTAACTTCAAAATGATGGTTTAGGTATACCTAATACATACTAAGAAAGTTTAGTAGTCAATGAGTCAGTGGTAAAGTGTTAAGAAATGAGAATGAGGTAAGATGCTGTAAAAATATAATTTGAGTCACTAGACTGGAAGGCTAAACAGTACAGTAATATATTATTATTATGGGTATTAGAACGGAATAATTTATTAAAATAAATGGAAGTGATATAAGCCAATTCTTTGCCTTTGCACAGACAATATACACAGGTTTGATGATTATTCATATGTCCTTAAGGAACTGTACAGTAAGATTTATAAAGGGATGCAGAAATATTCCTATATTGATAACAAAATCCATATTTTGGAGAAGAATATTTTTAAACTAGAAATCAATGTACATGAATGCTTCTACATCTGTGAGTATATTCACTTTAATTATTTGCTTCTACTGACTTTCTATAGTTTCTGTCTTCATGCTTGTATTAGAACAAAACCTGACCTAGACAACTCACAGCCATGGGATAAGACCCACAAGACACATTTCTGTGGTTTCCTTTTCATGTCCTGATCAGTTTCTTCTGTTTGTCAGTCTGGGGAGTTGAGTTAGGCTCAAATGCCATTTGTTTAGTAGGAAGGACCCAGTGGTGCCACCGTAGTGCAGAACTGAGTGGCAGAGGTACCAAATGGAGCACAGAATGGGGCATAACACAATAAAATAATCCAATTTTCTTTCATGTGAGGGTAGAATTGTCATGCTAATCCAAACAGAACTTAACTGAAACCATGTTCCTTCTTTTCTTGTCTCACAGGAAAGTATTATACAAGTTTACTCATCACAAACATTTAAAATCAGAACAGGGTGTCCAGTTCAAGTAAGTGGACCCTTAGAGATTTTGGCCGAGTTTATCCTCCTTAGATGATATATCCACTTCCTTGTTTTTGAAGTATCCTGATCCTAACTAATTCTACCCTCTCCTCATTCTTCTATGTCCATATAGGAGCCCCTCCACCACTGCACTATCTTCAGTTACATTCTCCCATGTTCCACAACGTTAACTCCCTCAACTCCCCAGTAATCTATTTGCTTGCACTCTATACAAAAAACCTGATACCTAAGCACAGACTTTCTTGTGACTTCATGAATAAATCTCTGAAAAAGATAAATTCTCTTCCACTAAGTAACAGAAGATGAACTGCTTGGAATCAATTAGTGGAAGAAGGGATGATAATCAAGAGAAAGCAGAACTTCTGGGAAGTGCCAGTCTCCAGTGATTTTTGTGAGATAAGGTTTAGTTCTAATGGAAATGTCTTTCCTCTCTACTTGCAACATAACCTCAGTGCTGGCCCCATTAGTCATTCTGAGTAATACTTTAACATGTAAATAGTCTCACTGAAGAACTGAGACTAGTAAGGATGACAGAACTGATATTACAGCCCTGCAATGATAAATTGCCTGTTAAATACCTAGCTTGGTCATAAAGGGCAATGCCAATGAAAATAAGTATTTCTTTTTATGTACCCTGGATAGTTATCTGATTCCAGAGTAAGTATCTATCTTTAGTTAAATAGATTGCACCCCAGAATATTAATTTCTCTCCATGGATAAACATCACAATATTTTTAGCCAGTTTGATTCCTTTCAAGTAAACAGGGTTATAGAATCACATTACATTCACAGGTATCTGTGGATGGATCACACCCATCCATCTGTAAGAAAAGATGTTGCACCCACTCTGCTGAAGGAGACAGAATAGCTTTGTGTCCCTTGCTTAATAATCCATTTTAACCAGTGTGTGGGACTAAATAAAATTGTGCTATTTATTCCCTCATTAACAGTCTACCCAGGAATGCTAAAATGATGTACAGTTCACAACTAATTGTACATTGTGGATCTCACAGTAATGTCTCAATGGAGGCTAGTTGAACTGCTTTTAAAGCATGGAGAGGACCAGCTGACACATTTTGTTTTCCTGAAGTTTGCAGTAAGATGCCAACACATTATTTAATAAGTAATTGCCATGGTATATAATACCAAGATTTCTACAGTAATCTGGACCACGAGGCATAGATATATAGATATTTATATATATATATATATATACACACACACACACAACTGGAACTCTCTTAAAATAATGATTAGTTATGGATATGTTGTAGACAACATGCACTTAGTTGGTTAAGAGATTTTACAAGAGAAAACTTTAAAGGGAAAAAGTACTACAACTCTACAGAAGAAAATTGTGGCAAAAGACAATATGTCAGGTAACGGCAGAGCTTGAGAACCCTTGTTTTTCAAGGGTTTTTAAGATGAAAAGATGTTAGAGGGGCAAGTAGCTAATGAAAAATCATTTTCCACATAGGTAGGAGAGAATTCAGCACACAAATTTCCGTTTCTATGGATCTTCAGAAAAAAGTATCAACAACATAGTCAGCTTGGAATGGTCTTACTACAATGGCTTATTCTGAATGCAAACAGAAGGACAGCGTCCATCTTCTAAAAATAAAATTAAGGCTTCTGCAATCTAATCAGAATATGAAAAGTAAAGCATCTAGAATTTGATAAATTTGAAAAATGCCACAGGGATAACACTGAAATTGACTGTGTGTGTAGTTACAGTCCTGAGGCTGTGGGCAGGGGAAGCTTAATGGATTAAAGAAAAAAAATCCCATGCAGGTCTGTGCAGAGAGATCAGAAAAAACCTTCTACAAGCCTTGAGAAAGCCTAACATGATTAACAGAAAAAAACATGAGCCAGAACAAACTAGTCATAGATACACCTGAATAGTTTCATATGACAAAACACTGTAATAAAATGTTCTCAACTAAAATGTAGAAATGGTGAAGAACTACTGTGCCAGAACTGCCTCCAGCTGTATTTTTGTCTTCAAAATGTTCAGGATAACTGGGTGCCCATTAGCACGTGTTTTTTCCCATCAGAAGAAAATTTATGCGCAATCCATGCCAAAGCTCAACATCACTGACATTTAGAGCAAAAGTGTCAGCAGACAGTGGAGTTTCCATTCCAGGAAGCAGAATGAATTCATGAAGAGCTTGGAAATTGATTCAAGAAGTAAAGAAAATGAGGTTTGGAAATGCAGCTTTACAAACAGCTGTGCAAATGCAGCTAGGACAGAGGTGACATACAGGGTGCATTGTTAGTTCCAGGCTAAAGAGCCACTCTCATCCTGCAACAGCAGCATGGTGGAAAGCCTAGGAAAGACCGAGCCAGGGGCTTAGACCAGAGCTGGAGCAGGGTCAATACTGCACACTTAACCTGTTCCCCTTCTTTGCAAACATGCTTCAGGTGAAGTTCTCTGGGCAGGCAGTGGGGAGAACAGCCATTTAATACAACAAACAAACTTATTTTCTATGGAGACTGTATCTGGGATGGAGGCCAGCAGCACTGGCAATACCTGTGTGCCTCTGGAGAGAAACAGCAGCACAGGCCAGAGCTGGGCTGTGGAAAGTAGCAGGGCTCTAAGAGCAAAGCAAAACAGGAAGACCTTTGCTGGGAGTTCCCACAGATTTGCTGATTTTTTCCAAGAACCATGGGACATGCTCCCTCTGTGGGCATATAAACCCTTCTTCCTGAGGGAGAGGGACATGATACCTGTGGCATCCAGGCCATGGGTAATTCCCCCTGAATTTTTCTCTTATTTTCATTCATGTTTGGATGAGAGTGGATAAAAAAAAAAAAATCTCTGAAATAATGAGTTTAGAGTGATACTGATTTTCTCAGCTAGTATTTTTTCATATTAATGGAAAGCTTTGAATGGGAAGGAAAGCCAGAGGGAGAAAAAACAATATATGGTACAATGACTAAGAAGAAGCACAAGTACCTTCTAGACTGCATAAAAATTATAGTTACTATTCACTGACATAAGCTTTTGGGCCTTCTACCTTCCTCCACAAATGAACAAATTAAAGTTAAGACATTATTTTTAAGGAGCAACTGATGTCCCAAGAGAAATATTGGAAAACATTCTCACATTGGAAACAGTTCTCTTGGTATAAACTATATGGTTTGTAAGGTTTTTTAAATTCAGATTTCCTTAAAAATATGGCTTTTTTAAAATGTTGATTTGCTACATAATCTCCAATCTTCAGCTAATGCTGATATTTTGTTACTCTCATCACACTTTCCATGACTCCACCAGGCTGCAGATTACTTGACGTTATGGGCAACTCTTTAGCAGTAGCTAGGACTTGAGATGAGAGGTGAGTAGCAAAAGGTATTTGCTGTAGGTTCCTGTGCAGTGTCTATGCCAGTCCTGACCCCAGCAAAACACATTTGAAAATCCATTTTACTAAGGGTGCTGAGGATTGAGTGGTGGAGACTCTCCCAACACCAGCCAGGGTACTGGCCGTGGATGGGGTTGAGAAGCTGCATGCAGTCTAGATGGGCTGTCAGAATGGCCATGAGAGCTGTGAACAGTTTAATCCTAAAAAGCTCCTATCAATTTGCCGGTGTCTGTCTGTGCCACGGACAGATGCTCCAGACCCAGTGCACACACACACAGAGCCCATGCCCATCAGGCTCCTTTGGGCTCATATGTCACAGTGTAACAAGTTAGGTGACTTTGGTTTACGTATTTCCACCAGCATCTTTAAAAAAAGATGCTGTAAAACTGTGTGATTTATAAATGAAAACATTTTAAATTTCATATTCAATAACATGAGACAGATTCTCATAGGAATAATGGAGTCCAGGCATCCATTTATAGTGGGGAAGAAGGGGTTGGTATTTATAAAAGTAACAACAGCCTCCCTAGAATGAAGAGAGTTAAATGGAGAGTGTAGCAAAGCAGTCTCAAAATAACAACTCTTCACTAGTGTGCAGTTATAAGAACATCAAGTTGTGATTGCAATGCTGAATTCAGAGAATCAGGGAGTTTTGGGAAGAAGGAGGTGCTGTAAAATTGTCAGCCAGCCAATGATTCCCTCACCCAAGAGTCCCAAACTGAGGTTGCTGAACATGTAGAGCTGACAGTGGAAAGAGAAATGTTCACAGTGGCCTAAGGGCTATTCAGCCAGCTCTTGAGTGTGCAATTCTACCCACATTGCTTTCAATTGGAACATAACAACAAATGTTACAGTGCCAGATGGGGAAAGTAGCAGAAAACGGGAGAAAAAAAAAGAAGAAAAAAAAAGAAAAGCCAAAACTCTTATTTAAAATCAGCATAAATTAGTGCTTATGAGCTTATGATTAAGTTTGCTGCCAGAGAAAGGACAGCTGATCTGTCTCTTGTATCCAAGGAGTTCATTTCAACACAGTTACACACAGGCAAAACAAATAGTTTTATAAAGTGCAACAAAAGTGGGTTGAACCAACAGGAAAATGCACCTTGAGTTTTGGCTATGGGTAAACACAGAATACTCTTTTGGAAAAGCAAAGCTACTCAACCAAGCACTTTGTAAATATGATTACATGGAAACTACATATATCAAAGCAGTAAACCTTGTTCCCCTGTACTTGCACCAAAAAGGGAGAAAGCTTCAATGAAGCAAGGAGGGGGAGAGAAGCATGGCATTGCAAAATTTTAACATCGTGGAGAAGAGATGATAGATAACAAATAAAGAGATAAAAATGCATATGGCAATACCATGCTTGTATACAAGTAGGAAGAGTACAACAGCAGCTAAGATGAAGTAGGTATTTATATCAAATAGTGGGAAGGTATTAATTTGAGCTGCTGATGCAGGCAGACTCTTCAGGACAGGAATCCAGACTGGAACCAAAGCAAGCTGGCAATACATCAGGCAGCAAATTCCAGCAGACTGCTGAGTTAGAATCGAGGTAATGCCTTTTGATGATGTAGAGAAAAAAAAAATTAAATTGATGGCAGTGAAAATACCAGAAGATAATACATAGAGGCTTAGAGAGATTCAAAAGACTGTCCTCAAGTGAACTGGGGAGGAGGGAAGGGGGAATACACAAGAGTGAAGAGAGAATCAGAAGCACAGATTACAGAACATCCCAAATAACACAAGTTAGGACGCAGTTCTTGTCTTAGCTGAAAACAACAGGAGCTTGAGTACATAATGATGTTCTGCACCAGACTGTGAGTGCCTTGAAGCCCTCGAGAGCTGGGCTGGTCTGGGGGCAGAGCTGTCCCACTTCACTGAGGCACATACTGCTGAGTGGAGGCCTGTTTTCATTATTTCCCTGCTCCCAGAACCCCACCCATCACAAAGACCCCAAGCCCCAAATCTTACAGCTGTGAGGCAAAATAAGTCATAACCTCAAACTTTTCTGAGAACAGATAGGCATTCCAGTATTACTGGGTAATAAAGAAAAGCACATCAGAGTGAGTGTCAGTATTCACTCCAAGGAATTCCTCAACTCTGAAACACAAAGTCTGTTACAAACAAAAATTGGTCTAACTAGTGTATTAGCAATTACCTGTAGCAAGAATATACATTTGTAGTCCCAACTTTCCAAGTCAACATTGCCACAGAAAGGTTTTATGGCTTGACTGAATGTCAGTATGGCACTATTGTGTTGTGATTGTCTTTATATGGAAAGAGTGAATATACCCTGCTAAAGGGTAATCTGTACTCTTCTACAGAGGGTTAGAAGCAACACAGTCAAAACCAGGCAAAGTCAGTTATAAAGGCTGTCTCAGGTCAAAACCTCTAACTATCATATTATTTAACCATTAAAATTTTCTTCAAATGCAGCAAACCCAGTTATGTGCCTGCATTCCATCCATACTCTCACAGGCCGAAACAACACTAGGTGAGTTGGAAGGAGAAGGAGAGGATAGAAAAAATAGAAAAGCAAAGCAGCAGGGAGTTTTATCTACCTATGATGGAAAGGGTAGGAAACACCCGATTACCTTAGCTCATACAAATGAGTCACTAGAAAAATGCAAGCCATTATACCACAAAATAATTCTGATGCTTTTAATAAAAATCTAGCCCTGCCACTTTGTAAACAGCTTCTCTCATCTGGGTAAGCTTTCAGTCCCAGACAGTGTGAAGGAGACATGTCTTTTTTTTTTTTTTTTATTCTGATGATTAAACTAGAAATAGCACAGAACTAATACTGCAGGAATGCTGCAGTAAAGAAGACATAGGAAAAAATTGTGTTACAGCATCAATGTCTACTGGCAAAGCAGCCTGATCTGAACTCTTCACAACTGAGAAACCAACCATAGTTATGCTTTATCAAGATTGATATTTATTTTAAGAGCGTATAAAGACTTTCAAACTACATTTCATTTATCAGTGGCTACATGTATAAAAGGATTTCATCAGCATCCAGTCCTCAGTCTCAACTTGAAATAATACTCAGTACTTTTTCTACCTGTAGAGTTTATATAAATCCTAGTTCTCATTTTGTTTTCATTATTTTTCTGTTGGATTTGAGCTTCAAGGAAAAAACCATAAATGGAATGAAGAAGATACATTAATGTAGTCTTGCTTTTAGCCTACAAAACATGCATTCAGAATTATTTGGAGAAAACAGTCAACAGCTCTCTTTCCCCTCCTATTCCTGCCTCCCAACACATCCAGTGTCTGTTAAGTGGGATTTTGGCAATTCATATAGGCTATTTCTGGCACCTAATTTTAGCATGACTTAGGGGATCGAACTCTTTACTGCCTCAACACACAGACCACCCATCCCATATCTGAAACCTAAGGCAATACACAATACAGTTAGTTTTTTGAACCTCTTTTAACATAGAGGCCACAAGAAACCTTTTCCTATTCCCTGCTCAGAGCCATGGCTAAGGACAAGCTTAGCTCATGGGCTTCCTGACAGTGAGAAGACTCCTGGAACACTGCAGGGCAAGAACTGCATCTGCTCAGGGAGTGGAAAGGGCTATTCTGGATTATGTTTCCCAATATTGCAAAAACCGGTTTTGTTTTGGATTAAATTGAACCACAGTAAGAAAAAAGAGCTCAAAACCAGATTTTATTGGGATGGGCAATATCTTTGTCTTAATCCCATAATGAAAAATTACAAGGTAGGTTAAATTTATCAGCAATTTCAACTGAGTTCAGATAAATTACGTCTGTTTTTCGAACATGACAGCTGAATGAAAACCTATTTTTTAGAATCCCCACACCTCCCAGGTTTTAGAAGCCTGAAGGTCAGATTTTTAACTTGAGTACTTGCAGAGGAAAGGCTGGGAGGCTGCATGCCTGCTCACATTCCTGTTGATTACACAAAATGAGAAGCAGTGACCTGAAACTTAAGGCAAATTTTTACTTAGATAAGAGTAACATTGAGTTTATGTTTACTGAAGAGTCATGGAAATGCTGAAGTCCTTGGGAGAACAAACTGCTTACTTTGTTTTTTAACTCCAGACAAGTTACAAGAAAGAACAAAAGGAGGAGTTATTTAAGAGCTAAGATTCAAGGAAAAGAACAAGCGCTCAAGGCCAACAACATCTGCATTAGGAACACTCTGCTGCTGAGAACATTAGTCCTGCTATAAGACAAGAGGACAGACAACTTGAAAAATGGTGCCATTAGGTGAAAGATAGAAGTATTTATAACATGACTAATAGCTCATGCCCCAAATTCTTCTTCATATTGCCCCAGTCAGTTAATGGCACAAATAAATATTTGACTGACGTGTTCACCATGGACTCTACACCACTTTAGTTTAAAAGTCAGTCAAACGTGACACAACCTTTCAGAAATCCAAGGGTACATGATTGTTTTCAGCTCAGATACCTGCTACAGATTTCTCCAGCAGATAGCCAATTTGGTACAAAAGTGGTGGAGTGTGCCTTGCTGACAAACCAGATTGAATCTGGGCAGCTCAGCATATTTCTGCCTGCTACTCCATTGAACAAGATCTTGACGCAGTCTAGTCAGTGGATCATGATCTGTAACAAAATCAAATAACCCAGGAATCCAAAAAGCATATATGAATTTCTGAAGCCCTTTGGCTCTTCAGAATTGAAAAGTGCAGTACTTGAAAAGACAAGCCTGAGTCTTTGTGGTTACTAGATGAGGAGGAGGATGCTAGATGAGGGAAACTGCTGTTTTTATTTGTAATGAATAAATAGAAACCATAGTAAAGGAAAAGCGGATGACACTGCTTCCAAGCCATGGTAGTACTCATTGTATAAAACAGAGAATAGAAATTATTTCAGTAAAACTAAGCCCACAAAACAGTACTCTCTTCAAGCTGCACTCACCAAAGTTATAGAATAGATTTGCAGAAGTATCAAGTATTTGTAGATAGGTCTGTTTTCAAAGGCACCTAGCTCCTGTTAAAAATCACTTGTATGAAGATGAAGCAATCAATTCCCCTGGAATCCCAGGCTTCAGCTTTCCTATGGAAACTCCTATTGAACATTTCTCTGCATTAGTCAGTATCTAGGTGACAATAGGCTTTTTTTTTTTTGCTTGTGAACAAAGACAGTCAAGACATTCACTCAGCAGCAATAAGAAATAATTTAAACTCTTTCTGTTTACTGTATATGCCACAAATAGTAATCAGCAAGCAGTGATATTAAATTTGTAGGTTTCAGATAGATAAAACATTCTCCTGTTAAAAATGAAGTTCACAAATGTTGAAAAGAATGTACTAAGGAGAACTGAGATTTTAAGTTTTTTAAAAAAAGCCCCATTCAGCAAACAATAAACCTGCTTTTCTGATACTTTTAGGAGAAAAGGAGAGAAAGGGGGAGAGAGAGGGAGTGCCTCTGGTTAGCTTGCCATTAGCACAAAAGAAAACAATTGCAGGGCTTAGCGAGGATTTAGCTTTAACAAATACTTACCACAAAGTCCTGTCACTGCACCCTATTGTTCTGTATTTGGAATGAAATTAATTTCCAACTCCACATTAACCTTTTAGAGACCCTGCTTGGTAGAGGAATTTAATCCTTTGGATTTTGGTATGTCACCAACAGAGGCCATTTATAAATTTGGTAATAAGACTATTACCAGAAGAACTTTTATTAAAGGTAAAAAAAAATCAGTTTATTAACAGTGGGTATTTCAAACCACTGAAAAGCTAAGTGTTAAATCAAATAGGTGAGAAAAATGAAATAAAATCTAGGAAATCCTCATTTTTTTTCAATTCTCATAACATATTATTCTTCTGTCCTATAATTAATCCATTGCTACTGTGACAGCATGCTCTCGAGCCATACACTAAAATAAAAAACTTTATTTTGATATAGTAGGTATATTCTAAACTTTATGAAAAGCAGGCCTTCTGTTGTGACCAACAAAGTCCATTCAGCTGAGTAATGGGAAACAATCTGTAGCCTTTACCATGAAGTAAGGGAAAAGAGGTGATTTAGATAGTAGTAAAAGCAGGAAATTCAGCACATGTGGGGAAGCCTATTTTCTGGTCCTTATTAGTATTAATGCAACAACTGTCTTTGTTGGCCTCTGCAGGACTCTTTCCCTGCTGCATTCCAGAAGCTGAGAGGAGCCCTCTGGAAGTCAGACAAAATCTGCTGTCGCTACCATATTAGGAATCCAACCAAGTAGCAAAAGCCTCCGGCTGAGCAGAGATAAATCAGCAGGGAACGCGTTTGCCTCCCAGCCAAATGAGTAAAGCGAAGCGATTGAGGAAACAAAGTAAATAATAATTAAAAACCAAATCCTTAGCAGTAGGAGTGACTGATTCCTTTCTACTTTTATCATGCTTCTTAATAAAGTGTAGGTCCAAACCAGATTTACAGATATGAGCACACCCTGTTCCCTACATTTCTTTATTGCTGCAGAGTGAAATAATCCCAAGACACATATCAGTGATCCGCTTCAAATGTTTTTAACATATTCTTTTTGTCTGGAAAGACAGCATTAGACTGCAGTGGAATTTAAATTGCTCTTGACATAAATTTTGCTTTACAGCCAGTCTGATCCTTCCACCAAGATTTCCCCTAATCACAGACCAGTCACTCTTCCACTTGTGATCAGCCTTGTTGTAGTCTCAACAGAAAATCTCACCTGAAATACAAAGTTTGTTAATGATTCAGCTCTTTCTAGAGGCAGAACAGAGGACTTGCTATTACACTTTGTATATGTGCATGGATCTATACTGAGCATTCCTTATTAGAGAGGGTCTATAAGGTAACTAATCTATTATGGCATTGGCAAAGGGATGCAGTTCCATGTAGGTGTGATTGAAATCTATAGATTTTGTACCTGCTGTGTGTGAGTGAGGGCCAGATCTGCAAGGCATGCCATTACATAGCCTGTAAAAGGTGTGAAAGTCTTACTTTGCACGCCATGGAATCCAAACTCAGCACGATGAACTGTCCTATGAAAAGATCTCTGTCTCTATTCTCTGCATTGCAGATGCTGTGAGATGGTGGATGCTCACAAGATGCAGGCACTTCAGATGCCATCCCAAAAAAGAGGAAGGACTGCTGTGCCTGTACCCACATGCCAGCCCCACATAAAGGCTGATGTGCCATATCCCCTCCTGCTCCTCAGCAGTCCAAGGCACACCCATCCCACCTCCTCTCATGCTGCACAAGTACACACTCCACTGCAGGTTAGGAGGCTTAACAAAACCATGGTATAGGTAAGTTTGGGTTTCTATTTTGAAATCCACAGAAGATTTGTTCTTAGTACATTATTTCACAGAAAGAAAACAGTCTGAAGAGTAAGAAAATGTAACAAGATGGATACATTGTTAAGCCATTGTTAACTGGTGTTAAGCAACACCAGCATTTCAGCCTTGGTAACCTTGCATGTCACTTGTGATTGTTGTCTTCGGTTGCAATGGGTAGGAAACTTACATACAAACATTTTTCTAATCATCAGCCATTAGGCTACCATGGCAACCCTTCTCTCACCCAACCAAAATAAATGGGGTGGTCTCCACACAGATCTTAATGCAAAGCGCTGTACAAATAGTGGCAGAAATAATATTTTGCCCATGGAAATATTACCAACTCTTTTGAGAGGAAATGTGGTAGGCTAACAATAAAAAAAGAAGATTGCATGTATTGTCTTGTATTTGTTCAGGGGAAGAAAATCAGTAGGATTCTGTCAACCAGCCTGTAAAAATAAGCAGTGGCTGAGGGAATGCAGAAATAAAATGGTACCCATGGCTTTCTACAGCTTTTGAGACAAGGATAAAGCTGCAGCTTCCTAGTTATATAGTGCTCATCCTCTAGCATATTGATTTAATTGTTATATTTTCTCCTTTCTTGATAAGATGCTGTGGTTGAATGCTGTTGTCAGGTCCTAGTGTGATGTTTTTCTGAAAGCCTATCTTAACTATTCAAATATCCACAAACTATATCAACATTAGCAAATAAAAACTGTGTATAATACAGCTGAAGATGCACCAAGATACTTCTATTCACATTCAAAATCAAAGAAGGTAAAGCAGAAGCTCACGGGTCATGACATCAGCCGGTGGTATAAGACAATAAATATTCATAGGGTGTCACACCAGTAAACATTTATCTCCAGTAGAAGCGTGGAAACTGAACTCTGGGGCCTGGCAAAGCCCTCTGGCTGAATCTAAATTCAGACTGATTCACTAAAAGGCAATGTGGTGGCACCCAGAGGATGGAATTGGATAATTCAGCCTACAATCACTTTACTGCTAATTTCAGTTCTTTTTTTTTTTTTTTTTTTTTTTTTAATTTATTTTTAATTTGGAGTCAAGAAGGAGGTTACATCCCATTTTCTCAGTTACATTTGTGTCTGATAAGAAATGCTGGTGTGCTGGACAGAAATTTAAGGGGAATAGAGAATGCTGGGGTATGAAGCCCTGTTTGCTTCCATTTCAAGTTATGGTTTAAAATTGGTATCTGTGCTACCAATTGAAAGGAGACAAACAGGGTGCAGTATTTAACTGAGATCACATTTTGAATTAAGTTCACTAGATTTTCCTTTGCAAGACAGTTACCATGTATTTTGCCATAGGTATTGCTCATCTATAGAGAAGTTCAATTAAGAAATTGTGCCTAAGGAGTAACGCCTTTATAGGAGAAGTTGCAGGTTGCACAGAAAAACAGTGAAAAGGTGTGAAAAATAGAGCTTTCATACTGCTAAAATTTCTGTCAATCAACTTTTCCTCAAACCAGATAGAAGATAAACTATGAGCCTTACTGTTACACATTTGGTATCTCAATTATATTTTCACAAAAGAATGGCTTAGTGTGCCTTTCAAGCTCTAAAGTGAGTACTCTTATATAAATTTGCCTACAACATGTTATGCAGTGCTCTGCATTGTTTCAGATTTATTTTTCCTAGCATCCCAGTCATTCTAACCATAGCAAATTCCAGGCAGGGCTCTAAGCAAAACCCACAGAAACTTTTCAAAGGCTCTTTATTTTCCTGTTTCTCCTTGAATTATCAGCACTTTTTTTCATAAACTTTTGAACTTGCCATAAACATATCTCAGTATGTTAATGTACTGTCCTTCACCCAACCCCTGACTGTGAAAATACAGTCGATTACAAAAAGAATTGACACATACTTAAAAAAAACCCCAAACCCCTATACTCCAGCTTCATATGTTTTACTTTTTGTAAGTAAAGAAGTGACTTTGCCAACCATTTCTAAAGGATTAAAAAGCCTGCTGTGTCATCTCATATATCTTCGTTCAGTTTCCAATGCAGCCAGAGAACACAAAGGCTGAGAGAAAACCTTTTATCATTTGCAGTTATTGACTAGGCCAGAATACAGTATTAGGAACCTTAGAAACTTTTAGCTAAAACTTCTTTGCTTTGAAGAATGACTCATCTCCTGAGTGAAGGAAAGCAGCCTACCCTCAATAAAAGGTTGTTATTATTATCCAGAAACCTAACACATTTTAGGGAAAAATTGTTGGGGGCACATTGAATGACAACCTATTTTCTACAGCACTGCCACAACAGTCCAAACTTTTTTGGATGTTCTTAATCACCTTATACACCAGCTTTGGAAGAGTTTTAGCTTCCTTCAATAAAAGGTCTTTTATATAAAACGTATTCAGTAAGGTCTTTCATTAAAAAAAAAAAAAAGTGTATCTATCAGAAGGGAAAGGCAATTTAAAGGAATTGTTACTTCAGTGAGAGTGAGACTTAGTGTTTTGTCCTGAGGCTGTTCATCCAAGATGCAGCTGATCTTAATGTTATGAGTTTCCAGCAAAACGCAGGCAGAATTCTTTTCTCCTTACAGCCTCTTGTTCATGCACCATGGCATAAGCAAACTGTAAAGTCAGAGGTAAAGGCTGATATTTAATGCTAGAGTACTGCCCCAAACTAGGTGCCAAGATCTCTGCATAGCAATCATATAAATGCTATACTCATAAATTTGAAACTTTTAAAAATATATATATATGTGTATGTGTGTGTGTGCATAAGAATCTATTTTTAAAACCTTTCTACTTGAATATGATTCCTGGGGTTAGGTTTGTTTTGCATCCATCTTCTCTTTCCGTATGGATCAGAATCTTGACCTTATTCAAAGGCATCAGTCTATTTACTGACCAGAGGTAACCCACTGAAGAATTCTGGCATTGATTGATAGTCAAGTCAGCAATCAGCTCCTGGAGGTAGTCTGTAAGTTGAGAAGTGATACTGCAAAATCATTGCATGTAAACTTTAAGAATATTCACTGCTGCCAGCTCTTGTGATTTTATCACCATCCCTGAGATACTGAGTATATTTCTTGAAGCCTTAGTTTCTAAGCGTTATGTTACCATCAGGGATTTGCAGCTTGCATTAAAAAAAAAAACAAAAAAACCCACCTTCTCTAACTCTTATGGCTAGAAATAAAAGTCTGAAAGCATTGAATCCAAAGTAATTTATTGAATAAATATAATTAAAGTATATTTATTTTTAAGTCAAGAACAAAAATCTGGGAACCTAGGATTGGCAATATCAGTACTATCTCCTTTTTACAAACAGCATGCTCTGTAACTGAGCTGCTTGTGACCTTTTCCTTATGTATTATTTCCCATTGCAACCATTGTCAACTTGCAGTGATAAAAGCTATAAAAGCATAATTGAGAAGGGCTTTTACTTGTAGTTTTGCTTGACATTTTTCCCAAGGAATTTTCAGAACTGAGTGAAATCAGAATCAATGAAAATAAAGTCTTCAGAAATGTCACAGTGTCCTCCCTGGATCACTCACATACTGAACTGAGGAAAACATCAGAATAGACATGGAAAACTAACCAGAACTGTACTGGTTGACTCTGTCAGGTCAGCATGAACTCACTCAGGTTGCCACCATTTTGGTAAATATTTTTCTAGCTACTGCAATCTGTATTACATTGTTTTTACTGTTGGGAGATTTATCACTAAATTTTCTATAGTCATCTTCCAGCTCTACGTGCAATAGAAAGCTCTTTTCTCCAGTATTATTTAGGTTTCCTCCTGGAGAGAAAATAAAGCAATTTAGAAGACTAATCAGACAAAAATATAATTTTGAAGTGCTGGACACAAAAAACTCTCCCTGCAGTTTCCACAGAAAAATAACTGTGCCACATAATTCTCAGATGCTGCTTGTCTATTTTGCTTTAGTGTCGTTGAAAAATCAACCTCTGAACTCAGGCAAGTGTGAAAGAAGGGTGGCAAGCAAAGGGAATGGACATAAGACAGCACTGGGGGCTCCTCAAGCAGGTGGTCTCACAGAGTCAGGAGGCGAGCAGCAGCTGGGTTGTGCTCTTCCTGTGGATGTCTCAGGAAGATTCTGTCCTTCTCTGCTGTTTAGAAAGGGACATGGGGAAGAAGCATGGGAAAAGCTCTGTCTGCAGTGTAACTATTATCCCAAAGATTCTTGACTAATCTGGTAGCCCTCATGCAGATGTGCAGCACCTGTGAAAAACCTGCATTTTTTCATGCTGAACTACAAACACCAGGTTTCTTGCCCTGTTTTATTAATGTGGATTAACAACTTGGATCGCATCCATAATGTTTCTCCTGCTTTCTCTTTACGTTCTAACTGTAGAAGGTAACTAGCTCGTACCTGTTTATATTGTGCTCTATAAAATTGAATCAATCTCTTTAAGAGAGATTTTCAGTGAGCAGTAAATATGCAGAGCATCATTTTATTGAATTGATTCATAGCACAGGACATTTGAATTCCATGGATTGTTGCCATGGCTGCAACCTGAATGAAGACATTTCCTTCTAGAATTCAGCACACAAGCTCCTTTGTTTATTTTTCATTAAATTTTATCTGTACATGTAAAAGAAAAGGGGCAACACTGACCAGTCAGTTCTTTAGCATGCATGTACTCTATTTCACCACATTATTATTTCCCCAAGATAGAATCTTCTGGCCAAACTAAAGAGGATCTTCTAGAAATACAACAAACCAGATTTATGGACTTCTGCTTGCTCCATTAGTTCATATGCTCTAAGTTGGCTTCACATTAAATCTTGTGGAATGACTCTCTTATTACTTGTATTATCAACTGTTCTCATTGCTCTGAGGGGCTTTGATAGAATTTAAAGAAATCCAGTGAACTCAAAAACCTCCTAATAGCTTTGTCTGAAAGTGACACACTCTTTCTTAATGTAAAGATTCTGAAAGTTTCTGCTTATGTGGTAGCATTCACACAAGACTTAATTTTCACCATTTCATGTTAAGTACTGAAAATAGCACAGTAACACAGCTATTGCAGAATACAAAAATTTGATTTACTAATTGAGAAAAATTTATAGTTGAGCAACATTGCATTAAGTAAAATTTTACAGAAGTATTCACAGGTATTACAAGCTATTCATGTCACCACAGATTCAGCTTGGTACAATGATAACAGAATATACTAAGCTTCCCTTAAAGAAGGTAACTTTTCTTACCTGTTGATTGCAGTAACTTTTTCAAAATCATATTTAGGAGAAACACTGCAAAGGTTCTCTCTATCTTTGTGGTACTGTATAGGTTTTCCAAAGTACAAGATGAAAATATGATTTAAGTCCTAGTAGAATTAATCAAATACAACTCCAAGAACAGCAACCCATGTCCAGGCCCAAGGTCAATAAAACAAGCTGACTGGTTTCAAATGTGATGTTTCTTAAAAAATGCAAGAGGTCAGACAGCTAGTCTTTGCATCTTATATTTTCATCTTTTTAAGGGATCAAGGAATTGACCTCTTTAGCTTTTTCTTACAAAACAAACACCTCCTAAACAAACAAACAACTAGGGTGAGACAACAGTGAAGAAGGAGCATTGAACCTAATAGCTAAGAAGCTTACCTGAAAGAGGTTGATGTTCCTTCTTTAATGCACGCTTTGTTACTTATAAGAGTGGAATAATTTGGGCATGGTTATGCTCTAGTAGCTGCTAATCTAGTGTAGAAAGGACTTCCCTGGGAACGAGGAGATCTTCTTGCCCTGCTCCAAACGGAGTTTACCCTCTCCAAACACAGAATTTGAAAATCCTCCTGTCTGTGCTCATTCCCAAGAGTAGAAGTGTTAGTAGTATCGAGTTTTGAGGAACTCAGAGGAGGCTAAAGCTAGCCCCTTTTCTAAACTGTTGTCTTAATTTCTTAAACTCTTTTGTAAACATTGTTATTTTCACAAAATCACATCATATGCTGAGTTGGAACCCACAAGGATCATTGAGTCCAACTCCTGGCCCTGCACAGCACTATCCCCAAGAGTCACATCATGTGCCTGAGAGAATTTCAGGTCATTCTCTCCTGTTCTGGAAATAAAAAAATTATTATCCACAATCAGTATTTGTCAGTCCTCCTCCGGCACAATAAAGTAGCTGTGTTCTGCACAAACAAGGCATCCCAGTTGAATTTATTGTCTATTAAAAATGCTGCATACAAAAAACCTTAGATAACCTGAGAAATAGGAATTGGCTAAGTCTGTTGCAGACTGAGTTATGGCAGAACAGGCACATGGGCAGTGCACATGAGGTGAGTCAGTGGGATTTTTGTTTGAGTAACAGCTCTTCATGACACACATAAAGTAAAGGCAGGCACAATCACAATGTGGTTGTGGAAACACAATTCTTCAGCTAGTGTTCAAGAGACAAAAACCGCTGATCAGTGAAAATTATGTGGCACTCTCCTACAAAAGAAGAATAAGGACCACGCTGTGTTACATATTTAGATGCCAGCCAGAACCCTGCTATGTCCCAATCCCAGGCTCAGTCCCCAGGCCACAAAAACCAATTGTGCTGCCCAAAGCTCCCTTTGAAGCAACCCCAGTGAGAAACTGATTCTAACAAGGCAAAGACAAGAAGGCACTTCAGACAACATCAGATAATTTAAAACTGTGCACAGCTCCCTGCTAGAATAAATGGGCACATCATCATCATCGTTGGTGAAATTTTATCTGTTCAGATAAGCAGAGAATTAGGCCAATGATGCCCTACCAGACAAAATTATGTAACTACTTATCTGTAAAGGTTACTTTTGTTATCTATTCAATGGAATTATCTCCACAAAAACAGTTATTTAGCCACTAGTTATAAAACCATGTAGGAACACCAGAATTTCTATCATCAGTTTATGATTGTCTTTTGTTATTAATTCCAATCATGCTACATAGTGATAATGAATCACAACAGGGGCACTGCTTCAGATATTGCAGCACAGTATATCCACCAGACCAGAATAACTACCTGCTACATTAGGATAATTCTGACATGCTTTTGTTTTTTTGCCAAGTTTTTTTTTGGTTGTTTTTGTTTGTTTGTTTGTTTTTTTTTTTGTTTCCTGTTTATCTGGTCTCAGCTTCCTAATCTAAGCAAAACAGATTATAATATTTTCCTCTTTGATAAAAGCCGTAGTGGCGTCTCAATTTATTTCTGAATTAGTCTGCCTATCAATAGTCAGGTCCACTAGACACACCAAGACCAAGTGGAAAGACATATTTGATGGAATTTGAAAAGTCAACCCTAAACACACCACCCAACATCTAAAATATCGGGATCACTCTTTGAACAAATTATGTGACATACTCAGTTGATCAAAATAATGGCATTACCTTTGTTTTAGACCTGGTCACAGTGCTTTGCACTTGGCTAAATTGTTTACATCTGTGCTGAATTTGTATAGAGCCATGCATTTACTGTCCAGTAGCACTCTATATCAACTTTCACACACACCAACATGATTGAATAAGTCTTTCTTTGAACTAGAAAATCAGGTTCATGTTCATCCCTAGACCAATTCCCAAATAATGATTTTTCCATCTTGCAGTCTGAATTTCAATTTAAGGACCAAGGACAAATGAAAAGTGTTTTTCCCCTCATGAGAATTTGACTTGTTCAGATCGAAACATCAACATAAATACATGTTAGGAATGTACTGTTCTCATTTATATGTGAGTTACTCTATACTTGCTCCTTCTTTCTCTGTTGAGGAGGATAGTCCTCTTCCAGCATCTCAAAACCCCACCTTACCTTGCACCAGGGAATTTACTGTTGAGACTGTAAGCTCTTTTTTACAATCTACTGCTCATGCATATTAGGTATGACAGATGCTGCACACACTTTTCAGACCCTTACAGCAACAGCTTCAAGTCCATAAGAAGGCTGCTTAGGTCTAAAGTCAGCAGTGCTTTCCAAAATGATAGAGCCCATGGTTGTACCTCCTACAATATGTAAGATATACTGCAAATCCACGTATCTCTATGCATAGAGAAAGGCACTGTGCCTGTTGGGAAAAAAATATAAAAAGATTTTATGGCACCATTGTTGTAAAGGAATCTGCTAATATATGGGCTGGATTTTATACTGACGTAAGGTTTTTGGCATGTCATTTTTCAGAACTAATGATCATACAACTGTGACCATAAAATGCTAAATTAACATGTTCTACAAAATAGTTTAATTTATCTTTGAGACTTAAGTAAGTACTTAAGGATGCTGAAATTGAGCTTCATCAAAATATTCAAAAGAGCCCTAGTCCTTAGCAGAAACAAACAAACAAAAAAAATTAGTGACTGTTTTCTATACTTCCAGAATATGTGTGTTACAGCAAAATGAGCATTTTCGTAACCATTTAAAATGCTTAAAGTGAGAGCAGAACATGACAGTATTTTCAGAATGGTTAAAATGCTCCTTAGTTCATGAACATTCTCAGTGGTAGAGCACATTAGTCCAAAGACTGTTGTTATCTCGTTGGTCTGGTACTCTGTGACCCTGCTCCTACCTCCAGCTATCTGCCATACAAAGGCTCAGGCTGTTGCCTTGCATTTACCAACACGTTTTGCCTTCTTGGGTGGGCAGTCAAGGATCTGCTTGGCACAACAAGCAGAGCTGCATGAACAAAAAGAATTTTCAGCTATTTCCTAATCCCCTTTCTCTTGGTCACATAAGTAATATAAAATTCTTATTCTCTATACATGGAGGTTAAGAAAATATTGTAATAATTCTTAAAGAGAACATCTTTCTCTTCTGTTGGAAATTTTACCCATGTATAGAAAATAATGAGAAGAGTCCATTGTAGCTGTTGGCCATGTTCTTGGATCCGCATTAGACCTAACGATCTGTGAATTTTGCCTTTTTCTGTTGTGCTGTTGTGCTGTTGTCTCTTTTTTTTTTTTTTTTTTTTTTTTTTTTTTTTTTAATTATTGGCACCAAACTCTCAAGCTTTTCTTATATAGAACTGGAAAATATGTTTTCCCCTAACTTTCAAGATTCTTCTTTTCCAGTGTATGATTAGCTGGAAAAATGTTCTGTTTAAACTGATGTTCAAAAGTTTCCTTGCAGACTCATTTTGAGACTGATACCATTCCAGAGAGGGATTGCATATATTTTAACACTGAACAAAAGCAAACACAAAAATCCATACTGCCTTTTTTCATCTGTTGGATACTTGTACTAGAACAGCAATGTTTACATGACATCGAATTTACTCACAGCTGAAGGCTAGTATTCACAACACTGCTAGTTTCCCATCATGAACTGTCGGAGTTGGAACCTGATCCATGACCAAGACTACTGTACATAAATAAACAATAACATGATCACTGCACTGAAGAATCATAGGCTAAACTATCAGAATAATGTCAACTGCAGGTTTTGGGTTTCTTATAAAGAAGACAAAATGTTTTTATTTTGCACTCCAACAAAAGCATTTATTAGCAGCTCTCAGATTTATGCTTAGCTTAATTCAAGTTAGGCATGTAATATCTGTATTTCAGACTGACCTCATTTTTTGAGGATAAGAATCAGTTGGAGAAGGAGAACAGCCAAACACTATTTCAGAATTTTGGTATTAAACACCCTTTACACAAACAAAATTATAAAAATATTGTCTGGGTAAGCCACAAGAATGTCACGTAAGTGCATCAGATAAAGTGATGCACTTCTTTCACACATGCCATGAAAGCAGAATAAACATGACAGAGGTATTTGTTACTGTTCCAATTCTGTGGTGGTACCATACACTGGAGTATGTTAAACTAGCATGATAAAAGGTGGACATAGTTCTTCAAAATAAAAGTATTTTTATGCAAAAATTTTGTTTTCTTTCATCCACAAGGCAATTAATAAAGTGATAAAAAAAGCATTTAGTCAAAATAATTGAAATGTGTATAAACTGGCATCATTATTGGGTAAGTCATAAAAAGGAGAAAAAGAGAAAAATGTGCTAAAAACATTATGAAAATGGTTGCACAAGTTTCCATAAAACATGCAACTAGACAAAATAGATGGGAAATATAGTCACAGGCTTGATTTTTTTAACAATCCTAAATCAGAGATTTCCAGTTGTTCAGTTTAAATGCCATCAGTACTTGACAAACTAAAAGATTGTCACTTAACAAAAAATTCTGCATCCATGCTTGATAATTTGATGTATAGGCATACTGATCTCATACAGATGCAAATGTCTTCTGGTATTGGCCACAAATGATGCAGAATTCTAATTTAATATTGTACAAGGGGAATGTTTTTTTAATTTCTTCCAGGATGTCTTAGTTATAAGAACTATAAATTATTCTGATTTGGGAGCAGTGTGGGAATGAGAGAGGATGACACCTGTTCATACCACTCCTGCAAGAGATTACTCCCACACAAGGGATTTGCATGATAATAGAAAAGCAGTATTTTCAAGGTTTTATTCACTACAGAAATACCTATACACTATAGATTATTGACCACAGCACTGAGCATAACAAACTGAAGTCCACATCTCTGCTCACATTTTTTTGTCTGTCATAGCTATCACTCTTTTATGTTCTCTTCTATTATTGCTATAACAACAGTTGTGCTGCTATATATTTTTTTCTAAAAAATCATACATATTGCATGATTAATCATTGAAATAATGAAACATCAGCTTCACAGTTTTGTTCCTATTACTTGTGTGATGTATTCTCAGGTACCCATGACAGACCAAAACACCATCCTGGCAGTGAAAGTTTCCTTAGTTATCTCTAGTATGATTCAGTAATGTTTTAGGCAACTGGAAAGTTTGAAAAATGTTTTCTAGTCGTTTCACTAAGTGAATGTTTGGCTGATGCCCCTCAGAACTACTGGATGACTCACAGCTGCCTACCTCCAAGAAGCAGTTCAGCAGATATCACTGTTGTGTTTCTACAGCAAACAGAAAGGACTGAAACTGATTTCTCCTGGAAAATGCAAACCCAACGTACACAATTTCAAAAAGTCGTGACACTACCTGCTCTTAAAACGATATAGTTATTTTAAACCTACACTAATGCTAAGGCCAAGGACTCCCTCCCCAAAATAAATGGCCATCTTGCATGCCCAGATCAATAGCAACTCCAACATTTCCAGCTCAAACCAGCCTTTAGTCAGGACTGTGGCTTCACAGAATAAAAACAAACCAGAAAGCTAGAAAGCCATTCTGCAAATTGGGGAACATGTGGATTGAACCCTCCCATAAATCCACAGCTTGGCAGCCTGGACTGCAAGGTCTTCTCTACATGTCCTCTGGGAGAGAAGAGAGGCAAGGGCTGTAGGAACCTCATGCCATCCTTCTTGTTATTCACTTTCCTGTGGGCTTACAGAGCTCCTCTTATTGCCAGACTACATACACATTCCCTCTATGGCTGTGACATTTTCTGTCCACAGCATATGAACAGACAGGCAGGGGACACCAGCTCTTCAGCTGTGTGGTGAGCATATTTTCTGTTCCATGAAGGGAGAAAGATTGGAGAATTTAAGCCCTGGATTGCTCGCGTATCAGGTGAATAGTTCCTCATTGCTGCTTCAAATTATAGACTTCAAGCTCTTTGGAAGAGCTCTGAACGTGTGAAAGCTGCAATGCAGTTATTTTTCAGTTTCCCAGCTATTTCTGTATTTCACTTTTTAAATTATCTTGTTACATAAAATGAGCTTATCCCCACCCACTACTCAGCATCCTTAATTTCATATCCCCCCCCCCCCAATTTATTACTAAATCTTCTCCCAACATATTTTTGCCTTTTTTTGTAACTTTGGGCTGTTTTATTTAAGAGACCTTCACATATATCATTACTCTCTAAAGATTTCCTGTATAATTCATTTTACTCAGCTTAAATATTTTGGCTGATTTCAAAGAGTTAGCAGCTAACAACTTAGACTGATGTACAAAGAGTCTTTTCCACACCCTCACGTCAGTTGACTCCATGTTTTGCATAACTAATAATACATACCCAAAAATGTATGTATTTGAGATTAACCTGATCAATCTATTTATGCAATCCAATCAATCAGATTGTCTTCAATTATGTTTGTATGCTGTTATTGGCATTTAGGTACTTCCTAAGACTAAAATCTAGGTACCTCCTAAGACTAAAATTAATGATACCCACAGAGACTTTTCAGGCCCCAATTACTTGTGTGCTACAGCTGCCACTAAATTGAGTAAAGAGTCTGTGCTGCAGTATAGAGAATGGAGACAATGTATAATGGAGACAATGTGGATCCCATTCATGTGCATTAGCATAGCAGTTCAGAGTATGAAGTGTTTATACTGTGCTAACTTAAAAGAACCAGCTTCATTCCCATGTAATACACAACTAATAATTACATTGAAAGGCTGCAATTAAAGCCCTATCTGAAAGCTTTTCAGACCTACAGAATCCCAAAGAAGTAATGGCCAATGTCAAATAAAGACTAAAATAAAAAGAATTTGATAAAAAACCTTAATTAAAAGTGTGTCAGAACAAATACATCTCACTTTATGTCCTGAAACTCATTAAATTCTAGTATGACAAAGTGCCACTGGGCATGAATGTCAGAGCTTCAGTGCTGCTAGAGACTGGGTGCCGGTTTCCTCAAAGCCCTCCTTGGAAAACTCCCCTCCTGTAAACCTCCCCTTTAGCATCCTGTTTCTGCAGCTGGCAGGAAAAGTGACATCTTAGAAAGTGTACCTCCAAAGCACCCAGACCCACAGGTAGCCAGGGGGAGGTGGCAGTGAAGAGACTGGTATACTGCTTCCCAGCCCCTGACACACAGAATGTGCTACCAGCACCATTTGCATCAGCTGGGAACTGCTGTGCAGCTGGTGAAGATTAACAGGAATGCAAATTCTAGAGCCTTTGGTATTCTGTGTGTTGAGACTCCATGTGCACATAAGTGGCCAACCAGGGCTGGCTAACCACTTAAACAGATCCCTGTTCTGCTCCTGTTTGGCAGGAGAGCAACATTAAAGTGAACCAGCAACAACCAGGGCCAAGTCCAAGCTGTCTTGAGTGGATACTATGCTCTCTCCTCCCAAAATTGAAACAAAGTCCCTGCAAAATTCTCTACAAATTTCCCCTACCAATAACTTTCTTATCTCACCCTGAGTTCAGACAGGACATGCTTTTTGAGACCTATTTTTGGCCACTGAGGAGGAAGATAAGAGGACCACAGAACCTAACTGCAAAATACATGCTCCAAAAAACTCTAGCCATGTTAGCCGGAAAATGCAAAATGCCTAAACCAACTAAGTTGTCAAAAAAAAGTGGTTTTATTCAGACAGGTTTTTATTCAGACAGGTTTTTATTCAGACAATTTTGTTGTCCAAAATTAATAGACTAACACAATGGAAAACCACTGTCATTTCCATACCTAGATATTTTTTGCAAACACAAGGGATATCTTCAAATTTTTTTGATAACGTAATGTTGAATAATTCCATTCCCTATCATAAAAATCTAACAGAAAGAGAATCTACAAATCAGTGGCAAAACCCATAGAGAAGAAATCCAAAAAGTCATTACAGCACTATATGATTACTTGATGATTTTATAACTGTGTGTGTCAGCAGGAGTAAGAAAGAGATTGCTCTTCAGAGACAATTCTATCATAACAAGGCTTACAAAGATATTAATGTAAAAGCTTCTCATTGTCTGAAAATCCTTTGCCATGGCAACTTAAAATCAGCTGCTTCCAAGTGATTTAAAAGCTTAACCATCCATCCTAACCCTTGTGTTTCAGTCCTGGTATTTCAACCACAACTATTACATCTTCTGAACAGGTGTATGCATTATCTCTACAAAATCTGCATGATGAACAGGTCCATTTACTCTGCAGGCAATCATTTTGGGTCTCATATATGGCAGGAACTACTGTATCAAGAATCCTGCATTCAAATCACTCAAACTCTTGCACATGCACTACAGGAATGGCTGGAGTGCTGTTTTTTGCATTACAATGAAGCTACTTTTCATCAAACTGTATTTGCATGCTGCTTTGAACTTGCTGACAGCATTGATCCTCTTATCATCTTCAAGGATATCTGGTAAGAATTATCTGATTCAATGGAAATTTGACACAGTTTCAGCTATAGATGTACCAAAATTTTCCTTGAAATCTACAGATGCTCCTCCATTCATTCAGTGAGGCTGAGTATGAAGGATAAGCTGAAAAAAAGTCTGTTTCAAATTTGAACTGGGGAATTGTGTACCTCAATTTCTGTGAATATAAAAACCTGAGTAGCAGATTTTCAGCTGTGAGTTTTAAAACTGTATTGGCTACTGGTTCTCCAGGCTTGCATGCTGCTAGCAGTGACTGTAAGCAACTTTACCTCCCTGAGAAAAGATTTGTCTCTATGCATTTGATAAGGAATACTTACCATTTCCTGTTTGCTCATTATATTTCTGATTCATGCTCAGGTGATGGCATGAAGAAAGAATATTTAGACTTCTGCTATGGGGCTTTTATTATTAAGTTTTTCAGGACATGAGTATGATCAAACTGACTGGAGATCTTAAGTAGAGCCATGATACAAATAATACACAACAGTCTCAGGAAAGAAAGGGATCTGAGCAGAGATGAAAGGAGGAGGTAAACTCAAGGTTAAAGATTTACTATTGTTATTACTGCTACATGAGCACACAAAAAGTCTCTCTTAGTTGGACATTGGCTCTATACAACAGGGGACAGTCCTGTTTCACACTGGAAATGTGTGGAAGTGAGTGGAAATAAAGGCAGAAAGAAACGCCACGGTCAAATTTAGCCCAAGGCCTTTACATATGGCCAAAGCCCAAGGTACTAGTAAATTTGTGGAGAGTCAACTTTAAGGATCAAAGTAGCATTCAGAACAACGTCGGCAAATTCTTGGTATCAAAAAGATTAAATGTAAAAAGACCTTACATATACAGTTGAGAGCTGTTAAGTGGTTTTCTGGAAACTGTTTTTCTTAAGTGTCCAACAACACACCACTGCATCTCCCACAGAATACATTCACTCAATGTGTGGAGGTGCCCTCAGTCTCCTAAACATTTAGGGATATGGAAAAGTGTACACTTTAGATCTCTCTGGGATGTACCCTGGCTGGCTCAGCTTATCCTTAGCACAGAGACAGACTGAGAGGTGGAGACTGAGCTCTGTATGGAGAACAGACTTTGCATGCTTGGCAAAAAAATGTATCTGTCTCTGCAAACAGAGAAGGTCATTCTGAAGACTAGGTTTTCATGAGTAGAACATGCACCAGGAAAGCAGTAACCCCAGGCCTATTTCTACTTAATATAAGGTAATTTCATACTCCAACTTCTCTGAGCATTTCCTATCTTACCAGGGTAGAGTCTTGGCCAGTGACCAGGAAATTAAACCCTCTTCTCAAATCTACACACAAGGAAATAAGAAGGTGCCTGGGACAAGGGCACCTGGCAGGATACTTCTTGACTTTACAAAGCACTGCTTAGGAAACTTAGGTGAATGGGGACAGATAAAGGTCTTGAATCTACGAGATTTCGTTCTCTGGGATCATACAAGCATGTTATATTAGGAAGTCCTGAGTTAAAGCCCATCTACAACGCATACTCCAAAGTGGGAACCAAAAAGTAAGATTTCTTCTAAGGTTCAGAGCAGAAACTACTACTAAATTAGTCACATTTCTATGCCATCCATATGTCCATTGTCTCATGCAACTGCATTTGCAGAACCATTTCGAATACTAATGTTTAGAGACTCCCTGAGAAATGCTAGAGGTACTTCTCAGACAAAAAGAGTTTTTCCTTTTGTTATACCTTAGAAACTGAAGTGTATTGACTAGTCTAAACTCTCCTTAAATTATTTTTATCATATGGTTCATTGACACCTCAGAATCAGCTTTTGGATGAAAGGGCTCAAAGGAATGAGCAATATGCACATTTTTCTTCTGAGTGCTCCTTTTCAAATTTGGTTATTCAAGTCACTTGACAGAGGGTTACATTCCCATGCCCTCTCTCATCTTCCTATTAACTGCATATCCAAGAGACTCAGGTAAGTATTAACTTAAGCTCTAAAATACCAATTAAGCCTTGAATATTAGAAACTATTTTTTGATTTTAAGTCCTCTAATTCACTGCAAAAAACATTAGCAGCTTTTCTGTGCTGTCAGAGCTGTGCAAAAAAGTTTAGATATAACTTAGACACCAACCTTCTGCCTTTCAGTTTATTAAAACTTGGCCCTGAACTGCTGATTGATGAAAATCTGGTCCTTCTGACTGAACCAGGAAAAGCTGATAAAAGTATAATTTAAAATGCACTTAAAAGCCTAAGGATGCTTGGGATTTTCCAAAGTACACAGTTAAGCTGAAGTCCTGTCACTCACCAGAGTTTAAATTCATGAATTGTCCTTATTTGAAATAAAAATAATAGCAAAAGTTTTTGCTCATTTTGGTAAGTCCTGTCTTGCCCTTCATTGCCTTTAATTGATTAGTATGTTATTTACTGAGCTTCATGGTTACAAGATTAGAATGGGAGGTCTGATGTCAGCATATGCTGTTGATATAAAGTTTGGAAATATGCAGTTGAACCAACTTTAATGCTTCAGTTTACTGAAGGAGGACTTCGGAGCTGAAAATGCAAGCTAAACATGGATTTAGTGTGTGCTTTTCTACAATGGTTTGTGTTTTATGTGGCATTGTCTAAAGTGTCTTAGTGTGCTGAGTCTTCGGTGATGCATAGATGGCAAATCTCTGCATCTTTTATGAACCCCAAATCTTTGCCTTCTTGGCAGCTTACATGCAATTTCTCTCAAATACTTTTTGCTGTCATTATTTAGGAATTTTTCTCATCTTGCCCAGTATCTTTATCATGCAAATATGATGAAGTCATTAAGTGATGTCCTGCTTCTTCTATACCTTATTTCTTCTGATTAGTTTGTGAGACACTAATTGCTACATTTTTTTCTCTTTACTATGGCTTGCAGATCACTTAGGGATATGTGCTATTTAAACTAGTTTATTCCCCCATATAAAATTCACATAGAAATTGGTGAAAGAAATAAAACCCACAGGCAGTGATAGATAGTGTGTCTTGTTTCCTAAGAGCAAAAAGGTGACATTCATTTATGCACAAGCAGACCAAATATCCAGTCAACATAGAGCACTCCAGAAATAGCCAAAGCCTTTACTAATTACGTGGCCATGAAATCCTTAAACAAAAAAGCATTAGAACATCCAAAATCTGAGTTCTATCACTCTTTACATAATAAAACAAAAACTTCACCTATTGGAAATCTATTGGACAATCTGAAAATATGCCTTATTGGAATGTTGCGAAATGGCAGAATCTAATGTCATGTGTTACAGCCAGTTTTCAGTTCTTCACATATGTGTGCAATTTGAGAAACAAGGAGGAAAATAAACACTCAGTGTATGAGGAGAGATAAAACTGGCAGATGGAGAAGCTGGCCTTTGTGCTCCTGAGAATAAATAAAAATCAATAGAGGAAAACAAGGGTAAAAATACAAAACTGGGCATGAACATTTTGCATCTGATCAGAAAGCTATCTTTCAATGAAATAACACTAGAATTAATACAGAACACTATTGTACCATATGGATGCTTGGATCTCCGCCAGAAAAACTGCACCACCTTCCTTTTACTAAAAAAATTGACTGAAATAAGTAACAGCGAGGCTACCAGTCTTTTCAATATGCCAGACATAACCCTGATTAGAAAAATATACTTCTCGGTCCAGTAAGATCAGCAGTGGTCCTGAGTCCTTGTAACTGAGCCTGACCCACAGGTACTGAAGGATTATTTAATTACTGTATCACACTTCAGAAACCCTGGTCAGTAACATAAAATTTGGTCACTATTAATGAGGAATTGTAATTTATCATATTCAGAAGCAGCTCAGAGTTCTTCTCTCTGGTTATAATTTAAAAAATTGTTAACAGTAATAGAAGTCCAAGCTCCTCCACCTTCCTTAGCAAGCTTAGCACAAGACCTTTGTTTTATCTACAGATGGCAGTGCTATCAATTTACTTACTTCACTCTGTTATCAAATACAACATAAACAGCCATAAACAACACAGAGAATGTGCACTTATACAATGCATCTCATTTAGTATGCCTGATGGCTATAAGTCAAACAAACAAAAATCCCACAACATTCCCATAGGGTCCTTCAATTTTGATGCCTCTTTTACGGAATTTTAATTCAATTTCAGGAATATAATTGAACTAACAATCTGTTGTCTCAGACAGGATGTTCTCTCCTTGATATTAAGCAGGGCTGGACAGATGCCAAGGCAGATTTGAATGCACCTCAAAGTACCAGTGAAAAATGACTGGGCTGTTCTGAAAGCAAGAGGAGTGTGCTGGATGGGTCAGGCACCAACTGTCTGATGCCTGTCGTCCCTTCCATTTAACCTATCAGGATTCAAGTATGCTGGAATTGTCAACAAAGGGAAAATACAGCAAGCAGAATGTAAACAAGAAAAGCCAAGTTGCTTATCCTCCAAATGCTCTGCATAAAGCAAACCTTACACAACAACAAAATGCTTGGGGACCATGCTCTCTGCTGAAGAAAGATGCTGGCAGCCAATACAGACAAAACCTGGTTTCTAAAATCAGGGTATAGCTTAAGATATTCAGAGTTGGGAGAGGGAGTAACGGAGTGATTTAGATTATTGGAATGATTGGAGCAGCTATCTAGATTAAAAAAAAATAATTTCCTTTATACAGAGATCAAAAAGAAAAAGAAAACCCACCACACAACAAGAAAATGAGAATAGATTTAAATATGAATCAAAGCATGTTTGTCACTGGATTTGCAATAAAATAAAATACATTTTCATTTTCTTTCGTTCCCAAGGAAACACAGTGTAGGTAATAATTTTGTGTTTGAGTGCGATTACCAGCTGGTGACTGACTGCCCCCTTCCCATACCTTTTTAGCATATTGATCAGGATCACAGGCCTCTTGAAGACATTAAAGTCTTCAAGTCTTACAAGTCATATAAGTTTTCTGAAAGCAGACAGCCAGATGGAATACAGAAAGCCTACTAAGTATCTCTGTATAAGGTGAAAGCTCCAAGACGCTCTCACCTCTTATTACACACCAGAAAATAGACATGAGAAAGAGATAGTATGGATGTTCAAACTGTGGAAAAAAGTTTCAATTGAAGCACATATTTTATTAGACATCAGAATACCCAGTCACACTCTGAAATTAATGGAAATCATGCCTTATAATTCCATTGCTCACAAAACTGTATTTGAAATTACCAGAGGACTACTGCAGGCCTTGGGCTTTTGACAGCTCTTAATGTAATAGAACATTCCACCAGCGCAAAACTTCCCTCAAGGCTGAAAAGCAATCAAGTCATGTCTGCTACCTCATGGAATCTGAAGATGAGGACCATAATACCTAGGCTCTACAGCAATGGGTATTTCATTATATCACAGATGTATTAGTTACACAAAGGAAACTGTGCATTGGTATATGTGAAAGATGTGCTTGTCTGAGTAATTTCATTTATAAACATTTATTTGACTGTCAATGCATTGCTGTGGATTCTCTTATACAACTTAATTTTGCTGTGTGAAGAACTAAAACCTTGATCAAAGACATGCAGTCAATGCCCAGACTAGACAAAATTCTATCTCATACTTGAGTCTATTTCTTGACTAATTAATGTCAAAGAACTCAATCAATGTAGGAAATCACTCACTTGCTGTGCCACAGGGACTACCAGACACAAAAACTGAGCAGAGCATCAGATGAAAAGATTATTCTTTTCAAGTGCTGGTTTCCTGACCAGAATCCAGACAGTAACTTCCTGAAGTAGATGTTCCTCAGCAGTGGGACAATACAAATAATCTTCCAGGAACAGCTGAGCCAGTCCCTGATTTCCACCACCATTCAAGAAGCAGCCTGGCTCAAAACCCTTCAAGCTTGTTTAGCCCCAGGGAAACCTCTCTCAGAAACACTTTTTCTCCCACAGCTTTCCAGATCCAGATCCTAAACAACTTATTTCTAAAATTACATGCACTTGTTTTAAATTAAATATTTTGCCCCATTATTTTTTTATCCACGAGGGAGCAGCGTGAATTAACTTAGCTTCCAACCAGATGAAACAATTTGCTGCACAAGACTTGCTGATGCTGTCACATCCTTACATAAGCATTTCTTCACATCCCACATAGTCAGGGCTTCTGAACTTAAAAAACCCATTTGGCTGCAAGCTCTCACAGTCGCTACTTTTAGCATCCCTCCGATGTTGATAAGCATGTGATGGTTTGCTGATGGGAAGTAATGGGTACAGCTGAGTACTTCAACTGAGCTTCCTGGGACTTACTGCAGGAATGTATCCCCCCAGAACAGCACTGGAATGAGACTGGCCCTGGAGCAGCTGTGCTGCAAAGATTTCTGAAGAGGCTCAAAAAGAATTTAAGATGCGTTTTCTCACTAGGGCTCAATCAGGACATTACCATATTCACTTCACTGCAAAGGTGGATTTAACCTGCAGACCTGTATATGTAAAGTGTTTTGTGATACCACTGGGAATCTGGAGAAGGAGATCCCATGAACTGGGCTTGATATCTGAGATTAAAAAGAACCCCTTCCTTCTCTGACTTGAAGCTGTTCCTACAAAGATGCTGCTGAGCTGCAGAGATTTCATTTGGAACCCAAAATGCTCATACTTATAGGACAGGAATTAAAATTTGGATCTACCTACTATAAGATCATGCATAGCTTTTATTAGATCATGCATAGCTTTATAATGTATGTCTCCATTTTATTTTTGACAAACTCAGACATGAGAGATTGCATTGTGACGAAGTTCACAAAATCAAATCTTAAAAATCCTGTGTTCTGCTTTCACAAAAGAGGTAAAAAACAGAGGAACTTTGCAGTGGATGGCATTTTTATGACACATTTCTTTTTATGCAAATTTGGTAAGATAACTTCTATATGTTATCCATTCCACATTGGTCAATTGTATTACATAACATTTGAAGATTGCAGTCAAATAAAGAAGGTTTTGTCTGTCAGTACATATGCTGGACAGATGTTATCTCATTTTTATTTTTGTCTTTCCTTAATTAGAGTTATATATTTTATTATTTTGTAATTATTTCATTAACATCTGATTTGATGGGATGCAGCAAGAAGCTCCTGCAAAGAAATTACTTTGATTTAAATAAGAGTAAAAAAATGTTGCTATTTGTAAATTTGGAGTCAGCTCAGAAGAATTGAAAGGCATTTATATGGGGAATGAGCAATAGCATATTCATCAAGAAGACAGAAAAAAGATAACTTCATGAACATGAGAGGAGTAGAATCACTGCACTAATAACCACAAAATGTCAGGAGTTGTTCCCTCCATATTACCAGTTTTACTATTTTATTATATTGGTGATAGGTGCATGAGTTGAGAGAAACACAGCCAGCTCCATCTTATCAACAAGGCTGGTATAAGAGAGGAAGAAAACTTAGTTTTGGCTTCAAAAGTAATCACACTGTTAAAAGAGTTAAAAAAAGAGACCAGATTCCTTTCTTCAGCTTTGCAAAATAATTGTTTAGCACCTTAGCTGTCTTAAATCAGTATCTAAATAAAGGGCTTACTTGTGTAGATCCCTCATTCATACCCAGCCTTACCTTCCCCTTCAACCCTCATTCCCCATTGAGATTCACATCACTCTACTCAGAGACACAAAAGGCACAATGAGAAAAACTGAATGTTGGCATCCCAATCTCAGAAACAAGATTGTACTTCTTTTGCCTCAAGAGGTATTGGGACCTTTTTGGGGAACTGCATCAATAGAAGAGAGGGCAGGACTTTATTTTCACCTTTAATTTGGTTTTGGAAAATAAACTTTGGAATTGGCAAGAATTCCTTTCATTTGCCAAATAGCATCTCACAGCTGCCATTGGAGAGCTTCACTTGCCAAATGTGTAAACAGATACGAACTGCTACGACCCATAAAGGATTTATGTAAAGTAATGATTTCAACCAAGATCTACAAATACCTGTTTTCTTATCTCTCTTCTTACGCTGAAGCACATGCTTTCTCCATTGTCACGGACATTTTCAGCATCATACCAGGTGAAATGTGCAGTTACCTTCTTAGCATACAACCCCTGCTCCTTTCAGGAGTAATCCAGGATCAAAGGTCTAATTTATGAAAGGTTTCTTTCCACTGACATGCGCACATAAAGGAGTTGCACACTGGAAACACAGGCAGGAAGTCCATAACAAGCAACAGCAAAACAAATAATTTTTCTACCCACATGGGATTAAACAAACATAAGATGCATGTGGTATTTAAAGTAATGTAAAAACTTTAAAACTGTTTCTAGTTTTTCAGATAGGGCCACAAACTTCAGCAAATTTCAGTTGCATTGATAGTGCTAACAAAACACTCCTCATGCTGTCTTAAAAATTGTATGACTTTACACTGCTGTGAAAAGGAAATAGCCTCATTTATACCTTCCTTACTTTCTCTGCACATTTCAGCACTTATCTAAACTGTATTTATAAAGATGAAAAACATATTTTCTTTTTTACTTTCTATTTTTTTTCTTAAAGCCCGTTAAAAAATAAAAATACATAGGCTAAAATTTTCAGAGAGTAAAAAGAAATTAAATTTACTTGTAAGAGAACTGACTGATTTCCCTGAGGACTCTAGAATCCATCTACAGTATTTCTACATCCATTTTACAGCCACTCACATTGCTATGAAATTCCTGAGGAACTTGAAAACCTAAAGCATTAATTACTTATATTAAAATGAGACAATTAACACACATATCTTTACACTTGCTTTGGGACTGCACAACCAAATAAAAACTTACTATAATTTAATCAGGAAGAAACAGGCATACAAACATAAAATGCATTGTTTAGATGTGGCTATTGAAATAAAAGAAGTCTTACATTCTTTGTTTTGGGGAAGGGAAGTAGAAGGAAATCAACAGAAATGCCAGAAAATTATGACTATTGACTGTCAGAGTCCAGCCAGCTGGGTGCTGACCACCTGTACCTTCCATAAGTGTCTACATGAATACCTGTTCATACAGGTATTGAGCCAAAGAACTTCTTCAGCATAGTGATTGCCTTAAGGTTTCTCACAGCAATGCCCACAGGTTTAGTACAACTCTCTGACAATCAGAAAGCATGGTCTTGTTTTCCTCATTTTAAGCACAGGAGAAAAAAAATAGCAGAACAATTTGACTCTGCTTCTTGGTATGAATCAACAAATTGACTGTTCATCTAATACAATATATTGTTGTGTGCAATAGTTGTAGCATACAATGCAGTGGAAATTGTGGACTCTGGACAGTTACCTGACAATTTCCTCTTAAGAATTTCCAAAATACCCTGAAATATAGGAGTCTGCGTACCCTTAAACATAGCTTCTATGATGAATACATTGTACTTTGAAACATATTTTTATTTTAGCACTTCCTTCTTCAACTTTTAAACTGAGGAAGAAGATGGTTGTTGTCAAAGGCTTGAGTTGGGATTAGAAGAAACTACTCCCTAAGACCTTAATTAACTATTGAGGAAGAACCACTTCAGGCAGCCCTCCACCTGCTGCCCAGTGTTACGGAAGATGTCACCAACAAGAATGTTCTTTGAAGCAGGAGAGAAAGTTTTTAATGTGATGGAGATTTGTTGACTGACACCATCACCACCGTAGCATCCCACAATGCTGTGCGACCGCCTTGCGAGCGCAAGAAATGCATTGCTGCAGCCATCTGCTGTTGGAAGTTCTGCTGGTGTAGTAGAGAGACTGAGATGTTAGATGATGTATAAATCCTCCGCACTAAGTAGGGATCTTAAAATATTTGTTGGTACTGATCTCTCTGCTGGATTCCCAAGAATTAGGCTAGTTGAAAACACAGCTGTGGTGGTGGTGGTTTGTTGTTTATTTTTACTTTCACCTTTTAATAAGGCTGTTTTCTCTTAATACTTGCTGAGTTATGCTTAAAACAGGGCTTATAGCAAGACCATGATATTAATGGTGTATTTCTTTTCCCATAATATTGCACTTGTGTTAGCCAGCTTTTAAGGTTTCTTATGTTTTCATGAAATTATTAAAGGGAATGCTCTGACTGCATAATAAGCATTCACTTGGCTTTCAAAGAGCTGGTCTCTAAATAATTTTTAATTTCTCAATTAATTTCTAAGACATTGAACCAAGCTTTTTGAATTTGAATGCAATCTTTCAAACTGTAGAAAACTAGCTGTATTCCTGCTAGAGAACCATTTGGTCCCCAGAGATGGTTCAGAGTATTTACTTGGTAGATACAAAAGGGTGCTGTATATTTTCTATTTATAACTCATAAATGCTGAGATTAGCTTCCACACATAATGGGCCCGATTATGGGCTGCTTTCTTTTCACAACTATATCTGCAGCTTGCTGCAGAAGGAAGAGCACATGGATCCAATGACAATCCTATTCTCCTTGCAGTTCTTTCTAAGCATTAATTTGTGCTAAATAGTACAATTTAGGGTCTGCTACAGTATCTGTTACTTGGCAACAATTCCTAAGCTCAATACCTGAGCCCATGCCAGCTAGGGCATCTACTCCCCATTGAAACTTGGGCATGGTGAGAGGCGGCAGTGCTGAGGACATAAGGGAAGGGTGTATTGCTTGCTTCTAGGATACATTCCTGGTAAATATATTCACTAAAAGCTAAGCATACTAAAATAATATAAAGACAACAAAAGCACATTAGCTTTCAAAGATTTTTAGAAGGAATAAACCATACTGAAATTAATCCTGAAAAGATGACAAGATGTGTTAAGGCTTACTCTTACTATCATCTATAAAAGGTGATCTCTTGATATGAACCAGTATTTCACTGTAATATACAGAGCCACTGAAGTTCTTACAAAAACCAAATCAAAACCAAAATAAGGCACTTAAGCTGAAGGGCCCGAGTGGCCAAACACTATAACAACAGTCTGTTTAGGAGCCAGCCCCAGCCACTCCTGCAGGTTTAGAGGGAAAATGCTTTTCAACGTATTCAGGTAATTTATTTCAATGATTGGCTTAGTCAAAGCAGAGAAAGCTGATGGAAGCTGAAATGAAAGTTTTTATTTTCTGTTAGGAACAAAACTGAATGCAAATAGAGGGTATGGCTAAATAGATGGAAATCTATAGAACTGCTTGTACAAACGTGTGTGTGTGTTGCAAATTTTCCCATGTAGTAAAAAGAAGCACCATATTTACCCCACAGTCCACATTTAGCTCCTACTCAAGTGCACTGAGGGTTACACAATCAATTTCACTTTAAAAATTAAGTTAAAATTACAACTACAAATAAGATTAAAATGAATTTAGAATAAAGTTTCATATTTGTTTAAATCTGTATCTGAAATCAATATTACTTTGATTTAAATGAATATCTCATAGGGGAGCTGCAGATAATTCTTGTCCTTTTCTGAAGAAGAAGTGATCATAAACCTTATGAAGTACCATAACTAACAGACAACCATTGTGAATTGAATGGCACTGGCAAGCTGCATTGTGCCCTTATCAAGGAATTAGTTGGATTATGTATCTAAGGACTGTTTGGAGAGATTAAGCCAGAAACTGGTTTTGAAATCTTCCAATTCTGTAAATCACCTAAATGAAATTAAAACAAAACAAAACCAATGGAATAATGGGAGTCTAAGTTTCCTGTAAGACCTAAGCTTCTAAGTCTCATAGACATTTTAGGTGAAGTATGCTTATAAAGCTATCCAAGACCACCAAGTTCAGATAAAAAAAAAATTGCTTTGTATCCTTAATTCCTACACATCACCTTCCAGATGTCAGATTCATTACAATGTATTTGAATATAATTTAGATAATTACAATTCCATTTTAGAATATGCATAATAGCTTGCCAGAGGCCCTTGCTCACCAGAAGTAATAATATCCACTTGTTGCAGTGACTTGATGAACTCAGGCTAAATAGTTTCAGTGTTTGAGCCAAGGTTTGCTCTAGTCACAGCCTGACGTTGAAATTAAGTTTAAGACCTGGGAGTTTATTGCTCAGATGGGTGACATGGTTTTGTTGCAGTAAGTCTAATGAATCTGATGTTCAGTTTGTTCTTTTATTGTTTATTTCCAACGTAATTTATGCTTGACTTTTGACTGCTAATAAAATCTATGAAAAATGCTGGTTATAAATGATTTTATAAAGTGTTTTGTTTCTTTTTTTAAACAACGGTAGTAACCATTAACTATGATATAGATGCTGACTAGGAGGATTAAGGTTTATCAGCTGAGGCCCTGTAAAAATGCTAGGAAAGGTAATGCTCTCAATATACTTCAATCTCTCTTGCTTTGGGTACTTTTGTAACAGGGCTCTCTCTATCTGGCTAACATAAATATACATACTAAAAGAAAAGCAAGCATGTATTTAAGCCCAGTTGACCATAATTATGGATTTAATAAATTTATATAGAGTAGTAGAAGTTCAGATGACTACTGAGCCACAGTGACTGGTTCTTTGTACTGGGGCTAAAAGTAATGTAAATGCTGAAACCTCCCACATTGTTGAGGTGCCAAGGTATAGCAGATATTTACTAGCAGCTTTAATACTCGAGATGTGGAGAGAAGCAGCCAGAAGGAAGCCACAATGTTGCCCACCACTGTGCTGTGAATGTTTGTCAGCGCTCCCTCTGCAGGAGCCAGGGCCTTGCTCCTCTCTGTGAGGCAGGTAAACTTCACAGAGGCATAAAGGATGGGTGCAAGAGAAAAGCAAAACCCTTTCCAAACGTCTGTGTTCTGCTTTTCCAGCATCTTCTCAAAAACTGGAAAGAATAACTTAAATATATATTCCAAACTCAAAACAACAACAAATATATTTTTGCCTATTTCTGACAAACTGCTAAGATTTGTTTCCCCTATCTGTGTCAACTACAGCATTTTCACCTCTTGTTAATGGTGCTGTTGAATATATAGGGAACACTCAATTTGAGATCACATTTGATTGTTAACCTTTTCCCACCTCTACTGTCATGCAAAATTTTCAGTTTTAGAATATGAAAAGCCATTTTAGTATCTAGAGAAAGTAACAAAACTAAGGGGAAATATTTGCTAATCAAGATAAAACCCTGTCACCTTTGTTAGCACTTAGAGAGTAGGTAATATTTAGTTGAATAATGACAACAGAATCTCAGCTTGATTTCCAAAGTTGTTCCTGCATAATTTATTCAAAAGATAAATTCCCTAATGAAAGATACTGGATCTACTTTAAACCAACATTATTTCATCTATAATTACTGCCCCAGGAATACCATACTAACTGCCACTTATCACTGTCAGTGACTTTTGAATTTCTGCTAAACTATGGTATCCCATTGGGTTTGTTTGTCTCCAAGAGAACATGATGTTTCAGGTTTGTATGGCCCTAAAAAACGGAGAACAAAACCTCTCTTTCCCTAGAAATTTAAATGTCCTCTGTGTGCCTCAGAACATAGAGGAGATTAAGTCCATTCATTTCCTCATAGTTATTTCCAACACAATGTACTATATTTTCCATCTGAAGTTTGTAGAAGCTCTTCAGTTCATTAGTGCTTCCCCTGCCCCTCTCTTTCATTTCTTATAAGCTGAGTACTCATTATCTATCACATTTCTCACAAAGTTTGGAAAAGAATATAGTTGCCCTGGCTGTCAAAGCTAACCTTCAGTCAAAAATCCCCATGCTTTGTCATTATGAGAATCTAATCTTTCATTAGGAAACCATTAGGAGTAAATGTGCTTATGAACATTCATTTGCCATTTGTTTATTACGAGTGTTAGGGAAACTATTAGTGGTGTGTCTTAATTGAGTGTCCATTGTGGACAAGAAAAGGCTAGACTTCATTGAGTAATGATTACAACAAAACTTCTATGTCCTTTACTTTTATGTCTGTTGCTGTGCAATGGATGACTTCAGATGCAAGTAAAACCAAAACCATTGATAGAAGACTTTGTTTCCCCACACTGCAGCAAGGTCCTCCAGTTATTCATCAAGAGTGGTAAATAAAACCTTCAGGTTTGCTTTGAGTAAGTTCCTAGTTCTGTTAATTTTGCATATAGCTATTACCTTGTGCTAAGATTATAAAAAAGTAAGAGCAAAACACTTTTTTTCTTGTCACTTGGTAAATCAAAATGAGAAATTACATCATCTATGTGTTAGTGGCAGCTGTAAAAGTTTTCAGTTCTAGAACCGTGCTGGAAATAGCCTCATTCGCAATGGTGGGCAGCTTTCTTCTAAACAGAAGGCATACAAACCAAAATTCTCCTGGAAAGACCTCACCTTTTAAAGCATCTTGTTATTTAATTTGGTCTCAACTAATTGGCAATTTATATAGTAATTTGTGTCCAAATTCCAGATGCAGCAGAGAAGAGAAACCTACAGGGAGCTGCACCAGGTTGCTGGGACACAGCCCAGGTGCCTCCCTCAGAGGTGGCACGTACCTTGTCACACACAGTATGCACAACCTCACCCCATGGAAAGGCTGCCAGGGCTGTTGGCAGGTATTGGGCACATTGGATGTATCAGCCTCACTGCCTACCGCACGCACAAGACTGTCATTTTGATTTCTGATGTGCACGCAAATGCAGAGCACCTCTAACTCTGCACGTGTAAGCAATCCCACCTGAGCCCTTCAAATGTAGAAACAACCTTCTTAGCACCTCAAACAGCAGTCAGCATGGCATCCTGTGGTGAGTTCCTCTAGTACCTATTATCTGCAGCAATGCAGTGAAATGCTCATATTTTGTGAGATTAAACAGACAATAGGAATTGTAGTCAGATTTTTTTTCTTTGCCTGAATAGCCTGTATTTATCTCTAGGCAACAGGAGAGAAGGAAAGTACAGAGAGGTTGCACTGTCATCTGATCATGTAACACTTCAGACCTTGTCTTGGAGTGGAATGCAATGTCTTGTGATTTTTTTTTTTTAACTAAAATTAGTTCTGATATACTCAGTCATGCCCTAACTTTCAATAAAACATAAACCACATCTTTCAGACAGGGAGCAAGAGCCCTTACCTTCTCAGCCAGGAAACCTCCAACAGAAAACTAGTTGATTTTCTGCCTTTACAAGCCTGCAAAATCTTTAAGCAGATTTTCACACACATACCTGATAGTCCACCGACATCCATCTTCTTCAGGTTCTTTGCCTCCAGAATGACAACAGTCAGTTTGCCAGCAGTAGGCACATAACGGAGGGAGAAGCAGATATCACCCAGCTTCTCTTGCTGTGAAGACAAACAAGACATGATGTTTTACTTGAATGATTTTTTTTTACCTTTTGAAAAATGCAATTTTGAAAGCCCCGCAGAAAATTAGCAGGATTATATCTCCTACTTGCACTGCTAAAGAAAACATTCAAATGAACAATATTGAGAAAACTACCACAAATTGTCCAGATGAAATCCTTTATAACCTCAAGTCTGTTGCAGCAACTATCCTGTATACAACCAAATGACAAGATATATGTTGGCCAGAAAGTAAGTGATACTTCTCAGGATTTCACCCCTGACAATAGGGGTCCCACAAATACTGTTTGCTCTTTAAACTAAGCCAGGATTTTTTTTGTTTTCTCCAGGCTGCATTTCACTGAAAATCTGTTAAGAAGCATGCACACACAGCTACAAGGCTGTTTTCTGTGAAACAGTAATATGGATCTTTCTCATCACACTTTCTCACAAAAGCTAAGAGTATAAAAAAACTCACAGAGTACAAAATATTCAGTATAAAAAAAGACTTGTCTCCTGTCTGTCAAAAGAGGAAAAAAAAACCAAGCAGATAGAGATCATGAAAGGACACAGTACATCCCTCCTCACATAAGGAATTGCTAGAAGGATTTGCTTTTGCCTTCCAGCCCATCATCTGAGATCCTGCCAAATGCAGCCTCTTGCAATTCATCACTTAATATTTTCTTAACAGTCCTGGCAAAGAGGGAAAAGCTGAATGATGTTCAGAATTACAGGAACTTTGTTTTAAAAGGATGAAAAAGAGGTAGGAACTTGTAGATGAGAGAGGGAGGATATTGCTTATAAATGATGAGTTGGATGATCCAAGCTGCTTTCCTCCTTTCCTTCAAGGCCCATGGTATCTCTAGGGGGGCTAACAAGGATGTTTTTGAGACAAGAAGGATGAGCTTACACCAAGCAGACCAATAAAAAATTTCAGACAGCCATGCTTCTCTTTCAAAGGCATTAGTTCTTATGGCATATGTTTACTACTACAATTTATTCTGATAGTAGAGTATAAAGTACATTTCTACGATCATATCTCTTTGCTTCCAGTGTTTTCTCAGACACAACTGAGAGCAACTCGCTCACATGCTCATGGATGTAGAGGATATTTCCTACAGAATAGACAGCCTATGTGCAAAGGACTTTACATATAAAGTGACAGATTCTAAACTGATTATTTCAAGCTAGGACTGAAATCCAGGGATAGCAATAGATAGTTCCCTGCCAGACATCATCTCAGCAATTACCAGTGGTTAGGAAACATACAGAACAAGCATAGTTACATGTAATTAATAAATGCTCAGACAGAACAAACAAAATAGCTTGTGATGTTAAATGCGTGTATTGTATAAAAATAATGCTGTCAGAATGCACTTGTGCCAGTATCTTGAAAACTCCTGGTGTCCTCCTCACCTCAAAAGATATGGTAGAATTGGGACAGATTCCAAAAAAAGCAGCAGGAATAAGCAAGGATATGACACAGTTTCTGCAGAAGGAACATGTAAGCAGATTAGGACTCTTCAGGCTGCAAAGTGAGTAGTTGGGGAAGAGACCTCTATCTGACCCAGAAGAGCTAGAATGATGTTAATACCTTGTTCAAAAGGACTGACACAAATATAAAAAAATTACTCATATCTAGAACAACCCTAGATGTCTTTCAGAATATGGACTGCACTGGCATGAAAGAATTTACTATTCCTCCCCGACTGCATATACTGTCCTAAATCCCAGATTCAGATCACGAAAATACAGATTTCAGCCATGCAATCTGCATAGCTCACACCTGTCTTTAGCTGAGCTTCGAATGGCATAATGACAGCAAAACATGCTCCTGTTCACCTGACATTTGGTTTTGCAAGTCTGTATTGGATAGGGTAACAGTGAAGTTGATCTATCACTTGCAGGTTGTTCAGAACCAAAGAAATCAATTGCTTATTGATTTGTGTTATCATGATCACAGGTCACCCAGCCACCTGGTGTTCTCCACAGTCACTGCTCTATTACATTGTAGAGTTGGCTTAAATTTGCTTGTGGATTCATGGGGCTCTGTGAAGACTGCAACAAGATATATATGAAAGCTTATTTTAGTCCCTTCATCTTAGAGATCTCTGTATCTACATATTACCCAATATTCAAGGGCTCTGCCTCACCTCCAGATTCATTAGGCAGAGCTTTAGTTGTAGCAGCATAGGAACTTTTGTCCCCTTTTAAATCAATACCATGCTTCTAATTGTTCCTTTCAGTGGATATTTGTAAGTTTTAAGGGTTTTTTTAGCTTTTGTTTGTTTCAATTTATTTTTTAAATTTGCTTGGCTTTTTTTTTTTTTTTTAATCTTGTGTTGAGATAGGAGTGTGTTTAGAAAACCTTAAATAGTGTTAGGATTGTTGCTTCTGATCTAAGTGCTTCAGCAGTAGCTGAAGGAAGTACTTTACACTAAACAGCTATTGCCACTGAGACCATCACTTCTCACCAGCATTTCTCTGTTTGTAATCATGTTATGCTTCTGTGCAAATACTGTAATTGTCTATACAGAAGAGCAATTTTAAGAGGGTGTTTAATGCTTTTTTTAGCCTCTTTTAATGTAATTTTAGCTGCAGGAAACACAAAGAAGGCAGCATCACACAAACAGCCAGTTTTCCATAGATCACCAGGAAGCCATGGGAAATAGCAGCAGATGATGGGCTAATTCCAATGAATAACCTGAAGTAAAAATGTAGGCACCTCATTAAATGCATCCAGAATCCGGTTTAGCACTTCTTTTGTTGGTATGAAAATCAATATCATCTGCATTTCTACAATACTTCTTGTATTTGTATTTTTTTTTTATTAATTCAAAAAGTATTTGTCAGGCAAAGCACTGGAAGCAGCACTGCAATGAAGCTAAAAAACCCCAATCACTAGAGGTGTGGTTTGCAGGAGATAATTACAAACCCCTGCAGGGCTACATAGTACAGATGAGTGCTGCTGGTATGGTGATTATCCCATGGAGATGCCTTATTATTATTAATTTCTTTCAGCCCTGTGTATAAATAATTTATGTTAGTAAATTACTTTGATCTCTGATGGAAACAGTAAGTTAGTGTTAGAAACATCCAGCTGGGAGTTTCATAGTCATTAACCTATTCATGTATAATGTTTATACACCAATCAAAAGATTCTCTCCATCTGAGCAACTTCATAACTTCATTATTTTTAAAGAGGATGCAATGGAGCGGAGCATAAACGACAGAGACAGTGCTGCTAACACTTCTTCAACTTAGAAAAAGCTATTTTTAGTCCTGTTGAGAATCTGGACTTTTTAGAAATGACTCTTAAGTGGCTCCTGCCTGTTTTGTGCTTCTCCTACTCAGCAGTAATCATGTTTCCCTTGACAGGACACTCTCCTAATGAGCTACAGAGAAAAATGCTTTTTGTGCAGATTACTCTCATTTGTACTACAGAATCTCTAACAGACATATCTATGTCATTAATATAAACATTCTCTACATTTTTTTGTGGAAGATATTATGAGAGAGTTGATGCTTGCAGTTCTCTTAGTAAAACAATACCAAAATAACAAGCCACAGCACCATATGCTTTTCCCTAATTGGATATAAGACAAAAAACAATTAGTATAGGAAGAATATAAACACAGTGAGGTGGGTTTCCAACTTTGATACCTGGTTTTGATTGTGAATATTTGCATAAGCCTGAGAGAAATACAATATGATGTGATTTATGGGCAAAGACCCCAAATAATATCATCTTACCCTAATCAATATTTACAGTGAAAGATTACAATGTTCCCTGTATAGTTTTCACAGCAACCAAAATGTTTTAAAACTCTGTGGAGAAGACAGAGACAGCATAAATGTGGGTTATGAGCTAAATTAATGTCTTCCAAATTCAGGAAACCCAGGTAAACTGTAATGACAGATAGAATCTCTAATCCCAATGCCCACGCTGATGGACTTCAGACAATTTTCAGGCCACCACATGCTGTCTGCACATGGAGATCTCAAATCCAATAAATTCCTTTTCTGAGCATGTAAGACACGATTACACTAAGCCTCAAAAAGTGTCACAATAATACTAGTGACAGAACCACATGGATACAGAAATTGACAACATAGACTGGTCCCAACTTCAGTTAAGCCACAGTAATAAGCAGGTAGAATTAGCAACCTACATAGCTGGGATCTAGAATTATGAAAGCATTGCTCCTTCACACCCATAGAGCAAACAGGGATCACACTGGGGAAGGGCAATAAAGAAAAAAATGGGTGCTCAACAAACCAGTAAACATGAACTTTTATTGCTACCACTGATGTCTGACATTACTAGTTCCAAAGACACTGCATTTTTGATAAATACATGGTCAAAGAACAAAGCAGAACATTTCAAACCTGCAATAGGTATAATCAGGAAAGAAAGAATATTTTCCTCTTATATTTGCAAATCAGGGCCGAGATGATCCCACAATATGAAGATGATTCTGCCACAATTAGGCAAAGGAGTGGGAAGTGAGCAATAAACTCCTAGACCTCAGTTTGTAGAATCAGGCTAGAAATAGATGGTGCAGCAGGGAAAGATAAGGGAGGGGAAGAAAAGCTGGAGCTTTCATGTCAGCCCTTATGGCATGGTGGAGACTATCACATGAATATGTATGCACACTAAGTATCACTGTACCCCAAAGTCTGTGCACTACTTTTTGGATAAAATACCAGGAGTGGAGAGGGGAGGCAGAGCTCTCCCAACCCTTTCAAGCAAAAGGCTTATTGCAGAAGTACCTGTTTCAGACTTGCAAAATGTTATCTATACATCCAGTCAATATAAACCTAAAGGCTTTAACAACTATACCATTAATCTGGCAAGCAGAGTAATTCCTTTGTTGTCTGAAAGAATTTCATGCCCATGAAAACAGCAACCAAGCTGGAAGTAAACAAGTGCTAAAAGCCCCTGGAGAGAAGGCAGAACCATCTTCATTATTGTACCTACTGCAACTTTAAAGAAAGTATTTTAAACCAGTAAAATATGAACAGACAAGTGCCCCACTACATGATTCCTTACTTTATGATCAGTCAGTGTTTTGTCTTACAAAACGGAAGTACAGAATGTCTGATTAAATGTCTCTCCTGTTTGCTTTTACTAACTTTTTCTTTTAGAAGAATCTTCATAGATTACACTCTCCAAATGTGCACACTTGGCCACAAAAGGAGGCCCCTGATAATGTAAGTACAGCTACAAGACATCTAACAAGTAAATCAAGCAGCAAAGTGAAATAGGTTATAGAGTGAGACCTTAAAAGAAACAGAATTCTCAAGGCAAATATCCATAGGGCTCACTTTGGACCCTGTAGAAAAGCAACTAGCAGTGACAATAGGCTAAAGAAGACACGGAAAAGAGATTGATATTAGGCGAAGAGAAAATAGAAATAGAAGTAAAGGTCCATGAGGCAAATTTTAAAAGGGAGAAGTTCTAGGGCAGACAGGGAATAATCTTTCAAATGAAGAGAATTCATTAAAGGTATTGGGAGGTGGTATCTGTAGACACACAGTCATGCTATAAAGTATAAGTGAGAAAGAGCCAAAAGAAAGGGCTTAATTGCATATTGCTTTTGACTGATTTCCTTACCACAGTCCTACTCTGACTCTTTGTGATACAACCTTTTTTTTTGCCAGCACTACTTTTTACCTTTGCTTAAAAGGAACAGTCCTATCAGGATCTTTATCTGGAAAGAAAAAAAAAATGTACTTATTTTTATTTCTTCCCCCCAGCTCCGTCTGAACAGCACTACTTGAAACAGAAATTCACTACACATCTCTGTCCTCTTATTGCAATATATATATAAAAAATAGTGGATTGCATTTCTTTTAATTGCCATAACTATGTAATATTCCCCAACATAATGGTAAATTAGACATGAAAGCAATTTGGGCAATAAATTTGAACCAGCCAATGTTATTAAAAAATTAACAAACTAGGTTTTTTCAGTTTCCTCCTTTTAGTCCACTTACTACATTTTCTAACTATTTAGAGTATTTCAATTACTGCTTTCTAAAAAGCAGAGAAAATGGAAAGAGAAAACACTATTGTTATTATTAGTAGAAAATGACACTTCACAGTCATCAGTTTAAAAGCATCACAATGAGATGCAAAATGAGAAGTGCTGTAGCTGAAGGCAGCTGAAATCAAAGATTAGTCAAACCACACTCTTTGATTTCTAGACAAGAGACTGTGCTGCCAGACACACCAAGTTCTTAATGAAACAAGAAGAAAATTAATTTCTCAAATAAATGAGAAAGGGAGGAATGAATGAAAAGGATCATATACGGCTGAAGGTCATGGCCTGGTTTTCCGTAACTCTTTGCCTACACACAAATGCTTGCACCTGGCTGCTCTGCTTTAATGATTGCCCTTCTGTTTTGCCACTTGCCTTCTCCTTAGCTCCTGCCTGATCATATTTCTAAATGCCACTCATGTCTATGCAGACCATTGCACAAAACAAAATTAATTTAACTGAATGGCACACTAATATTATTACTTTTGACAGCATGGAAAACCTATTAACTACAGTATGTCACAAGGCTAGTCTTCTAGTGAGTAGTTTAAGTACAACATTGAAAGGAAATGTAATACATTTGAAAGATTTTTTTTCTTGGCTTATCAGACATTGAGAGAAGTCAAATCACAAAGCTTTTCTCTAATTATTAGAATATTATATATGCACTGCAGTCACTCTACAGAAAGTCATTGTCCTCCTGTGATAGGGTAATAGGAAGCCATACACAGTTCCCTTGCTTGATTTGAAATTTCCTGTAGTAAGAGCATTTTAATGCTCAGTTAATGTAGTGTCTACTACCAAGTGTGTCTTTAGTTTCCAAAGGTGATTGAATTAAAAGCTTTAGATTATGAACTGGAATTACAGCATACATCCAAAAATATATAGAATCAGTAGACAGTCAGGAACTGCAATTAAGAATCAAAATAATTAGCAACTTCTTCCTTGTAAGAGGTATGACTGCATGTGGTATTGTAGGAAAAACCTGGCATGAACAGAGTCCTTGCTACAACAACCATACATTATTGATTACTCCAAGACAGAAACAAGCTGATTTGAACAAACCAGTAAAAGTGGGAATGATTGGTATGATGGAACAACTAATCATCTGTGGCTGCTGGTAACTACTGCTGAAATTCATCAGTACCAAGGAAAGACTATCAGGTAAAATCAGTGCTTCCATTACTGAAACCATATAGTATTATGTTTCTATTTGTGCTGCAAAAACCATAAAGAGAAATTCAGTGGAATTCATGGATTACCTTCACAGGCAGCCATCTTCTTCCCTTTCCTGAAACTTCAAACTACTAAGACAATAAGACCTATTACTAAGACATTAAATAAATGTTGAATGATGCCGTTTCTCTCCTCTCTTGCTTGCTGCAGTGCCAGTTCAGCTTTCATGTTCCTCCATAGTATCCCCTAGCACTGCTTCCAGCTCCCTTCTATGATCCCCATCACAAACCCCACACAACAGAGCATCCCCCTCCAAAATCTTCTAAATCGGCAATTAGGAAAGAGGCAATTACATACTGGCATTGTTTTAAAACTAGAAGCTTGCTGGCTAGCTAGGGGCAGGCAAACAGAACATACCATACAAACCCATCATATGCTCAAGGGTTTCCCTGAAAAGGGCAAGAATCTGAGGATCCATCTTTGTTAAGAAACTGCATTCCTTTACACTTACAGAAATTTTCTCACCTTGCTCTCCAACTTCCAGGGCAGCATGCAACAGTTTTACACCAGAACCAGTTTGTGCCTTTATTTTCATACAAAGACAACTTAGGAACACACAAAAACAAGGATTCCTGCTGCTCTACAACAGTGACCTGAAAAGGGTTGTACACCAAGGACTGGCAGAGCCAAGATTAAAAGGAACTGGATTAGCTACTGGGAAAACCACAGACAGCTGATCTAAGTTGACAGCTGTTAGGTGAAGACTTGTGTGGGAGGGGTTCCTGCTCTCCCTTGGGAGGCAGCAACAGTTTAGAAATCAGCTGCTGCTCTCCACCCCAGAAGAGCTGTCAATCAATGTTTAGCATACTCCCCAGTTCCAGAAAGTTCAGTTATTCTGTTACCCCCATTGGCTCCTGTTAGAATACCACTCCTCCTCTGTACCCCGATTAGTTCTCTGTATGTCACCCCACTCTGTCTCCCCCCTTTACCCGTTGCCCGTTGGCTGTTCTGTACCCTAACCACTCCTACTCCTTTGCCCTTAATACCCAGCCCCGCCTTTCCTCGGGGCCTTCCGAAGTTCGCTCCCTTCTGGAGAGTTCCTGCGACGCTCCTGAAATAAAGCCTCTAGGAATAAAGCCACTTCGGAGCCCTCTCGTCCTTACGGTGGAGCTATCCGGGTCCCGCCACATCCTCCCCGCGGACCAGTCCTCTGAGGGTTTCCCCCCAGACAGGCTGGGCACCCGGGTGAAGCCCGGAGGACTTGTATTTTAATACAAGTGGCGTCCCAAACACGGCGACCACTGCCCTGGTCACCGAGGAGCGTCTCCCGTGAGCGTCCGGATCCGGGACCCCGCGCTCCGGGACTTCAAGCGCCGTTCGCCGCCGCTTCCAGGGGCAGCTGTACTTTGATTGTTAGAAGGCTTTTGCCTCCTGGCGCTGCTGACAACTCGTGGATATCCGACCCTGCAGCTTCGGGGGAAGCGCCGGATTTCACGAGACCAGCAGCACTCCACCGCCCCGCCACAGCTTTCTTCTTTTCGCCGCGTCCCGGTGCTGGTGAGTTTTGCTGCTCGAGGCGAGCAGCCGACGCAGGCTCTTTCTTTTCTTTTCTCCTTTTGCTTTGGCCGGGGATCTCTCTTGCAGCGGGAAAAATGGGCAACCGCCTTTCCCCTGCACGACGGGAGTTTTATATCCAAGTTAAGTCCGCCCTTGTGTTGGGGAATGTTTCATTTAAAAAAGGGGTTTTAAAATCTTTTGTTAAATTTATTTTCGAACACTTTTCTGACATCTCCATGGACGATGTCTTTTCTGTTTCGTTTTGGGGGAAAGTTGGACATTACATTTATGATGTTCAAGTTACGGGGAATTTTAAAGTGGGGAGATTTTTTCCAATTTATGATTCCATCTTTAATTTAGTTAAATCGAAAGGGGAAAGTTTGGGTCCCAGTTCTCCTACCCCTCATTCTGCCCCCCCCCGCTCCTAACCCCGCTTCCCCTAAGGATGGATCGGGAGACAGATCCTGCCAGAATGAGGCACAGGGTTGCTGCCATCTCCCTGCTGCCTCCCGTGCCACCCTGTCCTCTCCTTGTGTTGGGACTGGCCACCCCAGCACGAGCCCTACCCACTCCCTCGTTCCACGAGTCCCTGACCCCAGTTGTATCCCCAGTTGTCATGGTTGTTCCAATGCTGTTTTAATACCTCAAAATGGCGACGGCCTCGTGGCCGGTCGCCACACAGCACAAAAGGGCGCCTCCTCCTCACCCCCTCGGGTTCCCGCCACTGTAACAGCTCCGCCCCCTCCGTCGGTTGCCGCCCCCGCGTCGGGTCCCGCCCCCCATCACGCGTCGATTTCAGTGACGTCGGGGCCCTCCCATCCTGCCTCCTTGACCACGCCCCTGGGTGGGCCCCGGTGGGTGGGACAGACCTGCCGGAGGGCCACGCCCCGGTGGGTGGGTCAGGCCACGCCCCCTTTCATGTCGCCCCTGGTTCCCACGCTACCGGAACCAAAAGGAGGCCCAGCCGGAAGCAGGCCATCTTGGCCTGCAGGGTCTCCCGGGACCCACCGGCAAGGGAGAGACTCCGCGCCCTAGCCCGTCCTGCCTCATCCTCGGAAGAGGATGAGGACAGTGATAACCCCCGGCAAACAATCAAGCCGGGGGAGGCCTGGGCCCGGATCCGGGCCGAGGCCATCAAGGATGGGGACCTAGATCTCGCAAGGGATCTAGGTCCATTTGCGGCACCAGTTGTGCATAAGAGGGGAAAAGAGCCGAGGTGGGAACAGTTACCATACGTGGAAGTGAAGGAGTTGAGGAGAGCCGCAAAAGATTATGGGAGAAATTCTCCCTTCTTTAAAAACGTTTTAGATCTGACTTTTTTGGGACATTGCCTTGTACAACACGACCTTTGCTATATAGCGAAGGCCCTGCTGTCCCCCACAGAATTCCTTCTGTGGGAGATACATTGGAAAAAATTGATTAAGCCTCTCCTAACAAAGTATGATCTCAGGGAGGTGTTAGGAGACGGCGCAGAGGGACTTGAAGCTTTGGCAGGGGAGGGGGAATTTAGCAGACCTGAGGACCAAATCCTCCTTCCCGAGAATTTGTTAAGTGACATAAGGGACGCTGGGAAGGAGGCACTGCTGAAAATCCCCAATGGTACCACCCCTCTCCAAAACTTTTCATCAGTTCTTCAAGGCCCTGATGAAACTTTTATCAAGTTTGTGGACAGGTTAAAGGAGGCCATCGACAGGCAGATTGAGAACGTCGAGGCCCGAGAAGAACTTCTGCGAAAGATGGCCCTGACCAATGCCAACCCGGAGACCAATAAGATCCTGAGGGCTCTTCCCCAGGATCCGGAGCCTACCATTGCTAAGATGGTAGAGGCGTGCACCAAGGCGACTTCGATGGAGCAAAGAGTGGCATTTGCGGTGAGCAAAGGGGTGGGGGAGGCGATGGTAGACCTGATGAACACTCGCTGTTTTGGCTGTGGCCAGTTGGGCCACATCCGAGCGAACTGCCCACACTGGCCGCCAGATACGTCTTACCAACCCTACAACCCCTCCCCGAGACCAACATACAGGAATCCCCGCTTCCATCAGCCGGGAAACGGAAGGCAGAGCGCGGTGATGGGCCGTGCCATGACACCAAATGGCCCATCCCAGGACCTGGGGCTGCCATCTCTCCTGGAGAACCACGGCCCCAGCGGTACACTTCTCCGGACGTCCGCAGCCAGGAGGACGGGCTCCGGCTCCTCAGAAGAACCAGGCAACTGAACTGCGCCCGTCGCCAAGTCCTCCGGACCAGCCTTCACGTCATGTTTCCAGATGAGGACTTGCTTCGCGTCCCGGCAGGATTCCTGCCACCGCCCTACTGTGACTACCCCACCACTGTCTTGCTGTTAGGAGACACCGCCAACACGCCGGATGACCTCACCGTCATCCCAGAGGTCGTCTACTTCGAGCCAGGGACAGAGCTCACCGTCTCCGTGGTATGTTACCAGCCTCCATTCTCCTTGCCTAAGGGGTCTGCTTTAGCCCTTTGCTACGTCTTGCATGTCCACACAGAAGACACCGGCATGGACCTTTCAACAGACCTTTCTTCGGATTTGGACTCTTCGGCCTTTCTTGTGCAAAATGTAAGCAGACAGAGACCTATTATTAAGACTTCTTTTGTTTTACAGGGAAAGTCCATCTCACTAGACCTGATGGCAGACACCGGCGCAGATGTTACCATCATTCCCCAGGCAGAGTGGCCTCGCAACTGGGAGCTGGTGTCCCCTTGTGGCACAATCTCCGGCGTGGGAGGTGCTGTCAATTCCCGCCGGAGCAAACATCTGGTATGTGTGGAGGGGCCGGAGGGTCAGGTTGCCACGATTAGGCCTTTTGTGGTAGCTTCCAACATCAAATTGTTGGGTAGGGACGTTTTGTCCTAGTGGGGTGCCCGACTTGACATCCCTAGTCCTGCTTGGGATTTTTAGTCTGGGCCACTGCGGAGCGCACCTCCCCACCGCTCAATTGGAAAACTGACACACCGGTGTGGGTGGACCAGTGGCCCTTACCATCTGAAAAATTAAAGGCGCTCAATGAACTTGTGGAGGAGCAGGTGCGCCTGGGGCATTTAATACCTTCCACCAGCCCCTGGAACACACCTGTCTTTGTGATTAAGAAACCCGGCAAAGACAGGTGGCGCCTGCTCCAAGACCTACGCAGGGTTAATGATGTCCTCGAAGATATGGGCCCCTTGCAACCAGGCCTTCCCTCTCCCTCCATGCTGCCCCGGGATTGGCAGCTTGCAATCCTTGACATCAAGGATTGCTTCTTTAACATCCCTTTGTATCCCGGAGATGCTCCCAGATTTGCCTTCTCGGTTCCCTCCATCAACCAAGGAGAACCATATAAGCGCTATCAGTGGACCACTCTGCCCCAGGGATTGAAAAATTCCCCTGTGCTCTGCCAAACTTTTGTGGCTCAGGTCCTTTCCCCGGTCCGTCGCCTCTTTCCCGAGGCAATCTTTTTGCACTACATAGACGACATTTTAATTTGCGCCGCTGACGCGACCTACTTGAAAGCGGCCTTGGAAAAGACAATAAAGACCATCAAGGACTCAGGATTTCCAATTGCAGAGGAGAAGATCCAGCTGTCGTCCCCCTGGAAATATTTGCGCTTCCTAATCACAGGAAGAACCGTCGCGCCCCAGTCCCTCACCATCAAGGACAACCCTCAAACCCTGCGGGACTTGCAGCAGCTCTGCGGCGCCATCACGTGGATCCGACCGCTCCTAGGACTCACCACAGAGGAGCTGTCGCCGCTGTTTCAGCTGCTGAAAGGCGACGGCGACCTGGCATCCCCACGCCATCTCACCCCGGATGCCCGTGAGGCCCTGGAGAGAGTCGCAGCTGCCATCAAGTCCCGCCAGGCACATCGGGTCGTGCGGTCCCTCCCCATCAACTGTGCCATCTTAGGTAAGTCCCCAAACTTACATGCCCTCTTATTCCAGTGGGACAACAGCCAGAGGGACGCACTCTTAATCATAGAGTGGTTGTTCCTCCCACATCAGCCTGCAAAAACGGTTACACCTTTTCCAGAATTAATGGCAAAACTTATTATCAAGGCCCGCCAGCGCCTCCGGACCCTCGCAGGGTGTGACCCAGCATGCATCTATTTACCATTAAATTTGGACCAATTGGATTTCCTCTTACAAACAAATGAAAATTTACAGATTTCGGTAGACAGCTATCCTGCTCAAATTTTAATACATTATCCCAAACACAAACTTTTTAAAGACACCTTGTATTTGGCCCCAAAATCTTTCAAAAGTAAGATTCCATTGAAAGGTGCTCTCACGGTGTTCACCGATGGGTCAGGTAGATCCCACAAGTCGGTGATCACCTGGAAGGACCCGGACAGTCAGAAGTGGGAGTCTGACGTCCAAATAGTTCAGGGTTCCCCCCAGATCGCTGAGCTTGCAGCAGTCGTGAGAGCCTTCAAAAAATTTCAACAACCTTTCAATCTCGTCACTGATTCGGCATATGTGGCCGGGATAGCAGAAAGGGCTGAACACGCCCTGCTCAAAGAAATTCAAAACAAAGTATTGTACAGCTTGCTCTCAAAACTCATTTGGCTTATCTCACACCGGAAGCAACCGTATCACATTCTGCATGTTAGGTCACACACAGACCTGCCAGGTGACATCACTGAGGGAAACCGGAGAGCAGACGCCCTGGCGATGCTGGCCACCTCCACCTCTGTAAACCCTACAGTTCTAAGACCCACCTTGCCAGATGTCCACATGCAGGCTAAGATGAGCCACGCCTTTTTCCACCAGAATGCTCCGGTGCTTTGCCGTCAGTTTAAAATCTCCAAGGAGCAGGCGCGGGCCATCTTAGCCACATGCCCCAATTGCCAATCCCACGCCCTACCATCCTTAGCGATGGGGGTTAACCCCCGGGGATTGGGGGCATTGGAAACCTGGCGAACAGACATAACACACTTTCCCTCCTTTGGGCGGCTGAAGTACATCCATGTGTCAGTAGACACGTTCTCGGGGGTAGTGTTTGCCTCCACCCACACGGGGGAAAAAACAAAGGATATCATCAAACACTTACACATGGCTTTCTCCACCTTGGGTGTCCCTAAAACTATCAAAACAGATAATGGACCAGGGTTTGTGTCCAAGCAATTCATGGAATTCATGCAACAATGGGGCATTGACCATATTACAGGTATCCCACACAACCCTACAGGACAATCAATTGTAGAGAGAAAACATCAAGAAATTAAAAAACTACTAGAGCAGCAGAATGATTCGGCCCTTACCACGAGCCCTGTAGAGAGGTTGTGCAAAGCCCTATATGTTCTCAATTTCATGAACTGTTCGGACCGCGAGCCAAACCCCCCGATACTACGCCACTTTCATAATAACACCAGGTCGCAGTTGAAAGAAAGACCACCAGTGCTCGTGAAAGACCCTGAGTCCAGGAACATCAAAGGTCCGTACCCGCTGATAACGTGGGGGAGGGGGTATGGCTGTGTCTCCACAGAACAGGGCCCCAGGTGGATCCCAGGCAAGTTTATAAAACCATACTGGGAAGACATCGTGAAGGAAAGCCACCCCCCGGACCACTCCCCTGAGACGACAGCTCCAGCGGATACCACCGTCGCCTGGAGTCGGAGGAAAAGGAAGGGAAGCAGACCCATCGACGTCGCCACAAGGACTTTGATAACTAATCGATACTTCCCACCGGCTTGGACAGTTTACCCCCTGACTCCATCCCCAACCATTCCTTACCCTTTCCCATCCTACCACTTTCCTTGCCCCCCTTACCCTCACACCTGACCCCACATTTTTTCTGTTTCAATGTTAATTTAAACGGGGGAGGATGGGGATTTGAGGGGACCCTTGGTCTTACTTCTTTTTGTATGTTCGAGTTATTAGATTACCGACCACCCAGATGGCAATTACATCAGCCAGAACACCCCGCAGCGACCGGCTTCCTGCAGCTGCCTTCGTCACCATCTTATGGCTCCACCTGGCAGGAAGCTGGCTCGTGCCACAGCCCAAGGAAAACGTCTGGGTCACGCTGGCAAAGTCTATAGGACAAAAACAGCTTTGCATGGCCATGGGCAGTGTAGACAGTCCGTTGTCTACATGCCTGGTGGGAGTCCCCCTGTCCGAAAATGATTTTCCGTTCACGGGGATGAAACTCAACGCGGCGGACTCCTGGATGAGTTGGATGAGGACACTACCACAGGCACCACAGGAACCCCAGGAATTGGACCTACCGGGGTCCACAAGGGTCCACTTTTGCATTAGGTTTTATACTAAGGCCCCACAAACAAAACCAGGGCAAAACATCAAAGACATAACACCAGCAAATAGAAAATACATCAATGAGTGGTGCAATTACACAGGCCCTGTGTTGTCCAAGTCCTACCCATTCCCTAAGGAGCTCCCTCGAGGTGTGTTTCTCATCTGTGGGGACAGGGCGTGGGCTGGGATCCCCTCCAATACCAAAGGGGGTCCCTGTAGCCTTGGCAAGCTTACGACGCTAACCCCCAACAAAACCCAAATTCTGGATTGGAAGAAGAAAAGTCAATTGGCACGCAAAAAGCGATCGTATGGTGAATTTGACCCAAATTGCGATTCCGAAATTTATGATTGGAGTGAGGGAAAGAGGGTTGCCGCTTCTATTTTTCTACCACGGTACGCGGCAGTGAAAGTCCTCGGTGAGATTTCTCACCTGGGGTGTTGGATGAGTAAGCAGGCCAACGCTACGTCTGCCGCATTATCAGACCTCTTGGCAGAAGAAGAGACCACCAGGCACGCCACCTTACAGAACAGAGCGGCCATCGATTTTCTGCTGCTCGCCCACGGCCATAGCTGCGAGGACTTTGAAGGAATGTGCTGCTTCAATCTGACATCGAAGAGCACATCCATCCAAGCCAACATCCAGCGGATCCAGGCGTTAGTCAAAGACTTAAAGACTGAAACCAGGGCTGTGGATGCGGTGAACAAGACCTTCTCCCAGTGGGGTGTTCCTGGGTGGGCCGTGCCAATCATTAAAGGTTTAATTTGGGTTTTGATTATTATTTTCTTAATTTCTGTAGCCTTAACTATCTTTAAGAAAATGTTAACGAGGAACTTGGGGAATGTTTTTTTAATAAATCAGAAAGGGGGAGTTGTGGGAGGGGTTCCTGCTCTCCCTTGGGAGGCAGCAACAGTTTAGAAATCAGCTGCTGCTCTCCACCCCAGAAGAGCTGTCAATCAATGTTTAGCATACTCCCCAGTTCCAGAAAGTTCAGTTATTCTGTTACCCCCATTGGCTCCTGTTAGAATACCACTCCTCCTCTGTACCCCGATTAGTTCTCTGTATGTCACCCCACTCTGTCTCCCCCCTTTACCTGTTGCCCGTTGGCTGTTCTGTACCCTAACCACTCCTACTCCTTTGCCCTTAATACCCAGCCCCGCCTTTCCTCGGGGCCTTCCGAAGTTCGCTCCCTTCTGGAGAGTTCCTGCGACGCTCCTGAAATAAAGCCTCTAGGAATAAAGCCACTTCGGAGCCCTCTCGTCCTTACGGTGGAGCTATCCGGGTCCCGCCACATCCTCCCCGCGGACCAGTCCTCTGAGGGTTTCCCCCCAGACAGGCTGGGCACCCGGGTGAAGCCCGGAGGACTTGTATTTTAATACAGACTTGTAGCAAGACAGTTCTCCACCTGTATTTTATCAAGGTGAAGATTTTCTTTCATGTAAAATTTCACCCAAGCCAATGTAATCTTTTTCCATTCATTGCTTTTGTGCTACAAGCACATGCAGGACTAGAAGACCCTTTCTGTATCACTGTTTTTCATTTAGAAGATTTTCTCACACTGTCCCCTTTTACTGATTTTTGTACTGAAGATTTTTCCAGAGCATCGGAACTGCCTAAACATGAGGGAGGGTAAAGGATATGCAGCTGGAAAAGAGGCAAGCTGAAAAGCTCAGAAAAGCTCCTGTTCTAGTACTCCCTAGTTTGAGGGAAGTCAGAAATATGTATTTATCTCTCAGATATGAAATGATTTATCAGATAATTTCAGTATTTTTCCTTTGGTTCCACTTGAAATGAAGAAACTAACACATATCTCCTACTACAATGCCTTGCATTATATTTCTTAAGTTCAGCATATTAAATATTTGTGTTCAGTTCAAGAATGAGGTTCTTCAAACCAGTGCTACATATTCAAATCTATTGACTTACCCTTACTAGGCTTATATGCACTTCTTAAACTAAGCATTCAAACATTTATTTTTATGAAACTACGGAAAGACATTAAAGTGTTAGATAAAGACATAGTGGCAAACTCCCCTTTTGTTACTCTACTACTCACTATTTCACTTTGAAAAATCTGTTAACACTTTCTTTAGGAAGACAAGGCAGCTCATCACAGGTCATTGTAGGAATCAGAACCACACACTCATGTTTGTATTAATTGTATTAATCTCTTCAGTAAAATGAAAGAGTTCATTGCAGGTAGCTAAAAATCTAGGACAGAAGACTGCACTTATCGTAAGATCTCTGGCTTGATGATGTTCCTTTTTAATAAACCTTGGACCACAAGGGAAATAAGGCTGAAACAGTGCTAACATTCTACTTGTCTTACTCAAAAAAGGCCAAATAGGATAAAGGTGGTATCTATCAGTCATTTGTCTTTTATCAAACACAGATGAAACAAAAGAAGAATTCATAAAAGTTGTAATAATATTGATTTAAAGGCTATAAAATATTATTAATGTATGGTCACATTGTTTTATGGAAAAAAAAAAAGGTCTTTTCAACTAAAACCAGATTCCCTCTTTGGAAATTTGCTTTATGAAGGAAGCAGGCACATTCTTTTTCTTTTTTGTATTCAAGGTCTACTGATGTTTTTATAGGTAGGGAAGATATTTTGTTTACAAAGGAGGCAGGTGATATAAAAACTGTCATAACAGTAAATCGTAATGCAACAGGTTGGTCAGAAAGAAAGTGCTCAATCAATTACCTGTAACCAGTTACAAACAGGGCATTTTCATATAGCCAAAAGCAAATTTTCTATAGTCTAAGACAAAGAATTCTAGACTTTTTCTGAGGATCTTCTGAATCAGGAAAGGTATCTTACAAAGCAATACCTCCTACTGAGGATTCAGGGTTATAAGCTACAGACCATGAACTGCTAGTGTAATGCTGTGCAAAACAATCAACAGTAGACATGATCAGAAGAGGCTACTGACTTGGTCTGCCTGCCAAAGAAATAAAGTATACTGCACACAGCTCTTATGTACATACATTTTTTTTAGATGCTGAAAAGTACAAAGAAGGTAAAAAGTCACGACTCTTACTGGAAAAATGAAAACCTGATTTTGAAAAACATAAAAGATTAATTTCTGATTAATTTTCTGAAAAGAATATTGGACATCATTGATTATAGTGAATAAGTACTGTAGAGGAGAGCAAGCATCATGTATTAAATTGCTTGAATCTACTGAAGAAGGGTATAACAATAATCAGCATCAGAGTAGAATCCAGTAACATCCAAGTAACAAATAAAGTACACATTTTAAAGAGAGATAGAGTATTGCTGAAGCTATAAAAGGATGTGTTATTTTCTTCATCTACTTCTTAAAATCAGAAACATTCAAACACTTTGGTCTTAAAGCCCCTCTAAGAATTTTCCAGTGGAGGTGCAAAGCTGCCTATAACAAATATTGCTGAGAGGTGAGAATCAGACAGTTTCTAGCTTGTTCCTTGTTCCAAAACCAAGCAAGGTCTAACTTTCAAGCTTGTAAGGGGGTTTCCTTGTGCCACCTTCTTCCCAACCTGGCACTGGGAGAACACTATTAACTCCAGGATGCTGCCTGTTTCCTAGACTGAGTTCAACTACAGGAGACTCTTTGAAATTTTCCTGGAAGACCTAGGAGTCCTCCAGATTTAGGGCAAATAACACCACCTAATTTAGAGAAATGTCTAAATGAATTGATAGGAATTAGCACTATTTCTAAAGAAAACAAAGGTTTTTTGAAATAGGAGACTTTTTTCAGAAAGAAAATTTTAATGTTATTTAATATAAATGACCCACATGTCATAGAAAATTTGTCTGCTCTAAAAAATCACAGAAAATTAATGTTTGTCCTGAAAATTAATGTGTAAATCTGAATGAGTAAAATATCTTTCAGCATAATCCACTCCTAAATCTGGGCTGGGCATTAACAGACAGGAGATGTCAGCTGCAGGCCTCAGGACACTCCCACAAAAATGAGCTGCTGCCAGTTTTGAAGCTGAGGCTCCACTCATCAACAAAAGGTCCTCCTATTAATTTTCACAGTTACTGAAGAAGATATGGAAAAACAGAGGTAAAATAACTGTTTTCCAGACAACCAGAAATAATTTAAGTAGCACCTAATATTAAGCATCTGATGGGAAGCTCAGGTGCTGTCTGCCTGTTGCCAGCCATAGCACTGAGAGGCTGCAGTGCCATGTTCTATACCGGTGGCATCAAAAGCAAGTTGTAAACCTCACATAATGGTTATCAAACAGGGAAGGACTTGAGTCAGAATTTTATGGCAAGCTCTTTGGCTAAGAAGAAGACATTTGAACTCAAGGTCAGCCACAAGTGGACGAAAGGCAAGAGAAGTTTTCTCAAATGCAATTGCCTTTATCAGTGTTAGTAGATGTTACAGTACCTCCCAATTCCATTCTGTTGTAGGCAAACACATGTGGCTTACCAAGCAGCAATAACACAACTTCCACCTCTCACACTTCGAGTTAGGAAACCTCTATCTCTGACATTATTTCTGTAATTGTGATTGCAGATGTAATTGTCAAGGAAAACATCTTGACCTCCATGTCACTGGATTCAGTTTCAGGTACATATTTTACTCTAGCTTTAGGCCAGCAAGAAGCACATACAGAACACATCTGGATCCAAAAAGCTATTGGAAATGGATTTCATCTGCGCACTGATGATGGGAGCTCACAGTGAGTTGTGTTCTGCTTTAATTAGACAGCAATAGTAATTCTGTTGCAGTGATCATACTCCAGCCCTCTACAGAAAAAAAATCATACTCTGAAAAGTCTGCTAATGGAAGGGACAAAAGAACTACAGTACCCCTCCATCCCTCTAGTGAGTAAGCCAGCCAGGCAACCCCTGGATGCTTCTCTAGTTATGATGGTGAAAATCACAAAGTAAGCTGCAAAAGGCCACAGAAAAGGAAGAGGAGAGAAGTACAGGTGCACTAAACTTACCCTGCTGCATTACCTGTAACACACTAACAACACATCAGCCACTGTGAGGGATTTCTTTGGCCTTTGGTAGAAGGCTGACTTATATGATACAACAGAACAGGAAACTGTAGGACTGAGTTATCTCTGCCTGTCATCCATTTAGCCTAGAAATAAGAGTTGGTATACTTTCTAAATTAATGTACTCTACCTCTTGAAACATTAGCATAAACTAAATAAAAGTCTAATACCTCTGAACTGAACATAAAGCCTTATGTTCCAGATTCTAACTGTGATTAGGGCATTTCTTTTTGGACCACTATTCCTAAACCTTTGTCTCCTCATTTAAAAAATATATCTTTCTCTGATGTTTCTGGAAAACAAAATCTTCTAGCTCTGCATGGAGTGGGCACAACAAAACAAAGAGATTGGAGTAACATACAACCCCTCCTCAACCTTCCAGTGAAAATGCTGTTGTCATCTTTCTGAGACCTGCTCTTCCTTCATGACTGTAAAAATGCTGCTCTCTGTTCTGAAGGTCCTTCTAATGACACTGTATTTTGATACAGCTGTTTTACAGCCTCCCTTAGCTCCTGATCCCGGTTTATAACAGTCATCAGATAATGATTTTTGTCACTTGTTGGTTTGGAAATGTAGGGGAGAATGGGAAATAAGGTATTAGCCTGGGTGACCACGAAGCTTCTGCCTGGAATCCCAGTGAGGCCATTTCTGCCTCTGGATTATGCATTCACTGATGCTGGTAGTCAGAAAAATAAGTAAGTATATAAAAGTCCAATTGGAGAACAATGCTGAACAATTCTAGATATAGCACATTCTGTGACCCTTTCATTCATCAGCTGGTCCTACAGATTCATTTGCAATCTCTCCATTTGCTCTCTACAGAGCTTTATACTTGGGAGTACTCCATAATGAAGTCTGTATTTCCTGGAATTCCTTCTGCAGTTTCTATCCAAAATATCTCTTCATACTCTAGCTTCAGATGTGTTTGATCTCTTTCAGTAGCTTTCTCAAAACTATAAAAACACTATTCAGAATACTGCTTTCCAATTGCTATTCAATGTGGCTGTGTCTTTGAACTTTAAAATATCTTCTGCTTGAGCAATAAAATCCCACACAGTAATATTAATATGTGGAGGCTAGGAATTTCCCACTATTCCTTCCTTCGGCCTTGGCCTTTTTTACAAGGTACCTAGTAATATACTTTGTCTGCAACAAATATTATTATTTTGTGTATTATGGGTCATTAGATGCTAGCACCAAGTGTAGGATCTACTATTTCAGTACAGTTTAACCTCAAGTGCCCTTCTGCACATGGAAGGAAAATAGTAATAAGAATGTTTTTGGCAAATAAGCAATACATGTTTTTCTGATCTCAGAATGAATACTGTCCAGGAACAGAAAGGCCCCAGAAGAGCCTGAATTTAACACTATCACTGAACTTCTTATTTTATACTGTCTTCTGTATTTGACTTTAATATCTGTAAAGCTAGACAGTTTGAGATGAATTGAGACAAGCTCCCTTTTGATTTCAAGTGAGCCAATTACATTATTTTTATTATAACACAAGAAAGTGACCTCCTAAGGCGTCTCTTCCAGAGAGGGACTTAAGAAAGAGAATACTCAACAAAGGCATATAGTGGGATTGTCAGCATTTCAAAGTATGAAAGGTGAGAAAAGAAATGCATAATTCTAATGAACTGAAAAGAGTACTCTTACAGCTCCACTTGAATCATATTGTTTTACCTTTAAAATAATTTTAGCATCTTCAATTTCAAGATGAAAAACAACTGATTAACTGCTGAAGAATTTTAAAGCAGGCTTGCTTATTCTCAAACTTCTTAACCTCTGTTTTGTTCCATGTCTCAGTAGGAAATTCAGTTCCTTGGCAGGACAGATGCTGCACTTACAATGTTGAACAGGCATTCAACAATCTCTGTTTACTGCATAAACTCTTCACAAAACCTGAAAATTAAAACCTCCTTAGATTTAACATTTTAAAGTTTTAATTGGGAGTAAGAAGAAGTGAACTTGAGAAGATGTAAACACCATGAAGAAAACATACTGTTCCAATATAACATGCAGCTAAATAAAGGAAATCTCACTTTTTAAAATCTGTCTGACACTCTGACAGCATCTCCATAGGGGTAATGATACTTTCTTTCGCAAAGCACTGTGCTATCTGAAAAGCTGTAAAAGAACTAAGTGTTATTACCAGTGATGGGAAAGGCCTATTAGATCATCTGTCCATTGCTCATGTAACTATAACAGAAAATAACAGTGATTTGCTGCTGTAATTTGACAGTGACTTTTTAAAAAAATGTCCTTTCCTCTTAGATCTCTGCAAGTTTCAGTTCCAGAGAGTCAATGAGCTGGGTGGCTCATTAACTTTGTCACAGTCTGACTTCTATGAAGTACACCAAGGTATTAAATACAGGTGTTTCAGGCCCGCTTTTTCCCCTCCTTCCTTCACCTTTTACTTTTGGATAAGGCAGGAAAGAACAATCCTCATGAACAGCACAGTCAATGTTCACAGAACTGCTCTTTCACTCTCCATCTGCAGAATGCTTCCTTCTCACCCCTTTCCAAGGCAGCACCGTCCTTCTCTCCTGCTGGGGGCTGTGCATCATGTAGGAGTGTGCTGTTTTCCAGCAGACCTCCCACTCAGAAGCCTTGTATAAAATATACTCATCATCACCCATTGTGGTATGAACATGCATCCATCATGTAACCTAACCATGATGGATGCCTGATCAGATAATGTTTTGAGTCTCATGTGATGGCAGTTGTGAAAGATCTGCAGAACTCTTGGTGGTGGATACTGTCAGGTCAACAAAGATCCTTCTCCTTCTCCTTCTGAAATAACACTCTGCTTCTCCACTGCTTTCAAGGGAAAGAATTGTTTCTGCTCTTCCTTATATTCCCTAAAATTTCTTGGCATGTTTGCTACAAACAGTTTTCAATTTAAGTGCCAATATAACAAAATGTCTGGAGGGAAACCAGCTGAAATATTCAGAAGATGACTCTCACTATGATTCACACTGCTGTGAGCAAAGAAGAGGTCTGTCTGGTCTTCTGTACTGGAGTGATAACAGATATTGGGTGCAGTGTGTACTCAGATAAAGTTAATAGCAATTACATCTGGTAGATGACAGAAAGGAGTAAACTCTTGTGATCTGCTTTTTAACACTCTGTACCCAAACCATTATATGTCAGACTTGGTAAAAGTGAATAACCTTTCAGTATCTACCACTCCTCCCTCCCACACTCAGTCAAATGAGACTGAAGGACTAGTAGACACAGGGACAGCAGTTCTAAAAGCAGAAAAAAAGATTCAAGGTATGCAGCTCATTAGTAGCAGCCTCCTCAATATTTAGCAGTCATTTCACATTCCCAAAGCCATCTCACAGTCATAACAAACGCTTATACAAAGGCTTGTACCTTCAAAGTACTTCACCAACATAAATATATTAATAAGACCTTTCCCAGAAGAGAATGCAGTATCAGAGAGACACCATTCAAATGACTAGGCTGTGAGAGATAGAGCTTACATTATTTCATTGAACCTTCATCCTCCATCTTCAATTCTAAGCCCATTAAAAAAAAGGACAGAATGTACAGTGGAGCTTTATGAGCAAAAAGAAGAGTAACTGCTTCTAAAATTGTTTTGCCCCCTATGATTGAAGTGGTAATTAAGTTGTAATTCTGTGATGTGCATCAACTGAATTTGACATAAACTGAGATTTTTATATTCACTTTGACTGATGCCACCTAGATAGTTCTTTTAAAGTGACTAGTGACAACTGCCACTGATTCACTTTGGTATACATCTTGTCTAGGGGTCATAATTAAAACATTAAGGACACTTTGGCAACTTATACTTAATTTCAAACTTATACTTAATTTCATATTTAGAATTGTAGTTAGCACTAGGTTGCTGAGAACTGACAAACTTGCCTAAGTGTTGTAAGGGCAAGAAAGAAAATAAAGCCTGTCATTCTTCGAATACTGCAAAGCTCATGCAGATGTGCTTTTCAAGGACAAATTCATTACACAATTATAATATGTGTAATAGTCAGCAAAAGATATTTTGTTAGCAATAGAATTACATTAGTCATAGATTTTTGGATGAAATCCAGTTGCTCAGGTTTTAATTTGTTGTTTTAGTAAGCCAGACCACCATATCATGTTCATGATCACTATCAAAAGACAAACATGTGTCTACTGCTACACATCTGATGGAGGTAAATCATGTTAGCCTTCATATACACAGTGCTGTCTTTGCTAATTCTGAAACCAGGGTACTTCTTGGTTGCAGCTGTATCTGCTGTGAATTCTGCAACATCTGCTGGGTCAGATGACAACCCCTTTATGCAGATATGATCTCTCCCATCCCTATTTATTACCACTTAAAATACACTAGAATTTGCTTGGAATGTTTTCTGTGATGCGGGGACTGGAATATCAAAGATGGTAAGGTACTTGAATCAAATATGGAATATGCGTGACATTTCATGTGAAACACAATGCCCAAACTTCTGCTTCTTGGTAGAGATTTCTCTTCCAAATTGGGTGAAGCAATTATTTGAATCTGGCTCAATGTATATATGACACACCTCTCCTGCTTCTTGGTACAGATTTCTCTTCCAAATTGGGCAAAGCAATTATTTGAATCTGGCTCAACGTATATATGACAGAAGTAGAGGTTCCATAATAGACCAGAATTGAGTTTGGATTAAATACACTTGTCTAATGAGTAAGTGGTTTTTGTAGGATCACTTTTTATTTGTACAGTGAGCTTATGAGCTGTTACGAACCAGATACACATAGTATATAGAAAATTAAGATTAAAATGTCTCCATATACCTCAAGTTGTGATATTTTTCCATATTGACTGGATACCTTGCATGCTTGAGCACTGAGATGCAAAAATAAAACACGAGACCTCCTATAGTATGAAAAAATATTTAAGGAGTTGGTGTAAGCATAGTTTTTCATATCAGCATATTGCCTAGCTCCTTATAAATGGCCACTTCAAAAAGTGGCAATTTAAAAAAGGTTCCATCAAAAAAGAATAAAAATAACAGTATTTTTTCTGCATAAACAGTACCTGAAATTTGAAGAAAGGTGAGAGCAACCTAGATTTCATCTCTACAGTAAACTATTCAAAGCTCTTGCAATACTCTTCTAATATCCAAATACTTCTGGAATTATTTGTTTTAATTATCTCCTTCTGTTTTAATAAATAGTATTTTCCAACTCAGAATGCATTTCTGGAAGTAGCTCACACACTCAATATCTGTTTCAAGCAAGGTTTTAATCATATTGTATTAGCAGGGTATGAATTTTATGAAAGCAACCAAGTGGCTGCATCAGGTCTTACTGTGGATGTTAGCTAGAACACTTAAGAAGCAACTTTCTATGTAATAAGGCAGATGAAACCCCACACTAATCTGTAGCATGTTATCTGTAAACTGCATATAGGGATATCATTGTTTATATTCTAAAAGACTAAAGTTATACTACAAAGGCAAAGTGACAATTCCTTTTTGCATAGTTTGGCTTATTTTATGTATTTTGAAACAGAAAAGCATGAAACACTTTAAAATCACACAAAGTAGTGTAATAAAAGTAAGTAATATGAATAATATTTGTTACTTAATAAAATTTGGAAGGATTAACACACTCCAATTTCACATTTTTAGCTTTCTAGTATGCTAGACACTTAAAAGAACAGGGCCCTTGAACAAAAAACTTCCTTTATCTCTTTTTTTCATTTGCATATTTAACTCTAAGAGTAGAAGAAAAATGCCCCATATAGCAGGGCACTGATGTCACCTGCAGAAAGAGAGCCCTGCAAATATTGCTACTAAGAAACAATGCCATGCAGAACAGTCTCAATGTAGCAGTGGCTTTCAAATCAATAAGCAGTTAAAAAAAGCCAATACAGTCTTTAAAACAAACACTCAAAAAAGAAGACTGAAATCTACAATTTCTGATAACCTGAGAAGGCTGCATGGCTCTGCATTTGATGCTGTTTTCACCACTTTTAGTCTAAATCAATACTCAGGTTTACATCACTTGGGAGAAGGAAAGATTTCATTCAGAGATTGTCCCTTTAATTATAGAAACTAAGATTTGAATCCAAAGCACTTTATCAGCTGAATTAGACAATGAGAAACTCAGACTCATGATTACTTTTTCTCCCACCAGAGAATTAAAGCATGCTATGCACTCTGAGTGGGCAAGTACTATCTATCAAACAAAAGAAAAAATAATGTAAAAATGAGGACAAAATAGTCTTACAATAAGCAAAAAGTTGGATGTATCAGTATGAACAAGCTCACAGGATCCACAATCTGATGAAATATTTCCAAGAAGTGTCTTGTGTATATGTAGCACTATACCTAATAAATAATTGATCCAAGTGATGTTGACAATGAGAGGAAAATAAAAAAGGTGATAAATATTTGAGTAAGATGACATTCCAAGGTTTTTGTAAAATTCATAATTCTAATCGAAAGATATTATTGGATAGCAGTTCAATAAAACTGTAAGCTATTTCAGTGAAGCCCTACCATTATCATCATGCACAATAAAATGTCTTGAGATGCAAACCCCTGAGAGCCACCAAGAAACCTAAGCACACATCACTTATAATCAAATGCAAATTCTATGTCCCCAAAATGCACCAATTCAAGAACATGTCAAACTCATGAAAACATTTTTAATATGTTGCATAAAGTATCAAAAAGATTGATTGAATTAACAGAGGCGAATGTCGCATTCAATGAGTATTGGAAAAGATGCCTATCAAAAATTTATCAGGAAAAGTAAATCTGAGAAATGCTGTCAACAGATGGGAGCTGTCTCGGCAAAAACAAATATTGCTAGTTTGTCTGTTTCTCTAGGTGAAGTTAAAAGTGTTTTGGGAGGAAAAAAAAAGTCTGATTTTTCTTACCTCTTCTTTCTCTGCACTTTGCAAGTCCCTCCACTCCTCAGTGACATGACCGAAGTCCACTGTGTTCATTGCAACTTTATATTCCCCAATGATATCATGTTTGGAGAAACGATCAAAGTCATAAACTGCCATCACTAAAGTTTTTCCACCCAGCTCAGAGTATGGCACCTGCAAAGACAAGGAAATGACAAACTCTGCGTCTGAGACAATAAAGATTGGTCCACTACAATGCAAATCTATTTCTTTGGTTTATCAGCTGTCATCTCAGGTAAATTGAACTGCAGAGAAAATTATGAGGTGTATTTGTTTCAGAGTTACTAGATGCAGTATTTCTTGAGACAAGGCTCTGGCACTCAATAGAACAATGTGGCAGCTCACTCATCACTCCCAGGTTTTTCTCATTCTACTTCAAATCATTTTGTGGGTGATGAAACCAAAACAAGAAGCCAAATTACTTGCACTGAAGACACATGAACTTTTCACACATTGGTGTTTTCTACTCAATAAATCACCTGCCATCACTCAGAGATGGCTAGCTCCCAGACTCAAGAAAAAAACAGAACTGGCTTACTATATATGAAACAAAGTAATTAGACACTGGATATGTCTCTTACAGTACCAATACCTATTACTTACCAAGGCATATTTTTCAATGCTACACCTTTCACATATTAGACACTAAGGTGCTTTTTAAGTCACAATGTGTAACTAGAAATTGTGGTGGCAGAAGGCCAAGTTCTGACTAATTCTCCAGTTGTTCTCATGTAGTTCAGACAGATGCTGTGGTTTGGATGTTTACAAGTCACATTTTTAATATTAGGATGGAGACATGCAGTTCAGGTAAGCTGCACCTGAGTGGCTGTCTGAAAAGGTCTGATTTAGGAATTTTTTGGATTTATATGAACACTTGTGCGGCAATCTGAATATATCCTGCAAGTATAAATGATTTCCATGGGATTCAGTAAATACTTCTTTATTAATTAGAAAGTGAAAGCGTGGCATTACCATTGGCCTTGTTAACCTCTATGTTCTTGTCTGCTTAAACCCTACGACTGTTGTCTTTTGTTACTGTTCAGCTTCCACTTATTAAAATACTTACTAATAAGTAGTAATTTTCTCTTTACATAACATCTTATATAACATTTAAAATAAGCTTATCAAGTTGAGAACCAGATCTAGCTTCTATTATCAAGTCAAATAGTTTCAGTGGTACATGGTTGTGTATCTTAGTAAATATTACAGCGAAATCTATTTTTCATTCTCTAAATTATCTGTAGCTTCTAGAAAGGGCAAAGGTATGTGAAAGGAAAAATGTTAGTTTTATTTTTACACAGCCTGGAAAACAGGAGGAGAAAAATGTTCTAAAGTTTATTTCTCTGTTAGTTTATAATACCACTTAATGGATCCTAGTCATTTGGAATACAAAGACTACATTCATCATTTATTTTTCTGTACTTGACCTCACTAAAGCTCATTTTAGCTACCTCCCTTTCTAAATGTTTTCTTAATTTATTACTTCTAATGGAGCCTCAGTCTCCAGCTTTGCTCTGGACTATCAAGGATGGCCTCAGCTCTCATGAAGGGTTGCTCCCTCTCCCTGCTCTCTGCTCAGACATGATCGGTCTCTTGACTTAAAGCAAGTGAGATCTTGGTAAAAGGACACGTATACAGGAGTTTTTTTCTGGCACAGACGTATCACTCCTCTAGACATGAACCCTGTTCCCACTTGGGATCTGAGGAGGAACACCTCTCTCTGCCAGGCTGGTGTAGTGCAGCTAGGATTTCTCAGCTCCTTTTGGCATTGCAGTGTGAGTATACAATTTAGACAGCTGCCATCTGACAAACACTTGCACCATGGATGTCTAGGCAAAAGAAATAAAAAAGGGAAGGACTAAGGTTCAGGGCTCAAGATGCAATACAGCAGAAACACAAGTCAACTCATTCCCATTAGCTGTATTTTGGGAGGAAGGCAGGCAGCTGTGCCCTGTGAGAAGGCAACAGCACAGGCCTGGGCTGCCTGGTGGGCAGCACTGCCAGAGAGATGGGAAGGATGCCAACAGAAACTGTGCACCACCTGAAGTGGGTCACAGGAGCAAAGCTCTGCACAAGTAAATGAGACACTGTCAACAGTTCCCACAGAAGTTATTATAGTTGCAGTTCCAGTTAAATGGTCACTGGAGTCCTCAGAACAATGACAGTACCTGGCACGCTCTGCTGGTTTTATCTCAAGTACAGACCACAGACCACAGGGGATGATCAGTACCATATTGAGATGCACCTAAGCACTCTGTCAGGTCTGGCATGGAAAACAAACTATCTTCTGGAGCATAAAATTTAAATATTGAAGATGTGACTTACAACAAGTGGACATTATAGTCCAGAAGTGGCTGATCTGATTTATAACTTGCGTCTTCATCTTAGATGACAGCATTATTTGTTCTTTCTTTGCTTTTGTGAGCTGCACGGGAATATGTAATTTAGAACTCTGTTTTCTTTTAAATACTCTCTTAGGAAAGCTCAAGAAAGAAATAACTCCCCACAAAAGATTACTTTTATGAACATCTTCAAGGAAAAAATAAGCTTATATATGCAGTAGTAGTTGTGGCCCACAGGGATATCTTTCTTATTGAATGATTTCATAGCCTGAGTCTTTCACTGTTCCAGTTCTCAATCTGTAGCTTTGTGCCCAATTATAAAATTGGGCACAAAGAGAAAGGCCTGAAGTAACAGCAGAGGAATGTATATAAGGACAAGCCCTGTGAAACATGCTGTACAGTATTCCTTTATTCTATTTAACTGGGGTTTAAATTTGGTCATAGTTTTAGAAAAACACTATTAATAGATATTATTGGAACGATGTAAATACTGTAATGTAAGGCTTACCTACATTTATTTAATTCATATTTTATTAAACCTGAGAAAGGATCTCTTTTCATATATAAAGTAGCATGGCAAAGAACTGCTATGACAAAGTCTAGCAAGATTAATCTGCCATATTGTCCTTCACCCATTTACTTCCCTTGAGTTTTAATATATATTCCAGGAAATGTTATCCTGAATTTCACGGATCAGATATTTAAAGAAAACATTCGTCTAGTGAAATTTACATCACATTTGTCAAAGGGTCACTGTTTTCTGAATTTCTTGTACATTTTATCCAGCCATAAAATATGGATCCGATTATCATCTATAAGGATAATCAAAGTGCCTAAAACCAAACCGTGCCTTTTAAACCTATCTGACCCTGTATTATACAGCAAGATTGAGTATCATGGCTTTCTACAACATGAACAATCTTTTTGCTGCAGTTATCAACTAAGACATCTAACTTCATAGCCAAGCATGAGATACAAAGTGGTTAAATTAAGAAGTATCAATAATTATAAAAAAACTACCTTGAATGTAAATTGCTCATTGAAAACAGGGTTAAGGGTCTTTCTGTGGACTTTTGTCTCATATTTCTTCTTCTTATCAGGCAGCAGGAAGACTTTCACATAGGGATCTGATGTACCACCCATATCTAATGCAGGCAGCTCAGCTGCTTGAATAATCCCAACCAGAAGCTGAAAAGAGAGGAAAAAACAGCAGAATTAAATTTCAAATCGATATCTATAAAAATACTGTAACAGAGGAACGTATATGCAGACTCTATTTCTGGTCTAGGAGAAGCTACACTTCCCTCACTTCTCCCTGCCATCCCCCACTCCCCTTTAAGGAAGGCAAATGAAGCAACACTATTGACTTTAGAAAACCAATTATGACAGATGCAGACTGTACAATGGCTGTTTTAAAGCAGAAAAGAGGTTTTCAAAGGGCAGCTGATTACAGCTAAATACAGACTTCATCCTTGTAAAGACTGCAATCAAGTAACTTTCAATTGCTCTCTCCTCTTGTGCATTATTTTTCTATGCTGAGCACCATGAATAGAAATCACATTATTAAACAATCAAGAATGTCTAATTTTGACTACAAAATTTGTATTCTAAACCCCCAACACGTAACCTTCCCCCAACCAAACAGCAAAGGTGATTAAAATCAAATGCAAATTCTCAGCAGAGCTTTACTGAAAACAAATGAATCTTGCAGTCTTCCTTATATTTACGTTCTCTTGCTATGTACATGAATGGGCCCAGGCAGTAAACTAAGGACAGAATTTTCAAAAAATATCTCATGAAAATGAACCTTTGGTAACTAAATGCCAATAACAATTTGTAATTTCATTGCAAAACAGAAAAAATTGTATTTTTAAATCTCTTATACACTTCAAATATAAGACTGAAGCATAGATGGAACTTGTAAATGTCTTGGCTGTTTTTTGTGTTATAAATGAAGGCTTATGCTATGGTATGTTATGTTATGTCATGTTATGTCATATAATCTAGAGACCCCTGACTGCATGAGGCCTCATCAGCATAATGCAGCTGAGAAAAAGAAAATACTTTTAATGTTGTTTCATAGATACAAAACTAAAGGAAACATTGAAGTCTTTCTTCAAAGTAATTCTGAAGATATTAGAAATTGGGAATGAAATCTGAGAATATTTTCTTCTAAAGTAGTGCTTCAATCACAATATATTTGCTTCTCTCATGGGTGAATTGTTTAAAATTGGAAACAGGAACTCTATCAACTGGAATATAGAACAATTTAGTTAATCTGTGAAAGAAACTTCTGGCTTCTAAGAGACTCCTCAAAGTTGGACTTAAAAGTTGGACAGTTTTAAATTCACAGTATGGCCTGCATGCTTTCCCACTGATAGGACTCTTAAGTTCCATGAAACATTTTCCTTTTACTGTATGAAATGCTTCTTTTGTGTCTCATTTTTATTCTAGATGCATAACAGTTCACAAATACATGAATAGGCTCAGGATCTACACCAAGTTTTTCACATCAAAGACTGAAAAACAAGTCTATGATTTTTAGTTAACAGAGTGGAAAAGCAATTCAATTCCCTTTTACAATTTCTTTCTCTAAAACTGAGGCACAGTGCTCTGGAGAGTTCATTGGTCACCTTGTATTCTTAACCCTTTGCAATATATTAATAAAATTTTGGAACTGTAGTTTTATGCCATTGCATTATACTAACATAACTGAATCCTCTCTCCTACTCTTTTACATCATCTATCCTTTGACAAATTTTAGGCTGCTACATAGTTTAGAGCAGCAAAACAAAATAGAAATCCACAACTCAGTAATTTATTATCTTAATTAAAGACAATACAGACTTACAGATTTGTGGTTCTTCCATCCTATTTTCCTTTGTAAAATATGGCTCATAAAATCAACATACCCTTTAATAAGATTCACACAGAAAATTTGTTTTCATACTCTAAGAAAGAAAACTGAAATCCATTATTCAGAACACATTTGCAGCTTTTCCTTTCCCCCTCATTAAATCTTCTGCTTCTGAAGAGTCTACACTTCATACTGATTTCATACTGATTTCAAGGAGGATCAGTGTGACTTATCACATGGTCAGACAATTTGCTCTGGGAGTTGAGGAAAAGCTCCTTTAGCAACAGTTAAAGGCTTCAGAAAGGCTTCAGAACTCTTTTTAGCTCTTACATTGTAAAACAAAGACCGGTAGTCAGAAGATTGTTGAAAATACAGGCAAATACTATTTATTATGCAGGTCATAGCTGTGTATAAATACCTTCCTGCTAATAGAGAGATTTATCTTAATTTCTCTTATTGTCTTAGCCTTGCAACAAGTAAGAGTACCACGCTCTATGAACAGCATCAAATAAAGAATATGAATGTGGAATTTATCACAAGTACATATGGAAGGCAGTTCAGGTGATGAATAGGAATTATTGGGGATTTACCTTCAGTAGTCATTTCTTTACCTAAACAGGAAAGAATTATGTGATTTTGACTGAAATCGTCAAAAAATTAAATGCAGGATATGTGTTCTCAAGTTTACTAAAAGATACACAGTAGAAGTGAAGAACTCAGATGAGTTGGTGTGCTTGCAAAATTAAGCATAGTGAATTTTAATGTGAGGCTGTGAATTGGTTTAATTGACAAAACTGATGCCTGGTAAAAGAGGCCAGGGAGGGGAATAAAATACAAGCTAGTTCAGCATGTGGCTAGACCTGTTAAGTGGTCAATTCTAGGTCTACACATTATAGTGTCTATTAATTCTGAAAACTTGGTAAGTATGCCAAAGTTTAGTCTTACTAGCCTCAGAGCAGAGTATTGAAGGAGTATCAGTCCTTAAATTCTTGTCCAACCTTCCTTTTTTTTTGGGGTACAGACCTTTTTATTTGAACTTTTATTCCAAACTGGAATTTTGGGAAATGTACTTTCATGGAGAGCAAAAGAACCCAATGCAGCTAGTTATTACAGCAAAGTGCACGCTTGATGAAGTGAGAGAAAGCAATCTTACCAACCTTCTAGAAGACCCAGTGAATCAACTTACCTTTAGGTCCCTCTATTTTTCATCCCATTTGTGTTTGCTTACATTTTAAATAGTTGAAGGCTGAAGCTACATTATAGTGACTGCATGCAAACTCCATAATTTATGTGGATATGTGGATTGACATTGGTTGGTGATGCCTTAATTTAAGTTATTAATAATCATTAGATAAAACAGGATATTCAGTTTTTGATTAAAGGTGTAATACAAAGTCTAAGTGCATTCAATACCAAATTAGTAGTACCTCTGTAATGAATTTTCTGTCTTATTTTCTCCCTTTCCTCCATGCACGTAGTAAGGATTTTGGAAATATCTACTTTAACTAAATGTATTACTTCATTTTCCACTTGCACACACAGAAACAAAATATTACAGGTTGGTTGTTTCGAACCTGATTATTCTGGAAGTCATAATCCAAAGAATATTGTATTTTCCCTAGCTTCTCAACTTCTTTGGCTTCTTCCTTCTCTTCCCCATCAGTCAGCCCAGTCTCAGCATCATCATCCTTAAGAGCCTAGAAAGAAGAAATGTAATATTCATAAATGAGGCAAAATGTTAAGTAGCAGTTTAAAATAGACACAATCCTCAAATCTATTTTAGAGCCATTAAAAGCAAGCAAAACAGCAGAAATTCAAATATGCAGTTTTCATATATATATATCTCTACTTTCTGAGTTGCTCAATAAGATGTTATAAATCAGCAAGCAAGCAATGGAAGAAGGAAGAAAGCTCCTTGGACTATAACAAGCAAGGATTGCTAAAAAACCTGCAAGTAGAAACAAAATATCATCTCAACATGAAAAAATAGTTCTTCTGGGCTCAGACTGGCTCTTAAAGAGGCACAAGGAGGCAAACATGCTATTAAGTAAGCCAAGTCACGCATTCATTCAACTTAAGAATCTTGGCAATGTCAAACCTGGTTATACATGCTGTGCATTGTTTGCATTTGGCAACACATTTCTGTAGGACTACTGTGATAAAGAGCATGTGCTGTGGATGAGCTCTTTCTACAATCATATGCCAAACATTTTTCATGTTTTTTAGAATGAATATGTAAGCAAAGTTTCCACCATGCCATTAGCAAATGCATGTTCCTCCTTTTCCCTCCCTCCCGAGACCAATTTCCTTTTTATTCATTCTTGCAATAAAGCTTGGCTGAACCAAATTGACTGCAAGTTGATTTTAGTTTGCTTAGAAAGAAACACAAAAATAAAGAAATGCAGTACTGCTTGCAAGCTTTGTCAATTGCATATAACCTATTTTTTAAAGGACACAGCAGTTATCTTAGATTTTATACATAATTAAAATACTAAATGATATAATTTTTTTCCTGTACCAGAAAGCAGAAGCATTTTCGCTGTGTAAAAGGTAAATCATACAATTATTAAACCACATGAACCATAATTAACTATGTAGATCTTATTCTAGCAGATCCTCTCCTGGATAAGAAATGAAAAATAAGACAAAAGTGATGAGGCAAATAGTGAAAAATTGTGGAAAATGTGAAAATAAAGTTGAGAATGTGAAAATAAAGAATCAATACTGAGCATTCATCCAGAATTATTTGCATGTTACAGTAAACAGAGTACTTGTCTGTAAGAGCACTATCTGAATGAAGGTTCTTTCTATATGAAGCTTCTGTTTGCACAGACAGACAAAGTGCCAGAATAAGATGTATTCTTTGTTGCAATGTAATTTTTCTGCAATTGTGTTTTTTTGTGTTGTAGGAAACTTACAGCATTTCTTAACAATAGGTTGCTGCTGGAGCTCTCTGAAAAGGTAGCAAGGCTAGAGAGTAGCTATATACACAGCTGACAGTGGTCAGGGAAAGAAGAAACATGAAAGCATTAAAATTCTCACTCAGCCTTTAATACAGTGAGGGCCATGCAACAGTTGTGTGGGTTTGGAAAGAAGGAAGATTCATCTCTGAAGTAGAAAATGTTCTTCTCCAGATGCCAGATCTAAATAAAAAAGGTCAGACTCAAAACTGCATGATGCTAAGCAATTATTTCTCTGCTTTTGAAATTAGCTAGAAATTCTGTTGGCATAGCTCAAATGAAACCAGTCCAACAGCTTTGATTTTTGCGAGCTGAGGAGCTGGGTCTCATGTAAATATAAATATCTGAATGTTAGTGAATGATGGACTATCTACTAGAAACATAAATTACATTGTACCTGGATGAGACTGGGGGGAAAGGTCAGTGATGGACAGAATCACTTGTGAGACTGGAAGAATAATATTTTTTAAACTAATCATTTCTATTTGGAAGGGCTGAACTGCCTGAAATGAAATTTGGTTTGAGACATTTTATCACTGAGCTCTTAGTAAGTTCCTTGACTGTAGCACAACATTTTTGTTGGTACAACAACAAGTGTGACACTTGAAAACTGATAGGCTCTCTGGCAGACTATACATCGGATTGTCAGGATATAGAGTGATATGATTATGCCAAACATTCTTGGTTTTGATAATAAAAATAAGCTTAATGTTTTGTGGTCATAAAAAAAGATGTGACTCAATCTATCTGAAGCAACCAGGTTTATCTGAGTCTGGAACTGCTCTGAATCATCCCAGGATGGTCCTAAAAGAGGACTCCATGATAAAAGTGTGATATACAGCTCCAGTATATTATTGTTTCTGGGACAAGTGCTGGACTTTCTGCTTTTCCATCTACTTTTGACCTGGATTTTCTTTGAGAGGAAATATCCTATGGCCATTCCCCAGGGAGAAAAGTGAGAAGGCAAAAAGAACATTATACGCTAATTTCCAAGTCAGAGGAATTGTAGTCCATCAAGGCAATAGTTTCCATACTTTCTCTAGAAAAACTACATTCTCTTCTGCAAGGCTGTTCAGTCCAGATGACAGAGCTGTGGGTAGCTCAATGTGAAAAAATTCTTACTGTGACCACAGAAAATATAATGGGAAGTTAACATCTCTCTTGCAAGGGCGTTTTGAAGTACAGGCAGGAAACACTGTAGGGTTAGGAAACTTGTCTCCACAGGTTATGAGAAGGCTACTGGAAAGGTGAAAGCTATTTCCATGAGAGATGGAAAACAAGGTACATTATTGACATCAGCTGAGGAGCTACATGATTCTTCTTGACCTTGACTCAGAAACACCGAACCACTAAGAAAAAACACTGAGAAAGAAATGGTGTTTGGATATGGACAAGTTTGTGGCACTGGGGGGAGGAAAAAAAGGATAAATTATTATTTCTACAGCAGCCTGTAAATAATAGTTTTTACTGTTAAGAGACAAATTTGCTTTTAAACTAGAGGCTGATGCTTCAGGAAGAAGCTGAGTCAAAAGAAGCACTGAAGTTTCTCATGTTTGATTTAGCTGCTGAATTCCAAAGAGGAAGAAGAATTGGTTTGTTTCAAAGTACTTGAAACACCCCACAGGGATTTTAATTTTGTATTGAGATTCTCTAAAAGATCAATATTTAATGGAATATACTACAACCTTCAATGTATAGCATACTGCATCACACTGTATTGAATCTTACTGTTGCACTGCTACAATCAATTAAAATAAGCATCTACATTTTATTTGTTTTATAAAAAATAAAACATTTTTAGTTATAAGCAAGCTTTTCATCAAGCTTTTGCAACCGATAAACTGTAACCAGAAAGACTGGATTTGGATGCAGAGGAATGTAAACCCTGCCCTCTCTAACATTTTCTTTAACTTGATGACATTTTAAATGCTTTTTTCTTTGAAATAAGCAACATGGAAATGCATAATTGCATTGTGATGGAGACTGAATTTATCTTTTCTAATTTGAGAGGACCATGATTTTTACTCAAACAGTTTCTTTATTTCTGCATTACATATACAGAAACATACAACAGTAAAACATCTACTTCCTCTCAAATGTGTATAAATATCTGAAAAATAGGCTTGTATGTAAGCAGGTGTAGGAATGTACTAAGTGTTAATCCAGTACAAACATTTCAAGGTGATACATCTGTGTCTACTGAAATCAGAACCACTACTCTGCAGTGGATCTTACAACAAAAAGAGCTAAATTACAGCAATTTGAGATCCACTGTTCAATCTGCTGGTTGCATCTTCACTTCCATAATGTTATTACAAGTGGTTTTGCAGCCTCCTCTTTTCTCCTGAGTTGTTAAAGAAAATGCCTGATTTTCAATTCTTTTGAAACTCCACACTCTGTAGCGGGTTTTTATACTTCCTGGCTTTTTTCTCCCTCCCATTCCCCTAGCTGACAAAATCCTCTCTCTGGTGATACTGCATCCTGACACTGCAAACATCCCTTGCTTTCAGCTCAGCTCCACCAAAAGCCCTGCACCTTGTCACTAGGCTTGCCCCACTACTATCAACCATGAACCACAAAAGAGATTCTGGGGCTTTAAACAACTTTACTTTAATCGCTCCCCAAAGTATGTGTAGAAAATGACATAGTCTGCAAGGGCAGTTGCTCTGCTGACTGCCTCCAGATTTCACATGTGCAGAAGCTTCAGGACAGCAAAGTGGTAGGAGACTCCTGTAACAAAGCTGCTGGGGGAGCAAGTTTACTTGCTTGCCTCTGTACTGAGAGGCAGAGGCCACAATCATGACTGAGTCACGTCTTTCTTGTTAATGACCAGTTTATGTTGCAAACCATTTAAAAAGCAAAGTGTCTTTCACTTTTGTATATAAAGAAATGCTTTCGTTAACAGAACTTTTAAGGTTCCTTCTGTTTATGGGGTGGCCTACAGACTCACTTTTAAGGAAACAAGTTACCATTAAGCAAGAAGGAGAGACATTGGGAAGCAAAACAAAACACTGACAGCAGCCTGTAAGTTTGTTTGCTGCATGGTGCATGCTGCTGTACTGATTTCCATCTCCACCTGCCCCTCCATCATTTCTTTTGGAATGGTGAAGGGAATATTGTTTTAATGTTTGAATGATGCCCAGTCCTCAGGCTTGTGCAATGCTGGTGAGCTGAAAGAAGAAAACAGGAAGATTTTGTAGCAAAAATGTTCTGTGCTGTGTCCAACAATGAATTTATTGGAAAGGCAATTTTTACTCCACTAGAAATGACTGCTTTTCCACTAATGGTGGTACACATCTCATCATTATCTTCCTCATTCAAGAACACCATAATTCTGATCTGGCCAATTTTTATCCCAAGGGAAAACAAAAGCCTTTAAAAGTTCCCATCTGGTTCCCTATAACAAAGCAGACAAGCCTGCAATAGTAACATGTTCCCTATCACAGTCCCTCAGAAGGAAAGGCAACATTTCATTCATTCAGCATCTGCTTTCTCTCCATGAATTAATTTAAAGAGCATGTTGTGCCTGGGTTTCCAGGCCTGCTGCGCCAGGCTTTGGTCATTGTGAAATCTAGTTTGCCATTACTGCTGTAAGAAAGTTGGCCTCACATGCCAGCAGTGGGCCACACTGATGCACACAATAAGAAAAACCCTGCTGGGTTCAGCATGCCATGTCTTGACTTGCTTGATTACTCCCTTGCTCGTTATCCAGCTTTTAAATGGTCTTCGTTGGGTATTGAAAAGGTTTTCTTTCTTTAGGAGCTCTATGACATGAGGTTATCATGTTCAGCTTAAGCATTTGCTGAGTAGTTTGGGTACTAAAATACCAACTTAATCTGGTGCAACAGAAAAATACAGAAAATGCTGCAGGTGTTCAGTGTAAAATATGAATACATTCATTTAAGTTGGAGCTGTTAAGCTCACAAATCAATCTTTTTTTGATGTTTTATAAACCCCTATAGCCAGTGTTTATAGGCTGAAAAAAGATGAAGCTGATCTCAGATCTGGGAGCCTATTTTGGAAGTTCATCCCATGGGTCAGGGTCTGCTTTGAAAGCAGGGCCCATGTGTGTGAACTAAAAGTAGCAGGCACTCCTGCAAGCATGCACGCTGCTGTGCTCTGCCCCACCTGCCATATGGCAGGCAGCGCTCGCCTGCACTGAGCAGCAGGCTGTGAGTGGGAGGCAGCTTCAGGCTGCTTGGCCAGTGCATGCTGCTCCATCAATTGTTCTTCATCCTCCCCAAATGAATGGCAATGAGCCAGATGGAAGCATGCTTTGGGACAGATCTGGCTCCTTGACCTGGAAGGACCACTCAGAGTACTACATTTATTTGTGTTTGGAAAATCTGTCATACTACATAATTAGGACTATGTGTATTTGATACCGAAAATTAACTTAAATATACCTAGACACGATTTACTGAGTGCCACTTTGATCTATGGAGAAAGGGTTGGCATAGACCTGTTCTACTGGCTTAGTTCCATAAAAAGAGATTAAGATAATCATCTGACCATCTTCTAAAAAGGAAGTATCTGATATTCTCATGTTTGAAGGCTGTTTGCTATTCATATTCACTATTTATCAATTTGTAAAGAGTAAATACCCTTGCTTAAAAAGAAAATTATTAGATATTCCCAAATATTTAGTTTTTGTTTTAATTTTTTAAAAACATACACCTCATTAATATGAACTGCTGTTCTTGTAGATTATGTATACCCACTAATTTCAGACATAGTGTAGGAGTCTAGCTCTCCATACAGTCTATGGATATAGGTAAATGTCTTGGGAGTGTGATTCAAGTCATTTAATTTAAGGACTAATTGCATACTTCCTAAATGCCACTCATTAGGAACTTGCAGACTCTGGTCTTGAATAAAGAACTTAAATTTGGTCTGTTAATCAAGAAAATGCAAAAAACATCCCTGAAAATGGAAGCTTCCAGTGGTAAGACCTTCAATACAGAAAACAAGACATGTAAAAGAATTAGTAGGATCTGCATCTTCATGTCCCCCTAACAGTACAGTAGGTTAAAATAGAAGTAACAAATTAATTACTTTACAGGAAAAAATAGCTTAACAAAGGAGGAAAACAAACTCAGGAAACATGCAAAGCAGGGTCCTATCTTTTCTTGGAAGTGACTGAGAGGAAGATACAGGAATGCAAATAAGCCCAGTCTTGTGTCTCACAGCTATTGCTTCCATATTTTCAGGCTTCTGAAGTCTAATATAAATCTAAATTCCAAAAGAGTTTTACAGAAAACCTACTTGCAGAACACAAACACGCATCTATAACATTTTATCTTCATAAACATGTTATGCACATTTTTCAGGAAGTTTTATGCACACTGCATAGTTGTCTTTGAGGCAGGTGAAAAAGCAGGACAACTGGTCAAGGCTGAGATTGAATGAATGTACAAACAGTACTCAGTTAATCCATTTTGACTGCCACAGTAAACTTACTGGGCTTGTTTTCTCTGAAGACTCATCTCCAGTATTTTTGACTAACCCTCTCCACTGTAGTGGCTCTGCAGCACATCATCTTTCTGAGTGTGAATTAGGATGTCTCACTGCATTGTGGATAAGCCACAGTGAGCATTCACACCACCATGGGTGGAAGATGACAACAAATGGGAACTGGCATGCTAACATCAAGATAGGTAGCACTGTGGAATAAACACCTCACTATTCTCTAGGCACTCAACTGGGAAAACAAACAAGCATGTAACCAAATATTGCAGAAGAAAAGACCACTGCCAGCAACAGAGCTCCTGTCCCTCAGAAAAATCCTCTTGGATTTTTTTCTGGTAATAAAGGCTTCAGTTGTTTCAAATGAAATCCAGGCTCTCTAGTTGTCAGTGTGGATTATCCTGACTTCATGTGGGCTACTGTCTTCATGCTGCCAGGTCAATGCACTCTACTTTGGAATATTTCAGGGCACCTAACACTAAATATCTTGTTCCTTCAGTATTTTATCTGCATGAAGGCAAGGGTGTTGGATGATCAACAGCTAGAATCGTAAGGTGAATCAGTCTAAAAAAAACATCGTATGTTGAAGTTCGGCTGGGTGCAATTGCAGCTCTCACTGTCATGTCACTTTACTACACCTGCTATTCAGAGAGGAACATTAATCAGAATATTCTGATTAAGTTAGTACATAACCCCAATGTAAAAGGAAGACCTATGTAAAGGAAAAACAAATGTACAGAGAAGTCAAGTGGCTGACTGAAGGACACAGTAAGTCAGTAGCAGAGCCAAGAATATACTACCCATACTCCAGGCTCTAGTACATACATCTAATACCAAATCTCCTGTTTCACCTAACACACACATTGTAAGCAAAAAAATTCTTTACTAGTTACAGTGTTTTAGCCTGATAGAATTATTAAATCTCCTTTTCTACAAATGCTTTGTGACCTCATAAAATGTTCAGACCACAACAATTATTCTCCAAGTAATAGGGCTAAACTTAGTAAGTTCTCAGTGGTGCTGTTCATGAATGATTTCATTTATTCCTTTTCTTAGCCCAAGGCTGAGCTTAATCAAGAATTTTGCTGTACCAATACATTAAATCCAGACATAATAAATCTGAAGCTATTACACCATCTCTGAAACAGTCTTCAGGGCCTTTTTTTTTTTGCCCCCTCAAAGAAAAAAGTACTGGGAGCCACCAGGGGCATTTGTAGAGATTGAAAGTTAGGAAGATGAAAACCATGATGGGAAAATCTCACAAAAAGACTAGTGCCAGTTGTCACTAGGTTGCACCAACAGAAATCTGTACTAAGACCACTTAAGAAACTTTGATATGGAACACTAAGAATTTAATGCCTGAGCACTGTACTGAGATGATGTGAGAGCCCACAGCAAGTTTCATGAGGTAGCAGTCAATTTAGCAACACTTAGAAACTAAGATATTAAAAATACGTATTGCTTCTGTCTACTTTTGATATAGTGACATTTATACAAAAAGGCAATATAAATAGCAAGTTATTTTTATGTGTCCATCAATTTTAAACTTGAGCTTTCTGGTACAGTTTGACTTAATATTTTAACTATAGAAAGAATGACAACCTCTCTTCTTCTGCCCTCCTCCAGCTTCCCCAAATATATATCCAACCAAAAAATACCCAATCAATTTAGTTCAGCCTCTTGATGTGTGTATCAAAGCTACTACATGTCCATCTCTGCTAAGGAGACAGAGCTGTCAGGAGACTATGCATGAGAGCTTAAGACTAGGTGCGTCCAAATAGCAAAATAAACCTACCGCAAGTGACAATCCAGAACAGTCATGAGACACAACATTGACAAGGAGGACATAGGAGGAAGAAATAAAAATTAAAACATCCACACACAAACATTAGTAGAAAACATGGAGAAATGACCTTTTTTACAGGTGTACACTCATTAACAATTCTGCCTTCCCTAGAAGGAATCTAATCCTCCCAGTGGCCTTTGGTAGAGCTGTATACTCAACTTGAAAAAGTAAGCCTTATCTGCAATGGAAATGGGTCTCAATACTGAAAACCTAAACTTATCTTCAACTCATCTCCCATTCCACTTCAGCTACATCTTTTGATAATCTTCATATAAATACAATTTCTCTTTTGAATTGTGTTTAGGGAAGTGGATATTCTGAAGCAGAAATATTCTAAAAGAGACAAAAAATTTATTCCCCTTTCTGTAATATCTAGCTATCAGTGTGTGACTTTTGAGCTGACTGTGACTCTATTTCAAAAGGATCTTCAACTATGCCAAGTTACATGGCTCTAGAATGATTTGGCATAGATAGGCAAGAATAAAAGTAGTTCAGAAGTTCTCCTCAACAAAAAAAAAATCCAGACGAAGATAAAAAAAATTATTTCCAGGAGCTGTAGCTTTCAGTTTACCAAATGGCACTCTCTTCCAGCTTCATATGCCTAGGGAACTACGATCCTGCAAGATGCCACGTGACTAGCAACTGCTATTATCATTTTTAGCTGAAGGCAGAAGTAATTACCACTTGCAGGCTCAGGCCTAACAATGACTGAAGTAGGTTTTTCAGTTTTTGAAAACATTAGTACTATATGTTGCCCTTTATAATGGCATTAGATTTACATCTTACTCTTCAATTACTTTTTTTAACAATTTGCTTCTTTGAAGCTCTAAAAGGCATTCTTATTATTCCCCTTTCTGTTTTATGCCAGAGCCTCTAAAATGCTTCAATTCTCTTAACTGAAGTACACTACATTTAGCATTGCCTTGAATTCAGCTAGGTATATTAAAACCTGCACTGGTAAGTCAAGATTAACTGTTAGAATAAAAACCATATCATACACAAAAATATGACAGCCAAAATGTTGCATTAGGAATCAAGTTGGCAAAAGTTACTGAATGCCAAGGACTTAAAAATCTGTACACTGTCAGACTGCTAGAAATGAATTTAAGGTGCTAATTTAAGAACCTTTCAGCCTGGGTTTGAAATCCCAGACAGTGAGGAGAGATAGCTGAAGCGTTGGTAATCTACTTATTAAAGGTCTGACATTTACATCAACTGTGAATCTACCCTCCTTAGGTTTAACTGTGCAAAACAAAACATGCTAGTTAAATCCCAAAAATACAGGCAAATGTAGGTTTAAATAACTATACCAAGTATTTTGAATGGAATCATCTTAAAATACCTATCTGTGCAACATTTCAAAGTTTGAGCTCTTTTTGTAGACAAAAGATGCAGGATTTAGCTTTTTATCAAATTTTCCCATTAAAAAGATACAAATGGAGCTCAATATTAATAAAATAATGTAGTTTTGCATTTCAAATACTTATTTTCCAAGAATCCATGGTCATTTATCCAGGTCCTAATGAATATAATTAAAAACGCTTAATAATACATTGTAAATACAACAAAGGCCTTACAAAATATGGAACAAATTCAACATAAATATCAATAAACAAATTGCACATTTTTTATCCTATGACAAAGTATTAGGTTTGTTATCATTAGCAGGACATAACAAAGTTCTCCAGAAAATTTTCCATCAGCATAATCAAAGCAGTTCTTCCAAATTATTCTGGGTTCAATGGGAGAGCTAGTTTACAGTAGCCTAGGATAAGCCTTCTATACATTGAAGGGGAAATATCTCACAATTTCTTAATATTAATACCTCAGAACAAAGTCTATAAATCAAATACAGGGATGAATGCTAAATCAAAGTGCTTTAAGAGAAGGAGTTTGTTTCATATTCATCATATGGAGAAAAAAACCAGCAGCATAATATCTTCTTCAAAGGAGAACTCAAAATTTCTGCTCTGATGTTTCTTGAGCTCAGTCTCACTAATCTGTCTAACCTTGGAATATCTCCATCTACATTAGTGATTTTGTGTACTGAGGATGTTTTTCTCAGGTGTGAATTTGTCTTGTGTTGGTGCTACACACTCCAGTACACCAGTGTAGCACACAAAGCACTGTATCTCCAGGAGGAACCAAGGTTGAAATGTGCACTAGTGCAGTATCTAAAGTACTCCACTTGCAATGGGGATGTAAAGGTCTCCAGCAATTGCTCTTTGTCCTCTTGTCTCTGAAACTGAAACTGGAAATAGCTTGGATAACTCTACACTTATCCATTATTTTCCTCCCCTTATCTGTGCTCCTTTCTGACTCCTCTCATGTGATCTATAGCAGCTGGTCATCAGACTTGTAAGGCTTCCTCACCCTCACCTCACTTCCTGATCTTGCTCTTCCCCTTCTACATCCTATGTGCCTGGAAAAGCATGCTAACCTGTTCCAGGACTCTAAAGACTGGCTGATGAGCTGGCTGGTCCATCACTGAGCAGTGGCATTTCACCACTTTTCTGGACTGGGCCATCTGCCTCTTAAGCTACCATGCTTTAAGATTCTTTTCTGGGATCTTGTCCCTGACCAGCTGGCCCTAGTTCTTGGGTTTCCAGCTCTGACTTGTATTTCTGATCAACCTGCCTTCAGCTCAGCTTTCTTCCATGCTAGATCCCAACTTGTGAAATCATCTCATTAATCCTGAACATGCTTTTATTCTCTCTTTTTGACTGGGTAATCACTCTTGTGCTGCTCTAGCTCAACTTCCCCAGGAGTCTTGGGAACACAGACTTGACTATGCAATATCTTTAAAGTTATTTGCTTCTACTTATGAGGGTTTGCAAAGCAATTCTCTAAATTTCTTTAGTCCTTCCTTTTTGAAAAATCTAGCCCTTTGTCTTCTTAGCTTAGGAAATCTCTGAGCTTTGAGGACAAATAGATACTTCATGTTTATTTCCTCATTCTGCTGCTTATTCCTAACAGTTTGCTCCAGGAAGAGCAGTACTAAAATCCCATGAATAAAAAGCTTTGTTTTTTCTCAGGAAGGTATTAGTTGAGTTTGTGACCCTTAGTATTAAGCCCTGTGACCTCTGCTTCACTTCCACCAAGTAGTTCTGAAGGACAAGCTTTTCTGCCCTTATGAAAACTATGCTCCTCTCGAAGGGTATTATATTAAACTTCTCCAAGTTACTCAGTTGACTTACAGCTCCAAGTATGGCCTGTTATCTTTAATCTTCTCTCTAGAACAAAATGAATTCTCCAAACATCACTGTATTGAATGCCCCTGTGGTTTTCCTTTTTCATTATTTCCCCTTGCTTCTGACTCTCATTTTTGCCTCTATACTATTGTTTCATTCTCAGCTGAACTTTTGTGTAAAAAGAAATCTAGAGTTCACAACTACTTTTCTTTATCATATAATCTCAGAAATACTGCTAGTAAGATAGATAAAGATACATAAACACTGGTCTCGAAAAAAAGTACAGTGAAAATCACACCCAGCTACTCCATTTTTGAAGCAAGCAGGATACTCTTGATAAACCCGCCCCTTAAGGATGAGTCACCATATGCCTGCTCATGTGTTTTTAGCAGAACAGGGAAATTGGCTGGCTGCTTCAACAGTGATGCCACACCCAGGTTCATCCCTTGTGATACCACTGAGAAGATGCTCAATCAGTCCACTCTTCACAGAGCCACTACTGAGACAACGAGCACAGCTTTTTCTAGACACATCAAAGAGAAACCTTCAAATGCAACCCAAAAGTTCAAGAAACAGAGAGGTACTTTACCTGGTCTTTCATGCTTTTCCCTAAATCTTTAACATCTTTCATGTTAATAGCATTCTTCCCCCCCTTCTCCTTTCCCTTCTTCTTGTTCTTCTTTTTGAATAAGCATTTCTTACAGAGACAAAAGCAGCAGGTGAGGATTAATAGGACTGCAACTATGGCTATGGCTATTAAGGCCCAAGGTGGCACTAGAAGAGAAAAAGACACACACACAAAAAGAAGGTGGTAAACTGTTAGTAGGGTTAAATTTAGAAACAAGCACATTTCTCTCACAGCTAAGCCTTTTTCAATGAAAATGCCTTGCAGAAATACCTCAGATCCTTTCTAAAATATCCTGTCATCATTTATATATTTCTCCCAACTGAGCATTTGTCCATACAAAGCAAATTTAACACATCTATCTATATACAAGCCTGGTGACACATATCAAACTCACCTGCAGCTATTTTGATTCATCAATCATCTGAAAAGAGTATATCCAAAATATTTACACTGTGCAATCTGTAAAATGCTCGGCACATTTAAGCAATTACTTGTTTCTTTCTTTAATCATCTCCCCAACCCACCTGGCATTGTGGCTGAATCGGGTGGAACTGACTGGAAATTTCCCTTTTCTGGAATGGTGTCTGATCTAAGCAGTCAGTTCTAATGACAGCCCTTTTCCTCTGCCCACTGCTGCACTTGACAAATTCGCAGATTCCTTGCAATAGCTGCAGGTCAAGGTCACCAGTGAAGACTGACCAAGGATAGAGGGCTGTCCAATCCACGGGCATTTGCCCTATCTGGCATCATGCCCTTAACACTAGCAAAGTTTCAGCACACAGCTGTATTCTCACCTATACTCTCCTATAAACAGAAGATTGTGTTACATTTTTTCATTAAGTTCAGGCTGCAGGACATGGCTGAAGCATGAATAAATAAGAGAACACTTACTAGCATAAAATGTCCTTGTTAAAGATCAAAATTTTTGGAAAAAAGCAATTAAGATGACACTTAAACACAAGTACTCCAGAAGGCAATTATCTTCACCCAAATCAGCTTTAATGACTACTGATTCCCACATTTAAGCAGAACACCTGACAAAATTTTAAATCTTGTGAACTGTCATTTTCTAAAAATCTTGAAATGCACTCAGTTGGTCTGCAAGATACTCAGTACATTACCTACAGGTCTCTAAGATGATACAGAGCTACAGAGCAAAGCCAAAAAGTGAATCAAATTTGACATGTTGATGTCAGTGAATCACAAAAGGGAATGGACAGTATAAATAGAGAAAATGAATTGCCTAAAGGAGCTAAGAGGAGTGCAAAGCCTAGTCACTGGAACTTCCACTACAAATTACCAGTTCAGGAAGATCACAGAGCATCTACACCTTCCTTACTCTATATTTAATGAACTTCTTTTCTAACTTTTATTCAAACAATCCTAATGACAGATAAAAATGTAGGAGAATAGTTAAATATTTCTGTAATATTTTTGTGCCTCCAATTGTTCATTAAATGCAGCTGCTATAAAAGGAAAGCTGTACCATATGTAGAACAAATGAGAACTGATTACTAAACAAATGAATGGTAAGACACAAATGGTGAACAGATTAACAGCTGTTTATGGGATGTATTTTATGAAGTCAGCAGCAGCAATTCTGCAGTTATAATTGCATTAGATCTGCATTTATCACAACTTAAAATCTGTATGCATTAGTATGTAATTTTGTCTTCAAATCTGGTGTAGTACCATTTTGTAACACAACTGACTCTTTTACATTGTTTTTCACTCAGCACTCAGAAATGTAAACCTTCATCTTTCACAAGAACTATGTGCTCTACTCAAATTCTAAACTTCATGTGTATTTAGTCTGAAACAGCATTTACCTAACACTGTATCTAAGAAAATCCACAGGAGTTATAACAAAAGGAAATGAATGATGTGCTCAAATTTATCAGCTTTTTGTTTCACTGATTTGTCAGCAGTGCCTGAAGCATGAATATGGGGAGTAGCAACAATACGGCAGCAGGATGCAACTCTGTGAGGTAAGAGAAGAGGAACACATCAAGTGCAGGTAAACTGTGAGAATCAATGGGTTGAGGAGACAGGGAATGTAGGACAAACACATATGCATCCCACAGATGAAAAAGCTTGAGTAGGTAGTGAATTCAAGTGACTTTGTGCTGAAAATGTTGTATCAGGTGGTATTCTGGCACTGCTGTCTTGGTTCTCTGAAGCATGAACAATGTTCCTTGGGGAACATTTGAAAGACTTGTAGATACCTCAGCTTCTTTTTTGCAATGTGTTGTCTGCTCTCATCTGTTTGTAATTTAATTTCAACCAATAGCTCTCATGATGCAATTAAATGATCATTGAATTAATATCTGGGACACCTAGAGTTATGCAGAATTCCTTACTTATCTCTTCAGAAAAAATATGCTTCCTTTTTTTTATTACATAAAGCATACATAAGTACTAAAGTAAAAAAAAAATGAGGCAGTACAAAATTTGGACGTTTACAAAACCACTGTAAAATTCAAAATCAAAAAGGAATGTATTTTTCCCAATAGAAATGTACTATCTCTGTCAAGGAAATGGCTCATTTGAACACTGTTGTCGACAGAGATTGCCCAGTCAATGGATGTAAATAATAGATTTAAGACAAGTTAAAGACAATAGATTTAAAACCAGATACAGTTATCATTGGCTTTGAAGAGATGTTTATTTCCTTTCAAAAACATGATACAAATATTTTAAAATGTTAATAATTTTACATAACATTGACAAAATTTTCCAGAATTACTAAAGACTTTGAGAGTTTTTCTACTTGTGCTCCCCAATTTATGATGCTGCCAGAGGAGCCTTAAATTTGGAAAAAGATAAGGTTTCAAAAGCTACCTTTCTATAAAGTGATCTCCAGATGGACAGACTGAAGTCACTAGTCAATTTGGAAGACTCAAATCTGCAGCCTTTTTTGTTTTTTGGCTGCTGTTTACCAACTGTGACTAGTATCTATAAAAATCTTATCAACAGTGTAAGACATTTCTTTTTATGCAGCGGCTCATACTGAAGATCCATATTGATTGATTTCAGTTGGACTTCACCCATGCTTATACCAGATTTTCAAAGAATTATATTTTACCAGTGGACAACAGTAGGAACCTACAGTTTGAAGATTACCTCCATCCATGTTGTACCAGTTTGACCAGGCTTAGCAGTTTGAAACCACAGGAGGTCTCTGGACATGAACCACTGAATAAAAGACCTCTGTGGCAGATGAAGCAGGGTGGGTGACTTGGAAAATGCAGATCATGACCCATGCAGATCAAGGTGTAAGGGAGCCAGAAGCTTCTTGTACAACTTGTCTTACCGACTGCCTGCACAAGGGGGTGCTTTGAAACAAGCAATACTTACCCACCCAACCAAGTAAAAGCTATTGGTTTAAGGATAATTAATATGTGTGTAAACTTTCTGGTGTTTCAGTGTTATTTTCTTTGTTCTACTCCTCTGGGAAAATACAGAATACTTATTTTGAAGAAGCTGTCATGAATGTCTTAGTGATTTGGTAATTCTACAAAGCTCTTAAAGACAAATCTATTAGAGGGGATTTGCTGAGTAGCAGTTAGTAAATAAAATCTTGAATTAGTGTTATTGATCCAATCCAGAGTATGCTCTAGGACTTTAGTCAGAAATGCAGGAATTAAGCCTATTTCCAAAAGGAGAATGTAGAGAAAAAGAAACACATGGCTTACCTGTGCAAGAGCAGGGCACTGAAAGGAGTAAACTCTAGGAATGTGTTGAATCAGGGCATTTTGAGTACCAATTTTGCATACTTCACCCATGCTGAACAACAGTCAGACATGGATGCAGATAAATGTGAGCTCTCTTATCCCTCTCTGTTGCTTCCTTCCACTGATGCCAGCCAGAGTTGTGTGCATATTATCGGTCATTTGACGCACTTGATACATTTCACAAATAAAGCAGCTGTGATGCTCCTAGATTACCATTTTAGTTTGGGCTTAGGAGTCTGCTTACAAGGCTTATCTCCAGACCATACCCATAGGCCATGCATGCTTGTACTCATGTTCTGCAGCGATTGTGAGGGCACAATGGACACAGTGGGAATACATGCTCCCAGAGGTCACGCAGTGATGCTCCAACTGCAAAAGGCAATTTGCCCATGAGAGTGAACCTAATCCAAAGCACTGCCCCTACAAACCTCGAGTCCTCAGGACTGACTGCTTCATTTCACTGACTTGCTTCTACTGAGCTGCACTAGGTACAGCTTCTGTCCCCAACCTGTCCTTTATTCTTGGTCCTTTGAGCATGCTAGATTCTAAGGGAAGGATGTATTACTGAGTTACTCAATATGAGCTACAAATTTTGTCCTTTATATAAAGACATCCTTACTTGGCTTTACACAAAATGGAGAGATACAGGCCTCAGGTCTAAAACTGACATTTCTGTTAGATGATCTAAAATTATCAAATGCCTTGGAGGACATCTGACTGCAGAGGAAAGACTTTAAGGGGGAAGTCACAAAATGTGTAATAGCATAGAAGTGCTGCAGTCTGGGAAAGAGAATAGAATCCTTAATCCTAATGATTTTCTTCCCTTTCTGAGTGCAATGTCAGAGGAAACTTTACTAACTTAGAACACAAATAGAAGGAAGGTAAATGAAGAACTGAAGAGAAGAGCTGAATTAAAAAGTGAAGACTCCCAATACTGTTCACCAAAAATTCCCAGTTAAGCAGCCCCATTTAAACTGTGACAGCAAAAGACTACCAGATGATGGCAGCTTCCATATTATTCAGGCCCACAGCATGTTGGAATTAACAAATGGTAATAATTTATGTTTCAGAGGGGGCATGATGCTTAACAGGAAGCTGCAACTGCCAAATAGCTGTATGTGAAGCACATTGCTGTAATCTAAAATTCTGGTAGCCTGAACATGGGCTCACTGGCAGTTTTAGTTTATGAAACCATAGTTTTTTCTTAGTTTTTTGCATTTACAGCTTCTAATCAGGGAGGAAATTCCATATATAGCCATATTCAGACTTTTTGTATAGAAATTCCTCAGGGACCATGTTCTGGAAATCAATTTGACATTCTTCAGAAGTTACTTACAGAAAATGTCCTGAAAGCAAGGACCCAGGTAAAAGATACCACTACTATAGCAGAAGGAATACAAAGGTGATCAATGCAAAGAAAAGAAAATGCTGAGACACAGTAAAATGACTCAAGAAAGACAAAAAGTGAAAATATATACTTGCATATACTGGTGATTTAAATACTAGCATTCAAAACACTAGCATTCAGGCTTATACAACTACATTTCCACCCCAGACACTCTTCTGTGTGACTTCTTGTTTTAATAGCATGCTTGCAAAATATTACTTTTACTTTCTTACATTCACTGTAACATCTTTTTTTTTTCTGTTTAAAGTTCATGCTGCTACCTTTGACCCATCACTATTTAGAACCATTACTAAATAACTTAATGAATGCACTCATGCTCATATTTCTCCCCTTTACTTTTTGAGCATGTGCAGTTGCATAAAACTTTCCCTGTAAGTAGTTTATAGTTAAAGCCTTAACTCTGCTAAAAGAGGTATGTTCTGACAGTGAAAGATCCCCACAAAAAATAACAGTCCCTGGAAGTGCACTGATCAGATGAGTTCACTGACTGAATACACCCCTGCCTATAGTTTTTTAGACATTATCATGTAAAATTATGCAAAATTTCTATGATTGAATATTCCATTCTTTGCAAATAAACCCACACTGAATTTAGCAGTAATCCTTGGTACAAATTAAGCCAAGGTGCTTGGGCTGTTTGAGAATATGATGTGCCTATTGTATGCTCAAAATCTGAAAGTCAAAATGCATAAAAGAACTAAGATATTTACCTGAGGGCAAAACCACACCTACTATTGTAATCTGAAGGTCATTTGTGTTTATTACTGCTGGTATTAATTCACCTTTTACAGCATGTGATATGTTCTGTCAAAGTAAAACACAATTACCCAACACTGTATCTTCTTCCAGCAGAGCACAACTATTTGTCTGTGTTCCTCCCTCCCTCTTTAATCTCTCCTCCAGTTCCTCACTGCTCAGTCTCATCAACTCCTCTGCCCCTCGTCTCTGGAGACACATGAGGGAGAAAGCAAGAGAAAGTAAGAGAGTTCAGATGAGGCAGGATGGTGAAGCAGCCAGAGGGAGGAAATAAACCTGCTGAGATGTCTCCTCCTTGAACGAAGTACCTCAGAGGTTGGCCTTGAAAGGCCTTCAAGCTTAAATGTCAGGTTTCATCTGTATAAACATTACAATGAAAATAGCTCCTGCTAACCTCCACATTTCCCTCCACTCCCAATCAAAATGAGACAGAATAAGAGCAGAAGAGCGTTAGCACAGCCCCGTGCTCTGCTGGCTCTGTCGCTGTTGCTTGGGGCTGCTCTCTTGGGTTCATTTTCAGCTCAACCAAGGCACCACCTCTTTGTTGGCCATATGGCTCCTCAGCAAGGTCCCTCCTGTGGTCTCTGGCACCAGGCTGCCCTTCTCAGCAGTGCCATGCTTCTGCAGGGATGTCAGCTATCCTCCTACCCTTTCACAGCTTTCAGCCCTCCTGCAGGCTCCTGCTTCCCACATCCTCCAGCAAATACAGCAAGTTCCTTCATTGCCCTCTATGAAAGATGATACACTGCTCCTGGAACACAATGACCCACAGGAGACACCAGCAGCCCAGCTTCCTGCTGCATAGCATGTCCCTTGGGAATGACTGTAATGCTGGCCAGTGTGACAAATACAATAGCCCCCTTTCCAGCAAAACCTCTAGGTCATTTCATACAGAAAACAGTGTAGGGAAAGGAATGACTTTGGGGAAAGATGTTTTCTAATCCAGTAGGGTGGCTGTAGCCAGGCAAGGGTCGGTCTCTATTCCCAGGTGACCAGTGACAGGATGAGAGGACACAGCCTCAAGCTGCACCAGGGTTAGATATCAGAAAAAAATTCTTCACAGGAAGAGTGAAGAAGTCAGCATTGGAATGGGCTGCACAGGGAGGTGGTTGAGTCACCATCCCTTGAGGTGTTTAAAAAAGACTTGATGAGGCACTGAGGCACTCAGGGCCATGGTTTAGCTGACAAGGTAATGCTGGGTCACAGGTCAGACTCAGTGATCTCAGAGGTCTTTTCCAATCTAGTTTACTGTGTGATTCTGTGAGATAATATTTTTCGAATGATTATTCTTATTGGCTCATATATCTGTTGCCACAAAACTTCAAAAAAAAAAAAAAAAAAGAGCTCAGGATCTAGAAAATTACTAGAGACAGTGCTGGGGCACCCTGAGCAGCTGGGAAAGATGAAGAAGGCTGGGGCCTCCAACCATACCTGGAAGCCAGAGAAGTTTGCTGTGTACTCTTCAAAAACAATGTACTTGTAACAGCTGAGGCCAAATACTTCCTTAAGAAGGGACAAAATAATCCATGAGGCTAATATTCAACTATGACAAACAAATATGTAGAAGTCTGAGATGACTGCTTTCCATCATGTGAACAGTTCTGTTTTGTGGTTAAAATGATGCCTTAAGTTTTAGCTTTCATATTATCCAGGTTCTGTACTGCATTAGTATATAACTCTGAACTTCATATGAAGTGTTAGCAAGTTGTCCTCACAGTTTAGTCAGACATAACAATCCTTTTCCAGCCTAAGAACCAAGAACACCATTGCAGCTTCAGGCCCAAAAGTTAAAAACAACAGTGAATTGAGAAGAGCAATCTGGGAGGATGGGACTTCATAACCTGAAGCTGTAATTGGACAATTAACCCCAATATGTAAATGGCCCAAAACTTATAAAAGTGTAAAAACTAATCACCTGTCATCCATCTTGGTGGACAGGCTCTTGTACTGCCCAAGGTGTATCCTTTGAAGGCCCTTAAAAAAAATACCTACTTTATTCCTTTAACTGTCTAGCCTCTGTTCCAGGCAGCCTCTCAAGGCATCAAAGACGACTTTTGCTTTTCTTGTGATGTCCACAATATATTGCACCTCTAACCTCAATTGATAGACTGTAGGAAAATAAAACAATAAAAAAATCTGACTTGGAACTGGAAGTTCCAAAGGGACAAAATACTCCAGTTGTATCAATTCCAGGACTCAAAAATCAAGAGAATAAGCCTCAAAAATAATGAAACTGATGGGAAAAATGAATTATGCCTATGTATGTTTGATTTTCGTGTTTATTCTTTCTTGTCTATACATCTTTGATTTCACTGTTAGCAATGGACACTGCTCTTATACTCCTTTTCAGTTTTTGAACATTTTCCAGGTTTGCCTTGCAAACATGAGAGTCAGTCATGTACTTAAATGTTTAAAAGTGGAATCACATTTCTTGCATTCTAGAATTAGTCATGTGTTGTAGCGTACAATTACACAAATGGAGCAAAAAGGCTTTGTGAATTTGAAATGGGAGTTTCTGTTTCCTAAACCTAAAGCTGGAGTTTCTATTCTGTATTTTTACGTGTATTCATCCTTCCCCCTGGAGTTATTCCCATTGGATTTTACCTATAATGTATTCATACTGGGCATTGTTCTATTGGTTTCACCTTATCTCTTATTTTCCCCTATAAAACCTGTGTCTCGACCCCAGACCATTGTCACTTATATGTGCGGCGTTCGAGCAAATACAACCTACTTTGGACTGCACAACAAGTGTCAAATCTCTTGAGTCTCTTTATCCCGGTCTTGATCGCACTCTCTAAATAGCTCTGCCTGTATCAAACGAACCCACAAAGGTGTTTGTTGCTTCTCTCTGGCTGCTCCCGGAAGCGCCTGGCCAGCGCCCCGGGAAAGAGGAGCCAGGCGAAAACAAGGAAGTCGGAGGGAAAAGAAGCAACAGTCATGCATTCTATATATGAATATTATAAATTCCCACATTAAGTATGAACTCCACTGCCTAGGAAAAAAAAGCTGATTTGCATACATTTTTTGTAATATACTATGCAGGGGTAAAGTCCTTTAAAATAGGAATAGATTTGTGAATTCTGACAAGATGAACTTACAGAAACTCCGCATTTGCCAATGTTCTGTTAACACATACAATCTTAACACAGGATGCTATTACACAATGACAGGATCTAAAGGACAGTAACTACTATTAAAAGATAACAAACACTGGAATAGTACATCAATTTCCCAGTGAAAGTAAGAAAAAGCTTTATTTATTTCTGGTATTTAATATTAACTTAAAAGTTCTCAAATAGAAAATTGCTCACATATAGCAATTTTCACCAGCAGATCACAAAGTGTCTTATAAAGGAAGTAGGTATCTGAACTTCACAGGTGGAGACACTCATACATACAAAATAAAATTACCTTGGTTAGAACACAGAAAACAGTGTGGGAGCATCAGAGCAGCAAAGTTCATGTCAACTGCAGGTCCTAGGCACCCACCCACAAGTATAGGGAGCTAAGGGCTGGAGGATGTCATGCACACAGTGCAAGCAAAGGCAACTTTGGATACCACCAGAGGAGGCACCCCCAGTGCCACCCTGGGGTGCATGCACACTGCTTGGGGCCCTGGTAGCACAGAGGCCACACAAACTCACAGCCAGAGTGAGCCCCTTCAGCACACCAAATCATCAGCACTGTGAGCTATGTAAGGCAGCAGAACCATGCACACTTCAGAGGTGCCCTGCATCCTAGCATCAGCCCCCTTAAGGCTGCAATCTTTCTAACACATCTCACTGGCATCTCAGCTACTGCAGTGCCAGGACCCTTGCTCAGCCCTTAGGGCACCTGCTCCTCTCTGCTTCTTCCCAAGCAGCAAGTCAGAGGACCACTTTCAGATTTTCTGCATGGATATTTCATACAAAAGAGTGATGCTGCTGAGAAGGACAGGGACATGGCACTTCCTGCCCTGGTGAAACAGTTACTGTCTGTAGGGTAGTTACTGTGCCACAGAGAATGTAATGACATGCCTTGCTCTGAAAAAGTTCCAGCCTTGCGGAAGCCTTTGGAACCTTAAAACTTAATTTTATCATTATAGATTTGTAGCACAAACAAAGATACTTGAGTTCCATTTGTCATGCTCTGCTACTGTGGTGCATTAACCCTGGATAGATTCTAGGTGCCTGCCAAAGCTGCTCTATCCCTGCTATTCCTCCTTGGGCAGAGGAAAGTATCACTAAAGGTCCTGCGTCATGGAAAGGACATGGAAAGATCACTCACCCATTAATGTTGTAAAATAGACTCAGCTTGGGGAAATCAGCTTAATTTATTACCAATCAAGTAAGGTATGAGAAATAAAACCAAATATTAAAACACCTTCCCTCCACCCCTCCCTTCTTTGTGGGATCAACATTTCTCCTAACATTCTCTACTTCCTCCTCCTCAGTGATGCAGAGGGACAGAGAATGGGGTTTGCAGCCAGTCTATCACACGTCTCTACCCCTCCTTTGTGCTCCTGCAGGGGGAGGACTCCTCACACTGTTCCCTTGCTTCAGCATGGGGTCCCTGCCAAGGGAGACAGTCCTCCACAAACTCCTCCAATACATGTGCTTCCCACAGGCTCCAGCTGTTCACAAACTGCTCCAGTGCAGGACCCTCCCTCAGGGTGCAGTCCTTCAGGAACACACTACTCTGGTATGGGTCCTCCATGGGGTCACCAGTCCTGCCAGCAAATCTGCTCAGTGTGGGCTTTGCTCCCCACAGGGCCACAGCTCCTGCCAGGAGCCTGCTGAAGCCCAGGCTTCCCATGGGGTCACAACCTCCTTCAGGCCTTCACCTACTCCAGTGTGGGAGCCTCCATGTGGACATCCAGCGACTGCAGGGTCACATCCTGTCTCACCATGAACAGCATGGGCTGCAGGGGAATCTCTGCTCCAGTGCCTGGAGCACCTCCTCCCCTCTGCCCGGACCTCAGGGTCTACTTCTTACTTGAAGCTTTAGAAATAATCTTTCTTCCTTCTTGATTCCTGATTGCCATTTTATTATCCAGACATCAATACTGTAGCCAGAATCCACACCCTCAGATGAAGCACTGAATTACGGGATGCCACAGAGTAAACAGAATTCCCTCCTCATACATACCAAACTGATGCACCTGCCCATAGAAACAGGTCTGCTGCTCCTTAGCTTTGTTGCCAGTTCAGATTTCAATTTCCCACCTCATTAAAAATTTGGTGAAATTCTCAGTGAAATGTACTGCCTCTCCATGTGAAATCAGATCAAATGCAAAAAATGTAAAGTACTTCTATTTTGTAAACAATCAAATTCTCTTCATAAAGGCATGACAGCCTTTCCTTTAGAACTGTATCTTTTGCCTCCATCCATTACACAGCCCAGGAGAGCTACAGTATTGAATTTGAACAGACACTAAGCAGGTTCTTATGTCTGTTTTTATGCCCTTGAAAAGGCCTGTGATGAACTTGTATCTTTCTCCCTCCAAAAGGTAAGATAAAGACAGATTGAAAAGACTCTACTACAGCCAAGAATATAATATATATATATATATATATATATATATATATATATATATATGCATTGTACATGTCCTCTGCTCGTTAAAGAAACAGATGCATTCTGCAGTTAAGGATTTTGGGAATAGTTAATTTCAAAAATTTATTAATACTTTCAGACATAAAAACCTTTGTTAGTGTTTTTATTTTTTTTTAAGGGTTCAACAGGAAGCATTCACATACTTAAGCATAGTAAACAGTGAGAAAGATTAATTTTTAATAGGCTGGGGACCTTTTTCTTCAGTGTCCAGAATGATTTACCAAAAATTAATTGCATGGTTGTAGTACTGATAAATCAATTATAAAAACAATCAAGGAGCAAAGCAAAACCAATCTTCTTCTTCCAGAGTGAATTATGTTAGTACAATTGCAGTATGTAGGCAGCAACTGACCATATAAGAAGGCGCATTTCTTTCTGTGACAGGAATGTATCTCAAAAAGCATATTCCTTGTGCTGGGTAGTAGTGTATGCTCAGTAAAATCAACCAAATATCTGCATTTTTTGGTCTGTTATTTCAAATGTACAGGTAAAACTTTGAATAAGATTCTTTCATTAAATATTATCTTCTTAATAGACATTCGTGTGTGGGTAGTGCCTACAGGCACTGACTCAGAAAAAATGCCTCACCAGATCAGACACTGTACACAGATTAAATAAAAGGACAATCTTACCTGAGAGGCTTTTCAGTGAAAAGGCCCAAACCTACGTGGTGAGCATGTACCCATCTTGGTCTGACTGCCCACAAGAGCTGTGCCCTTGCCCAACCATCAGCCTACAAGAATGCCAGATCCAGCATGTCCAAACACATCACAGAGCTCCCCTGTGTATGGCCCTTGCTAAATAGCCCTTCTATCTTCTCAACAAGATCCTCCAAGGATCCTCTCTACCTAGGACATGAATGCCCTCTTTCTGCAGAGAACCCACCCAGACAGCGGCAGCTCCATATCTCACCAGTGGCCAAGCTTATGGCTATGGCTGGGCCCTGAAACAAAGGTCACAGGAAATGAAGCAGCTCTCTTTGCCAGGACCCTCCAAAAGAAGTGCCTAAGATGACTGTGCTATTGAGGCACTTGTAGTTTGCTCCAAATTAAGACGATATAGTCTTGTCTATTTTTTTTTTTTGTACAAATGGTTGTATGGCAAGCACTTTCACAGTGAATGTTCAGTGTGAGATGAAATACCTTGTCCCTAGTCACCCTGACTGTAACATCACACAGGGTTCATCATTTTTGTTTACAGGCTGGCTGTAATACCAACATTGCTCCTATAATACTTAGGCGCTACGGTTGCAGGTAGAATTAGCATGTTCATGGGGATCATCAATAAGATGCACTTTTTTGGTTCAGTGTCCTCTCAAATCTGAATGCAGAGCTAAGATTGCCAGATAATTGTGGTCTTGGTGCATGGCCAGCAATGCCTGAGGTGCGCCATACACAGGCAAGAGCTCAGACCATGTATCCGTCATAGAAAGAGGGAAAGCAGGGTGCTGGAGCTGCGACCGAGCTGTTCCACCTCAGGATGGCTTGGCTCACCACAGTAGAAGTAAGCAAGGCTGGTTGCAGTTGCATGTATGCATTTTTCCAAGGGACATCAGATTGTATATCAACAGCATCAATCATGTAGGGGTATGCAGGAGCAAATTCCTGGCAGGCATTCTGCTCAGCTCGTGGTCATGACACTGGTTCATGAGACTGGGGGCACAATGCTGTGGGCTCAGCTGCAGTGGTTTATGGTGTGTGCCTGGCTGGTCAGGGCAGCTGGGCCATCTGTTCCGCAGTGTGGTCTGCCAGACTGCCTGGGGGTGTGTGCTGAAGGACTCAGTGGTCCCAGGCTGGTGCCCCAGGCATTCAAACTAAAATCTTTTCATGACTTCTATCTATTAAGCAGATGTGCTGCTTGGGATATTTATACTGATTTTTCAAATTTCGAGAGAACAGGTACCAACAGATCAGCTACTCTAAGCTTCATCCCAGTGCTGGGATGGAAAGACAAACCCATTTTTGTGTCACACCTCATCTCTGCCTCAAAAAAGCGCCATGAAACACCCACCACTGGTACGAATGCACACAACAGCTTTTGCAGCTGTCTGCTCTGTTCCACCAGCACACAGCTATCACCATGACGTGTATAAGAATACATACTGTAAAAATACAGTTTTGTGGAATCTGCATGTTATTAGACACTTATACTGCTCATACAGAAAAATGAAATTTAATCTGGTTATTCACAGACTGTATACAACTCAAATCCCTCAGACAAAATGTTTTCACCTGCTCTTTAATAAAAAAGCAGGGTTTGACCTTTCTTTCTCTTTTTATGTGCTCAATTTCATTTTAAAAGACTGAAACAAAGAATCTAAACATGGGTTGGGCCCTTGCCTAGTATTTTGACCTCCTTTATTTTGAAAGAAGCTATCAAGGTTGCAGGCTTATATCAGCAGTTGCCTTTGTCAGAAAAAAATTTCTTTTCAAGGTATGGTTAAGGTTAATAGCCATGTTGCTTTTCTTTTTCAGAAGCTCATTTAGCAGCACAATTATGATGAGGATGATGATGATTGATTACTAACTTCTGTCTTTTTGCACAAAAAGGCACCATTCCTTACTGGATAACCATAAATACTGCAATGACCATTAACGTTGTTGCAGGAACCACTGCCAAAGTGATAAATAGATTTGGTTTACATTAGCTACCAGTCTAAAAACATCATTTGACCTCATTAATAGATCTAATAAAATCTGGAATCATGCTCCATAAGAAGGAAGACTGTCCTTTTTAGAACAAGAACTCCATGGCTTTTTTTCTGATCTCCATAAATATAAGAGCTGATATTTGGTACCATTGGAAGGTCACAATTCTCTCCAAAACACTCAGTGCAAATGCTGGGCATTCAAGTTTGTCTTACTTCTTCAGTCTGGAAGAAACTTAAACTGTTCCTGGGGGGCATTAAAAGATACCTGTACAAGACCAGTGAATCTGCATTTCTTGGAAAAGTGGTCAGTTTGCTGAAGGAACCAAGGACATATTTATGCAGAGAGGTCTGTAAATGTCACGTTAGTACACTGAAATTGCCCCAGTATATATAGTTGATGTATAGATACAGCATTTTAGATGTGTGAAAAGGCAAAGATGCAGACTGCATTTGATGCCTTAATCCACATTTCCTACATGCTACAGTTTCTTTTTTTCGGTCATCTTTACTTCTGTAAGGTACACATATAACACGCTCCTCACTGCTGCTGTACTTCTCACTTTGCCTACCTAGCAGTTTTAGAAGTTCAGTGTACCTGGAATATGTTTTCTTTCATACTGTGCTTTAGCCTTCTGCTAATTAATTTACATGAGCTCTAGTCAGGCCTTATATTCAGCTGGGCCATGTGAGTGTGTTGTAACTGCTATAGCTGTAACTCAAAGTGACAGTTTTAGTTTCACATTCAGATGATGTGGATCTGAAAGAAGCCTGGGAAAGACTGTTTTATAGCTCACATATCATCCTGAAGGATAGCACTACATGTTCTTGTACAGTGTGGATTCATAGAGCTAGTTTGTACCAATACTTTTTTTTGGTGGACTTGTCAAGCAAAAACAACTACTATCAGTATGTCTCTTAAGAGAGAAACTCTCCCTAAAAATCTCACCTACTATTTTGATCACCCTTTAAAAAAAAATGATATAAAGTAGAAGGTGGAGTATGACTATGCTAAGGACAGCAGAGGAACTATGAAAAAGAAGACTTTTCATTAACTTCTGCATTTTATTTGGTGATTGCTGCTGATTTTAAAATTCAATAATGTTGATAATGGGAACCAGAAATCTATTCTCCCCTCTGATTTTGGCCTATAGTTTGAATTATTTCCTACACAATGCCATGACTTATAGCATGAGTTAGAAGTGATGTCATAAATTAAAGCTTCTGGCTGGATGAAGGAATTTAATCTAAGTCTCTCCATTTCCTGGAGGAACACTCCAACTATAAAATTAACATATAGAGTTTATATATATTAAGAGTAGTGAGCTGTGCTACCACTTTCATATCAAAATACCCAGCCTTGTTTTACTTCTACCCTCATTCTCCCAAAACAAGGACTGTAGGCATCTGGCCTTCAAAGGGATTTTAATTCCCCACTGTTAAGTGGGCAGGTGAACCAGTCTGCTGCTCTGAAACATGTGTTAGGGATTTCAGATGAAAACCCTCCATTTTAATTCCCTGTACTTTGCTTGTTGCTGGACAGTCAGCCTGGGAGGCTTTTCATTGTTCTGAGACCCCATGACTCCCACCTGAGTCTGAAGGCCAGCCATGTAATACTAAATGCAGGCTGCAAGGTTTTCTCAAATTATGTCAGTTATTCTTCCTGGATATGACAGAAAAAAATGAATTCCCTCTCTCAATACCAGACTCCACCTTTGATTATCTGCATTAGGTGTCAGTTTTGCCTTATGCTGCCCAAATGAAAAGCAGACACATCCTGGGCACTAACATCCCTTATGGGATTGAGCTGTATGAGCTCAGCTCACAGAAAGAACATCCTTTCCACCATCCTATCAACCCTGACTGTGCTCAACACAGATTGATCCTACAAGCATGTCCAGACCAGACTTTTTGCACTAAGTAAAGCATTCCTGTAAGGGTACACTGAAATCTCAATGCTGAAATGTCACAGCTTCTTCTTGTAATTGGGAAGAGAATAGGAAATGGAACCATATGCCAGGTCTTAAAGTAAATTATTAGACATTCTTGTTTGATTTTGCTGCAGAAAACAGTCACCAGGGTCTGACTCTAAAGTTCTATACTAGACTTGAATCTACAGTCCTCTGGTTGACACCATTCCATGTTTACTGCTTATCTTTGAATTGCTTTCTGAATGGTTTGTTAGTTGCATAATCAGAGAATAATGTTATGTTCCTTTTAAAAACAGGAAGCGAGCAGGTTTAAAGATCACAAAGAATGCCACTAAACCTCGAGAACAATGAATTTAACACCACACCCTGTGTACACTCCTCTCCCGAGACAGGCATACATTTAATTACAAAATAAATTTTTCACTCTAGTAATAATATTTTGCTCCAGTATTTACAGCCAACCTTAGAAGCTGCTCTTGATGAACATATTTTCTTACTGCTATTTAAAAGCCACTGCATCTCCTTATTTTCAACAGTTCATCTCACCAAAATCATTTAATTAAACCCTATTCTTCTTACTGGATTAATTTCATTACTGCTAATCACAGACTGAAAAAAATAATCAAATCTTAACATTAGAAGCACACAGCAGAGTTCGTGCTACTGTCTTTATATATATATATATTTTAATGAATTTGAAGTGGTTAATCTCTGGTTTGGCCAGAAAGAGAAATAAAAATTAGAAAGTAATACCAGGGAATGCCTAGAAAAAATAATCACTCCTGGAATTAAAAGTCAATCTGCTGAAATCAAGGGTTGTGTTTCTCATGACTTCTGTCCAGTGAGTTTTCTGTCCCAGGTTTCCAATTCCTCTGGCAAGTACTTTGCCATTAACTAAAGAAGCTCTCTCTTAATAAGAACTTTGCTATAGCTCATCAACCATTCTTTCAAACCTATAGTACCACCAGTAATGAATAATTAATCCTCTGCCTCCACAGAACTGAGTTAAGCTTGGAACAGAGAGGGAAAAGCAGAAAAAGAAAATGGGTTCTGTGAAGCATGAAGAAATTAAAATAAAAAGATGATAAAGAAAATAAACATTAATGGTAGATGAGCAATCAATAAAGTCCAAACCTTGCAAAGATTGCCTTGGAAACTAAGTGCTCCAAAGGAATTTAAATAAGTATAAATGGAATATCTGAGAAAGATTTATTTAAGAGTGAATTAATTCTTCAGTGCATTTTCCTTTTTTTCTTTCCTTCCATGATTGTCTCTTAGGCTACTTCATTTTCTGCATATGGTGCCATAGGACAACAACAGATTTATCTCTAAGCTATATATGTTCTTCCATAGTGATTATTCCAGCAAGCAAAATGTTAACACATTTAAAATAATGTAAATGAGATAGTGGTTTGTTATTGGCAAAAAGTGCTTCAAAAAAGACTAATAGTGATACACAGATGAAACTTTGCATCTGCAGTCTAATTAAAACTAATCTAATTAAATATGGTGCCTCTGCAAAGCCACTTGAACACTGCAGAGAACGCACAGAATTCCTTTTATAGTTGGACAGAGCTTCCAAGAGCCAGTGTGTCTGCCATTTCACTTCATTTGGAACCACTTTAATAGCAGGTGAGTAATCAGCAAATAAATTCTCCATGGCTGCTTTGGAATTGTTCACTCAGAGAGGCAGTGATAATGTATCCATAGATAGAACACAACAGCAATGGCGGCTACATGGAAGCAATGTCCTTTCATTATACAAAACAATACAGCTGGAAAAAAGAAAAAATAAAAGAGCTTGAAGGCATAAGTCATCCTTTAACCTCACTTATTAAGGAAGAATTCTACAAAAAAACTACTTTTGCAAATGAGTTACATTACTGATGTGAGTTGTTCACAGCAAAGTCGGGCATCATCAAAACTTTGTCCCGTCTAGCTATTCCTTTTAAAATATTTTTTTTTCCCTGGCAAATAAACATTCCATAGACATTGTATTCAGTAAGAAAACTTACTGCTCTCAACTTAAATTCTGCCATGAGCTATTCTAGCACTGAGATCTAAAATGGCAACAAGGTAACAAAATAATGTCTTCCCCTCTCAAAAAATTCAGTAAGAAATCTCATGTTGGAAGACTCTCTTTAAATGTGTAAACCAGCTATAGTCACAGGAAAGAAGGTCAAAGGAGGACAAATCCAGATGAAGAGAAATTGTCATCTCAACAGATTTCTATAAGGTATTCTAGTAGAAAAAAAATACTCTGCATTCCCACCTTAAAGAAATAATATTATAGATAATAGAGAACTGTCTTGACCTGTTACAACCTAAAGTAACTATGTTTGTTGAAAACCAAAGAGAAAATGTATGGTGCTTGGCAGGAATCTGAATCTATGCAGAATAAAGAGGCTCTCCAGATCTTATAGTTTTTCCTCTTTAATCCTTTTTCAAGGCTCACCAGATTACCAAAATGTTAAATATCCATATTAATATGCATAAAACGTTGAATTCCAATATGTCCTTGACTCTGTGGGCCAGGCATGGTTCTATATTCCTGGGAAAATCTCCATATCAGGCCACACTTTGTGTTACAATAGATTAATGGAATAAGAATGTGCAAAAACTATACTGTGGATAATACGGCACTCTCCTAGACGTCAGCAAATTGAGTCTTCCAAACATTTTAGATGAAATATTCACTGTGTGAGAAATGAAAATGGGCTTGAGAGCAGAGCTCTAAAGACTACTCTTTCCTCAGCTGGAGCCCTAAGCGGTGAGCTATTTACCCCATAAAAGCCAGAGGCTAAGCCACTTCTCCCACAGAACAGTGGTTTTGAGTCCCTGGCTCTCCCACAGAGGATTTCTGTGCCACCCTCAGTGAGACAGATGGGTGATGCATTCTCCATACAGTCTAACCTTCCGGCTATAGGCACTCTTTCTCTGTGGGGTGAGATACATGGGTTCAAACTTGTTTAAGCTAAGATGCAAGCCATGTTCTTCCTCATCTCCTGGCAGTGCCTTAGCAACTACTACAAAATAAAATTGGACACAATATTTGGTATTTCCCTTTCCTTCTTCAGCCCCACTGTAGTTCCACTACCTCCAAGGATGAAAATACAACCTCCAAGTAAAAAAAGCAATAGATACGACAAGTAAATCCCATAGTGAAAACTGAGTCTGCTGAAAAAACATATATAGAGGGCTCTGTTAGGAAAAAGAAATCATAAATGATGAAAAGCCAAAATGGCCCATTAAAGTAATTTTCTTTATTGTCTGATAAGTAGAGCTCCAATTTGAGTCCTTTCAGTTATAAATAGTTACATTAATTTCAGCAAAACTATGTTGAACAATGTTTGTAGGATTATGTCTTGAGGTGAACTTACTAATACACAAGGGAAAAGCACTGCATGTTTGTGACAGCATTCCTTTAACCTAGGAAAGGTAAGTATGGCGATTTATAGAAAAGGGATACTTTGTTAAATCATAACTAATTTTCAGAATGAAATTGCTAATCAAATAGTAATTTTCATGGTATTTTTCTATATCCCAGCATGAAATTTACTCCATTTTAGAAGATTGCGTTAGGCATTTTTCACAATACAAAACCTGTATTAAGGTGAGGTTTGTGTTGCACAGGCTGTCACAGAGGCCCATGCAACAAAATGAATATTCCCCTCTGTGAATATGTGCACTGAAGGTTAGCAGCACCAGGCACTACATTAAAAAGCCTCAGAGTAACAGAGACTTGTGAAATAAATAGGTTTTTTTTTTCTCCTAAATATATAACATGAAGAAAAGTTGAAAATAAAAAGCATTTAACTATATGAGAGAAATTCTATTCAGATCTAGATTTTCTTGATGCATTTCATAATGGAGCTTGATGTATTGCACCAGTGAGGCCACACCACAAGAACTGTGTTCTTCTTTGAGTCCCTTGCTTCAAGTCAAGCAAGACATTGAGATGCTGGAGAGAAGGGCAACAAGGCTGGTGAAGGGTCTGGAACACCAGTCCTGTAAGGAATGGCTGAGGGAGCTGGGGTTGTTTAGCCTGGATGGAAGGAGACTCAGGGGAGACCTTATCACTCTCTACACCCATGTGAAAGGAGGCTGTAGCCAGGTGGGGGTTGGTCTCTTCTCCCAGGTTACCAGAACAGGGCAAGAGGAAATGGCCTCAAGCTGAGCCAGGGGAGGTTTAGGACATCAGGAAGAATTTCTTCACTGAAAGGGCTGTCAAGCATTGGAAGGGGCTGCCCAGGGAGGTGGTGGGGTCACCACCCCTGGAAGTCTTTAAGAAAAAATGTGGCACTTACTGCTATGGTTTAGTTGACAAGATGGAGATTGGTCAAAGATTGGACCTGATGATCTTGGAGATCTTTTCCAACCTAAACAATTATTTGATTTGGTTATTTTATCGTGGTATCACACATTGCCTAAGGAAAGGAAAGTGAACTGTCAAATACATTATTATTTTAAAATATATTATAATTTTTATATATATTTTTATATTTTTAATATAATTTAACATATTTTGATTTCAGTGCAATTTGGAGCTTTTAAAGTGTGGCACATACATGTGGCTGTAATACATCACATTAAGGACACTGCATTTACTTTTTTTACTCTTAATGCATTATTTAGTTTACTAATTAGTCATTATTTATTATTTTTATTTATTATCTTTACTTTTACTCTTGTATTACATTGATCTCACATTTTTCTTGTGTTCACTCAATGTACAGTATTCATAAGATGACCTGCTTTTATAATATATGAAGGCTTTATCATGGGCTCAGAAACCTGTAAATTGTCTTTAAATCAGCACAGAGTTTTAAGCCACCACAAATATAGAAAGGTAATTTATATACGGTAAAAACAGTAAAGACACAAGATAGAGATTATTTTTAAAAACAACATAGGACATCTGATGTAAGTTTCTAACTTCTAGAGTTCAAGTCAACTATATTGGTGAGCACCACATTTAATAAAATTTGAATCTTAACCTTGTGCTGTCTTTTCAATAATTTTAATAAGTAAGGAATGAAGCAAAATAATATTGTCTTGCCAAAATCATCTCAGAAAGAAGTCTACCAAAATTTGCCTTAGTTTCTGATTGCTGATATTAGCACATTACTCTACGATACAGCAAAATTAGGGTTTGTTGGGTGAAATCTCAAAAATGGTTTCCAGAAACCAGAAGATAACTTTTGCTTATTTTGAGATGACTGTTTCTAATCTGACTTGTCACAAACTCCTGGATCAGCCAGGTGATGAGATGCCTGTCCTTGAGCTGAGGGAAAGGAAATCCTCATTAATATTCCTTTACAGTGGATCTTCAGAGCCCAAGTTGTGCCTACAGGATAGTTCCTATAGTATAGGAACACTATACTATATGAGAAGTGCAGCTGGCAGAGATAAAAAGAGGCTGATAGATTTTATTGTGCCACCATGGCACAATAAGAAAAGTCCTTTAATGAAGATAAAGTTTTTCTCTCTGTCACCTGCAATAGGCAGTGCTCTTGGAAGGTAGTATTTTTTTGTGCTGTGACTAGTATTAAACATGTCTCAAATCATAAATAATTTATGTTGGCAGTGTCGTCCCAGGAGAGACCACTAATGTAAACGAAGCTAGTTATATTTATTCAGGCACATCATGGTAGAGATGACACTTGATGAAAGAACAAATCCTTCCCTGGAGCAAAACTAAATGCCATTTACCTCACTGCCAATGGCTCAGAGATCTAGTATCTCTGCAGTGGTTTCCAAAAACTCAACCACTGAAGAGATCAAAAAACCACTCCAAAATAAACCTTATTAAATAACTCTCTAGTCATAGTATTTTAACTATGGCAAACATGAAGTCTGTATTTTTTTTATCAATAGCCTTTTATCCCTTCATGAAAGCAGGATCTGACAGACATACCCCACCCAAGTGGCTAGGAGTTTTTAATTGGCCTTTCACACCTTCATGTTCAGCCAGCTCCTGCCTGGGAACAACCTCCTGTAAGCCAGCACTGAACCAATTTTCCTTTGGCTTCTCTCTAAACTTGGCAATGCTGCCATTTATCCTGGCTTGTCTCAATTGTTGATCCTTATCTGAGGCCACACATGATTTTGCTGACAGCCATTGACACCACAGGGTCATACACAACACAATTTCTGTCTCTCCTTCTGAAAATGTTTCTTGTCCAACTAGTAGCACAACTAGCAGCAGTTAGAAAACGCTTGAGCAGTGATGTGAGATTTCTAGATCATGGTTCAGTGGAGGAACATTCAGCATATTCAAGAAATAAAGAACTACCCCTTACAGGGGCCCTCAGACTCAAGCAGAAAAATAGCTACCCCTTTCCTCATAACTTCTGTACATTTATTTTTATTTATAACTTCTGTACATTAGTCCTGAAGCTACTAAAAAAATACACATCAGCATTCAGGTTTGCTTTGCTAAAATGTTATCTGAAAGCTTTCCAGTCCTTCTCAGCAAGCTTTGTGTGAAGTAGAGGGAAAAGTAGACAAATACTGGTTTACATTTATTCTTTTTCATTAAAAGTATCCTATGGCAGACAGCCTGGAAAACAGAGCAGAGAATAGCATTGTCAGGAAGCCTTAAGCCTCTCAGCCATACATCAAAAAACATTTCAGAGGCTTTAACCCTCCTTCTTCCTTCTGTAATGGTATTCTCCACAGAAGTCAGCATGACAAAACTGTGCTGTTTTTCTGGAGAGACAGGAGGTGTAAATGAGATGAGAAGATGCGGTATACTGAGGGAACCAGAAAAAAGGAAGGAAAAGAGGCAGCAGATGAAAGAGACTGACAAGAACTGGAACTGTAAGTCACAAATTGGTTATCACTTACTTTCAGACCACAGATGTGACCTCTAATACTTACAAATCATACATCCTATCAAGATGCTCTACAATAGTAATTTTTAGAGTATCAGACATACTGATGTGGAGATTGTGAAGATATATACTGACTGTCATTAGTGGTCACCTATCTGGTGGAAGCAAATGCTGCACCTTCTTGGAGAAAGAATCACTGATTATTACTTTTTTTTTAGAAAAGGCAATTTTACATTCACTCAGCGTCAGGACAGGAACAGAGATATTTTATAGCTCTCAGTCCTCTACTTCCAAAATGGCAGTACAAACCCTTTATTTTCTTTGCCTCATAAAATATTGTGGGAAAGCAGGGAATATCAGCATTGCTTTGCTATATCAGGAGTTCTCACTGACACTTCAGTCTACTATTGGCTCTCAACATGCATGATGACAATGCCGTATGAGTAACAAACTTCTGTAATAAAACATCCTGACAATTTTGGTCTACTAAGTTATGTCTGGGAAGTGGATGGTAAGGCCACACCCCAACAATATTTCTTTATTTTTGTCCTATGAAGAAAGCTTGTCTTCACATCTTACAAAAACCAAACCAAAGTAAAATCAACTTTGAAACAGAAAGACATTGAAGCATCTGTCAATCTATGGAAAGTGATCCATCCTAGCATATAGGATGGATACAAGGTATGCTCCTAGCACTTTGATTCCCCTGATATCATGGGGAAGACTACAGAAGTCTGCCTAAACAGAGGCACTATCAATAGTGCTGGAGGCAATCCTGTAATTTTGTCTGCAAGGACCAAAGCACTGCTGGGGCCCAGTCAGTGAACAAATCTTGAACCCTGTAACAGTCTGATGCTCTGTACCACTCAATGCTGAAAAGAAGGGAGGAATTAGTGAAGCATCACATCCACTCCCTGCTCATTGCTACAGCACTCTATTACATCCAACAAAGAACTGAACTGAGCAACTGAACACTCATGGATGACCTGAACGCAGAAGGAAGCTAAACAACATCATCTGCTAGTATCCTGATCCCTCTCAGCCATTGAAAGTGGCACCATGGTGGCCTGCTTCCCCCTGAGCCAGTAATGCTGGGGAACAGCAGTGGTGACATGCTGATGCAAGGGCTGATGTACTTTGGGGGAAACATAAAACCAACATGCTCAGCTTTTTTGGTGATGAGAGATCCCCCGGGATTTTCCCTAAAAGATTGTAATGCCTTACAGCCCCATCCAACTCTCATTAAACTAAATGGAAACAACCTCAATCACATCTGTGGAAATTGGATGTTTGCTGGGTTGGCTCAAGTCCCAAGTGAGGCAATTACATTCTTCCAATGGCTTCCATTGGAAAATTTCAGCGTGTGTGTCCCCTTCTCAAATGATATCAAAGTTGCACTCTACTGATCATTTAAATTAAACAACTGTCCTAAATGCTCTTTTTTTGACAACAATCATGAAAATGTGTGCTGTGACAATAGGCCACATGAAAAGTGGGTACAACTCTCACAAGCAGCCCACTAAAATCAAATGGAAGGTAAAAGAATTATACTGGTATTTATGAAGGTCTGGAAAGAAATTTGCTGCTACCACTATATGTGTGTGACACGTCTCTAACATTACATTACTTGTAGACTTACAAACTTTTAATAAAGTAAGTATTTTATACTAAAATAACCAAAGCAAAAGTAAAATTAATTTACATTAAAATAAGAATCAGTGTAGCAGTTCATCAGGTAATAACAGCACATATTAGAAATGTTATTTACAATTTTGATCCTCCAAACCACTTGTGTGTAACAAATTTAATTTGATGCACCATTCAGGAGCTTAAAGGTTAGTACACATTTAAATATTTCACCAGACTAAACCTTTTGAGATTCTAATACCTGCTATGTAGCATTTCAATTCCTGGACTCAGCCTGCATACCTATGCGACACTTACTGGCTGGCTCTATCAAGTAAGAATGCAATCCTATTATTTTTTAAGTTATTTACAAGAGAGGTGCAGGTCAGTCAAGAAAAAAACTTGAAAACAAGAAAAAATTTGTTCATCAATTTGCAGTTGTGCTGCACTGCAGGGTTCAGCTAGCTTTGCTATGCCTTTAGGGATTTGGTATCACAAATTATTTTATGTAATGGGGACACAATTTAGGAGTTTAGTTGCTTGTTTTTAAAGAGGATGTATTTTCTTTTCGTTTTCTAACAGGAATTACCAGGATAAATATTTGGTTCAACAGAATAAAAAGCTTCTTGTCATTATCTAATGATAATGACAAAAAATCATAGACAGTTTTCTGAGAAGTAGTACTGGTGTTGGACAGATCTGTGCATTCTGCAGAATCAAAGCCCAGCTGTCAGTAGGTTCCTAACAAAAATCAACTGTTGAAAATCAAGGATGTTGCACAGTTTAAACACTTCAAGCATTAACTCAATAGAATTAGTTTCTCTTTTCCATTTTGTCTCTTCCTACACTTATTCCTCTTGCATGCCTATATTTACATCAGAAGAGCATTGTGCAGGAATATTTTTGTAGTATGCAGTCACTGTTAAATAAAATAAATGCATGGCTATTTCAGAATAGTCAAGTCAATGTTGACATTCCTTCAAGCTATGTTATCACTATGCCCTGAGTTCAGGGAGTACTTTTTGTCAATTGGTCCTCTCCACGCATCATACTATTTCTCATTGTCCTGGCCACCTCACTGTCCTGAGACTTAAAACTCATCAATAAATATTTCATGAGGCAAACAAATTTAGAAACTGGTATTCTGGAATAGCTTCCTATAAAGTGATTACTATCATTGACTTGTAACCTAAAATGCCATGCTAGGTTGAAATTTATGAATAGTAAGCTTACCTTATATTTGTCTCTCCTCCTTCCCTTGCCCATGCTGCAAGTAAATTTGTACCCATGGCATATAATGAACAAATAGACAGACAAACAACTGACTCCAGGGTTGAGACCTGAAATGCCATATTCCAGCTTAAAGCACATGCTTGATGAAAACTGAGTCCTCAGGTCTTAGGAAACATGATAAAATAGCTATTTTGGGAGGAAACATGAGTTTGATACCTAAATAATAAACAAGACTGAATGCTGGGTTGGCAAGTATTTTGCTTGTGACGATTTTTTCATGTGAATATTGGCAAGGAGAAAAGTGTTAATAAATACATAAATGAAACAACACAGAAGGAAAATAGGAAATCCATTGAAACCTGGTAAGGAAGAAAGGACCACAGAAGTATCTACAAGAAAGGTGTAAAAATTATTGAACATTGTTAACTTGTTAACTATGTGCTAAATGGGTTACAGTCCTGACAGAGGTCTAGGAGAAAGGAAGTTTCTTGTGTGGAAATGACTTCCAAACCAACTGGCAGCTCACCAGCTTTCACATACTCCTTCTCCCTTCCTCTTCAAGGAGTTGACACCCCTACTCCCCTGTGTCAAATAGATGGTTTGTGTGGCTGCTTCAGATTGACAATAAAGGAGCTGCCAGCCAAGACTCAGGAGTATCATTCAGGCTGCAGCCTAAAATACCTTAGCCTCAGGTCTTCCTGAGACTAAAGGAAGCCAAGGGACAAAGCTGGAAAACTTGGATCTGCCTTTCCTACAGGAACAGTTGAAAAAGAAATGTGGGATTCATGCTGTCATATTCTACAACCTTGTGTGAAACACTTGTTTAAGCACAAGGAGCCTTAAATACCCAGTGTTATTTGCTCATTTTGTCTGAAGACATTTCACAGCAAAATGCATATGCTGTCCTACAGCCAGGCCTCTAGCCCAGTGAGCTCTCTTACTCTTCATCAGATTGTACACTGATAGAAGAGATTGAAACACTCACTCTCCAAATGAGAGAAATCAGGTCTCTAAGCCCAGAGAAAGTGTTCTAAGGCTGTGAATCTCTCTGTTAAAGGGGCTTAACCTAGAGGCCTTCCTAGGTATCTTAAGTATGTGGGATCAGTATCATTGCATATACCCGTTTTTCCTTCTAGATGAACGTGGGCCTCCTATTTCTAAGTCATTCTGAAGAGGATCAACGTTTTTAACTCAGATCTGTAAATTCAACTTCTAGAGTCTGATTCTTAAAAACTAAGTGCAGAAAGCCTAATAATTTCTGGAGCTCATTTTTAAGATGTCGGTTGAAATGCCTTTCCTATCTGAAATTATAAACTTCATCTTTCATTTTAGTGGCTCTCACTGTAATAGGAAAACAGTGCCAGCTACAGTACTGAAACATGCCCCCGGATGATATAGGGGCTGTGTGCAAATTAGGGAGCTCTCGCTGAAGTTGGTAATTAAGAGTAGATTCAGATTCTGAAATCTGCACAGGAGTAGGCAGATGGCTTGTTCAGCTGCCAGCTGGAACTCAGCCTTCATGAGGCAGTCATTCAAGTTCAGCACCACATCTTTCTATGGAGTCAGAGCAAAGTCTTCCCATACCAAGATTCTTCTGAATATTTGAGGCCACTTCCACTTTGCTTGCAAAGTGGCTGCATGTTCTGGAAGCAGTAGTCATGTTCTGATCTAGAACCTTCAAGAGCTTGCCTGACATAAAAGCCAAGATTAAGAAAGATAAAATGAATGTATGAAAGGATGCTGTGTACCTACAGTATTCCTGAGAGCTCCTCTTGGTGATCAGTGTTTTAGCTTTCCACCCACCTTGGCATATGGCACTGATGACCAGGTATTTTAATTCATGTATCAGTAAAAGTATTGTGTCTTTCAAAAAATGTTAAAGACTTAAAAAAGCATATTAACCAAAGGAGGGTTATTATATAGTTATAATCCCTCAGACAAGGCTTTAGTTTGGACAATTCTCAGCAGGAAACTCTCTCAATTCTAAGCAGAATAGTTAACAATAACAACAAAGAATGGCATTCTGTTCTTCAGCTGTGCCAACTTACAATTTCTCAGAATAACAGTGGCGAGAGAATATCTTCCAGCTTGCCACAGTGCCTAGGCACAAGTAGCTGAGATAAGGATGGAATATAAATCTTAACAGCAATTCCTATTATTTTCACTGCACATTTAAACCATACTTTTTAAAAGAAAACCCACTAACTACAGTCACAGGTGCCTTTTATCTTTTATGCTGTACATTGTTGAGAATCAATCTTTAAATGTATTCTCAGCTTTAAATTCAGAACAATTGCTCCATGAACTCTCATTTTTAAAGCAAGACTAGAAACAATTATAACTGATAATGTGTAATTCTGTAGGCACTTTATACTCAGGTAAGTTTGAAAAAGGATAACAAAGATTGTGTTTCTTTCGTGCATGCAAACACAATTTTAGTGCACTTTCTCTCACGCAAAGTAATGAAATTTTAAGATACATTTCCAGAACTGGAAGTAAGCCAGCAACCATGTTCAGTTTTCTGCTTGTAAATTGAATTCTCTACTCAACTTATAAGGTACTGGCACAGCTTGACATATCTATAGGGCAATAAAATACCTACCAGAGTAATTGTAAAATATAAAATAATAATCACAGTGATGTGCTAGAGGAGACCCCTGGGGGTTGTCTGACACCCCTTGTTAAAATGCCATCACCAAACCAAAGGTGGGTGCTCACCCCTGTTTCTGCTATAGATGAATTTCATCCCCTTGGCTTTAAAAGTTAATCTGAATGTGTTTTTTTGCTTTCTTTTGCTGAAATGCTTTCAGCATCATGAACTTGCTTCTCCTTCCTTGTCTTTCAGATTATACAACTCAAAACCAATGGCTGTTTCTGAAAAGAGTGTTCCAGACACGTGCAATCAATAATGTATAATTCTGTTTGACATTGAGGTTACCTTCCCAGTGTGCTGCTGGCTTAGAGACAGCATTTCCTTTCTGATGGGACAGTGCATTCTCAAGGTGATGCAGAGGAGGACGTGGGTTTAGCCTGTGACAGGCTTTCCCTGTGCTGGGAATGGAGAGTGCTACAGCTGCTGCTCTGATTCAAGCTGTAGAAGTCTGCTCTTCTGATTTCTGCCTTCCTCCTTGGCTTGTCCAAGGAGCCACGATAATGGCCAGTGTAGGCACAGGGAACTCCTTAGGCGTGTCAGATGCATGGGTTGAGTTTGCTTTGATTGGAGGAGATTATTTCCCTGCCCACGGCTGAGGAGTTGCAACTACATGATCGTTAAGGTCCCTTCCAACCAAAACCATTCAATGATTTTGTGCAACCTCCTGGCAAGCATGTGTGCTTGCCACTGCTTGATCCAGCTGCAGTCTGCAGCAGCAGCACTTCTAGGTCATGCTCAAGCAGCATGTACTTCTAACAGCTTGAGGTTCCTTACTCAGTTCTATATGAGGATCAAGCTGGCAGCTGTCATGAACCCTAAAGTTTAAGGAGAGGACATGTTAAGGGGAGCCCATCAGAAGGCACACGAAAATAACTCATGGATTGTAAACTGTAAAAATGTAAAAAAATAAATGAATTCTGCATGACAGAAAAAAAAAATCATTAAAATATTGATGGAGTATAACACAGTGGGATCTCAGACCACATGCTATTCCTTCCAGACAAGGATTTTCATTTGCTTCATGAGTTTTTACTTCCATTCTTCCATCCCTCAGTATCTATTTATACATTTGGGATTTAAAAGCTGTATTTTCAAGATTCCTCATTTAAAGCAAACAAAATATGCTGGACCTCTAGAAATAATCACAGCATTTTCATATCATGAGTTTATAAAATAACAAGATTTGAAGTGTTTTTCCCATGATATTTGTGTCTTCTGGATGTGTGTGGGCAGTATTTTTCCCTATCAGCAGGAGATCTAGAAATTTTATTTAACACTAAGAAAAAGAAATTAAGTTCTCATCTACACTCTGGGACTGGGGCGTTCAGGGAAAAAACAAAGTAATTTGATATTTGCATTTAAATTGCTATATCTATCTATATATATCTATATCTATATATCTATATATATCTATATATATCTATATATATCTATATATATCTATATATATCTTATATATCTATATATCTATATATATCTATTTTGACAGTTATTCATTAGTCCAAGGAGAGGGAAATAAAACTTTCTCTGCAAACAGAATGTGAGAGAAGTCTGCACAGAACATCAGGTTTTAGCCTGAATTATCACAGAGATTTGAGCTTCTGGTTTTGGGGGATTAGCAGAGTCAGTTGTACAAGATGAATCAAATTCAGGGCTTTTGAGCACCAGCTACTGAAGCCAAATGGAGTGGCAAGCCAGCCAAACATTTCAGAATACGGTTTGTATAGAAATGTAACTTTTTATATAATTACAATGTAAGAGAGCAACGGGCATTGAAAATATGCAATATCTTTCTACTGCAGAGGTAATGGCACTATCCTGGATTCAATGCAATCAGCTGTTATAGCTGTTCCAGATTTTACCACGAGCATTAACAGCACATCATTATTCAATCAGATGTATGCTGTAATTTTATTGGGTTTTTGCTGTCTTGTTTACTGGCAGAATGAGGTCTCCTGTTCATACAGGAATGTGCCATTAGAAAACATATCAACATCACTTTGATTTTAAAATTATTAAGCAAACTAATTGTAATTTATGTCAATTTTTATTTGTGTATGGTTAGTATCAGTATCTTGACATTTAAAGTCTCCACCCAAAAGCTTTTGCTGCCCTTACCACAGTCTTATTACAACACACTTACTGTAAATGTATGGCAGATATTTTCCTAGCCTGTAGACAAAGATCCAGATGTAAGAGCACTGAGAAGGAAGAAGGAAAGAACTGATAGATCTTATAAAGTCTTTTAATGCATTTTGCTTCCAGAAGAGTAAGTGCTGTTTTATCTGCTCTGTTTCCCCCCTTTTTCAGTTGTTTGATTTACTACATTTAAAATGCAAAATGTAAAAGCAGAGATGGTGCCTTTTTTTCACCTTCTGATAAACAGATTAAAAATTCTGCAGATTAAAGATAAATAGGGATTGAAAGTATAAGAACCAATTAAGTTAGAATGACATTTATATACAGTTCAGTTCTGGAAAAACAACTGTACTGTGATTATTCAAATCAGCCACTCACAACCAAAATGCAGGGATTTACATAACGGAGAAAAAAATTCCTCACAATTATGCCTCAGTAACTTACTGGGTTCTTGCACTTTAATTGTATGACTCACTGTAATAAAATTATCCCACTTCCTTTATCCAGAGTGAAATGTATGTTAGGACATTGCCATTCTGAATGATTTGTGTGCTTTTGGAAGCCTACATTCTCCTGTCACAAAAGGTGGTGTATGTTCTATTTTAAAGAGATACAAATCAAGAAAAACCCTCCAGATTTTCTGCTTGTACTAATGAAAATTTTAACCTGGTATACATACTGCATCACTTTCTTGAAATAAATGTATACTGATACAAATAGGTCCTTTCTTTTTCTTGGAACTTTTATTTCCTAGTTCTATTAAATTAATATTTTTTTAATAAGACTTGTTTTGTGCATACATCACAGAAGAAAACACCAGTATAATTTAAATTGCATTAATTTAAATTGATTTTTATCTTGTAGTTTTGCAAAGTGAACTTTTAATGGGAATCCTGATATGTTCAGTTAGCTGGTATGTCTAGACTATTTACCTTCTGACATCTGTGTGTTCTACAAAACTTAGTATTTAAAAAATGAATCTTCTATTCCAACCTACATGGAAGGAACAGTATTTATTCAGCTGGATGTTGTTTGATGTACCTTTATTTTTATTATAATGTATTCTGTGATTAGAATGTTGTAATTTCTTTTTATTAATATAAGCAAAATTTGATACTATATAATTTCTAAGATAAAACAGAAAGAGAAGACTACATAAATTAGGCCCTACTATGGCTTGGCCTTTTCAGTACTCAAATCAAGTTGATTGCAGGTGAGCTTTTTCACAACACTTTATCCTATTATATATACACCAACTACATCATGATGGCTTATTTTCCATCTGCAGACATCAGGCAGAGGCAACTAAAACATTTTATTTATCTCACACATAAACAACAGAACACAGAAAAAAGGTCCTCTCGTAATAAACACTGAGATTTCAAAGTCTTTCCTGTCATGTGGGGATGAACACGAGACCTTTGGAAGTAAAAATGACAGCGCATATGAACTAAAAAAGAGACTTGTCCCTCATCTGAAAAGGTTAGAGAACTTGCTGACTATGACATTCCACTGCCAAGTGTAAGACTCAAATCAGGTCCTCAGTTTGAATCTACCAGAGGAAAAACCTGGTTCATGGTCTTGGGAGTGTTCTTAGACTTCCAAGCATCTCTGCTGTCCCAATGAGGCCCATGCACCGTATTTCTTCTCTCTCACACAGCAAAAAATTCTCAAAAAGGCACTGTACAAACAATTTGGTTTGTACTAATTTACATTCTGCTCTGTTTTAAGAGAGATTCTTAAAAAAAAAAAATTGCAGCCAGCTGTAAGAGGTAAGTCCTGAAAACTTTTCTACCACAATTACATTTTTTTTGTAATCGGCTGAAAACACCACACTGACAACTTCCCACTGGCATAAACAGAACAACTCATGAGAAAATGCTATAATCTTCCAGCAGGAAAATGAGGTCTCCTCTGCCCTTCTGTCCCCAATACTTTTTAGACAGCCTAATTAAACTTCCTTGTTTTGTGTTTATGCTAGTTTATCAATGAAAAATACATACAGAGGTGTGTAATGCAGGCCCTTCTTGAAGAATTTATTATTGAGGAAAATGGGCAAAAGAAAGTTATTTGGAATGTAAAATGCTCAAATATGTAAATGGCACTAATTCATGTTTAGTATTTCAAAAACGGCCTTGCATAAGTCCCTTGCCTCTCTGCATTACCATGAACATTCAGCTTTCTTCTTGAAATGGCAAAACTCCCCCCAGTATAGCAGAAAGCAACACTAAATAGCCCCAGCATTTACTAGAGATCCTGGGAAGATCCAATTACAGCCTCTATAAGAGCAGACAACTGGCATGGGATTTGTGACTACCTTAGGTTCATTTCTCAAGGACAACATTACTGCATGATCTTGGATAAAAGACCAGATTTCTAAGATGGTGGCAATATATTCTGGTGTCACTATCAGCATAAGGTACTTTATTTTATAAATTACATGATGTATTTCATAAAAAGTAAGATTTGTCTTACGACCTAATATACTTTTCTAAGTAAGCACTTTCATTATGTAGTAGTAGGGGCTTTTTTTCTTTCATGAAGAGATAATAGAAATTTTAGTCAGTTCAACTTGAGAAGACTCTCCAGATTGGACTTTCCACTTGTTTCCGTTGTGGTTTTAAAAAAGTATGCAGCAGGGCATTCCAGGTTTCTCTCTATCTACAAACCTTTTCCTACACTATCAATTACATAGTTACTCATACTGGAAGCCATTCATGCCTTTGTGAAGTTAAAATCAAAGTTTAAAAATAAGAGGATATTTACATAAAAGTCTCTTCTACATTATTTACATAGCATGGTGAGACAAACGTTACAAGACAAATGTTTCAAATTCTGACTATTTTTTCCCTCAATGTCTTGTCTTTTCATTTTTTCTCTTTTTTTTCTTTTTATTCTTGTATTTTTTTTTCTTTAGTTTGGTTTTTCCATGACATCATCAGACAATTCCATTTCAGTATGGTCTGCATTGGACTGCATAGATTACCAGAAAAATGGCACATGAACTTCTTACCTCTGTAACACCTTAATTCTTGCAAGTGGGAATTCTGAGTGACAGAGCAAAGCTGTTTGCTATCAATTTTTCAAAAACTGTGTCTGCCACATTGCCAAGATTCATTTAGAGATAAAAAAATTGGTTAATATTCTAATTTGTTGTCTGACTTTATCAGTCACAGAACATTTCTCTACACAAAGGATAGACTTCTAAAATGAAAACTCTTACATATGTTAAAATATTTCCTTGGAAATATTTTACATTCACTTTTTCTTGTAAAGAAGAAGTTATTACAGATTGAATGACTCTCTAATGCTTGCTACTAAAACACACACACAGAGCCTTCACCTTCTTGTCTATAGAAGTGCCAAAATGATCTGCTGGTAGCATTAGGTAATTTTTCTGTCAGTAAGAAAAAGGATTTTTCTTTTTGTTACTGACAGAAAAATTGAAATGCCATTGACAATACCGAATTAGTCCTATATTTCATACCAGTGTATAGTAGAACATATCAGACAGATTCAAGACCCCCAGTATTATCATAAACAACAGCACAAAGTTAGTTATTTTTTTTAAATGTGAACAAATTGAGGCCTCATCTTTGAGTCAATACTTTCTAGCACCAAAGACCCAAAGAGCCCTGCTGACTTTAGTTCTATTAACTTCACAGAAATATACATTTATACTTTTATGTTTTCAGCATAGGTACATGAACTTGTGCAAACAGCATTCAGTGGCTGATCTACTAGAATAACTAGTGGGAAAAGCACAGCTATCTTCATATATTACAGATGTATTACCTATTTTCTTGTTAAAACTCAATTTTCACATTTCTTTCTACATTTTCTAATCTCCAAAGATCCAGTTTCCTTCTTTTCTCAGTACATGTGAGTTCTGGCCAAATATTGCTTTAAGGCAATATGGCCATGCACATTTGTCATAAACATGAAACCTTACGTGTTACTGATAGGAAACATTTTACTTATTGGTCCCACAGACACAGTGAAGTTCTCTAGTTTCAATGATTCAGCAGTAATTCATCAGTAAAAATTACCAAACTAATCTGACATACCAAGAATAGACATAAATTAAATTTGAGTTGGACTCTATTTTTTTCTACTTCAGTTAACTTTGAGAAACTTACAAAACCAGTTTAATCTTGTGATTTTTCCAGCTTTGACTAGAAAACATTTAGTATGCTGTCTAAAGAAATGTCAAAGAAGAAAATGTCAAATTAAATCCAATCTGCCAACAGAAGCATTTTCATCAATCATGTTTTACTTACGTGGAATTTTGTTCAGTTCATTCATGAACTTCTCTTTTAGCTTAGAAAATGCATCTTCTTTTCCTCCTCCTCCTCCCGGACTGGCTGGCTCGGTGACATTACTTGGAGGGGCTGCTGCTACTGTGGTCGCTGGCGGTGCTGCCAGGGCCTCATGATGATTTTCACTCACCATTTTAACTCCTGGGTAAGCTGTTTGAAAAAAAAAAAAACACAACAAAAAACCAAAAGGTAATATAATTGAAATGTATCTCTCATCAATAAATGAATAAATAGGCAGAATATCACTTGGTTCTCATGCTTACTGGGTAAATATTACTTCATGTGCATATAGTTTCAGGTTCTTCATAAAATATTTATTAGACAAGAGAGAAAAGTATTTTGCAGGATTAATTTCAGCCAGAATAATTTTATTGCTTAGAGCACTTTTCCAATGGTTTGCATTTTGGAAGTGCTAAATTTGAAACCTCAAAATTCCCGTAAAAATCTCATACAGATTTGCATTTTATCTTCAGATTGAAAGTATAAGCAAATTGGGTAATACATGCTCCCTGTGTGCAAATTTCAATGTATTTACATAATTATTTTTCTGTGAGAATTACAGAGGTGTGGATCATGGACAGAGTTTCTATATATGAAATAAATAAGGTGATAAGAACATAATAAAAACACTTTGTGATTTCCTGTCAAAGTAATAACCTATTGTTTCCTATTTAAAACTGTGTATTAAATAGAAATTGGTTTGCATGCATTTTTATCTTCACTAAGTGAAGACAATTTTCCTTACAGTTATTTTGTGTGACACTTGCTACTAAAAACATTCTCTTAAATTATTCAGATGTCTTACTGAATTCATGAAAATACAACATCTGTAGGGAGTCTAAATGCAGCCATTTTGAAATATCCATGAGGCTGTCACAAGCATAAACCCACATCAGCATATTTTTAATTTCATGTTGTTTAATGGGCATTTTGGAAAACCTTTATTTGAGTGTATATTACTCTATTGTGTGTGCATGGCCAGGTGTTAATAGTGGGGTGGCTACTGGCTGGCATCTGTGAGAAACTGCCAGAAGTCTCCCCCATGTCCCACAGAGCCAATTCCAGATGGCCCCTGGATGGACTCACTGCTGACCAAGGCCAAGCCATCAGCAATGGTGGCAGCACATCTGGGATAACAGATTTAAGAAGGGAAAATACTGCTGGAAAACAGCTACTGGGAAAGAGAAATGACAATAAGGGAGAGGAACAGTCCTGCTGGCACTGCGGGCAGGGCAGAAGGAGGGGCAGGAGGTGCTCCAGGCACTGGAGCAGAGATTCCCCTGCAGCCTGTGGTGCAGAACAGAGCGAGGCAGGATGTGACCCTGCAGTTCATGGAGCTCCATGGAGGAACAGAGATCCACCTGCAGCCTGTGGAGGACCCCAAACTGGAGCAGGTGGAGGCCTGAAGGGGGCTTTGACCCTGTGGGAAACCTTTGCTGGAGCAGGGTCCTGGCAGGAGCTGTGGCCCCATGTAGAGAGAAGCCCGCACTGAGCAGGTTTGCTGGCAGGACTGGTGACTCCAGGGAGGACCCACTCTGGAGCAGTGTGTTCTTAAAGGACTGCACCCTGTGCAAGGGACCATGATGGAGCAGTTTGGGAAGAGCTATACCCCGTGAGAAGGACTCAAATTAGAGAAGATTGTGGAGGACTGTCTCCGGTGGGAGGGATTCCACACTGGAGCAGAGAAAGTGTGTGAGTATTCCTCCCCCTGCAGAGGAGGGAGGGCAGAGACAATGTGTGGTAGACTGACTGCAACCATCATTCTCCATTCCCCTGCACTGCTGAGGAAATCCAGAGTTAAGTTAATCCCTGGAAGAAGGGAGGGGGGTGGGAAGCTGTTTCAGATTTGGTTTCATTTCTCAATATCCTACTTTGTTTGATCGGTAATAAATTAAGCCAATTTCCCTAATTCAAGTCTGGTTTGACTGTGACAGCAATGGGTGACTGATGTCTCCCTGTTCTTATCTTGATCTAGGAGCCTTTGGTTGCATTTTCCCTCCACTGTCCAGCTGAAGAGAGGAGGGATAGAGCAGCTTTGGTGAGAACCTGGCACTCAGCCAGGGTCAGCTTACCACAGTCACATAGCAAAGAATTTTGGGCTAGTGGGATGAAGATGAGAAAATATGATAGAAATTCCTGCAACAATGGAAGGCTAGCTGAAATTTTGATTCAGGTTTTGAAGACATTGTTGTGATTTTCTGCTGCATCATAAATATCACTGATCTGAATAATTTCAGAAAACAGAGGGAGAAAGGGTTTGAAAAATAACAAACATTCATTATTGCTCTGAGTGTACAATTGCTCTCAGCCTCAAAAGACATTTGGCCTTTAAGCTTTTCCTGAGAAATTTAAACATCAACATAGGAATAAAACACAACACATCAAAATTGAAGAGGCATAAGATCACCTGACTGCATGCAATATGATCAATCATGACCTTTCTTGTCTTACATGATTGTTTTCATGGATGTTGCTAAGAGTGCTCAAATCACTAAATCAAGGCGAGAATTGACTTTTTGTCCTTCAACTTCAGTTCTATGAGTCTGCAGTCGTGAAGACCTGCAAGCACAGACCTGACTGCAGGCAGAATTAACTTTTTGAAATCATCCTCACCCTTCCTATCATTAAACAGGGGTTTGCACACAAGTGTAGTCTGGAATACAAAAGCCTTCTCCAATACTGCTGTGTGATGAAAAACATTTTAACAAAATAGAGGGTTGGTATTGCTCAATTTGCTGAATATTTGGTAGCAATTTTATTGATGCAGCAGTGAATGAAGTGATATTCCCTGCCTAGCCCTTATTTCTGTCCTTGCTCTCAAGTCCCTAGCCTAATATAAAATCACATTGATGTTGACACAGAATATGTATACAATACATCTCCAAAAATATTTCATAAACATGTGGTCTTAACTATTTCTGTGCTACAACACAGGAGCAGTTCACTATCAAAAGCAGACCAATGTCAATGGAAAGATTCCAGTTAATATCCATAAATTTGGCTCAAGCCCGAGATATCTGTATTTCCCCAACTGCCTCACAAAACAACAAAAAAAAATCAAGTAGTACATAATTTCGGTACATAATTTCGTTAACAAATAAAATGCCAGCTATTCCAGACTAAGAGACTTTTTCCATATGCTCTGATGAATGCCAAATACTATGAAGCAAAACATGCAGAGTCATAAGCTGTAAACACTAGTGCTGTTTGATGGTACAGCATTTTGTCAATGAATGTCAGTTAAATCAGAAGAAAAGTTGTATATCATAATTAAATCAGAATTAAATTACTTAATTATAATATATTGCTTAATTATTTCAGGCCTGGCAGTTGACTATTTTATTTAGCAATGGAAGACACAATTTGCAGTGATGACTTTCAGCTAATTAAAAATTAAGGCAAATGTAATTTATTTGCTTCTAGTTTTGGAACTATATTTTGAAAATATATTCAAAGAACAAATCTGAGGCATTACACTTTGATTTACTTAAAAGGAGGAAAAACCAACAAAACAGACTATTCCTGTGATCTCCAGGAACAATCCTCAGTAGATTCCTAGTGTAGTTAGAGGCCGTTGCATCTAATGAGGAATGCACAAATGGTTTGAGACTTGCCACAGAACCTTTGACCTTTACATGCCAATGACACAATCCTAATATTTCAAAAAGGTGTGAAGGGGCTGAAAAAGAATCTCGACTCAGAAAAAGCTTTCTGCGAAGAGCACATGCTCACTTGCTTATAACATCTGATGGATTTTATAACTGTAATGCTGCAGCTTTTCACAATAACAGTATAAACACTGTGGTAGTATTAGAGACTGCGGAATACAGAATAATTACATTTTAATGGGCCTTTTAAGAAAAAGGGGGTTACTTGAATGCTGCAGTGCATCACTGAAGGTAAAGAGCTACAAATCACTGGCAGATTATCTGCCATTTATGAAATGGTAGTTGCAAGCAAAAAATTCTTGTAAGTTAAAAAATTAAATGCCATTCCACTCAACAGTGATTTTCAGTTCAATGTTCACTGCAATGTTTATAATGCTATGTATGAAACATTACAAGTTTCATGTGCAAAATTCATTCATAAATAAGAGTACATTTTTAATTGTAGAGAAAATGACAATTTTTTCTATAAAATGTAGCATAGACTGTATTTCTATACCACGGCAATACTTTGGCATACTACTGCCCATTCACTGCCCGTATAGTCATTATAAGACACGTAAAATGACACAATGGACAAAATGACACATGGAATACTTCAAAGTAATGCTTGTCTCTATTCAGAAGTAGGTATGTGTTGACTGAAAATCCAGGTGAACCCCTTGAGGAGACCAGGCATTTCAAGCTTTACTGTTCCCTATGCAAGAATAACTCTGACAAACATGAATTATCAGCTCAAACTTCTACATAATTTCAACAAAATTTCCTCTGAAAATGAAGCATTTGAGAAATACACATATACATGCTGGAGATTTGCAAGAAGCAAGGGATTTTGTTATGGAGGTACAAAGTATTGGCTGACTGCCCTAGTATGTGCTGGTATGGATCCTGATGGAGAGAGTGCCATTGGAAAGCACCTCTTAAGAAAATTGTAAAGCAGAAATGTCTCTTAGGACAAGAGTAAAGAGGCGTAAAACTTCAGACACGGATGAATATAGAGCATTGAATAGATTCTGGAAATCAGAGTTGAAAGAATGTGCTCAAAGGGCAACAGTCTGCAAATATTCTGGCATATGCAAAGTAAGATTTGGACAACCTGGGAAGACTAATCTCATGGGAAATTTTAAATACTTTAAAAAAATAAACTGAATAGTCAGAAAATTAATGAGAACTCTGTGGGATGTCCACATTGACTTACACAGAGGGGGGATTTTCTGGAATGAGCAAACCCCAAGAAGAGTGTATCACCTTCTGGAAAATCATGGGAGGACTTATGATAGCCTTACAAAAAAATGAAAATAATAAAATGCCAAAGGGCAGGAAAGTTAATTGGTGTATTTCTATGTGGTTAAATTACAGTAGGTGTACCACAGCAGCTGCTAAATACATAAACTTATAGGTGTAAAATCAGCGACATTCCTTCTACACGGTGGATTTCAGACAATTTATATTTGCTCATTTCTCCTCTTATCTACTGAATCCAAGCTGCATGCAGTGAGACAGTAAACAGGTCAGACATCCCACGCTGACCAAATAATTTCCTCCCAATGAGAAATTTTCTGGAAAGTGTCCTTTTACTTTACTGCCTCTCTTTTTTTTTTTTTTGCCATACTAAAAATTAAAATTAGTGAAATTATTAAAAACATACAATTATGGTGTTGCTATGAGTAGTTGTTTACATTTTCAGAAGTAATTGTCATAATTCTTTCAAAGTTTACTGCTGCAACTGTAGTAGAGCTATTGACTATACTCAAGATGTAAATTGGGATCTATACTGGTAAATGGTATTTCCTGGAAAGCTTATCTTTTCAGCATACAAAACATGATCAGCTTAGCAGTCACATCCAATGAAATGAATGTATATGTAATAACAAAAGTTCTCCAAGAACGAAGAAAAATCACACAGTTGTGTCCCTTGATCATTTTTGTTTACAGCACCTGAGCACTGAAAGAGAAAGCAACTATTAGCTTTCAGTGCGAGTATACCCAGGGCAAGTATGCAGTATTGCCAGAGAAAGCTTTGCACCACATTGAAAATATACCTCATTCCATTACAGTGTTTTTGATTAAATTAGTTCATCAGAAGATGGGATCATTAGCAGAATGCTTAAAGGTATCTACAATAAGGGATCTCTTCTTAAATTTAAGCATTCTGGGATGTTAATAATACATTTTTTACTCATTCATCTTCCTACTAATGAAATAGGTTATCTTTGTAACTTCAGTAAAGGACAGTTATTTTAGAAGACAAACTCAGAAAATAGACTTTCTTGGCCTTTTATAAAGATGAGACTGTAAGTACATTTTCAGAAGAATGGAAGGCCATGGTAAAGATGTATCCAAACAACCTTTTCATGACTATCACAAAGGTTTACAATGCAATCCAGATTTAGTACTGCTTTAGAAAAGGTACATGAAAGGCCAACAGTTCATGGGGAAAAAAAGTTCTGATGAAGAACCTTGGTGTGAGAATTCAGGCGTCCTCTCTGTGCTTCTACCAAGGCACAAGAAATGTCCTAGCAACATCCTTACCTGCCCCAGAGGGATCCCTGCACCTCTTTCAGTGGAAAAGAGACACTTCTCCAGCTGCTGTTTATGAAACATGAACTGACACTTCCCAGACACCATCCGTATATCAGCTCTTTAACACTGCTTCTAATGCTTGCTACTAACACCACACCAATAGAAATTAGCTGAATGAACTGAATAAACAAGATAAAACACCTAAATCTTTTCCCCAAAGCCTATGGCTATGTTATTGCTCAGTTTTAGAAATGCCCATGCTGGCATGTCCTGCCAAAGGAGTATCACTTGTCCTGGAGCAGCACAGTGTTGCAGACAAACAGAACTGTGAGATGGTGAGCCTAGAGTGATGAGGACTCCAATACATGGAGGGGGAGACATCTGAGCCGAAGTTTAAGCAAGTGTGGGGAAGAATAGCAGTCACATACCAAGTTAGACAGAAGTGCTGCAACCCCAAAGCAGCAAAGAGAAGGAGAGCTTGGCAGAAATGTTTTTTGACACTTAGCAAAAACTTTAAGTTTTGAGGCTGACAATTATCTACAGCACATTCCTGGACCAGGAAACAAATCTTCCTATTATTAGAAATGAGCTCTCTATCAGTCTCCAGAATTCACTTAAAATAGGAACAAATATTTTTAGAAAAACACCTGAAAGACAATAACTTGATGGCCAAATATAAAATAATTCTCGTGAGAAATTGAAATATTCTCAGATTTCCAGGCTAACATTCACACTGCAAACCTATTATTTGAATATGAGTTGTATCAAAATAATAGCCACATCTCTGTGTACTCTTCTCAGCCTAATTCACTTTTTTAGTATATCTGATAAATCTAGAAAATATGAAGAATAAGCACAGAATACTTCACAGTTCTCTGTTACAATAAAAACATTTTATTTAATTGAAATCATTATAATGGAGAATTTCATGTCTAAGCATGTTTCAAATGTAACCATATAGTGTCACAGAAAACAGTTTGTCCAGGGACAGCAAATCATCTGCAAATTTTTGGGAAGGATATGGACACCGTAAACACTGGAGAAAGACAAATTCTTCAGTCCACAGCACAAACTGCAGACTTCTATTTCAGCTTCCTGCACACCCATTTATTAAATATGGCAGAACTGTTTGAAGTATAAGACTCTGAAATATCTTACACTAAAGTCTGTGGAAGAGATCTTTGTCTCGAATTTTCAGGAAGCACCAGAGTCTGATATGCAATCTATGAAAAGCTAATCACTATATTTTGGAGTACCAAGCTATGCAAGATGGTATTTTCAGACTCACTCCTTAAGCTGTTGATAAGAACACAATTAACTTAACCGAGAGCAGTGAAGTTGACACTATTTTCTCTCCAGCTAAAAGCCGTAATTTTCTGACTGCACTTCAAACTTGTGCTCCCGCAATGCAGAGGAGCACATGGGAGCCAGAGACCTCACAGCAGTTACAAAGAAACATCTCTATTTAGGTCACATTGCAAAGTAAGTCAAGAGTGGTGAGTCCCTTACCTAGATTCACTACATAAATTCCTGACCATGTTCTGAAACTTTTATTTTCCTCTGAGTATATGATACTTCTTAGTCATGTGTTTCCTTTGATATTTAGAGGTAATGGGGATAGACACTGCCCTGTGTCTCTCTGGATGTTGATGTTATTGTCATGTTTCAGCTTGAAGCTGATGTTATTGTCATGTTTCATGTGAAACTGTCAAAGCTTCACAATATGTATAATTTAAACCCTCTGTCTTCATCTACTACAGCAATTGCTGCTTTAAAATGCCTGAGCTCCTTGATAATAGCTAGTTATTAATAGACATAAAGGAAAGAAAGAAAGAAACTACAGTAATTTCCTCCCACATGATCATTCTGTCATCTTTCACACTTGTATCTCATTTCCTGAAGCTGCAATCTGTGTTTCTATCCCCTGGTATTTACTTCCAGACTTCCTTTATACAGCAGTGTAAAACAAAAGAATTTATATAAAAATTAGTGTTCAACTGAATTTAAGCATTAAATTCTAATGCAGTCCACAGAGTGTTCTTGCTGTTCCAAAATCATTTTAGAGTAATCTTACAAATAATGAAGCCCTTTACAACAATACATTTTTTGTTGTGTACATTGCATAAAATCAATTCATATTCCCATATGTGGCTCTTGTCCAATCAATGGCTCCAATAAAGCCTACAAACTAGTGAAGTGCCATAGAGTTTAACTATGACATAGTAAAATTCACAAGAAACAACATAACAGAAATTGTAAAATAATAGAGAAATGTTATTAATGTTCTTACTTTGGCACAGCCTTAAATTCACTATTTCCCATTTGAATTTTGTTTTTTATTAGTATTTCTTATATGTCTCAATTTCTGCAGTCAGTAACCATGGGGCTAGCAAAATTATTTAGGTACGTGCACTAAGGAACCAAACATGGGGAGCTGAGATGTGCAGTTCAGGGCTATCTCTCACATTAGTTCAGCCTTGGACTTAGGTTGTGAAGTAATTGGTACCTCAGAATGTGATTCTGACAAGTGACTATATAAAAATGGCACCTTTTTTCTGAGAAGGATCTGCTCTCTACATATGTTCAGTCATATATGCTGAATTTAATGAGTACCACATTTAACTGCATCATTGAGTGTTTTTTCACCATTACATCCGCAGTATTATAAAGATAAGAAAGCAAGGAGAATGCAGTAAGATTGTATTCCTCATCTGCATCATGAATGCAATTACAAAGTGAACTTCAAAGACCTTTGAGAACTTACTACAGATCACACAGTAAGCTCATGAAATTTGGGCTACATCACTTGGTGGTACGTGGGAAAAGGCGACAGCTCAGCTAGTTTTTCAGATCCTTTGATTTTCAAATCAAATTATGTTTATGGCATTTAGAAAAATGTAAATAGTTGGTGTTTGGCATTAAAACTTTAGAAGCACCACCCAAGTATACTAATGGGAAAAACACGACGTGGGTGAATTTTATAGATCAAACTTTACAAATTCTGTATGATCAAGATTCAGACTTTTCAGGTACATTCATTCTAGTTTTAAAAAATCTCAGTATGTCATCACACAGATCTCAATCAGACACGTGTAAAGTACCCATGTATGCACAAATGCATCTTTCTCTACATACATATATATTCCACCCAGGTGTGCATTAATTATACACTACTATTATAGCAAGAAAGCAAACAATGACATTTGGAGTCTAAGAAGTTTCTTGTGAACAGATGGGGGGAAATATACAATTTTCTTAAGTTGTGATGCTGTCAAGAAGATTTTTCAGGGTTTTCTTCAGCCACATCATTGTAGTACTGAAATCAGGAAAAAATTATGCAAAACCATGAAAAGAAGCTGACTGATTGTGACACGTTCTGTTAATTGGAGCTATATGAAAATTATTTTTTCTTGAATGTTACCAGTGCAGGAAAGAGCATGGGGACACAGGAAGCATCTGCACTTAGATTTGGTTCTTAAGTCAAAATATTCTCTAAAAAAAGTTACTTCATATTTATGGTTAATATATATAGATTTTTAAGACAACCTTATCAGCACATGGAAGTAAAATGGTGAAAATTGAAACTAATTGTCCCATAATGACTGACACTTTTTCCTCCTGTTGAGAATGCTACGCCATCATCCAATAGCCTTTTGCACACAGCAGGAGGGAAAATTACCAATCAATTACATGACATTTTATTTCCAACTTGAAACATTTGCCTACTGAAAGAAAGAACGCATAAAATCCTAATTTGAGATTAATAACCATGCATTCCCTACAGTGTTTTGGAAAGACATCTTTTAAAAAGATGCCCTTATGCATATCTGAAAATTTTTTAATAACTGATAACCTTAAAATTAGGCAGTTTACAAAGTATTAGTATAAGCACTAATTTCTGCTGTTAGTACAACTATTGCTTGTTCTGCAATTATTACTTCAGATGATCAAGTTTAGAAAGGATCCCAACCACAAGAATGTTGTATCCAGCTCACACATGAGCAATACTAGAGAACAAAACTCCAGAATAAAGATAAGGAAGTAAATGAAATAAAAAAGAAAACTACTTGGTTTTGTTGTTGCAGTTGAAATAAAGTTAAGGATAAATGGTAATTTATGGATTTTCATAAGTTTAAAACTTTAGGGTTTTTTCCATATGGAAATGTTTGGTGTGGTCATACTCCCTTCTCTTCTGCAGACCAGAGAAAGCTTGCATGATAAAGCTTTGAATTCCCTTGGACAGATGACAGACTAAGCCTAAGGTTATCTTCAGTGAGTGAGTTCCCATCACTTGGGTTTTGTATACCCAGTGTTGCTACCTCCAAGGGAAGAGTCATCACTGTTCTGCTTTTGCAAAAAAGGACTTGCATGCCTGTCTTCTGGCATCACCTCTAAGAAGGTGCTGGAGGCAGTTCAGAAGAGAAGCAAGATTTATGAGTCACTTCTGTTTTTAGCACACCCTGCTGACTAGACAGCTTCTCACTCAGCATGCTGGCTGCTGAGCAGCCCATTTTGAGGTACTTACATCTTCCGGATATTGTACAGGAAGCTTAATCTGAAGCTGTGACACAGTCCAAGGATGGAAGGAGCGTGGGTATTCATAAGCACAGCATCAGGAGTTCTCTAATCTAACCCACGGCCTCAATTTGCTCTGCTTTCATAAACAGGATGACAGAAACAGGCTGGTGTTTCTGCCTGACAGTATGGCCCTTCTGAGTCACGAATATTCCTCACCTCCATCTGGAGCTTCTGCACAGGTTTGAAAGAAACTTGGTGGACTGAGGCCAACTGACATGCCTGGGCTGCATAGACCTTCTGCGTGCCTCTTTCAGGATGGCACATCCCAGATTATCATGCCCTTTTAGACTGAGGGACGGATCTACCCTAGATCTGGACAACAGTCTGCAGCAGCATTCTGACTGAGGCAGTGATTGATAGATCATTCTGCCTCATTAGCCACTTACACCTGCAGGAGGGCAACTAAGGTTAGTGTTATTGCCAAAACAACCTGAGGGAGCTAGAAATCCTACTTAATAGGCAAGGCTGATTTATTGCTACTGCTGGCTTTCCCAATTTTTTTTCTGGACACTTCTTTCTTCTGACCCAGTACAGAGCTCTTTGTTTTAAACCGCTGATTCAGTACATGTTCAGGAGAAAGTGCTGTTCATCAAAAGTATTTAAGTAGGATAATTCAAGTTTTTCAAGTTTGTGGATGGAAACTTGAGCAAATTTTACTTAACCTATGGGTAATTACACTTAGAACACTGAACAGCTCACTGGTTACAGGATGGTTACAGGAATGTTATTTTTAACGCACCCCAGTAGATATTGCTATTGCAGTTAAGTCTCTAATAACTAAACACCTTGGAGCATGTTGTCACATCCTAAGTTTTCCTGTAGATTTTGCTGATTGAGTTAATTGTCCAACTGAGACATCAGAAGGCCTGAGTGTAACTAAATGCCATGCAGTTAACTTTCATGCAGAAAGAAAGAGGTTTTGAATAAGCAAATGGACATGAGTGAACCTCAGAGTTCAACTTTGTATAGACTTATTGATATAATCTAAAAAACAATCTGTTATGTTTCAGTTCTTATTTTCTTGATGTTCAATTGAATGCTTCAACTTTTGTGACAATGTTTTGTTATTTTGCATTTTCCTTTTTTTCTCCCTTATTTTGTTTACTGTAAACCTCTGTATTCAGATATGGAATTATCACCATTTATTGGTCAACACCCATAATCTACAACCATGATCCATTTAAAACAGGAAAAAAAAAAAAAAAAAAACAAACAACTTACTGATCATATTTGCATAGGAAAGTAGGATTATCTGTTGTCACAGAATGAAGACAGTTATGTGTTCAGTTCCCACTTTTTTTAAGGTCATCATATAAAGTGTAAAACTATGCATCTGTATCTAACTTTTAGCTGAAAAAAGTAACTTCTGGTATTATGTGATCTGTCACCTTCTGGGTGTGACATAGCACACTTGAAGGTGGGGAGAGTTTCAGCACTAAGGGTACACATCTTTTGAGGTCATGTGCTACCCACTGTTTGGCTGGCAAACTTGCCCTACAAGGAGGATGATACACAGCAAGAGGTTCATGCCTTTTACTGCTCAAGAGGAGTAGCCAGGATAAACACATGATAATTTAAACTTCATTTAGATCTTCTGGTAGCTGGTTATTTTTTGCCCTCTGCAATCTCTAAATCAAATTGAATTGCTCTGGAAAAGGATGAGGGTACTGAGCCAAACAGAAGCACAATGTAGGGAGGCTATCATGACCTTTAAGCTCCTTTCAGTACATGTGTTTCTGCTTTGTGACATGGACATTTTGTCTTCATGAAAGCATGTAAACACAGGACTGGACTCAAATGATAATGCCAGCACTACTTGCAAGAGTCTGGTCCTCTATAATGAATGCAGCACTAATTATTAAAGAAAACGTTGGCTTCCTCTAAAAAACTTGAAGCTAAGAGCTTTCCAGAGATTATACCTACATTATAAAAATGAGAACAAAAGAATTCAACATGATTGATGAAACTGTTTGCTTTATCTTTAGAAGAAAGTAATAAATAAGTCAGCATTTCAAAGTTCTGTGAAGAGAAAAGCTATTTGAGAGAAAGCACACGGATGTATTGTTCTGTAGCAGGGGCATTTGATGAGCTCCAAAAATCTCTTTGGAAGAGAAAGATGTATTATAGTGTGTGAAAAGAAGAAATCTTCAGTAACAGGCCGTTACCTAGCTGCTGAAGGCTGGTTCTCAATGAAAACAGAGCAGAACAGAATGGATAGTTTAAGCACTGTGAGGTAAAAGCAGAAAATTGGACTTAGAGGACAAGGGACACTCACAATGGAATGAAAGTGGATGCGGTAAAGTGTTAAGAATGTGACAAGAAGATTATCATAAATATGAAGAGACAAAAGTCAAAGTTTTGTCTTCACTTCAACAAAGCCCTTGGAGAAAAAAAAAGGGAATTAGCCCTGCTGTAATGTACATTAGCAACGAGAAAAGAAAGATGAAAAGCAGAATACCCTTTCAAGGTAATTTTAAACTAAGCAGCAACTATTAAACCTCTAATTACAAGCCTGCAATTCTTGTTTTTTTATTAGCAACTGCTAGCAAAAAAAAAAAAAAAAAAGAGATAAAAAGCTTAGTTTAACACAGTTTTGAAGTTCATTCTGTTCATATTTTTGCTGCCAAAAAGGAAAGAGAATAATTTAAAATTATTTAAACCTAGAAAACAAAGACAAGTTTGTAAATGCAGAAGTTTATTATCTAATTGTTTTACCACACATTAAATAGCATATTTTTCTTGTCTTCTGCCCTTTACAAAAAAACCTAATATCTTTAACTTCACAGAATACTTAAATAAACTAAAGCCAAGGCATCTTCTCAGAACTTAGGAACAAGTACAGCTTCCATGCTGTATACACATGCAGTCCACTTTTTGTTGAAGAATTTAAAAAGCCTGGAACAAGTTGAGAAGTTCCCACCAAAAGTCCCTTCCTGTTGAGATCCCTGCTAACGCAGGGAAATGGCTGAAACTCTGTTTCAGCCATTATCAGCTGTCACAATAGGAGAGAGGAGTGCATTTATGGCAAGGAGTGATATTTGTTTTTAATCCACAGACATTAGCAGTATCTGAAATTTTCATTACCTTTTCAACCATTTGAAAACAATCATTGTTATCTCTGTTAAATGCCTTCTCTTTCTAAACCAATACTCTCCAAATGCAAACTGTAGTCACAGCTGCAAAGGAAATCTACTGCCAAAATACACCACTGGGAGAGAAGAAAACATAGTGGCAGGTGGCTCTCTCCCAAGTGGAGAGTGCTGTCTCCCTGGAACACTGTTGGCTCTTGTAGAAGCAATGCTAAAGAGCAAAGAACTGCAATATCAGCCAGGCATTGTCTGTCAGTGGATGCTATTAATGGGAACAAACAGAAGGCTTTACCTTTAGTAGAAAAAGATGGAAAGGCTCAGGAGGGCTGAAGCACTGGGATGCTTTTTCCTGCACACACGGTGAAAGTAGTCAAAATTTTGTAAAGATACTTTTTTAGTTAGGTTGGAACTCAGCAGTATTCTTTACTTCCCTCACTCTTACATTTGTTACTCTTTCTGTTTGCAGATTCCTGACTAAAGCCCAGTGATTGCTTCACTAGATGTTTGCCTGTCCCACATTCCAGTCCCATGAGTTTATGATCAGCAGGGGACAATTTAAGGAATCAAGCTCAGGGTGGTGATGCAGCACCTTGGTGCAGCTCCACCAAGCAAACTGATGGCACAACACTTGAAGAAATACATGTTGCCTGTGACATGGGAACAGCTCAACACAGCAGCTTTTCCTGCTGATAGAGTGAACTCAATTAAAAGTGGGGATCTACAAGGTGAGACAGTGCAGCTAAGAACTGCCCTACAGCACAAAGTCCTCTGGTCAGAGCTCACTTCAGAGAGAACTTACCTGCAGCTGTGCCAGGAGAACACTGAAGTTATCATCTGAAACTCTCAAAAGACACTCCTGAAGCCTTTGTATTTCTAAGTTTTTATCTAGCATAACAAGAATCTATAATTATATGCTCATTTATATTGGGTCCTTTGCAATTCTTAAATCAAGAACTTTTAGATTTACAGTACAGCCACTTACTAGCTCATTTTAGTATTAAATGAGCTAGTAAGTTAGCCTTGTTACAAAACCACTTGTAAGGCACAAAATAAATGGATACTGGAGGGTTAAGTATCTATATTCTGCTTAGGAAAGGCAACTACTGCCTAGCATTTACAGCAGGGATTACAAGCATGACAGTTAGGTACATTTATTCCTTCTCTGTGCAATTATTTCTAGCAGGCAAATTTGAACTTTGCTTCTTTTTGTTGAAGCCTACTCACACTCCTTGTGACAAACCATCCTGGAACAAAATAGGCAAGTGACACCTGCTTGAAATGATAATCTGATCAATCATAAAGGCTGTGAATTATGTTTAAATATACTGACTAGCCTAAAAGGTTTTTAGGGCTGCCTTTATACATGTGCAGTCCCAGTGACATGTTGCAACAGGCCTTCAGTCTGGATATCAGAACTAGCACACTGTGGTGCATTTAAGGAGCATCTACATGCAGGAGAGGTTACACTCACTTTTTATCATCTGATGTCCCAGCACAACCTGCATTAACATTGGGTTTTTCTTCTACTTATTTGGTGGTTTTAGCCTCTTCCCCTTGCTCATGGCAGTTTTTCACTCTCCTCTTCTTCATTCTGGTGTGTGACTCATGCTATCCTAAGAATCACATTTCTCTGCTTCATTAACCAACTTTATTCTATCTCTTTAGATCCCTTCTTTAGAATTTTTTCTGTTCTCTATATTCTTCCACTCTATCTGTATCTCTATCCTTGCAGTGACCATGCAATCTTAATAGATTTAGCTATTCATGCCTTTGAAAAATCTCCTCCTACACCTTCATAATTCTCCTGCTATGCAGCAAAACTCTTTCTTACTTTTAACTCCCCTTCCTCTCATCACTTCTCCCTTCTTGCCTCTGTTCTATTTATTCAATTTTGCTTATCTAACTGAGGCCATAGTTACGTCAGCTGATCTCCGCAGAGCAGACATGTCAGCACAACTTCTAAGCTATGTGGTTATTCTGAGAGAAACAGTTTTTGTCAGCCTATATTACTCAATTTCAGGAGACAGTGTAACTGCACCAGCAAATGTGCCTCCTCCTCAGCATTTGTTCTTCCTACACCCATGGTGCTAATGGGTCAGCAGCTACAGAACAGTCAGGCTGTTCAGCCACACTTGTCAGACAGTCCTTGATGCAGAGACTTTACTTTTAGAACAACAACAACAAACACGAAAAAGCAACAACGACTGCTATTTATGGTGCAGGAAGAATACCTGCTTGAATGCATATACAGATCCTGATATACTCTGTGTCTGTCTAAATGGGAGAAGGAAGGGGCTCAGTTTGTAGAGTACAACATCAACTGCCCAGCAGAAGCAAATAAATACATTAATTTAGCATATTTGGAGTGAATAATAACTGATTATTCTCAGGTCTCTTTTCATAAGTCGCAACTGCTTAGGAGTGATGGAAATTTAAATTTTAAATGGCTCTTGTTAGAACACAAGACTGTAAAAAGATTTGTGTAAGGAAAGACATTACAATAGCAGAGAAGAAAATGGACTGCTTTTAACAAGCCTGTTCGTCTAATTGTGTTTTGCAGCCTAATGATGCTGTACAAAACTTAATTGACTACACTTTATGCCCACCACTTCTAATGGAAGCTAGTACTGAAAAAATAAAAGGAAACTGGATCTTGAGAACGAAAACAGGGATGATTTTTAATTTCTATTATTACAGATCTCTATAAATTCTTTCAGGTTTATATTCCAAAAAGTTTCTTAGATTATGTTCTAGGAATACACAAGAACCTCTCTATGCTGGGACATGAGAGAGAGTGAAAGAAAGTATATTGCGTAAACAGAAATGTACTGGATGTGTCCTTTGGGAAGAGAATTGTAATGTGACCTAAACAGTCTTCTCCCACCCTCTTTGAAGCTACTTTCACAACCCTTATTCTCATTCTCAAAGTCTCATTCCTTTGTCCACTTATAAAACTGGTGGCATTAAAGGACTGGAAGTAACTTCCCATGACAGATTACTACACAACAAGCTGATTAAGGATTTCTTGCATTCATTCTATTTGAAGCATTTGATCCTAAATACTGCCAGCCAATATACACTACATTGGATGGGTACTAACCTATATTATACTAGATAGATTATAGATTTAATCTAGTATAGTAAGTCTCTATAATTCTCTACAAACAGTACTTGGCCATATTCCAAGATCTACTACATTTCTGTTGCATTCTTTATACACAAACCATGAATCATGGTTAGGCCCTGTAAACATGGGATAGTAATAGTCATCCAACTCATCTTCATTTAATTATAGTAAAATGGCTATAATGTTCAAGAAGCCGAGAAGTTAAACAACCCAATTCACTCCTGATGTCAGAATAACTGCTTGTTCCACCCTACAGTAAAGCACTGCATGCTGCTTTGAAGTAATTTTAAGTATCACCATCAAGTGCCTTGTATATTCAAGGCTAGCCACAGTTTCTTGTCTGTTTCTGCCTATTATCCCTTCCTTCAAATTAAATTTTCAATTTTTATTGCCTGGTGTGGAATTTTTTGTTTGTTTGGTTAATTTTTATTGACTAAGGGATATAAATCAGAGGAAGAAGGAAGAGTTAATGTTTGAAAATAATCTCTTCACACATTAGCCACTCAATATTAATCACAAGTCCTTGTTTTCAATGCCTGAAGACAGTATTTTCTAAGTACATCTTATAATGCAGATTGTAGCAAATTTGTTATGCTTTTGGTAGACCTGATTGAAATGCTCTGCTGTTTAAAGAGAATATAAGTAGTTAAAATGGGATTCTTATTGTATGAAGTAATCACCTTCCTTGTTTTGAGAGCAGCTATGAGAACCATAAGAATCAAAAAGATATTCTAGTTATAACTCAGATTTTCTAACTGAGCAGAGTCCTGGGCAGGCAAACAGTATCTGTCCAATGCAGAGAAGAACAGTTTTTAACGAAGAAAACCCATCTGTAGTGAAAAAAAAGAGGCAGAATCTATTCTGACATCTTTGTAATGCTGTACAGCTTGTAAACTAAATATACATGCTGTATATTTACAGCATGTATACATACACTGCACAGCAGTGGTTTTTTTGTGTGTTCAGTTTCCTAGCACAAAAGAGACACTTTCTGCGACATACTACATAATCATTGAAAGAGCAACTGGTGAAAATTAATTCCACAAGCTGTAAGCATTGGACATAGTTCAAAGATCTTACACCCTCACAAATTTAACAATGTCAACTTTTCCCCTTGAAAACAGGAAAATAACATGTAAGACTTAAAGGTACCATGAGAATAAGACTAAAACTGCTTGCAAATTCTACATTTGAGATGAAATTCTGACATTTCTACTTGTTCATATCACGATGCTTATGTTTCAAAATTAGGAATAATTTCTACTCAGTAATTTTTTGGCTTTATACTAATAGCTGTAAGTAGGCCATTATTTCAGTCATAAACATATAAACATAAAACAGGTTTCACAATAGAAACTGCAGTTTATTTGGGGATTTTTGAGAAGTCAGACAAAATATTCATAATACAAATACTGCAAAATTTAGTAAAATAGCTTAGCAATGGCCTGTGGTATTTAATTAACATTTTAAATTTCTAATTAAAGTTGTTAATTTGTATCGACTTTAGATTTGTACATCTGTGAGAATTGAGAGATAATAAAAAATTTACAACTTTACAAAAACTACTAGTGGATTTTCACCTGCTAACAGAGCAAGGATTTCCAGCAGAGGGAATAATATTGTCATGTTTATTATATATGTATTAATAAAGCACTTCAATGCTAAAATTTATTTATGTCAATACATAATGTTGATAGAATTTAAAAATCATGACAGCACATCAGATTTTCTTTTGGTTTGTGTTTCAGTGAATCCTGATATACAGAACACAGATTATTTCAGGATACTTCACATCTTTAGTGATGTGGCACAGAAAAACTAATATGCAATCATATTAAAACTATCATAAGCTACAAACTGTAGGCATCAAAATTGTCATTGTAGCTTATGTTCTGTATTTCTCATCTCCCAAAAATTAAGAAGACTTCTCAGGATTTGTGCAAGATAGTTTCTCTCTCTAAAGACACCTTAATAGTAGCATCTTTATTGTCTACTTTATTGTCTACATTCTAGAGGTCTCATATGAGAGACCTCTAGAATTCCCAAAAGATCTTGATTCCCAAAATATCTTATCAGAAATCCTCATTTCTAATTAATTTTTGACGTTTGGATGCATTTTTCATAAGTTCTAAGAATAAGGAGTTTTGTCTTTTGCAGAGGCAGGTCATGCATATGTATGAAGGCACTGTGACAAAATTCCAAAGCATTTTAAGAAATGTAAATGGAAGAGAAAACATAGTAGCAAATTATGATGCAGCATTTTAGTCTTTTACGTATGGGGAATCTTCAAGTATATCAATATAATTATGGGCAGCCTAGTGACAATGGCAGAAAAAATAGGGCCATGCACTAGTGTTACAGACTGGAAACTGTTACAGGTATAGTCTAAAAGTGAAGTACTCATTTTCTGGAGCATAACATCTTATTGGAATATATGGATAACCTTAAACATGCTCTCCAAATTACATTTTAAAACAAGCACAGAGGAAAGAACAAAGCTTCTGAAAACTGCTGGTCTTAAGAATGACTGATCCATAGAATTGTGCAAGTTTACTTCACTGTTTCCATGTTAAAAGAACTCTGTGTCAGATGGGCAAGGTCCTATGAATGAGCAAATATATACACAAGTTTTAGATAAAATATCTGGGCTGATTTCAGTGCAGGTTTCCTTCTCCTCTTTACAGGTGATGCAATCTCAGGACAGAATTAGCATCTGCCCACTTCCATTCCTCCTACTGCAGAGAATTCAGTACTACTGATGATGGGAAGCAGACCAATCTGCAGGGAAAATGCTAATCTAGAACTGCCTATGATGGGAAAGAGAAGGAAATCCTGAGAGGGGTAAATATCAAGGGATAAAACCATAGGATAAAGAACTTAAAAAGTGCTAGAAGTAGTAAAATAGTCTTGGAAGAAGGTGGCAGACAGAGAGGTGTGATTGTTGAGTCCAATTCAGGAGAGAGAACAGGAAAGCAAGAGGAGAACAAAGTGAGAGAACATTCTAAGAGAAAAGTTAAAATATGGAAGATGGGAAAAGGCAACAAAAGAGTGAGTCGTAAGTCCTATGAAAACTCACAAGAAATAAAGTAAAAATTGCAAGGAATGAATAAATAAAAAATTCACTATGCTGAGGCTCTTTCATGTGGTCTCAGTATTTTAATTATCATGCTTAGAACACATTCTACAGATCCTTCAGTTTAACCAGTGAAAAGTCTTGTTTTGATCCCTCCTGTTGTGTTGCGTATAGGTAAAACCTTACAAAAGGAAGGCCTTGTAAAATCATGTCTCAGGCCTGTTACTCCGGCTAAGTAGAAAAGGACTATGGCAAAGTGACACAGCTGAATTAGAGGTAGAAAAACAAGTTGTATAACTGTCGTGAGTTCTCACTGTGGTGTATGGTGCTTGGTTGAATTGTGTTATGATTTAAATATAAATATGTAGCTATAATGGGGTAACTGCTTAAAAAGGCCTGTTTTTTGCAATAAAGTGGCTCTTCTATGCACCTGCCTGTGGATTCTGCGTCACACTGCTTCGCACACTATTGCACAATATTATTGAATCTGCTGGCTTACATATTTAAATATTACATATTTAAATAGTGAAAGAAGGAGAAAGAAAACTATTTATTTTTACTTTTTGCCAGAAAGCACCACCCAGGCATCATCTTGCAAGCAGGAGAAGCAGAGTGAGCAGGACAGCTCTGAGGGACGGGTAACTTTTCCATCCCCATTCAAGGCTTTTGCTCTGTCACAGTGACTAGGGAATTTTTGCTGGATTCTGCCCATTAGCTAGTATGATCCCTGGTGACCCACTTCTGGTCTGTGCCCCCTAGCTACTAAGTAATCCTGCTCTAATCCATGCCTCTAGAAACCAAGAACATTGGCTTGTTTGGCACAAAGGTTCATTTAAAGCCATCAAATTTTATGAGGCAATTTTAAATGGGCTTTCATGTTGTATTTATAAATACAATTTCTTTATGAATTCTCTTTACATAATCTTCATTCATCCTTCACAGTTGGTCATTATCACACAATGTTAAGTATTTTGTCTGAAACCAGCACACCAGTTTATAACAGCAAATGAAGCACCCATGCTTGTACATTCTGGAGAGTGTGTAATGGAGCTGTCTGAAAATTCCTAGATATGGCAAACAACAGCGAGCTGTCTACCACATAAAATGCTGCAATGACCTCCTGTATTTTCTCCTATATGTCCTCTGTGAGGACCAGAAAATGTTCTGAATATAAATAACTCCACTAGGGAATCCAAATTATTTTCCAAAACAAAGAAGACAACAATATAAACAGTTCAATGAATAAAACCCTACACCTATCTCCATTCTATTGTTTTTAAGTAAACGAATGTGGAAAAAATCTCACCTGTGCCAGAAAGTCAAAACTTCATGTTAACCATAGAAAAAATTAGGCAACACTTTACCTTCACACAAAAGCAGTAAGAATACTGTACATTTGTATCAAAAAATGTTTTTGCTTAGGAAAACTTCAGTAAAGTAGAGTATCTTGGCAAAAATATATAAAATTATGATTTATGTATGTAGAGAGATATATTTCTTTGTCAAACCCCAAAATAAATGTATCCTCAGTCTCTAAAAGAAAAGGTCCAAACATAAAAGGAAGGAAATGAGCAGTAAAATCTTCAGAAATTTTCTTTGGGTCCATGGTATGTAACTGAAAACTATAAATACATTAAAAAAAACCCCTAAAAACTATAAATACAGAATTTTGGAACTGCCATAAATATCACATAATAGTAAATTATATGAGCATTTAAATAATTTAATAATTATACTGAAAAAAAAATATTTCTCAGTTAACTACTATATTCTAGATAAATTGCAATCACATTATAATTGGAGCCAGCCATATGGAAATTGTACTTATCTTTACTTATGCCTTACTTCCCAGGCATTGGAGATCTTAAACCAAGATCAACACAAGAGGCTGACTGCGCACAGAAAGGGAAACCCAAGACTGAGCTGCTATTTCGTAAACACCTCTGAAACAGTGCAATCCATGGCATTTTGAAAATAAAACAAAAAAAGCTGGTTGAAAGCTATGAAAAAAGTTTTATAATTGCTATTACTCCATGAAGGAACATGCTTATGCTGGACAGAACTGTTGAGAACATGTAATTTAATTTTTAAAAGTAATTAGATCTCAAGGGATGAAAAAATCTTAACAATGAGTACAAAATGTTTTAACAAAATTTTACATGTCTTTTGGACTTGTTCTCATCTATAGTGACTGCAATAAAAACAAACCAGACAAAAAAATCCGTAGTAAAATTGAGAATTGTATGGAGATTATATGAGTCTTGAAATATCTACTATATAACAGACTAAAGGGAAAAAAACCCACACAGAAGTAGTGGAATACATCTTCTAAAATGTTAAATATTACATAAGGACCTTTTACCTAGATTTTTAATGACAGATATTAGAATAAATTTAACAGAGTAAGTCATTAGACCAGGAAGGAATTTTGGTCAAACTAAGAATTATTCTGGTCTAATGTAGCAGGTGGTCTGGGAAATGCTATTTCAACTCAGGAATGAAGACTATTTGGTAGAATGTCATACAGATTTCATATAGTGGAATGAAAATTAATCTGGCCCAGAAAGGTAAAATTGTGTAAAAGTGGAACTTGTGAAGGAATTCTATTTATTGAGCTTATTCTTTTAATTAAAGAAGATGTAGAAGATGACCTGAACAATATTAACTATAAATATTTGACTCCATTTGAGGCCATATCCTATTACATTATGACACTTCCTTCACAGTATTCCTTTTCCTTTGTTTCCTCAAAATGACTAAAGATCCTTTTCATCTGGAAAGGTGATAAAAGTGGATAAATTGTGGCAAGTTCCTTGAAATTTTAACCTGCCTCTGTATTAAAGCTACAGAGTAAAGCAGTGGTTCAGATGTTATGAATAAAGAATGCAGTTCCATTTTGGAATATGAGGAAATGTACAGATTTGCTGCAAAGTTGTTGCTATTCCAGATGTGAACTTTGGATATTTGATGTACAAAAAAAGGACAGAGAATAAGGACAGTAAATAATGATTCAGGACTTTAATCCAGTTAGGATTTTTTTGGGTGAAAGGCGCCATCTCTTTCTATGAAGCCATCAAGTTCCACACAATCAGAATTTTTTTTGCCTCAGAAATGGTATTATTTTAGCACGCACAGAAGTGACCCAGTAAAGTGACGCCGCCCCACTTGACAACATACTGCAGTACATTGTCTGCTTTAATGAGACTTTGATTTATAATTTAATTGTCTCAAAAGAGCACTTTACTGTGCAGAGTGGCTATTCATTATTAGAGAGAATGTTCTATGTTATCAACCTGGAGAATGCTGGTATCTTATAGGTAACCCACTTTGCTCGGTGAATAATTTTTAGCAGGAAATGTGGCACTTATACCAAATGCAAATTTCTCTGCATATTGCATCGAAGCCATGTATTTATTATTATAAACACAGGAAAAGATAAGCGAAGTGGTTATGTGCAGGTATCATAAAGCAGCAACACACTTAACACTGATCATGTCTTCATATTGAGAACAAAAATAAAAAGCTGAGTCTCACTTCTGAGATGAAAGCAATCATTTATCACTCATTTGGGTATAACTCACTGCAACAAAGAATAGGGATGAAAAAGGGCAATTCTTTTACTGTTTCAAATAACATTCAGCGGACAAAGTACTTTTAGCAAACCAGCATCACCATGGATTTTGAGAAGATACAAACATCTCTGAAGACAATGGAAGAGAAGTTACTCAACAATTTTGAAAATCACGTTATTGAAAGGCTTTCCTATCACCAGGTTATTTTAGCTTTCTTGCTGCAGAACAAACTTATGACAAATGAATTCTGATTTCTCGAGAACCTGGTTTAACTTCTCAAGCCTGTATTTAATCAAAGAGATGTACATAATGTTCAGATCATTTTTAATGCTACCACCTCTGCAAGCTCCTTTTGAGGCTGACTATCTCAGTGATTGTGTTATTTTAGTCAGTAGATGGCATTAGCTGCCTCAGTGTTTTGTTACGCTGTGTGATTTATCAAGAAGTGGGTCAGCTACAGCCTGTGGCTCTGTGTATGTTCCCAGCAGGATGAGAAAAAAAAAAAAAAAAGATTTTGTGTTCTTTTGTTAATTACGCTTGCCATATTTTAGTTGTTTCACTGGACAATACAATTAGACAATAAGGAGCAGATTCAACAGCAGGTACACATTTTCAGACAACAGTATAAGAAATAGGATAGTACAGGCATTTCTGTTCAGACAGCAAATCCTGCTGTAGGTATTGCTCAGGATTACAGGGGGATGGCTCTAAGGATAGAAAACTGTTCAAAGCCATGAGGGGAAAGACAGCTGACACAGCTCTAATGCTCTTTCAACTCCTCTGCTCCACTAGACTCCTCCCAGCTGCTTCTACTAATGAAGAGAGCAAAATGTTACATGTCATATAAATTCATCAGCATTATTTCTATTCTGCAGATATTTTTACATCTAGCAGTTCTTAAAAAGGATGTGTTTCAGTAATTCTTACAATAAAACTTGGGCTGTAAAAATAGACCCATGTATATACACTATATACAAAATCTTAATCTTGTATTATTCAAATATCCAGTGGGAATGTTCAAATATTCCTCTGAAGTGATTCCAACCCAAACCCTGCAGTTAAAACCCATGAAAGTGTGTTTGTACGTGTTTGAGACCACAATCTGCAAGTGCCTAGTGCTGAGCAGGAAGCAATTCTCTCCTTATGTAAAAATAATTCAAGCTGATTTTTTCCCCCCTTCCATAATGGGATGAATTTGACAAACTTTAGTCCTTTTTTGTAAAATTTGAAATATTTCCATTCCCTGCTTCCACAGGCAGTGATTATTATATGCCCCAGGAATGTGTGAGAATCCAAAAGACCTGTCAGTGCATTTGCCACAGCCCTGTAAAATGCCCTGGCCACTCTGCTGGGGCTGGGGTGACTTTGCAATCTGGAAATCCCTTTACTACCCCTCAGCCCCCACAAACCAGTGCATACATCCCCACTGACTATTTACAACTGGCAGATACTAGGTGCAGAACTGAAAAAACGAGCATTTTGTGGCAAGGGTTGGGTTTTCAGAGGGCATGAGGATAAAAGGGTAGATGACATAACTGCCTTTCACTGTGTTGTAGGACACTGAAAATATTTTCAAGCACATTTCTTGCCTTTTTTTTTTTTAATATTTTATTTTCTTACATGGATTTAATGGGTTTTCACACTTGTATTTTAAAGGCAACAACTTACAGAATTTCTCATTTGTGATTATTGAAATTTCAGGTGTTTATTTTGGTTGTGTACCAAAACTAAGGCACACTTTCAACAACAAATGTAAGGATTTTTCTGAGGAATACATATTTTTAGTTCACAATGAATTTGCATATTATGTTTTGTATTTTATGGCAAGAATAGTTTTATCTCAGAAGAACAGCTCTATTCCTTTATCTTACTTGCCAACTCTGATTATTGATATTTATGGCAGGTGAACTCATACAGTCAAATGTTTATATGCAAACAAGTAAATCAAGAAGTGACTGTATCAGTACTTTTAGTCCAACTACCTTTAGTCCAATCAGAGGCTCAGCTAAATTTAGCCTTTTTACTCCATATTTTGATATATCAACCCAAATGCTGAGGAAAACCAAGCTAGACTTTTTCTCAAACTGGCATTGCATCTAAATGCAATGAATAAGTTATGAACAAATATAAAATGCTCCTTTTTCTTAAAACTCTACATTAGCAGGATTATCCTATTCCAACCCTCTAAATATAAGTGTTTAGAATTCCTTTACCTAACTATTCAAAGTATTCTCTTGCTGTAGGGGAAAAATAACATGTCTGGCAGCAGGGAAGTATTAACTCAGGTTTGTATGTGGGAAACTGAAAGACATAAAAATTAAAGGACTTCTTCAGGCTTGTACACAGTATTATGGAAAAGCTTATTCCCAAATTTCCCATTCCAGTATCTCTGGGGGGAAAAAAACGTAAATATGCTGCCATCTGTAGCTCTCTAAATGCCAGTATAAAACAAAATCATTATAGTGATAATAAAGCCAGAAGATAAAAACAAATAAGCAAAATCAGCAGCACTGTCAGACAAATCTTAAAATGCTGCCTGATGCATTTTCCTCACAAGAATATTTCCTCTCCCTCACATTTCAGCATCTCTGATAGTTCAGTTTTCTAGAATGCCCAGCAGCACAACACAGCTTCTTCATAACTGGAGGTAAACATGGGTTCAATGTTTAAATAAGACATTAATATACAGTCAGCTAGATAGAACTCAAGGGTGTGATGCTGCTTTTTTCCATAGTCAGTGCTCCAGAGAGTAATGGGAAATGGAGGAAAGTGAGTATAAGAAGTCCTTATATACACAGAAATGCAGGACACCATTTCATTGAGGATAAAAGATTTTGCTTCCTGACATTAAAAGAGTGAACACTGGAAGCATGAACCCTTCTGCCAGTCTGAATATGGCATCAGACTAGAGAGCTCATAACACACAAAGATTCCCACAAGGAATTCTCAGTTAAAGACCAGGAAAAATTACTGCTGAAATAAACCAAGAAAATAGAATTGGGATTTTTTAGGACTGTAACCCATCTTTCTCTGTTCTCACAAAATTTATGACACATGTGAAAACAGCCAACTATGTCAGGATAGTTATTTATTCTACAAAAAAATGACTTTGACTTCAAATTTTGAACACAACATTTTTTTTCAACAACAAAGAAAAATAATGACAATTTCAGTCCCAAAACACTGACTTCACAAAAGACCTGAGTTGCTGTCTGCAAATTCAATGACATTGAAAGCTCAATAAAGTAACTTCGCCTTGGCACTCACAGGAGGAGAGAACAATCAAAAAGACCTAGATCTAAAGGGAAAATAAGAATTTACAAAGATTCAAAACAGTGATTGTTCTAAAAATATTTTTCAGGGTTGAAACTGGTATTTGTTATTTTAGGTAGAAAATTGGAAGAAAAGAAATTTCAAGACAAGAAGGAAAATATCAGATATGAATGCATGTCTAGATAAAGACAGCTACTCATTCATATATACTTAATTCCCTGAACAATGCAATGACAATAAAACCTTTGCACACATTAGGACAAGAATTATTAAATAAAACAAGTATGCTGAGTTCTTTCAAAACAGAAAAAAAGCCCTCCAGCAACTCTTCAGACATGAAATGACAGTCTGTATAAAAAAATAATTAATTTTTAAAATTGGCAGTAATTTCCAAACTTGCAATTTATAATGACTTAAACATGAGCTGAAAATTTAGTGCTGTATCCAAACTGCCTATCTCACACAAAGTGCATGTTAACATTACTAGGCTATTACATATGAATTTGTAGACCTATTTTAACACAGTTAAGCATTTCATAAAGTGCAGAACCTTTCCTATAGAGAAGGAGGGCAATAAGGGAAATTATCAGTGTGAAATTATTTTTCTAGGTTTCTGTTTTACCCATCCAACTGCATCTCCCCAGCGAAGTCAGGCCTAAGTAATTCAGACCAGTAGAACCTATTTATACCAGCTGAATTTCAATCTTTTTTCAGAAGTATTTCCTTTTCTGAAGACTTGGCTTGAGTTGTACAGATAAACACCACAAATATTGACTCATATCTGGCATTTCTAGAGCTTCACAATGTGACTCACATGGCGTTTGTAGTCCTGGAGTAATCTTGAACAACAAATAATATGTAGGATGCCCAGCTAAATGTAAATATCAAAATAAATAAATAACTCAACTACATCTCCAAAATACGGCCCCAAATGTAAGAGTAGCTGAATATTATTTTGAAATGTAATTATTTAGTATAGGAGGTATTTTTCCAACAATTTGTAATGAAGATTTTCCCTTTTATCACTTAGCTGAGTTCTGTACTCAACAGTCCCTTACAAAAATACTGAAATACTGTTAGGCAAAACAGCACCTAGAAAATGTATGACTGAACTCACATGGATTTTCTACTGCTATCTTTTACTAATGAAATTGCACAAATGCAAGGAGGAAACAAATAATCCAGCTGTGAAAATGCCAGTCTTGCATTTCTGATTCAGTTCTGTCACAGAGAACTCATATGAACTCAACGGGCCAGTACTTCCCAAACCTGTTTTAATAGATGCTGCATCACAGTGTGAACACACCTGTTCTTTGTTGCGAGCTACTAAAATGCCATGAATATTCTGCTTAACGACAGACACCTGAACAAAGTTTAATGTAGGATTTATGAAATTCGGTACAAAATTAAGATTAAAAACTTGCCAAAGCTGGAATCATATAATTTCTTACATAGAATACTAAGGAACATAAAAAACATAGCACAAGGATTCAAACACTACTTGAAAGTTATGTTTTCCATTTGAGAATTACTGGAATAAATTTTCCAGCCTGTACTGACCTGGCTATCGGGACAATTACAACTTTTCCTTGGTTATTTTAATAACCCTTCTCTTTGTCTGCTTTAATATGGAAATATCTCCATAAAAAAAAACGATGGCAAGAAATTATATAGCATTCCAGCTTTAATTTAATCTTTGTCTTTCTAAATTAACACATCTCCACATTTCTTGAATGTCTTGTCCAGTAACTCCTCCTTCAGTTTTCCATGATGCTATCTCTACTCACCCACAAGCTGATTTTTGTTTTTCGTCTTTGTTGTTTTCAAGAGATGAGAATCCAGATGGGGAAGAAATATTTTATGACTGGTTACCTTTCATTTTGTATTTACACACTTGATCTATTTCTAATGATCCTCTCCTAAGTCTCTAGATATATAATTTCTTCCACAAGCTGCCAAAACTCTCCAGTATGTATCAGAAACAAACCTTTAAATTTTTCTGACTTTTGGGGGCAGTTGTTAAATGAATAATATTGATTCAAGACCAGTGTTCCTTCAACAATCTCACTAATAATCTCCTTCCTATCCCGTAATTTTAAATACAGATCATCATGTTTGCTGCTTCTGACAGTTTTTTAATCACCTTGCAGCCTTTTTACATATTTGCAACAAAACTAAGACCTATTTTTAAATATACTTCTGCAACAAATGCTAGAATGTTCATATAGATAAAATTTACTGAGGTTCCTTTCTTAGCAAAGAACATGGGCAATTTAGTCTGGCATACTCAATATGTGGCAATTGCATGTGGGCTTCAATTACTTCCATACCCCTACTTACTGTTTTGTTAAAATATCTTCTAAATCCCTGTATTTTACTGAGGTCAGTGGTCAACCATTGTCTGAATCGTATGTTAACATGAAAACAAGAAAATTCTTGTGCATAACTAGGTGTCTTTTCCAGGCACACTTTTTATAATAGATTTTTAAAACATAATTTTCTAAATCTAGGACATCTTAAAATTATTTACAGTTTTTGAAAAACCACATGCAATAGGAAATGAAAATAGGCATGATTAATCAAAAAGAAAACAAAAAGTAAAGAAATATGGTACAATTTCTTAAAACTCATGGCAATTATCAATGCTGATTATTGAGATAATATTAAAACAAATATGTATTTTAATTAATTTATTTTACTTATTAAAATTGTTTTTTAAATAACAAACTATTAGGAAATACAATATAGCTTAACTTTAATATTGCTTTTCTGGTAAACTAATATCTCTTTTAATATAACCCCTGTCTTAAGCAAAATATAGTGATGGTTCTCAGATATGAAATTTGTAGACTACAGTATTCCACATCTCAGCTGAATTTAGGCATCAGTTTGTCATTTCATGATATTCATTAAGTAGACTTGATTATGAAACACAAAGGTAACTGGTGCATTAAACTGGTCATCTGGTAGACTGATACCTTATATTAGTATCTTAAAACTGGTAAACTGATATCTTAAAAAGAATTTGATTTTCAAAGTGACTTCCAAAGAACAAGGACTTATGTGAACAGTGTAATATTCAGAGCTGCTGCACACACAGAGCTGTCTTTGAGATAAAGAGAGGCTTTGGGTTCCCACCATTATTTCAATGAAGGGCTCCCACTTAGGTAGCTTCTGTGTCCTCAGCTTTAATAACTCAGGAAAGTATCTTTAACTAGCACGTGACAAGCACAGAGAGTACAAATAAGCAATTCTTAACACAGATGTAATTTACATAAAGTGAGCAGCAACATGCTATTTGCAAAATGGTCTAGATGTGGTTTCAAGTGAAAATTGCATATACATATAAATAATACAAACTTTTACTATTAGTTTTAATATAGA